>NC_140490.1:51997639-52597639 GCF_964271855.1 Acomys minous | reverse complement strand
TGGTTCAACTCAGCTGTTTTGGCTCAAACTCCTCTCCTCCCAGCTGACTTATTCAATCTGGCTCCCCTCAACCCCAACCTCAGCCTCTGAATTGCTCTGCTTGGCCTCAAACTAACTCGAGCAATCTGTTCTAACCTTCTAGCGCCTTCTCTTTATCTGGCTTGTTCTGTCTTCACCTGTGTCTAGCTTGTTTTCTCTTCCATCTGTCTGTAAAACTGCTTCCTCTCCTCCTCACTGTCTGTGCTTCTCCCTTAAGTAGCTACCTTTTCCTCTTTCTTTTCCTGAGAGTTGGACATATCTTATTCTGTCAAAATTTTCTTTGATTTGTCACTTTGCCACTCAATTAGACATCACTTTCAAAAATAAGGGTGCTTCCTCTACAAACTAACTTTACCTTCATTGTTTGGGACTAAAGTTGTGTACCACCACATCCGGACCTAAGCTTTTCTTAGCCTGAAACTTGCTCTTTACCAGGCTGGCCTTGAACTCAGATATCTGCCTGCTTCTGTCTCCAGGATTAAAGGTATATACCACTACCACCCAGCATGTCTGCATTCCAGACGGATCACATGGACCTAGAAGGTCTTTGGATTTCTTGCCAGAGCAGCCTTGTTCTGAATTAAAATTGCTCTACCAGCTAGACTTTGGTGGAGTTGTTTCCTTGGCTTATCCTTGGTTCCCTCTCTGAGTGAGAGAATGTTTGTTCACGTCTCCCCAGAAAAAAAGTCACACAAGAAATCCTTATGGTGAGGGCCCTTCATGTTTTTAAAATAAAAATCCATCTTGCATCCCGTCCTCTCCTTGCCCCCTTCCATTTGTAGCCAGGTCACAGGAAATTGTAATTTGTTCATTGGTTTGAAAGGAATCCTGGAAGGTCACTGATGAAGAGTATCTTACAAATCTTATATGAGGTGGTTGTCTGTAGTGCCAGGGAGTGGTCGCAGCTTTTGGGGAGGCATTGGGTAGAGAAGACAATGAGATGAAGAAATTCTGTGTGACCCTCAGTCTGTTTATAGAGCCACTGTTTTATGCTCATATAAAGCTAGGCTTTGTTGGGAACAAATGTAGACATGGACCTTTTCATTTGCCATCAGTGGGGCAGGATGGGATCTTAAAAGATTTATTTGATTTATTATGTATACAACACTCTGCCTGCATGTGTGATTGCCCACTAAAAGAGAGCACCAGGCCTCATTATAGATGGTTGTGAGCCACCATATGGTTGCTTGGAATTGAACTCAGGACCTCTGGAAGAGCAGTCAGTACTCTTAACCTGTGAGTCATCTCTCCAGCCCCACAATAAGATCGTAGAGACCAGGTACTTTTTTTTTTTTTGAGAGAGAGAGAGAGAGAGAGAGAGAGAGAGAGAGAGAGAGAGAGAGAGAGAGAGAGAGAAGGGGGGTGGGGTGGCTCACTATGTAGTCATGGCTGGCCTAGAATTCCCTATATAGGTCAGATTGACCTTAAACTCAAATCTGCCTATTTATGCCTCCAGTGCTGGGATTAAAAGTGTGACAAGATATTATAATCTTATTTTATCTAATCTTGGAAGGTATTACAATATTATCTGCACAGACAAGGAATAAAGGCTTGGGGAAGCAAATTGTCTTCTTTAGCTTCAATACAGACTGTGATCATGGAGTCGGAATTTAGATTCAGTTCTTGTCAGTGTTATAATAATTTGCCACCACAACATATTTGCTATAAAGGAGGTTTATTGTGGGAAAGGGGGAAGGGGAGAGAGAGGATGGCACCCATGGCAGAGAGAGAGAGAGAGAGAGAGAGAGAGAGAGAGAGAGAGAGAGAGAGAGAGAGGCTGAGAGACAGAGAGATTGAGAGATTGAGAGAAACTGAGAGAGTAAGATAAATAGAGTGACAGAGTGCTAGGTGGACCGGTCCTTAATATCCAGCATACATCTGGCAGCTCATCTGGTAGCTGGTGATGTCAGAGGTTGCTAGCACCCTGAAATGAGGCGAGTGGGACTGCCTGTATGCTAACAGTCAGGGCCCGAGGTAGAATTGTTTTCAGTACCCTATCCTATTTTGGAAACAAGTACCAAGGGGAAAAAGCCATAGAACACTGTGTGTGACTGGTTGGGGCTACGCGTGTTCAGAGGACCAGAAAACTGGCACGCCCATCCAGAGAGTCTTCAGGAAAGTTTAGGAATGGCCCTCTGAGAGATCAGTGGTGGCTCCAGATGAATTAGCTAAGGTGAAGGCCTAGGAACAGACAACTGGAGAGTAAAGGCTGAAGAGAAGGAAGTAGCTATCACCACCTACAGACGAAAGTCAACTCTAGGGAGGAAAGCTTTATTTTGTCTTATAAGAAGGTAGGGGGAGTGGCCATGACCAGAGTGTGGTGCACCTGTAGTCAGGAAACAGATTTCCAACAGGAAGTGAGACCAGGCCATCAAACCCGAAGTCCACCCCGCCCCCCAAATGACTCACTTCCTCCAGCAAGTCTCCCCGTAAAGGTTTCACAGCCTTCCAAAGCAGAACCAGCCGCTGGAGACCAAGTATTCAAATGCAGGAGCTTATGGGGACATTTTACACGCTACCCAAACAGAAGAGGGTAGCCTCTTCTTGGGCCTCTTGGACTTCACCACTGTTTCATTGTCAGAGGAAGTCAAAGGTAGGACATGTCTCCTTAAAGGGACAGAAGTAAATTCACACACACACACACACACACACACACACACACACACTTCACACACACACACACACACACACACACCCACACACACACACACACACACACACACCCCGGAGCCCCAGTCTTCAGGGGAATGGGTGTTCACTCCTTGCCTCTGGTCTGGGGTCTTTCCTCAGAAATCCCTAGTAGTAACACAGCTGCTTGCAGGCCTCGAGCGCCTAAGGGAGGCCCTGGAGCCAGGTGGTACTTCCTTCCTTGTTTTAGAATCCTGGCCCACTGCAATTTACATAACACAGCTTAATCCATGAAAACAGGAGCTGCAAGGCAGGTTCTTTCTCTCTCTCTCTTTCTTTTTCCTCTCCAAGACACGGAAACCTTTATTTTCTCCGTATACCACAAACCGGTGCTGTTAAATAATATTGGATAATTGCACCTGTCGTACCTCCCATATTGTGCCAAGGAAAAATAATTGCTGGTTTTCTGCTTCGCCGTTTAGCTGTGACTCCGTCATTTGACTCGGAGCATGTCATTTTCTCCCGTTTTAGACTGTGTACAGTCAAACCGTGTGAGAGGACTCACAGATAGGGGCCCTGCGTGTGTGAGTGGGCGCGGGCCTCATTCAGCAGTGATTTCTAATTTATACAGCATTGAAAATCTGCAGCTATAAATAAACAGCTGACTGGCTTAGCTGCCTACTCAAAATCCTTTATCAAAAAAAAAAAAAAAAATTAAAAAGGCACCACCAACTGCATGAGGAAGGAAAACAGGCCGCTTGGCTATGGAATAAATTGAGATTCTGAGTCTCAGCCTTGGAATGGGACCAAAGGCTCAGGTCTCAGAGATTTGGAGGTGACCTGGCATCCCCGCTTTTCCCTCAGCTGACTCACGGTCCTCACATGCACCTCAACGTGCTTGAGGATTACTGTATATGAAACTGGCTTCCTGTTATGAGAAATACGTCAGGCGAGTAGGTGCAGAGTTTCTTAAAATAGCTTGTGGAACGTATGACCGTTTGGAAGGAAGAAAGGGTGAATGTGATGCTTAGAAGGGAACGGTAGCATTTCCTGGACCGCAGAACAGGTTTCCCTGTGAGAATGACCTGGAGACATAGCTTGGGTATGGGCCAATCAGCTGTGGGTTTGGGGGATGAGAGGGTGTTGTTCTCTCTCGACCTGAATAAGGGTCCCTGACCACTCTGGGGGCCACTTGAGCACTTTATCCTGCCTAGCATTGCAAGGTGGGATCAGTTTTCTCTTTAATAGCGTTGCCGTTTTGCTCAGCAATGAAAAGGGAGGGAAGTGGGCTGGGAAATCAGCCATCTGTGTGGACTTGGACCTGCCTTCTACCCCTCATGCCCCACCCAACCCCCTCTGGATGCAGAAGCCTGCTGGAAACAGGCCCTCGGGGACCAAAGGGTTGAGCACATCTCTTGCCACCTTTGGTAGCACCTTGGGAGCTTAAAAAGGATGGCTGAGGGGGGTGTTTACCCCACAGAAAGGAGCCAACATCATGAAGCTGGAGCTTCATGTGTTGTTGGCCATTAAACATATACCACCAGCACACCACTACCAGTAGGTCAGTTTAATTTATTGTAAAATGGGACCCAATACACTTTCCATATACCTAGTATTGTAAGGCTAAAATGGGAGTGATTAAGAATTTCACTATTCAAATATGGCTGCTGGCATCATATTGTAACCACTAAGGCCCCTAACATAGCATTGCAGGCAGCAAATGCTCTATATCTTCTCGTGAATGTTTACTCAGCATTCATTATAAGTGTCTTGCTGCTCGTAATTTAACTACACCAGCTCCAAGGAGCACCTGTCTGCTTATTATGCATGTGCCCAGTGGGACACCCGGCTGAGGTATTTCTGGTGTCAGAACAGAATTGCACAGTGGCCTGCCACACTGCTGTCAAGGTTTAATCTGGTGCCAGGACAGTAAAGCCACAAATAGAGCTGGGTTCCACTGGGACAGAAGTGTACTATGCCCTGAGAAGAATGCAGCACAGGTCATCTTCAGGGTGTGGAAAATGTGGGCGATCCCCTGTGAGCTTCACATTTGGGGAGTTTTGCCCTGACAACTGCTCCTGGGCTGGTGCCCCCAGGCAGTTAAGAACAGCAGCAAGTGTGAGCAGGAGGCAGAGCTCCCATTCCAAGAGGGGGGAAAAAAAAGAAAAAGAAAGAAAGACAGAAAAAGGCTGGAGGCTCATAGTCTTCCCTCAGTGAGAAAGAAAACACAAAACAGGATCCTTGGTACTTACCCTAGTCTGGTAGTCTTTCCTTGCGATATGTGCTCAAAATACAGATGACTTCACTCATCTGTACTTCTCTAACCCTGATGGTCTTTTTGGTGTCCGTTTTTATCCAGCCTCTACTTCCCCTTCGGTCGGGAAGCCAAGGTACACTCCACCAGCTGCCCACAGCCCAAACCACAGGAGCCTAGAAGACTCAGTCATGCTTTCCCACCAGACACTGATCAGTCTGTTCTCAGAAAGTGACCCTAAAAGGCGGTGGCAGATAACAGCCATGGCTAGAAACTCCAAGAGGTAAAATGAGCATAGTGGTGAGAGCTGTTTGGTTGGAGCCCCTGCGCATCTTCTGCACAAGCTAAGACACTCCGTTTGCTCTTCTTCCCCCAACCCCGCCCACAAGGAGAGACCTCCAGACTAACATCTCTCCCCATCTCTGCATTTCCAGCTACTGACCCACGAACGGCCTCTCAGGGGCTCAGCTTTTTAATTTTATATGGGCGTAATCCCAGCTCCCAGCTCCTGCGTCATCACTCCTGCGCCCAAAACTCATAGAACACCCTTGCTTTAGCCCAGGCTCATGTCTTTATTGACCTCCACCTGTGAAACTGGTGAACTCGCTGGGAGCTGCCTCTCAATAAACCTGCCTTTACACTTTAGACTTGGCCTGAATTGGTTCATTTCATTGGCGGAAAAACTTATTAAGAGCAACCATGGTATGAGATGGGTGCTGGGATGGTGCACTGGTTGGTTAAGAGCACACTTCCCTTACAGAAGACTCAAGTTCAGTTTTCAGTACCAAGTCAGGTGGGTTATAGCCACTCCTAACTCCAACTCCAGCCCCCCTCTGCTGGTACTTCACTTATTTGCACTGGTGATCGCACACGCATGCACACACACACACACACACACACACACACACACACACACACACACACACACTTTTAAAAACTCTAAAGAGAGAACCTCAGAAAATTCACATCATACCATCCACAATAGCAGTAGATATTTAAAGACCAGACAGGGAGAGGCATGCAGTAGCTACAATAGTGGGAAAGGGGGAGGGAGGGTTTGCCAACAAAATCCTCTCCTCTTGGCACCTGACAGGAGCTGAGGCAAAATGCCATTTTAAAAAGCTACCAGGCAGCTTTAGAGGTGACGGTCTCTCCATGCATAGCTCACCTAGGAAGTGTCACAGATCGACTGTGGCTTGGCCCTCGGGACACCTATACAGAAGACTTGTATGAGGCAGAAGCCTTGTCTTAGCTACAGTCTGGTGTGGTCTGTATAACAACAAGCCTCTGTCCGCTCACATAAGGGCTAGTACAGAGGTGGCCCCAGTACCCACATACCCGCAAAGGACAACATGGAGGCAGGCTTAGTGCTCACTGCCTGCCCTCCTGAGGGACTGCACAGAGGCAGGCTTGGCACAAGGGTTTGATCGCATATGGCTGTATTTTCATATGTGCCTGTCTACCAGTTGTGGCCATTCTGAGTATGATGGTCTTCTCTCCTGGTCTGCGGGCTTCTACTGCTGTAATAAAACACCATGACCAAAAGCAACTTGGGGAGGAAAAGGTTTATTTGGCTTCTACTTCTAGGTAACGGTCCATGGTTTCCTGGAAGTCAGGTTCTGAGGGAGTCAGTGTAGAACTCAAGGCAGGGCCGGAACCCAGAGGCAGGAACTGGAGCAAAGGCCATGGAGGAATGCAGTTTATGTAGATTATAGATTACATATAGATACATGGGACCATGCACATGTGGGGGTGGGGGTGGGTGGGGGGAGAAGACATCAGAAGGGAAGCTGGCAGAAAGAGAAGGAGTTGCACAAATGGGAGAGAGGGGAGGTTCTTGGGAGGTAAATATGTTTAAAATACATGATCTGCTGTTAGAAGGAATTGTTCTTATAAGGCCCAGTTCTATGTAAAGTGAGTACGCCACAATGACAGAAATGGACCTACAAACCCCAGGAACATTAACGGGTTCATGAGCTCTTGCGAGTCGAGTCACCCTATCACAGTTGTACAGTACAGTAGTTTGTATAGGAGCAAGCTCAGCCCTTTCACGTTTACCCCTGTTCCCAGCTATGTCTCCTTTGCGTATGGTACATACATTGATTTCTCAAGAACTCATCCATGCCTCCATTCAAATCTGTGTTCAAATGGAAGAGCCATTCACAGCTCATTATGTTCCACCTTAATTGCTAATCCCTGCCCCAAACTTTAGCACTGAAAAGGGGAAGGTGGGCTTATCACCCTTTATTATGTTAGTCTCCCTGCCCTAGTGAATTTGATGTTGTACTAGGCAGACAGACAGACAGACAACTTCAGTAGCTTTTATTTCATTAAACTTCTAAATCAAGGGAAAATAGGTGAGATATCACTGAAAACAACCAGCTTATTAAAGGTACTTAGTTTTTAGAAAAGTTGGCATTATTGAAAAATGGGCCAGTACTGGGTATTGGGAAATCTGCTAGTAGAGGCCATGGTGTTCATTGTGACAGCAACTTTTCTTTTTTTTTCTTTGCTTTTTTCTCACTCTGCAGCCCAGGCCATCTTCCTGGGAATGCCCCTGTGCCTGGCTACTCCAGCTTGGCAATGATTCTGAGATATGCAACATGTCATCTGGGTCTTCACTCTGCCCCTTGAGGGTTACGTGATTGTCTGTCTCTAAGTTCCTGTCCTCACACCCATCCTCCAAATGATCCAGCAGTGAGTTTACACAAGCTTCTTTCTTTGTTCTTGGTCAAAGCCAAAATCCTCATGGAGGTCAGACAACTGCAACAGATTCTGAGATGTCAGGAATTATCTGTCAGCCTTTCAGGAAACCAACTAATCCCAAGGGAAGCTCCCTTCATACCTACCCTTTATTAAATTATGCATAAATTCTCCATCTTTCCTATCTTCCCATGCCATTCCACCACTGATCAAAAAAGAAATAATTCTGAGAATAATAGAAATATAACCAGTTCTATGTTTTTTCTTCCATGGCTCTTGGAAAATAGTGTGAGGTCACTTCTTCTTCACCCATGGCTTCACTGTGGCACCTGTACAAACAGACAAAGAGACATATCAGACACAGGTTTTCCTAACTGGAGTTCTTGAGTGGGTAGAGACTCACCCTGATGGGCAGTGGGAAGTCAAACTTTTTCTCAACAAGAGAAGAACTCTGATAAACAGCCATTACTGCCGCAAAGACAAGAAGCAAGCTGGTCTCCTATCTTGGGGGTCAGTATGTGGTTAGGCAGTGATGCTATCAGTCTTGGAGGGTCAGTATATGGTTAGTCAGCGGTGCTATCGGTTTTGGGGGTTAGTATGTGGTTAGTCAGCGATGCTATGGTCTGCCTGTCACTCTCAAACCAGCCACCAATTGCTGCTGCTTTGGATGAGTGCTGTGTGCTGCTCACATTCACTGGAAAATGCAGAGATTTGCAGACACAGACAAAGAGACTGCATCAAATTAGAGAAGAAGTAGGGGAGTGAATGTCCCCTAAATTGGGGCTTTCCATGGCTTCTCCCAAACCAGTTTATATCAGTACTGGCACAGGATTTGTTTTGAGTAAGCACATTATAGGATCATTCTCCTGTTGAAACCCTAGTGTGACATTTGTAGAACGTGTTCCATTCAGCCAGCAAGCTGTTATCTCCATATTTCACGACCACTGATGTTGGCACAAGCCTTGACATTGATAACCTCTCCATAGCTCCTTATCCATCATGCCCATTGCCAAATGCTATCAGCTCTTTTTGAATTTTTTTTCCTTAGCTTAGTCTCTTTCTTCCTGTAGGAATCAGAGCTGGTGTAGTTCTGGTCTGGTTCTGCAGAGCTCTCATGCCCCAGATTCGAGCACAGCAGCAGACAGCAAGCGAGTGAGCAGACAGCCCACAGAGTGGGAAAAAACCATGGCTGGCCATGCTTCGGCTGGGTTAGTATCTGGAATATATAAAGAACTCAAAAAAGTAACTTCCCCATCCAGAAACACAGCTATCAATTCACAAGTAGGCTAATGAACCAAACAGACAGTTCTCAAAAGAAGAAACATAGCCAATAAATATTTTAAAAGTTACTCAATACCCTTAGCCATCAAAGAAATGAAAAATAAACTACAGTTCTATTTCATTCCAGCCAGAATGACTATGGTCAAAGAAGCAACTGACAACAAATGCTGGTTAGAATGCAGGGGAAAGGAACCCTTGTTCACCTCTAATGGGAGTGTGAACTGGTGTTACCACTATGAAAGTCAGTATGGAGGCTTCTCAGTAACAATAAAACAATTCTAAAACTATAACTATCATATGACCCACTGTACCATGTCTGGGCATTTACAAAAAAAGACCCTATTTTACCATTGTAATAACTGGGTACCCATGCTGGTTGACATTCTCATCACAAGTTAGAAAATGGGAGCATTTAGCTGCTCATCAACAGATGAACTGATAATGGAAACGTGGTGCAAATGCACAATGGAATGCTATTCAGCTGTTATAAAAGAAAAGAAGAGAAGAAAACTTCCAGAAAATAGGTGGATCTGTAAATTATATTGAGTGAGGTCACCTCCACTCAGAAAGACAAGCCCACATTTTCATATGTAGATCCTAGTCTCTAGTGTTACACACGTGTGTATGTGTGGGGTGTTTGAGAGTGGGTGTAGGTGTTAAAATCAGAAGAGGGATGATAAGAATGGAAAGGAAGGTTCTAAGAAAGGAAAGAGAGTAATAGAACACGCGTGACATGGAAGCCGGAAGTGGAATGCTGGTGATGGAAAGGTGCAGCCAGGGGTGACAGAAGGGTGGCAAGGAAGTGACAAGGAAGATCAACACAAACAAGGATGTATGAAAATGCCACAGTGAAACATAGGGCATTGTATGCTAATTCAAATGCAAACAAATACATTAAAAAAATTCCAGGCTGAGTCCATCCTTCAGACTGCTGCCTCCGACACTTCTATTTTTGACAAATATCTGGAAATATAGCTCAGAGGTAGGGTGTGTCAGTCCCTAGCTTCAATTCCAGCTCTGCTAAAAGTAAACTCAAACAAACATATGAAAAATAGTATAAATTATGGATTTCCTATTTGCTTTAGTCTTCAGAGCCTGTGGTGACTAGGCTTTGTTTTCTGTTTTTAAGTTTGTATTTATTTTTATTTTATGCATACTGTATACCATGTGTGTACAGTGGCCCCAGAAGCCAGAAGAGGGTACTAGATTTCCTGGGGCAGGAGTTACATACAGCTGTACCATGTGGGTGCTGGGAATCGAACCTTGGTCCTCTGGAAAGCAGGGAGTGCTCTTAGCCACCAAGCCATCTCTCTGCCCTGGTGACTGGTATCTTGAAGTCCTGCTTGTGGTCACCTTAATTTCCTTAAGATACCATCTCCTGATCCCAAGGTCCTTATGACACCCTTGCATTTATCCTTCTCCTCAGCCCAGATTGTTGCCGTCACTTCAGCAACACTTTAGTATCTACTGAGCCCTGCAGGCTTCCTATTGCCTTCTTTAATTCTATTCATTTTTCAATTTTATGTGAATCACACCAACTCCCAGTAAATCTTCTCTGGTTGTTGTTTGTTTTTCTGTTTAATTTTCTCTTCTTTCTTATTCCTTACTTCCTTTCTTCTTTTCTCTTTCTTTCCTCCTCTTCCTTCTCTTTTTCCGTCTTCTTCTCTCTCTCTCTGATATTTTTGAGACAAAGTCTCACTGTGTAGCATTGGCTGGCCTGTCTATTTATGCTCACAGTGCTGGGATAGAAAAGTGTACACACCATGCCCTGCCTAATAAGTCTTCTCCTTGCTCTGAGTTCAATCGCAGCTTTCACCTTTTAATGTTCCTCTGTCAACTAAGTAGCAAGCTGCTTCCTTTATGTTCAAAGACTTGATCAATATACATTTCTCAAATGTGTTTGCTCTGCGCTCACTCTTGGCATTCTAAAGTTCTCCCTCTCCGTGTGTTTTCCAAGCTTCACTTCGTTCTTATGACCATAATCATAACCTCTCTCCTCGGGTCCAGCGCCCCCATTTTTGTTTAGGAAACAGAAGGATATGAAGACTCAGAGAGAAGTGGAAATGATGGCTTGAGCTCTGTTGGGAGAGGAGGATGTCTCCTTCCTCTACATCAGACTGGTCTCCATACAAACTTAAGCAGCTAGGTGGAGTGCTAGGAAATTGCTCTGGCGTGGGTGTGGCTTGAGTTAATGCCAAGCATCCACTGTGATTACATGCTTTACCTCAGGGTGGTGTTGTTGGGAGGTTAAGGGACTTTTGGGAGGTAGAGCATAGTGGGAGATTTTTAGGTTATTGAGGTTATGGAGAAATTCTTGTAGGGCTGGTAGTGGCCTTGGATTTGAGCCCATTAATTACTTCCTTTGTAGTGTGAGATGTATTAACTTCCCTGATCTTTAAAAAGATGTCTATGATCTGCAACCTTCTACCTTCACCTGAAGCCAAATCAATAAATCCCACCCAAAATTGTGAGGTACATAAACATTTTCTGCTTCTTAACATTAACAGTCTTAGGTGTTTCATTCCAGCAATGAAGAGCTGACTAATACACTCGCCAACATGGAGAAAGCATCTTCCTACACAATTCTGTGGAAGATTCAAGAGTCATCACATAATGTAGAGAATTACATGCTCTGAATAGCTCAAGTAGTGTTTTTCTTCTTGCTTCTAGCACATGGAGACATGAGATGGCTCTTTAGTTCTGCATTCTCACAGAGCTGAGCACTTCCCAGGCTCACTTGTGTCTTTAAAATTTATCTCTGACCACGTTTCTATTGCATAGAAACTGCCAACATATTAATAAGCCATCTATCCTATATAAATGATGTCTACAAAGTGGATTTCAAACTCTGGCTGGGAAACAGTGTTTACTATAGTGCTTTTTGGTTGAAGAGAATGCTTCAACAGTGGAGAAAGTCTGCTAGTTGTCAGCCAGAGAGTTAGATCCAACCCTCATTTACTCTAGTCTTTTCTTCATCCTCTTTCATTATATGAGAGAGCTTAAGACTAATATGTAATGTTCATCTTCTGGTGTGGCAAAGACAGTGCTTTAATCTACATGATTTTATGACTCCTGTAATCAGAACACAAGAGAAAGTATTAGAAACAAACGTGTTCCCAAATACTGACAGTTGTATATCTACAATTATATTCATCTGAGATGTTGAGTTGAGATTGTGAAGAGTATTTGCTGGGCTTCAATGGACCTGAAGCACAAAGCAAAGTGGCTATTTCAGTGTCCTTGACTGCTTTACATTGCTTGCCTCAACGTATACCCCTTTCTCCAACAGTTCTTCAACGGGCACACCCCCTCTCCCCCCTGCCTATACACCGAACTCCTGGTCTGATGTCTCAGTCTACAACTGTTAGAGCTACTTTCTTGACTGCTATTTCCAGGACACCTTGGTAAGAATTCTCACTTCCTACCTAGAAAAAAAAACACCCCCTTACCCCTTACGTTAAACCATCTGCTCTGATAGGGTCATTGCGAGAGCTAGCAGAAATGAGAATTCGAAGATAGCTAAGGCATCTTAACCCTTAAGAAGCTCAAGGCCTCCTGCAAAGACAAACCCCTAAAGCTATAGTAAAAGCAGTGATGCCAAAATAACAGGTCTAGTAGTTAAAAGATAGAGGAAGGCCAGTTGGAAAGGACACTGAGTCCAACCTGGATAGATCAGCACAGCCATCTTAGAGGAGGTTGAAATAAATGAGTAAATGTGAGCCAGGCAAGGGCTGGGAATACGGTAGGGGCTTAAGTCCATGGAGGCCAGAAGCAATGCTAATGTAGAGGGAGGGGAAGGAAGGAAGCTTGGAAGAGAAAGAAAACACACCACGATAGGAGCTGAGTACTGGAATCTGTGTATTTTGAGGACCCCGCCTTTCTTCTGTAAGCTTGGGGAAGCCTTAGAGTATAAGAAGAGAAGAAGGGTCTGGGTGCGCACAGATGGTTCTATTCGGCTTTAGTCACTTAAAAGCATAAGCTGTCACTGAACTTCTGAGGGATCTAGTTTCTCCTCTTTGAGACAGTAGCTTGGGCTGCCCCTTGACTTGCGATTCATCTCGCCTCAGCATCTCAAGCAGGAGCATTGTTAGGTGTGTGTCAACCATGGCTCACCCACATTGCATTCTCCGCCTCCTCTAATCATTTGGTTCTTTGCAACGAATGATAATTTGTTCAGGACGTAACTGCTAATCTATTCTGCTGCAGTGTGAGGCTTTTCATCTGTTTTCTTTTCTTTTTCTCAGAAATGCAGAACTGGGGATGTATCATTGTCGGTACTAAGCTCCATCTTGCACATTATACGTACTCTCTTGGTAATTACGAGCTTGTATGTTGATGTTATCTTGCTTACTCACTGAGACCCAGCTGTGAGAAAAATTGGACACAGTGGGCAGTGGTGGGGCCTATTAGTAGCTTGCTGCTGTGGGCATTTGAAGAATAATAAATGCAAAAAGATTTTATTTTATTAAAAATGTATTTGTTATTTGTACTTATATGTGTGTGGTTCTGTGTAACCTTGTGTGTACCATGTGTTTGCAAATGCTCTCAGAGGCAAGAGGGTGTTGGATTCTCTAGAATTGAGGAGTGACTTTTTTTTTTGTTTGTTTTAATTCAAGATGTTTAACATTCATTCTTGTAAAGAAATAATTTAGAGCATCAATCATCATCAAACTTAACACAGCTGATTTTAAAATCCACTGTTCTTGATAATCTCCGTAATTGAGTTTTCTTTATCTGTACTTCTACCCAAAGGATTAGTTCCCTTTCCTTCCCTTCCTCTCACCTGTTTTCCTTAAAAACAAAAACAAAAACAAAACAAAACAAAACAAAAAAAAAAACCCTCAGATTTTTGAAAGTCATCAGAAATCTTAACCATGTGTGGTGGCACACACCTTTAATCCCAACACTGGGGAGACAGAGCTGGGGGGATCTCTAAGTTTGAGACCAGCCCTGTCTACAGAGTGAGTTCTAGGACAGCCAGGACTACACAGAGAAGCCCTATCTTTAAAAAAGACAATAAATAGATAGATGATGGATGGATAGATAGATAGATAGATAGATAGATGATAAATAGAGGGAAAAAAAGGAAATCTTACCCAGAAATTCAGGTACCCACAACATGTTAGAATTAGGTGCTGGTACATTTGACATCCACCCCCTGCCCCATGTGAATTCCCTGTGGATTGGAATCCTGGGTTTGAAATATTGATTTTAAAAGGTTGGCTTTTTTGTTTTTGTTTATGTTTAGATTTAAGCTAGTTTGCTTATAGCATCTCATTTTAAATGTTTGCTTTCCCAGAAAATGCCTCCTTAAGGTTTTCATGAACTAAAGCTTCCAAGAGAAGTAAGTGTCACAAATCCAAGTTGAACCTCTTTCTCTGAGGTGTCTGCCTCTCCTCACTCTGGGCCCCTGGGGACTGGTTGCCTGCTTTTTGCACCCACAAATTTATGCTTTCTATGAACTCACAGGGTGGCCTAGAGATGCCCTTTCTGTTTCAATGGCACAGAACTGCTGGTGGCTGAATGGAGGGGGATGTTTATATACAAACCAAGGTGGAATTTCTGTGCGTCTCTTTGCAGAGTTAAAACATAAGACATCACCCCCAAATTCCAGGAATGTTGTACCAAAATTACCCTGGGATGTCTTCACTCCCCTTAATAAGCCGTTTGTGCCGCCCTTGGTATCTGGCCTAGCCTCGTCCCTTCTATTGTCACACAGGACCTTCAGATTGGATTAACTTAGCAGACTGTTGCCTCCCACTATCCCCAAAGCTAAGCATCATCAGATAATATCTGAAACCTGAAGCGGAGTTTTCCCCATTTTGCTGTAGCCCATGCCCCTCCCCCACCTGCTGTCTCCATCAGTGCGGAAGTATTTGGTTACATGCATTGCTTTTTGATTGCCCTTTGTTCTGTGACTATGTGTATATGTCATTTGGGGCAACCTGAATCCATGTTTCTAGGGTCATGTTCATTCATTCATATTTGTCACAGAATAAACTATGTCTTATAGCTTAGAGTGAGAGTCACCTTTTTTTTTCTTCGAGACAGGGTTTCTCTGCGTAGCCTTGGCTGTCCTGGACTCACTCTGAAGACCAGGCTGACCTCGAGCTCACAGCAATCCACCTGCCTCGGCCTCCCGAGCTCTGGGATTAAAAGCATGTGCCACCACCGCCTGGCTAGAGAGTCACATTTTTGTGTGGGCAAAAGGAATACATTTTTAAGAGTTCATGTTCCTTAAGCCCTCACTGGAGTGAGCGAAGTCCTTCATGAAACCTCCCGTCATGCTGGGGGAATACCACTTTGTTCTTTGAGTCCTAAAGTTTGTAAAGGGGATTTTTGCCTTTTAGGTAAATGAGGTATTAATTGAAGGAAGAGGGGAGTCACTTGGAGTTCTCTGAGGGAAGGCCGGTTTGCATCAGGCTTTTGTTCTGCCAGCTTTCACAGGACCCACTTTAGCCCTATGAACAAAGGCAGCTGGCCGTGTGGTCTTCTGATCTGGACTAAGTTTTCCTTCGGTTTGGGGGAACAGTGGAGGACAGATAAGAAAGAAGGGTCTCTGTGAACTGAGGGGGACCTACTGACCCCATCTCCACTGGTTGATCTTCTCTCCGAGCAGGTAGATGCCGACAACCAGGAGGGAATTGGCCGAGAGGAAGACGGTGATACCCAGTGGGCTGAGGGCGGCAAACACAGGGTACACCCAGTTTCCGGTCTTAGCGTAGCGCCACAGGATGCTGCACGGACAAGAGATCAAGATGATTAGAAGCACGGAGGCCAGCAAGCTATTTTCACTTCAGGTTCGGTGGGACACGGGAAGACAGCAGGTGAAAAGCAACCATGAGGAGCGTTTGTAACACCTGAAGTGTTCCCTCAGATCTACAGGAGGGAGCCAGTTTTCTCCTTGTATCGTTGCTTATCTTAATAGGACATCTTTTCTCACGGACCAAGTGGGTCTTCTCCCTATCTCAATGATCCATCTTGGTGAAAGGATAGGAGACCCAAAACACAGCATCAGTGAGGGAGGGTGTGTGAGCACATGACTGAATGACTGCTTTCTTTGAGATTAGCAGCCCGCTGAGACACTGGGCCTGTGAAGCCGGGTCCGTTTGGCTGCCTGCAGCTGAAGGAGTGTCACGCTGCCGCTGGCTTTGGTACCTAAGCAGGCAGTGCAGCGTTTGTCAGCTCTCTGAGTCTTGTTGACATGGGAGGGGGAGAGATGGCGCACTGTCACTCTAAGACAGGATGCCCTGTTGTCCCTGCCTTTAGCTCCCAGGAATCCTTAGGGACAGAGCACTAGGTAGGAGCCAATGAATTGGTAGGAAGGCTCAGAAAATACTCACTCGAGGCTAGACTGTAAGTTCTTTCTGTGAACCAAAGGAAAGAAAAGAAACTCTGGGAGAGAAGCCGTGACGTCTAAGCAAAGCCTAAAAATGTGGTTTGCTGGAAGCCAACTGAGCCATAGATGCCCAAGTCTGGAAAAACTTAAAACATAGAATCCGTGTTAAGGAATGATGTCGCCTCAGCTGCAGCTTACAGCTATTAAGTATGTGGGATCTGGAGGAAGAGTCTGTGACTTAAGTGTTCAGTCAGCCACCTATTTAACTGTGTGATTTCCAGCAATTTATTAACTCCACTGGTGTAGACCAGGGATCCAAAACACATACACCGCATCAGGAAGCTGCGGTTTGATTTTGTTTGGAGCTTTGTTTTAATAGTAGTTATTCTGTGTAATGATGTGATACTCATGATTTATTGGAGTAAAACACGTGTTTGTTGCCTATTTATGTCATGTGTAAGATGCACAAGACACTGCCTGGCGTGTAGGAGTTTGATAGAACTTCCTGAGACGCCATGTTCACAGAGAGACTGCACAGCAGAGCTCTCTTGTAAGAGGGAGGATAGGCCAGTTCTGAGAAACAGAACTCCAGCGTGGCTATCGACAGAGTTCAGGCAGAAAAATGAAGCCTGGTGCCGAGTGTTTCGTGGACAAGGGCTAATGTTTGGGGCCAGGACGAGGGTGAAGCAAAGGGAGATCGGGAGGACGGAATTCACAGGCTCATCACTGGGCATCAAAGGATATTTACTGTCAACCATGTAGAGGACTGTCTATAGGATGCCGGGAAATATGTGCAAATCACATGTATATTAATAGCTAACAAACATTTAGAATATAAAAATAATTTGCCTAATTAAAAAAATACTCCTAAACAACCTAATTAGAAACAGACGAATGACTCGGCTAGACATCCTACAAAAAAACAAAACAAAACAAAAACAAAAACAAAAAACCCAAAACAAGTAACAGGACCACATCAAAAGATGGTCACGTGTCACTGGTATCTGGAGAATACAGATCAAAATCATGAGTATCACATCATTACACAGAATAACTACTATTAAAACAAAGCTCCAAACAAAATCAAACTGCAGAACATACATGTTTGTGTTGATATGGAGAGATTAGATCTCTTCTATGTCGTTTGGGTAGGAAACCTGTATGGGAGTTCTTCAGGGAGGTAAGACAGGTTATCACCAGCCCCAGAAATTCTACCTCAGCGTCGTACACTCAGAGGCGAGAAACCAGGGACCCAAAGGTATCTGCGCATTGGGATTTATGGCTCAAAGGTAGAAACAGCTCAAGAGTCCATTGATGGATGAATGGCAGGGGGGAGCAGCAAGGGTCACGCGGCAGCTGGAATCCTTTCTCTGTGGCTTTCTTAACTATAATGAGAAAAGAAGGAAGTAGAGGGAAGGAGGGAGGGGTGCGTGTGTATGTGTGTGTGTGTGTGTGTGTGTGTGTGTGTGTGTGAGAGAGAGAGAGAGAGAGAGAGAGAGAGAGAGAGAGAGAGAGAGAGAGAGAGATGATAGTACACCTTCTTCAGATCTCCCTCTATCTCCTGTGTGGACTGAAGTTTGAAACACCATCTTTCAACCTCAGCTTTGCATGTGAGGCGTTTTCCTTGTTAGAAGGTCATAGGGATTCTTGTTTGCCTGGTCTCAGAGGTCTGCTCCCTCAGCTGCCCTCCTGCCTCATCTGATCATGAAAACAAGAGCATCCCCACCCCCCCACCCCCACCCCTGTATTTGCTTCCTGATTCTTTTCCTTATCTTCCCCTCAGACTCCAGAAATCTCATCCTGAGAGATCAGCTACCTACGTCTTCCTGCACCCATCTCTTTAGAATGCATACAGTGAGATTCCTCTTGGTGGGTGGGTCTCACCCTTCTCTGTAGAGAGGAACTGTTGTGTGGGGTGGGGGGGGGATGTGGGGGGTGAGGATTACTTTCCTAAAGCCTGGGATGTATCCTAAACAAGCTGAACCAGCATTAGATTTTACTAGAACCTAAATATGGTCTTTTAAACAGGCTATTTTTAAAAACTATATTCTAAGCTATTTCTTTCACAGTTCATCTCTCTTAGTGAAAGCATCGTCTTTCCTGGCCACTGTGTGACACTTCTTAAAAGTATCCCTCATGTGTCCTTAACATTTGCCCATTACATGCCAATCAATCCATAAACCTATTCCATTCCTTCGACAATACATTTCTGGTAGATTCTTCATTTCAAAAGAATCTGGTACCTTCCTTATGCTGTTGTTACATCTAGTTTCTGTTATGAGCATTGAAATTGCTTTTTAATCCCCCCATCAGAGCCCCACCCCTAAATGCTGATAATAGAAGTGCATTGTGTGACACCTTGGTAGTTATTTTCATACATCAGCATGAAGGCTGGTGAGTGTGGCTATGGGAAATGGGGCGGGCATTCTCACTCTCGCTAAGACTTGAGTTTAAAACCCATGTCTGACCATGATGGTTCTAGATGAAGGATGCATTTCAGAAAGAGCAAACAGTGGCTCTTGCAAAGACTTCAGCATGGTGCACTAATTGAGGAAGGAGAGACCTTTCAGTGCAAGGGATGGCTGGCTGCTCGGAACTCAGATTGACTCAGTCTTTAGCAACATAAAATATATTCTTGGGATAGGATTTATAACTGTGTGCGTATATGAGGGGTGGATTTAGATACTGTTATTCTTGAGGAATAAGGTGGTTAACGCTCACTTAGAGAATCTGGAATTATCCAGGAGGCAAACCTTTGATGGATTTTTCTGACTTGCTGATTGTCTTAGGGTTTTCTTGCTGTAAATAGAAGCCATGACTACAGAAACTCTTATGAAGGACAACATTTTATTGGGATTGGCTTACAGTTCAGAGGTTTAGTCCTTTGTCATTTGTGGCAGGAAGCATGATGGCATGCAGGCAGACATGGTGCTGGAGAGGTAGCTGCGAGTTCTACGTCCTGATCCACAGGCAGTGAGAGACTGCCACAGCAGGTCTGGCTTGAGCATCTGAGACCTCAAAGCCTGCCCCCAGTGACACACTTCCTCCCACAAGGCCACACCTATTAATAGTGCCACTCCCTGTGAGACTATGGAGCATGGGGCCATGTTCAGTCACATCACCACTGTTAGTTAACTTCTTGGGCATGGTTATGAGGGATTGTGTTGATCAGGTTAACTGAGGTGGGAAAACCCACCCTAAAAGTGAGTAGCACCACTTACTAGCCTGGGGTGCTAGACTGCAAAAAGGGGGTTAGCTGACTTAGAAGCACTCACTATTCTCTTCTTGCTGACTGTGGATGCAGTCAGTTTGTCCCACTTCTAAACCTGCTTGGTCTTTGGTCCAAGATGCTGTCCCATGCCAACTCCTTCCTTCTCTGTGCTCTTGTCACTCTTTGTGCTTTGGTCACATTTTATCACGCTCCAGCCCAGGCTCCTGTAGTTCATGGATGGGCCTCACTTCCACTTAGTAACAAGCCCCTGGAGGATGGAGCCTAGCCTTATATGACTTCACTTTTCCTAGCAGGACCAGGTCTGTATTAGGGCAAATATGTGCTCAAATCCTCCTTTTAAGAAGGAATAAGGCCAGGCAGTGGTAGTGCACACCTTTATTCCCT
The DNA here is from genome assembly GCF_964271855.1 of Acomys minous. NCBI lineage: Eukaryota > Metazoa > Chordata > Mammalia > Rodentia > Muridae > Acomys > Acomys minous. The sequence continues at coordinate 52,577,779 of NC_140490.1, read as the reverse complement.
GCACTTGGGAGGCAGAGGCAGGCAGATCTCTGTGAGTTAGAGGCCAGCCTGGTCAACAGAGTGAGCTCCAGGACAGCCAGGGCTACACAGAGACACTCTGCCTCTAAAAACCAAACAAAGAAGGAGGAGGAGGAGAAACAAGAGGAGGAGGAGGAAGGGAGAGGAGGAATACAGCCAGCAGTAGGAACTTTCCTTTGCCTACCCACCACCATTGCTTTAGACAGAGTAGGGTGAGGTGTTTCAGGGGTGAGAGAGCAGGAAGGAATGAGAAAGCCACCAGATAGAGTATAGGTGACTAAAACTTGCCAAAGGAAATGAAAGAGTTTTAGTCATTACTCCTCCGCGGGGCTTTGTTTCCCCTCTGCAGGGCCAGATCTCTAAGTTGGTGATCTGAAAAGTAGCAGAAAGAGTACAGCACAGGGGAAACAGTCCCCAGAATGTGGCTATTCTTAGGCCACTGTACTGTGGCTTCATTGGGATGATTTGTCTCTGGTACAGAGTATGCAGCTCCTTGCAGACTCATGGTTGTTTCTCAGGCCCCCTGTGGTCCAGCCCGTGTTCAGAACCTCATTCTTGCTATGTTATCTCCCCATTGGACCATCCCAGTTGGCACACCCCAAGGGCCAACCTACAGCACTTGTCCTTGAGTGTCTAACCGTGGGGAACTTCCTATGGCCCCAAGTTCTCATGAGGGTCTGGGAGTACAGTTTGGTTAACAGGGCAGGGCTAACTTGCAGATAAGAGTCTCAAGTCCTCTTAATAGGGACTAGGCTAAACTATGGGTGTGACTACCCTGGGGCAGCAACAAAATGCCTCCAGGAATACTTGTATTGCACTTATTGCAGTACAAAGCTGAGTCTAAAGCCACCTTCAACTGGGGTCTCTTCTTTCCCAATCTAGTTTTTTCTTCATATGTGCATATGGCAATGAGTCTGCTCAGTTCCCAGTGCATACAAAAGTGCCATGCTGGGGACTGGGTGAGGGAAAAGGTGGGCATAAACCTTGCCTTAGTCTCAGCACTTTAAAATCTTTCTTAAGGTTTTGTTCACAACTTTGTCCTTGTACTTTGTTCCTTCTCCCAGTAGGTCCCTCTGCCTTATGACCTCATAACCTGGAACATGCTGTCTAATCACTGGAATGCCAGTGTTTACAGGCCAGTTGATAGCTGTCTAAGTCACCATCCTCCATTCATGCTCTGAGATTAGTTTTTGGGCATTTGGCTGACAACAACACTCCTGAGTCTCGACCTTTCTTCTCCCTCAATCCAACTGCCACACTTCAGCCCTGGCCACCTTACCTTCCTTTGTACTCATGGTACTTTCTGTGGCTCTGCTTAAAAATAAAAAAAAAAAAAAAAGATTTATTTATTTAATGAGTATGAATGCTCTAACTGCACGTACACCTGCAGGCCAGAAGAGGGCATCAGGTCGCAGTATAGATGGTTGTGAGCCACCATGTGGTTGCTGGGAATTGAACTCAAGGACCCGTGGAAGAGCAGACAGTGCTCTGAGCCATTTATTTCCCCATCCCCTGCTTTTTAAAGCAGAAAAGCACTCAGTCTGTAAGTACAAGTTTGTTGAGATGTATTCATGGCCTAACTTCTCCCTGTCCTCCAAATCTGCTGTGCTCTTGGCTCCGTTTCTGCTCCAGAGCTCTTATTCCTGCTCTTACTCTTTCTCTGGATAGCAGCCTAAAAGATTCTTCCCCTTAAAAAGCCAGCCCTAACTGGGCGTGGCAGCCCAGCACACGGGAGGCAGAGGCAGGCAGATCAATGTGAGTTCGAGGCCAGCCTGGTCTACAAAATGAGTCTAGGACAGCCAAGGCTACACAGAGAAACACTGTCTTGAAAAAACAAAACAAAACAAAGCCAGCCCTGTCCATCCGCCCATAGCATCCCAGTCTCCCTGCCATCAGTTTCATTACTGTGTCTTCCTTGTCCTGTGGCCCTTCTCATTCGCAGACAGTCCCTAAGAGCCACAGGCTTCTTGTACCACCCTGTGTCCTCAGTGTCTAAATCGTCAGGGCTTCAGAATCCTTAGCACAACAATCCTACACGTGGTCCCCAGGGACAGCTTTGTGTCCCTTTGCTAAAATTCAAAGATCCTCAGGGGTGGAGAACAGTGCAGACCACTTAATTCTTGTGGAAATTATATTATGCAAGAACTTTCTAGAGAAAAGCAAGAAAGACTTTAGCACTGAGGGCAGGGGATGAGGAAGGGTAGGGAGAAGACAGGAAGATTATGGGAGAGAAAGCGAGTTCATGGAGTTCTGGGTACCAAACTGGTGAATTCTATGACAACTGTGCTGCTAAAGGGCTTGGGATGGTCCCTCCCCCATGTCCTTTGAAATGTCATCTTCTACTTTGCTCTCATCACTAACAGAATACTGCACTAAACGGCTTCCCATATAGATACTGTGGTGATGATGCAGATTGCTGCATGGGTTCAGTATTCAGGTCCTGTGCATGGATGGTTTGGCCCTTTCAGGCATGAAATGCTGTCGTAGCAGAAGGCAGTGGAAGGTATGGCTGTGGGTACAGCACATTGGTGGGGTGCTTGCCTACCATGCATGGATCCTCAGTTCAATCCCAGCACCATAAAACCGAGCAAGGTGACTGGGATGGTTTGAGCGAAAACAGCCTCCATAGGCTCCTGGGGAGTGACACTATTGAGAGGTGTGGTCTTTTTGAAGTAGGTATGGCCTTGTTGGAGAAAGTATGCCACTAGTGGTGGGCTTTGAGGCTTCAGATGCTTGAGTCAGGCCCAGTGTCACTCTCTTCCTACTTCCTGCTGATACAGATGTAGAACTCTAGGCTCCTCCAGCACCATGTCTGCCTGCATGCCTCCATGCTTCCTGCCATGATGATACTGGACTAAACCCTGTAAACCAGCTGCAGTGAAATGTTTTCCTTATGAGAGTTGCCACGGCCGTAGTGCTTCTTTAACGCCACAGAAACTCTGACTAAGACAGTATCACACTTCTGTATCACACTTCTGTAATTCCATCACTTGGGAAGTAAAGACAGGAGGATCAAAAAAGATCATTGGGTTATTCTCAGCCATACAGAGAGTTTGAGGCTAGCATGAACTACATAAGATGTTGTCTCAGAAACAAACAAACAAACAAACAAACAAGAAAAGAAGGAAAGAAGGGAATCGGTCATCTTCAAGCACCAGACAGAAGGTCGTATGCATGCCCTTGATTGCAGACCACTAGGCAGCATTACAAAGAGTGAACGTCAGCAAGTGATTGAATGAAGAGGTCAAGGCCAGTTACTTGATTCATTTCCCATGTTCTGCAGGTCTCTGGCGACTGACCTCTAGGTGCTCATGTCTGAGGGGTACGCTTATGAAGGACAGTAACAAATGCCTTTTGAGATGGAGTACATATGGATGCCTTGGATCATTTATTCATTCATTCATTCACTCTTTGTTCATTCAAATATTCTAATTGCAAATAAAATTGAAAGCAATATATCCTTGGAAACACATGAACAAAGAGGTTGTGGCTTGCTGTGTGTGTGTGTATGTGTGTGTGTGTGTGTGTGTGTGTGTGTGTTCAGGTATGTTTGTGTGCCCTTTTGACTATGATATTTTCATGAATATTAAAATAAAACAATAAGAACCCTTCTCCCCTGGAAATTTACAGATGGGTTAGATCACCAATTAAAGCAACACAAGGACCGATCTAATGGTACTTATCTGGAATGTCCCTTTGGGTCATGAGTGACAAGTTTCAATTGTCAGTTCTTACCTGGAGATGTAGGCAATAATACAAGTCACCAGCAGGGTAAGTCCTAGCTTCTTTGATGGAGGCCGGTGTGGTCTGAGAATGAGTTCAGCAAGTGACAAGGGAAATATGAAGGTATGCTGTAGAAGAAAATATGACAAACTGTAAGGCGGGGCTCCCCAGCTGCTCACAGTGCCCACAGTGCCCTGTCTCTTTCCAGTCTATGCACTTGTATGCTGCCCGGTTGACCTCCCAAAACTTGAGTTAGATCATTCTCCTGGGATGCCCAGGGTTCTCTTGTGATGCCCTGTTACCTGCTATGTTGGTCTAAACGCCTCTGTCTGGGTTCTGAGGCTCTTTGAAATGTCCTTCCTACCTCTCTGGCCTTGCATGCTGCCTTCTGTGCCCTCATAACACACACACACACACACACACACACATACACACACACACACACACACACACGCCAGACATGCACACACATGTGCGCACACACACTCAGGTGTACACATGCTAGACATGCACTCACACACACACATGTGCACACACTACAAGCATGCACACTCACACACACTCACATACACTCTCATCCACAAACACAAGCTCTTTCTTGTGTTTTCCTTGTGTATACCTTCTTTTTCCACTTGGACGGGGAAGAGTCCCCCATTCTCCCTTGTACTCTGCACGCTGCTCTCCACCCAGATGCTTCCTCATTGTGTACGGATCCTCTGTGCCATTCAGAACTCATGCAGCCTTCTGTGGTCTTTTCTGTAAATTTTCCCTTTTGCTAATTTCTCTTAGATCACTGCCATTGTATTTGGTGCCATCTAGTCTCACATGTACAGTGTGCATCCATAAGTGGGGGTGGGGCAGAGAACACATTCCACATTCTCTGTGTTCCCCACTACAGTCAGCACTGAGCTCAGTCCTGCCCGGGGATGGCTGGCGCCGTGGAGTATGCACAAGGCTCCCTCCGAGACTCCCTAAGCTCACCCCCATCTTCCCCTCATCTTCCTTCTTTATAACCATCTGCTTTGCCATATCTTTCAAATACTTAAAACTCCATTAAAAATAATGCAGTCATAGAAAGTCACTTTATGGAATGGGGTTGTCGGCACACAGTGCTGGGGTCACTCCCCTCTGAGTTTTAGAAGCTGCTCTAGGATAGGTTCCTGGGGGTCTCCACACCACGCTCCCTTCGTTTGCTGGAGACATTACAAAGCCTGTCATTCTGTCCTCTGCTTTACACAGTTCTTCGCAGTGCCTTGCTTCCAAAGCCTTCTGCTTCTGAGTCCTGGTGGCTGTCGGCATCTGAGTCACAGAATCCATAGGCTTTGAGAGGGTCTGTGTGCTCCTACCCAGTCTCTGGTGCCCAGGGCACTTCTTATTGTCAGTCCCACAAGGCTTGTGTTCAGGAGGAGTCCCCAAGAGCCGGTAGCCTCTTTCGTCCCTTGTAGCTAGAGCCCAATCAGGAGATCAAGATGAGCTTCAGGTGCCAAAAATTATGACAGGTTTTGTGACAAGTGGCACTGGGGTAATAAGGAGCAAATGTTAAGGATAGGGGTAGGGGCATCATTGGCTGGAGTGTTCCAGGCAAGGTTATAAGTGGGTGACACTGAAAAGCTGAGTATCCTAAGGGTTTAGGATCTTGTGTTGTAGAGTAACAAGGTACTGGCCCTGAATGTACTGACTGGTTAGACGGACATGCAAATGGAGAAAGTTCCGTGTTCTCTTTCCTGCTCTGTATCTTCTCATGGGTCTGACTCTAGTTTAGTGCTTTTGTGTGTTCCTCTGATGAAGAAACATGATGTTTCTGGGTACAACCTTCTGAATTCCACCCTGGGGAATTAGCCGAAGACCTCTGGACTTGAGCTTTCTTGCTGTCAAATGGGGACAATACGCGAGTACTTTTGCTAAGTGCACGCGAACCACTCAGTCCTAACAGTGTAAGATGCAGATGTGGTCTTGACACATCTGGTGACCACCTGCCGTGGTTGTCGCTATTATCACTGCGAATTTCATCCTTCTTCTGGGTGGACTCAGGGTGGAGAGCAGGTTTGGGGTATTCATAGCTCTAGGTGCTTGGACGATCCTGGCCTGCGCTTGGCAATCAGCTACAGCACGCACTCTAGGGGATGGGACCACCGCCATCTTGGGTCATCCTGGATACTCCTTCCCCTGCCCCCCACAGCTGCCAAAGCTCCGTCACACCGCAGACTCTGATTCCTGATCATACTCAGTGACTGATCCAAGTGCTGTCTCTCTCGAGAAGCCACAGAGTTGCCTGCCCTGCAAAGACCCTGCCTCTCTGGCCGCCTCTGCTCTGCTCTGCTCTGCTCTGCAGCACTCGGAAGGATCCAGCTTCTATTAAGAGTCATTAACAGGTCCATTATACTGGCCATTCGGCTGACAGATTTTATTAACCTCGCCCACCACCAGAAGCTCCCTGTTGTCTGCACTAATGATCACTGGGAAGAGAATTCCTGTGGAATAACGCAGTGTGTTTGCATTAGGACTAAATGAGTTCATGGTGATTAATGCTTTAACAACCAACAACTCGGGGACGCCTGACTGGCCACCTCTGTGAGGTTCCTGCCCTTTGCAAGTGGCATTCAATTGGATTTCCAAATGAACTCTCCCTGATGGATTCTGGGAAATTCACTCCCTTGATACTATTAGTGATGGTCCATAGCCGGCGGCTCCACACCAGTGAAAAGGCCTTTAAGAGATTCACATTTTCTCACAGGGACTCTTGGGGTAGACAGGAGCGAGGCAGGAAGACTGCATTCTGCAAGCTTTGTAAATACCGAGCTACTGAGCAGAGCCAGGCATGATGCAACAGACCACTCGCTATTTCAGATGTATCTGTTTCACCTCACACTGACATAAATTACATAACCTTTGCCTGAGAGCACATATTTTTTTTTCTTAAACGGGGAAGAAAAAGAATTCAATAAGAGAAAAAAAAATCAAATATGCTGTCTGCCTCCAACAATATCTAATAATTAGGCTAGGATTGACACAAATTAGAATGCTGCCAAAAATTACCGAAAACAGTGACTCATTCTGTATTTCAATTAACAGTTTCTCAGTTTCCCTTATAAACAGCGAAGCTGACAAAAATTAATTATCTCAGAGGGGGGAAAATATTTCCTTCGGAAGTAAACAAAACATCACAGGCTGAAACAATGGCATATGTAAACACAGTGGGTGGAGCGACGTCATCTCTCCTAGTCAATGAAATTGTCATTTAGGTGGATTCTCCTTTCTTTTCTCTTTTTTCTTTTCTTTTCTTTTTTGTTTTGTTTTTGTTTTTTGCTTTTCAAGACAGGATTTCTTTCTCTGTGTAGCTTTGGCTGTCCTCAACTCACTTTTTAGACCAGGCTGGCCTCGAACTCACAGAGATCCGCCTGCCTCTGCCTCCCGAGTACTGGAATTACAGGCGTTCATTACCATGCCTGGCCCTTGCATCGTGTCTTTGTGAATGCAAGGAGAATGCTGCTCTTTTCCTATTATTCTCTCCCGGTCATTCCTCCTCTCTATTCTCTCTATATCGCCAACTCCCATTGGAATGCCTTGGAGGCCAAGAGATACATGTGAAATATTAATTAATGTATTTGTACAGTAAATTGCAGCTTAGATTCTCTGGGGTTGTGAATAGTGACCACAATGTCCTGGCCCATAGAACATTCTTACAAGCTTGCAAGAGTGGCAGCTGGGGAGACGACGATGATGGTTTGCACGTGTGCTCCTGTTCGCCTCCTCCTTGCAGACAAGCAGCTGCTGCAGTGACCCTGCATAGGAACTAAGCCTGCAACGGCTCTGCTCGACTCTCGAGAAGCAATCCTCAGCCACTCAAGTAATGAGGAGAGCTTCTTGTAAGTAAGCGCGGGCTTCTGGGTTTCTGTTTGTTCGGGTTTTGGTCTTACTCTGCAGTCTGGGAGTTTTAGCCTGCGCAACTTTTCATGAATGTCCCAAAGACACCTACGGCTAAATCACCTAAGAGTCTGGGGGTGGAGTGGGGTCGGGGAGAATATGTACTTTTCTCCAGTGAAAAATACTTGGAGACTACGGAGTTTAAAAATCAGATGATAACTTTAGAATGTTTGATTTCTTTACTCTGTTTGATTTCCTTGCAGGACTCTTTCTTGTGTTGAGTTGACTTGATCAAGATTAACAAGCCAACTTCTGCCCTCGCAGGGCAGCCATCAGGCAGTTTCTCCTTTAAATACCCTTTCCTACCTCAAACTGCTGTTTCATACAAGCCCTGGCGCTCTCATCATCTCCTCTGTCAAGACAGTGCCTGCTTGTATCTGAGAATCAACTCCTGGTGTTGACTTTTCCCTCCCTCAGTGACTCTGGGAGGGAGGGAGCTTCTGAATTAGGTTAAAAAGGAGGGAAGACCCACTCTAAATGTGGGGTCTACCATTTCACCAGCTAGGGCCTCACAGTGAGCTAAGCCCAAGTTATTGCTCTCAGCTCCCTGACTGTGAACACAGTGGGGTTCAAGTTCTTCCCACCATGGCTTCCCGGTCTTGGGGGATGGCCTGTCCCCTCAACTGTGAGGCAAAACGAACCCTTTCTTCCTAAATTGCTTTTGTCAGAGAGTTGGTTGTAGCAATGAGGAAAGTGACTAATATAACTCTTTCATGGTGCTAATGGGTGGATGTTTTGAAATAAACTTTAATGTGCTAATAAGAGCTCATTTTTGGACACGTAGAAGATGAATCTCATGATAAACCAGATATGCTGTAATAAATAAACGGAATCTGCACAAAAGCTCCTTGGGGACTAACATGACAAAAGCATCAATCTCACTTCTAAACATGAATACAAGAGATGGGAGAATTAAGGCCAAGCAAACCCTACTGAAGTGTTGCTACTCCCAGGCTTGTCACATGGCTCGTGATTACACTCATGGCCTTTCCCATGCAGTGAGAGCTGATTGGTTAATTCTATTAGGGCAGTTTTGTTAACACCATACACCCCACCTACCCCCAGCTAATAGCTTTGACCCCATTTCTCAAATAAACTTCCCTGACTTTCTGCCCCCAATCGCATAAGACAACGGTAGAGGTCATGGCCATGCAGTTGGGAGTATTTTCTGTTCCCAGACTGAAGCCATCTGTGTTGTAGGCTCCCTTCTAGTGTTACAAAAGTGCAGTTTTGTTTGAAGTAAATCTAATAATAGGGTGATTCAGAGATGTACACACAGGTCGTTTCAGTTTTTACCTCTAGGGCATTTGGGTTTTAGCTCTTGTGATGCTTCTCCAGTCTATCCCAGTTCTAAAAGAAGACTGTACTTGTAAACCAAAATTCTCTTTTACTTTCTAGGAACGCACTGGCAAGACTCCACTGTAATTACAGAGTCCATGTCAATTTGCCTTGGGCAGGGGGTGGAGGATGTGGGGATGTGAACCACCCACAGACAGAGCTACAAGCTTTGGTTTTCTCTCCACTCTCCACCTAGGTAGGCTGACACAGGTTGCCCACCTGCAGAGTGAAGTGGAAAAACTAACTGTCTCCTTTATGGCAAAGGAACATCAGGGCCACTCCATTTTATGCCGAAATGCACCTGAACCAATGAACTAATGCAGGCAGAGACAGACAGATGGACAGATGGACACTAAAACTAAACCCATGAAGCAACAAGTGCAGAACCGTCAGTTCCCACTAAAATCCCTTCTTTGTTATGCTGAGGAATTTTTCATAATAAGACACTAAGGAGATTGAACAGCCTTCACTGAACTGGAAATAAATGGCCCCATTGGGCAAGGGAGGAAGTGTGCTCGTATTTATTATGCATGTGTTACGTTAACTGAACAGGTAGCTGAACAACTTGGGAAAGCTTTGTAAGTCATCTTCCACTCGCAGACTTATCCTTTGGGTTGACCTGTAGTTAACCCACCTGGAAGCTGGTTTTAGAAGGGTCTGGCCAGGCAAAGTACTGATGATTTAGAGTCTACTTGGTTAGGGTCAGACAAAAGAGACATCTGAGATCCTAGCACTATATTGTTTGCATATTCTGCCTCTTTCTGTCCTCTCCTCTGTGCTGTCTGCAAAACTGGTTCTTGTAACCTCTGACTCGTTCCTTTAGATCTTATTTTAAACCTTTTATTTCCTATAGCTGCTTAGTTTTTAAGTCTCAGGCTTCAACTTGCTGGCTTTCCCCTATTGTGGTGGTTCAGGTAAGAAATGAAGAAATGCCCCCCACAGACTCATGTATTTGAGCACTTGCTCCCCAGCTGGCGGTGCTGGGTAGGGAGGTTAGGGAACGCAGGTATGGAAGAGTCTGGCTGGAGGAAGTAGGTTACTGGGTGCTGGCTTTGAGGTTTTACAGCCTGCCCTAGCTCCCCCTCCCCCACTTCTCTTGTTCTTTTGCTCTCTCTCTCTCTCTCTCTCTCTCTCTCTCTCTCTCTCTTTCTCTCTTTCTCTCTCTCTCCCTCCCTCCCTCCCTCCCCTCTCTCCTCTCTCACTCTCTCCTCTTCTCTTCTCTTCTCTTCTCTTCTCTTCTCTTCTCTTCTCTTCTCTCTTTCTCTCTCTCCCCCTCTTTCCTCTCTCACTCTCTCACTCTCTCCTCTCTCTCCTCTCCTCTCCTCTCCTCTCCTCTCTCTCTCTTTCACTCTCGCTCTTGCTCTCTGCTTCCCGTGTGTGGATGGCATGTGGCATGTGAGCTCCTTGCTTCCTGGCTGTCAGGCCAGCCTCCTGCTCCGGCTGTTATGCCTTCCTGCATGAGGGACTATCCAGTATCCCATCTGGAACTGTAACCTAAAATAAGTCAAACCTTCTTCTCATCTAAGTTGCTTTGGTCACGGCCTTTTGTCATAGAGACAAGAAAGGAAGGAATATTCCTAGAGGGGGTATATTTTGCTACGCTGTAACGGAGCTGACCTTCTAAATCAAGTCTCATGTGACCACTTCTGGCTCAAAACCCTTCTGTACTTCTCCTCTCCATGTCCGGCTTCTCACACCCAACCCCTTATTCTCCAGGGCATGTTAGCAGGCTGTCTTCACACCCAATCAGCTTCTCGCTTCTGACTTGTCTCTCTTCCTACGATTCTTCACTTTTCTTTGTTTTAAATTCGTTCTTCATTTTTTCCCCCTCCTTTCTTAACTATCCCTAAGAACCTTTGAGATACCTTTCATCTCACGTCCGTTAATTAACATTGGAAAACATTAGGGAAAATAGGACTCAAGAGAGCAGACACAATAAACCAGCCAGAAAGCTCGCTGCACTCCTGCCAAGTCTCACGCTCCTCAGCGGAGTGTTTCTAGATAGCTGACTGGCGCATTTGGAGGGGGTTTTGTCTTGTTTTGTTGTTGTTGGGGTTTTTTGTTTGTTTGTTTGTTTGCTTGCTTGCATTTTGAAAAAATAAAGATTTTCCTCTTGTGAGAAAATTAAAATGACATTTTTACCATTGCACTTCATTTAGGGGGTCGGAAGTGACAGAGATTTTAACAGTAGCCCCATAGGGGCTACTGAATCTACGAACCGATATCATTGGAAGGCAACATAACAAAACACTGATGGGGAGACTTTGCCACGCAGATCATTGGGCAGCATTTTGTGAGAGAGCAGCAAATCTCAAGCAAACCGTTCTTCTCATGGATATTTTTGCTTTAACTTCGCGTTGGATGTCACTCAGCCTCTCTGTAAAGCCCAAGTCCTCAGCAGTTCCTGGCTCACAAATATGTCTGTCAGATATATCGGGCCAGAAGGCTGAAGATGACGCTCCAGCATTATAGAGAGTTTTTGGTGACTGCTCAGGCAGCAAACTGTCTGTGTCATGTTCTCATTTTGGAAGCTGCTAACCTGCACTTCCTGTCCACTCAGATAATTAATTTTATTCCTTCTCAAGTCTCTGAAGGGGTTGAATTCCAGATAGTTTAGTTTTACAATTAAGCTTAGTTGTTTAGGGGTTAAGATGTTTTTAGATATATATAAATGTTTTAAGTTGATAATGATGAGATAAGATAGATATTGATTTATAGTCAGAATTTTAGATGCGCCAAGACAGGAAAAATGTTTTTTTCAAGGTTGCCAAATACAAATAGCCAAAACACTATGAATGCAACATTTATATAACTCCTGATTGTTTTGTGGTTCTTCTTACTGTAGGTAGCTAATTGTATATATGTGTAATAATATAAATGTATATGTAAAAAAATTAAAAAATAAAAAATAAAGCCCAAGTGCAAGAATTACCTACTGTTGGTGATTCAGATGTAAAAGCTCAGAGGGATTTTTTGAAAAGGCCATTTATAATATTGATATCTTTGTGTTGCAAATAAGTCTTCCAAACAAACAAATCTCCCTCTTTCTCTGCTACAGTGTGTCCTTAGAGCCCCTCCACTTGCCTCCCCTGCCCAGACACACCCTTTCCTGAAATGCTTGCTTCCCTGTCCTCCCCAGCACTAGATTCAGTGTTTGTCCTGTTGATGTGTTTCCCGCTCCTATTCTCAATGAGATGACACATGCTTTGAGGGCAAAGATCTACTTTACTTTCTTCTGCACTCCCCTCCGGTAGGATCAATAAATATTTGACTGATATTCTTGTTATAGAGGAAGGTAGAGTCCTTAGTGTGGCTTGGTCACCTCTCTTCTCTTAACCTCTACACCCAACTTCCCCACCACCTTTTTCCTGGTTACTCTCCACCCCCACCTAAAGATCCCTGTGACCTCTCTTATTACTCATACATCATCTATTTGTCCCTTCACTTCCTCACACTCTTCACCTCCTCCCCACTATTGGGGGCTTAGTGACTCCTGGGTGAATCCCAGTGATCCAGTTGATATTCTTCATGACCTGCCTGGAGGACTCTGTGCTCCTTCCCATCACAGCATCCTTCAAGAAGAGGAGAGCATCTTCCTGAGACTGAAGCATCTCAGGCTTAGGTCACTTAATACCCATGGCATTAATGAGTGAGGCAAAGAAACAGTAAAGGGGCAGGTGGAAAGTTCTTCTGCAGAGCCTGGAAAGGAACTCAGAGCAGCATCCATAGGCATGGACATCCATATATCAGGATGTGTGCACGAGGGACAAGTGGCACAGTCAACCTCACAACCAGATAGAGACAGCTTTCTTTGTGGTTGAAGATGGCACGCTGGGTCTGAAAATTATAACTTGGGCATTGTGAAGAAGCCTAAGAGCAAATGAGACTCCTGGGAATAACCAACAGGTGCCACTGCATGACTACTACACTGTAGGCTCAACCAATTGTACTGACATTTAGAACCAACATTCTTGCAAGAAGTTGGAAGACTCAAAAACAGGCAGAGCTCTTGGTCTGTCCTGGGACCACCTGGGCTGTGTTCATCCTGAGGCTGGACCAGGTGGCTTTGTTGAATAGTTTTTCTATCCCTCTTCTCTTACTGGTATTCCTCCATGACCCCTTGCCTGGCTCCATGGGGCACACATATACAGAAAGTAACAAGAGACAGACAGGAAATTCCCTACACGGCTGCTCTGATTTGATGACAGGTTGCTCTTAACACAGACGGGAGTTTAGCAAGCATTGGGGTTTGCCTTGCTTTGTAGCCACTGTGTCCCCCAGGCAACATCATTTCCTCTCCAGTATCCCATTACCCCATCATCAGCAAAAAAACTCAGGACATGAAGACAGGTGGTTTCCTTCGGAGACAACAGTGATTCGAGAAAGCTCCCTGTAAGCACAGATTTTGGAGCACAGTCCTAAGTCCTCCTCAAGGCAGATCTCACGAGCAATCCACTCCTCTTTTTCCTCTCTTCCTCATGCTGACTGACTGATCATCCTATTCTGATAGAGTTCACTAGCTGCTCTGCATGAATAGCCATTTCTCATTGCTGATTTTCCTAAATGCACACAATCAGTCGATTTAGGGTTAGGCTCCGTCTATGCACTTTTTGTTGAGGTCTTGCCAGTAGAGAGGAGGAAGGCTGAGAGTGGGGCCTGAGAAATGTTGCCATTCACTAGCTGTGTAGTATCTCAAAAGATACAGTTCTAAATTCAACCTTCAAAGCAACTAAAATATAATATTAATGAATTTAAATTTGCATTTGTTTCAAACCTACCCTGTCACCCTAGGGCCAGCCTGCTTTTAAACTCGTGTCTAGTAGAAGCTCTGAAAACATTATACAGTGGTAGGAAACATGGCAGAGAGTCCTTGGAGACCACAGCAAATGGACATGTCTTTGTTTAATTCAAAGACTTGCTCACTTCTTGTTTGAGGCTCCCTGGGTCAAAATCTGTCTTAAAATACTTGGAGATCTTTCTTCAATAGTTTTGGTCTCCTAGCCAGATCTTCAGAAGCCATTCAGAAGTGGTTACGGAATTGTGTTTGGGTTTTGTCTTGTTTCGAAACGGTTATTTTAGATAACTACTTTTCTTAAACTACTTTTGAAATTATAAAGGCTTTTTTTTTCCTCTGGAAAAAAAAACCTCTCAAAACAAAACAAAACAAATTGCTGTGTATAGGATGTTACACTGAAGCTACACAGTCTGGTGTTGGATTCTCAAGAAACACTTAGATAAAGACAAATAACTGGGACTCTCGGTATGAAAAAGCAAATTTTTTTAAAGTTACAGTAGAGGGAGAAGGGATGAGTATGTGGAATGAGGAACAATCACAGTGAAGCAACACTGCTCAAGCTCCACACTATTGACATTTTAGGGAAAAAAAATCATCCTTACGTTGGGGGTTCCCCTGTGCATCACAGGATGTCAAGCACCAACCTTGGCTTGAACACACCAGTTGTCAGTAACACAGTCCCTACTACCCGTGGAAGCCTTCTATTAAGGCCTAAGTCTGGCATTTCCAGAGAGCTTCTGAGTTCTGTATAAAACTCACTTTCTCAGCCGGGTTCCCTCTCCTCCTGATCTGGGGAGCCTCAGATCCCCTAAGGAGAGTCACATCCCCTCAGAGAAGATTACAGGCCTCACCCTTTCCCAATAAGAAACCTATTCAGCAAGTACCCTGGGATTCCTAGAGATACACACACTATGCGAATAGGACATCTTGGTGTGTTTGTTGCATTTCAACCAATGACCTTTTACTGTACCTGGAGATCTTCCTCCACCCATAGGATAATTAAATAGTGCTTTTCCCTCTTATGATAGGGCTGTTTTGTTACCTGTAGATCAAGCATCCCTCTCATCCATAGCCCCATCGAATCAAACACATTCAGCCCCCAAGCTTCTCCCACTGCCCAAGGTTTATAACACCCTGATTCTTGAAAGAAAGACTTGCTTGCTCTCTCACTTCATTCCTCCACCATGAAAGACTGAGACTTGTCATTTAATCTGGGGAAAGGAAGGGCTTTCCTCCTCCTTGAAGGTTGTTTTGAGCTTCTGGATCTCACCCCCACCTCCCAGGCCTTGGTTGCCTCTGCTCTTCACCAGCACGTCATGGGCAGGCAGCAGCTGAAGCCTGTCCCATCACTGTGAGCTAGGTGCTTGCTCACTGGACCTGCATCTCACTGGACCAGCATCTCGCTGGACCTGCATCTCACCAGACTTGCATCTCGCTGGACCTGCCTTCCAGTTGCTTTCAGGCTTCTGCCATTTATACAGCAGCTTAACTGAAAGGCTGTGACACTGGGGTACCATTACAGGCTTTTGGAACACCCGAGTTTCCACTGCCATCTGGTACCAGCAATCTGATTTTTAAAGAACTGTAACACCTAGTGGAAAACTCAGTTTCCACCATCCCCCATGAGACTGGTAGCCTCACCTAGTGCACAGGCATTTCCCTGAGTGCTCTTTGCTGCTCCCAAGAGAGAACTAGTACCTTTGGTTTTGAGGTCCCTCTTTTCCCAAACAGAAGCAAACAGTGCCTGGACTGGCCTGCCAGTGGAGGAACCCAGGCTACCCAGACTACCCAGGCCTGACACAGAATGACAGTCCTCGTGTTACAATCAAAATTGCCTCCAGGCATTATTATATGTCCTCTGGAGAGCAAATTCCATGGTAGCCAAAAGTTAAGGGTCAGATGGAATAAGCATTAGGATGTGGATTTAGACCCCCAGCATCCACATAAGTGGGGTACAGCATCACAGGCTCATGATCCTATTGCTGGGTCGAGACAGGAGAATCCCTGGGGCTTCCCAGCCAGTCAGCTTAACCAAATGAGAAGGCTCTAGGTTGAGTCAAGACTTTGTTTCAAAAACTAATGTGAAGAGTGATTGAGGAAGAAACCCTCTGGTCTCCACACACGTGCACACATTTGTACATGCACACTCAAATGCACATGCATACACACACATACACCACATCACACCACAAAGACACAGCACCAAACTGACTGGGTACAGAAGTAAGAAGACTGTCCTAAGTTCGTCCCTGCATCCCTATGCTGATCGTCCCTTCACAGTGAATCAGACCCTTCTTACCCAGAGGACCACTGGGTATCAATCTGCTGTTTACAGTACTCTTAGACATGGCCTACTGCCACACTGTCATTTCCAGCTGTCCCATGAACCCTGAGACTGACTTCACTCTTATTTGTCAGTATAAAATCTGGGGACCTATGTGCAAGTTAAATTGGTGACAAGATCGCTTTCAGAACCCTCCACACTCCTGAAAACGCATGCCTGGGACACTGGTACCAGCATTCGATTACCCAGAAAGTTGATTTACTTCCCTTCTCCTGGTTTTCTCAGAGAACTCGAAAGGCTCCAAAGGTCATGAAACACCTACTCAACAAAGAACAGTAACATGTGGCTCTTAGGCGCCTGCATGTGTGTCTGGAGACGATATACCCAAAACACACTTGGTAAGGTGTCTGGAATACCCCTGCACTTTTTGGTTTCTACATGCAGGAAACACAATTCAACAAAAACTCCCGTGCAGTCCTCTGCGTGCTGTGTGTTCAGCTTTCAAGTCTGAGTCCTCACTGGTAGCATCTGTTCCTCTCGCAAGGGAAGTGAAAGGATGAAATCTTGTGAGGCTTTTCTTAAAATTCTGTTCTTAAAATAAGAAGTCCTTGATGACCAGGCAGTGGCTCTGTGGAGGCTACCAAAGAGCTGGATCTTCCCGGTGAAGCTGCCTCTGTCAAGGGTTCACTTCCTCCATTCAACAACATGTTCCCACGGGTCACCCATTGTTGGAACCCCTGCTTATATATGGAGCACAAGTCTTAGTGTCAGTTCTGACCCAGCCATTGCCCAAAGGGAGGGAAATGGGCTTTTCACACGTGTTCACACACCGAGAAAAGATGTTTCTATTTTCAACCCCGTCTCTTCCGTTTCCTTCGACCACATCTCATTAATCTGGTGACCTCCATGATCGTGTTTCCCTTCTGACTTTGTTCTCAGCCACTCCACTTCTCTTCCTTAACGGCTTTTTGAACTCTCCTTGGCTGCATGAATGTTGCTTCCTAGTGTATACCGGGCAATGGTGATAAGCCAGCCAATTGGAGATCAGCAAAAGTCTCCACTAAATGATCTGCCTTAGAACCATGATCCAAAACATGATGGATGCTATTCTTCCTTCAACAAAACGGACGCTGTAACCATGGCATTGTTCTTGTCTTAAACATGAACCAACCTCAAATATACCAGGTCTCACTCAGGTAGAACCACAAAGTGCCCTTAGCTATTTCAGGGTACTAGGGAATTTAGTAGAATTTTATTACAAAATTTATGTACAAAAGGAACAACCCCTCTTCTCAGTGTCAAAATTATCAATTGCCTCCACAGTACAACTTCTATTCTGCCTCCAGCGCTGCTTGATCTCATCACATCCTACCATGTCCACAAAGAAGAAGACTCTTGAGAGTCAGTCAAGATTACAAGGAAGCAAAGAAACTAGGCAGTAACATCTTCTTGCTTTCGTGCAATACCTTCATTGTCTATTATGCATTACATGATCTGTAAGGTGCTTAAGATACAAAGGTGAACATCCCCACTCTTGCAGACTTCACGGATGGGCAACGTTCTCTATAGTGAAGAAAACATAGATGGCAACATACTGTGTGTTGTGAAGAAGACTGAGAAACTATGCATGGGAGCGCAGGCAGAATTAGGGGAGGCCATTCAGACGTCAGGTTTAAGAATGTTTGAGAACATAGACAGTGCCATGCAAGAGCACATGAGGAGGATTCTAGGTAAGAAGGACAGCGTGGGGGCTGGAGAGATGGCTCAGTGGTTAAGAGCACCGCCTGCTCTTCCAAAGGTCCTGAGTTCAATTCCCAGCAACCACATGGTGGCTCATAACCATCTGTACTGTGATATGGTGCCCTCTTCTGGCTTGCAGGGGTACATGCAAGCAGAGCACTGTATTCATAATAATAAATAAATAAATCTTTTTTTTTTTTAAAGAAGGACAGTGTGGGAAAAGGTCCTGGTGTAGGAAGGACTTCAAGAACACCTATAACTCACCAGTTACTGGTGACTCACACTGGTGACTACATCCAGCACTTGGAGGAGAGGCGGGAGGATCTTTGTGAATTTGAGGCCAGCATGGTCTACATAGAAAGTTCTAGGCCAGCCTGGACTTCCCACAGCTTTTACTTCTGCTTTCATGCCATATATGTATATAGCTTTTATTTATTTAGAATCTAGAATCCACCGATGAAGGAAAGTATGCAACTTTCTGCATCTGGCTTATTTCACAAAGCATGATGACAACGAATGACATCTGTTCTCCAGATAGAATGTCATTCTATGGCCCTGGTTTGTCTGAAACTCATTATGTAGCTGAGAGTGGTCCTAAATCCACAGAAACCCTCCTGCTTCAGCCTTCTGAATGTTACGATTACAGGTGTGAGCCTCTCTCCGCAGCTTATTTTTGTTTTTACAAGACAGTCTTACAATGTAGCTCCAGAAAGCCTTAAAACCATAATTCCACATCTGGATTCTGCCCTAAGCAATTAAGAGAATATGGGTGCAATTCCAAGTTGGAAAGGCCCAGAATAGGCTTGGGTATGAAAATGACCAGTCTGGACATGCCCACTCAGAAAGGGAAAGGGACTCATGACCATGAAGGCATCATTGAAGAAGACACTCAAAGGAACCCTACACAATGAAGGGAGAGATGAACATCCATAAGAGCACAGGACGCAAAGCCTGTTCTAGCACTGGAAATACAACAGCGAGTCTCTGGGAAGCCTCAAACATTACAAAGGGAACAAATGACAGGAATGAATGCATGGGTTTCAATAATAACTCTGGCTTTAATGACCTCAATTCTCCCATCAGACTGGTTTTAAAAACAGGCACCTCTATTTGTTGCCTACAAGAAACATCCTCAAGAATAATACAACTCAAGAGTAAGTAAGAGGAGGCTGGAAAAATGTACCTCAAAAAAAAAAAAATGCAGCCGTAGAAATCAAGCAGATATCGTAGTATTATCATTGGACAAAGTAGATTTCAAACCAAAACGAGAAGAGATGAAAAAAGTCGCTTCATATTGATGATAGGAACAAACCATCGAGAGGGTTTATAATCCAAAACTTATATATACGGGGTGGTGATGCAACAGGCTTCACACAACAAACTCTACTTGATGTGAAAGCACAGATTCGCATCATACAAGAACACTGGGTCACATGGAGGCCTCACTCACACATACTAAGAGCACCCGGACAAAATATCAACAGAGGAACATCAGAGCTAACTGACACATCAGACAGGTTTAACAGACACCCACAGAATATTCCATCTAAGCACTGATTACATATTCTTTTCAGCAACCTGGGGAGTTTTCTTAAATTCCCCTTCTGAGCTCTCATTCCTTTTCCATAAGTGCACCCTTTGGTTAGGGTATGTGAGCACTTAGTGCCCGTGCTATCTTTTTTTTGGGGGGGGGGGCTCTTGTTTGTGTTGTTTTGGTTTTGAGACAAGGATTCACTGTGTGCCTGGTCTCAAACTCACAGTGCTCCTGCCTCAGCCTCCCAAGTTCTAAGGTGACCATTATGTGCCATTTTAGCAGGGCCCCAAAATGGACCAACAGGTTCAAGTCCTGAGGGCATGGAGACACCAGTGATCCAACCTGACAGAGAAGTGGCAGCCAGGAGTGAAGAAATACAGGCAGACAGGAAGAGGGCCCAGTGTGACGGAGGGAGGAAACAGAACATAGCCTACAAGGGCTGAAGGTCTGACTGCTTCCCTAACAAGAGTGCCTTAGCCCCTGGCAGGGGCTCTAGGTGCAAAGGGGATCAATCCGGAAGTCATAGAACCTAGGAAAATTGCTTTTTGCAGCTAAGCTCTTACTACTACTCCACCACAGCAGAGGCAGAAGGCTGGACCCAGATTTGCCTGGTAAGTGCTCTTTTTCTCCTTCTTCTCTTCTTCCAGGTTTGATAGCTCTTTCTTGATTGGTTCTATTTTTCGCCTTATTTGCATACAATCCCATTCATCTAATAGGAATTCACTTGGCTCTATACAGCTCAACCCAGGAGTCTTAGGGAAGCAATCTCATTGACATGCACAACAGAGGAGGAAGAAAAGGAAGTTTAGACCCCACTTCCTGGTGGAGTCCAACCTTTCACTGAATCCTGCCTTTAGCTGAAGGCCAGGATCCCAGAGGCTTGGCATCCACGGGTTCTCTAGGGAAGGAAGAGTGGCTTCAAGCCCGTAAGGGGCTTGCTGCATCAGAGGTCGCTGCATCAGGCAAGGAACTCAGGCTCCCATTGGCCCAGCCTCTGGGACTTAGCCTGCAGCCACAGGCAGGGGGACTACTGCGTTAGCTGCAGAAGAGCTTTTGTTCCTACAGCTGTCTCCAGCCTTGAAGCCTTGCCTTAGAAGAAGGCCTGCCACTCCCTCCATGCCAACGGACGACCTGCTTTCTTGTAGACATGCTTTGGGTTAGCAACCTGAAGCCCCTGGATGTCTCTCCTGCTACATAACCTGCAGACTCTGTTTTCTTAACCAATATATTTTATTACAATGTATTAACTGAGCATATGTCACTTATAACCCGACTAGCCAACACAATAGGAAAAGAGGATTAAGGAATACAACAACAAAACCGTAAGGATATCAGTTCCGAGGAACAATTCTCCTGATGTGGTCAGCAGGATTTCTTCTATTGGAACCAGGAGTAACCAGAACCAGGAACCTCAGCAGGAGCTGGAGCCCCGAAGCCTTCCCTAGAGTGGTTCTCTCTAGGAGTGTCTCAAAGAGGAGCAATGAACAGCTAAAACTATCCCAAGTCTCCAAAATTCCTTGCCTCCAGTTCTGGGCTCATTTATATATCTCTTCCCTGAGTCTGTTCATGGGATCTTTTCAGCTGGCAACAATCAAGCTCCTGCACAAGGTGGTTGGTCTTCTAGTGGATTAACATCACCTGTTCTCTCACAAGACCATTCCGATCCTGCACTTGGGATCCTAAAAAACAGGTTTATCTCTCCTTCAATAATCCCCACCAACATCTCTCCATTGGCACCTTGAGGCTTGCTGAGAACGCAAAGCTGTGACACTTACCACCTCTCTTGACTGCCACCCAAAGCTTGCTGAGAGCACAGGCTGCAATGCCCATAGGTTCTCTAGGTTACCCCCTCCTGCAGCTGATGGTCTCAGTGTCCCTCTGTCGCCTGCCCACTACACTCTTAGAGGGGGCAGATAATACCCCAAGATAGGAAACTCAGCACCATAGTGTCTTAAATCCATTTTCTTTTCCTTCTCAGGACCAGGAAGCTATTATCCTATCTTTGTAGCTGAAACCCATCCCCAAATCTGACAGTATGCTGGTTCCCCAGTGTCCACAAGACCCTGGCTACAGAGCCCCTTTGAATACCAAAATATTTGGACACTCAAATCCTTTGCCTAAAACAGTGGTTCTTGACCTTCCTAATGCTGTGGCCCTTTAATATAATACAGTTCCTCATATTGTAGTGAGCCAAACGATAAAATTATTTTATCACTACCTCATGATTGTAATTTGCTACTGTTATGAACCATAAGGTAAATATTTGACATATAGGCTATATATGTGACCCCCCCCCCAATATGACATTTTCTTTTCTTTTTTTTTTCAGTCTCTTTTTTTTTCAGGGGAGATGTGTGTGTGTGTGTGTGTGTGTGTCGGCGGGGGGGGGGGGAGGAAGGGGGGGACGGTTGGTGCGTGTGTGCGTGGTGATGTGTATGTGGAGGTCAGAGAAGAACTTGTGGGAGTCAGTCACTTCTCTTCTTTACCAGATGAGACATAGGACTGAAATTGGGTTATAAAGCTTGGTGGCAGTCATCTCCATGCAGAGTCATCTAGCTGGCCCAAAAAAACAAACAAAAAACAAACAAACAACAACAAAAACTATGACACTGACTTGGAATGTGTGTACACCATCCTCCCCACTTTGAGTCACACTAACAGTACTTACAATAGCCAACACAATTTTAGTCCTATGTAAGTAGCTGCCATCCTGACTGTTTAGGAGGATAATAGGAAAGATTCTGAGCATGACTGGTACATAAGCGACCTCCCCCAGCTATTTCTAGTCTTCATTAATTGACTCTAGATTCCAAGACTGGAATGACTGCCCAGGGCCTTCCTTCACCTGAGGTGGTGTAGGGCCATGTCACTCAGGGGCTGAGGGAGAGGCGTCCAGCCTGCCTCTTAGTCCCCTGTGGAAGTCTTTCCCCCACCCCCCTCCTGATGAGTCATTGCTCTTAGACTCTAAAACACAGTAATTGTCTCTTCAAATATTGCCTTTATCTCACTTTTTTGTTATCTTTTCGTTTTATTTTAGCTTTGGGAAATTTCTATTACTTTCTTGTACGTAAGCCAAGCATTTAAAAAAGATTTATTTTTCCGAAATGTTTTATTCAACATTTGAGGTGTCTTTTTCTTAATGAGAGTTTTTCCTGTTCAGGCTGCTTTTCTAGGATACAGCAGAGATGAAAGTTTGGGTTCTGATCCCTTTAACTGTGGCCCCCCCGTTCTCCATACGCTGATAAAACCCGACATTCTGTAGGTTAACTTTTAAAATGTAAATGAATAGTGGGGCAAGGTGGCTCAAAAGGGAAAGTGCCTGATTTTAGGGCCCACCGAGGAGGAGGGGTTGAGCTTGGATCCTCTGAACCCACAAAAAGCCAGACGTGGCAGCAGGTATCTGCGATCCCTTCACTCCTACCATGAAATTGGAAGGAGACAAGAGGTCTGGAGGCTGTCTGCCCAGCTAACCTGCTGCACACAGCGATGAGCAAGTGCCCCTGTTCCAAGGAAGGTAAAAGGGGAAGTCCAAACACACACACACACACACTCTCTCTCTCTCTCTCTCTCTCTCTCTCTCTCTCTCTCTCTCTCTCTCTCTCTTCTCTCTCTCTCTCTCTCTCTCTCTCTCTCTCTCTCTCTCTCTCTCACCCACACACACACACACATGCGTAGCCATACTTACATACATGAGTAAGCACATCTGTGCATGCATGCACACTCAAGCCCACGTGCACATGCACCACCACAGATTTGGAAGAAGTGTTAAAAAAAAAAGATTTAAAACACCATGGACATGATTTAGAAGTGTGCATTTTGTGATCATGTGGCATCAGGACTCCCCAAAAAGGCCGAAAGTCTATTCAAGGAGTCTGAGCCTCCAAGGACAGGAAGGTTAGGTAACTATTGTAAGAACACGGGATGGTGAAGTCAGGGAAACGCCTATGGAAGAGGGGGTTCTCCATCAGATGCTGTAAATGAGTGCCAAGGCCCCCATGAGCTGCCACCACAGCCTCAGCTGCCCTCTGTGGGAAGTGTGTATCCTCCACATGTTTACCTAGGAGCCATGGTCAGCCCCAGGTCTGCAGTATTCCATACACCTGTCGTCCACTTCTGCTGGACAATAGTGAGCTCTACTTCTTTGGGCCCTATGAGAAGGCCTTTTGCTCAGACATCTTGGGAGAAGGGATGCTTGGAACTGGGTGGTTTCCAGCTCTCTGTGCAATGTAGAGAACAGGGAAGAAGCTGTGTTGGAGGTTGGTCTAGTGCTCTGTGTATTCAAATGCTGAATTCTGGGCCCCGAGATCTATAGCTTCAGTTCAGATGAGGGTATTGTCACGTCATACACTGATCAACGTTGTGTAAACTTTGTTCTCCAATTATCTTTGATTGGTCAATTAAAAAAGCTGGACAGCCTGTAACTGGGCAGAAGAGAAGTAGGCAGAGCTTCTGTTTTCAGTCTCTGAGTCTCAGGATGGGACCATAAGAGGAGGAAGAGTAAATGTACCACAGTTTCTTTATCCATTCTTCTATAGAGGGACACATAGGTTGTTTCCAAGTTCTGGCTATTATGAATAAGGCAGCTATGAACATGGTTGAGCATATGTCCCTGTTGTGTAGTAGTACATCCTCTGGGTATATTCCAAGGAGTGGAATAGCTGGGTCTTGAGGAAGCCCTATTCCCATTTTTCTGAGAAAGCACCAGATAGCTTTCCAAAGTGGTACTCAGCTATTAAAAACAAGGAATTTCCAAAATTTGTGGACAAATGGATTGAACTAGAAATTGTCATAATGAGTGAGTTCACACAGAAGCAAAAAGAGCTAAATGGTATATACTCACTTATATCGAGACACTAGTCCAAGGTGTACGTCCCCATGAAAAACTGTACCTACCAGAATAGTGGGTAAGAGGGGAGGACATCCTATTGAAACTTTAGGTGTGAGAAGCCTGGGAGAAAGAGGAAATAGAAGGATCCAGTGGGTCCTGGAAAACTACAGGCGAGTCTGGGCCCTGGGGTCCTCCGCAAACTGTGGCAACAGCCAAGGAAAAAATAGGCAGTAAAAACCTTGAACCCCTACCCGGACTAGCCGATGGACATTCTCCACTGTTGAGTGGAGAAGGAGATCTAACTTTCACACAAACTCTAGTGCCCCATATTTGAACATGTCCCTTGGACGGAGATGCCTGGTGGCACTCAGAGGAAAGATAATAGGTCACCAAGGAGAGACTTGATACCGTATGAGCATATTCAGGGGGAGGAGGTCCCCCTCAGACACAGACTTAGGGGAGGGGAGGGGAGTAGGGGGAAAGTGGGAGGAAGGGAGGAATGGGAGGATACATGGGATGGGCTAACAACTGAGATGTAATATGTATAAATTAATAAAAATGTATTTAAAAAAAAGAGGAGGAAGAGGAGGTGAGGAAGAGAGGAAGGACGTGGCCTGATGAAGCAGAAACACCCCAGGGAGGACCAGTATACTAAAACAACTTGGGCTGTGTGACTGGGAAGTTGCCAGACTGGCTTAAAGGATATATATATCTTATCTGTCCCGTTATTGAACCTAAAGCTTATTGATAAATCTAATAGACCTCTGTGTCATTTATTTGGGAGCAAGAGCAGGTGATTAGAAAAGGTCCACCAAAATATAAATTATTTTCATCAAAGCTGGGCAATTCCAAATTGACCTCAGTTTGACTTCATTCATTACATAATTATAATCCAAGTGTTGCACATATTATTGAGTGTGTCAGAGGGTTATATGTATGCGTATGTGCAGATATGCTCACCCATGTCTGTATATATGTAGCCAGGACTCAACAACAGCAACCTTGCTCTATCACTCTTCATCTGTCTTTCTTTCTCTCTTTCTATCTATCTATCATCTACTTATTTACTTATTGAAACAACATCTCTTTTTTCAGCTAGAGTTGCTATCTATCTATCTATCTATCTATCTATCTATCTATCTATCTATAATCTATCTATCTACCCATCTATCATCTAATTATTTACTTATTGAGACAAGGTCTCATTTTTGGCCAGTGAGCCCAGAGGATCTGTGTGCCTCTGTCCCCTTCCTTTCCCCCACGGCTGGGGTTACAGATGTGTGCAGCCACACTACTCCGGTGTTCACACTGGTGCTAGGGGATTTGCACTCAGGTCCTCATGCTTACACAATATCTCACCCAATGAGTCATTTCTCTGGTCCCATATATAACGGTTTCATTTGCTCTCAGTAACATTTCAGAGGCTTAAAGTGTGTCAACACACTTCCCTTGCCTTAAGGAACCCAACACTCTGACGAATTTAACAACTTTCTCAAAACCAGGCAAGAAATGGCAGAAAGACCATCATGTTGTGGTTTGTAAAAAATCTTCCCCCATAGGCTCATGTGTTTGAACACTTGGTCCTTAGCTGGTGACCTTATTTGGGAAGGTTCTGGAACCTTTAGGAGGTGGAGCCTTGCTGGAGGGCCACAGAAGACAAACATTGGGGTTTTACATTCAAGCTCCATTTCCTGTTCACCCATTGCTTCCTGACAGCCAATGCAGAGTAACCATCTGTCCTGCTCTGCCACTGTGCCTTCCCCACAGTGACGTCATATGACTCCTCAGACTATAAGCCCTAATACACACTTCCTCACTTATTGGAAGGTATTTGGTTATATCAATAAGAAAGTGAATAAAACAGATCAAAATCCAGGTTTCCTAGCACTTATCAACTTCTTTTTTTTATGAGAAGAAAGATAAACTTGTAAGTGCTTGAGACATTTATTTCCCTGTGGCTTAGACATAGAGGGATTGTTTTCATTGGCCTTGGTGTAAACTTTAGGGAGTGACTGAGCCACACTGTTTTCATTCCTAGTGATTTATCCTTTTCAATCTCTTAGCCCAAATACACCACAGTTTATCACACAGCTTGTTTCCTAATGACTTGTATATAATGATGCCCCCATATTTACCTCATGTTCTACATGCCAAGAAAACACCTCAGTGCAAAAAGAAAAAGGAACTACTAAAACCAACGCCCACCTTCAGTCGGACATACAACCCCATATTACAGCTGCCAAGTATCCTTCAGCAAATATTCCTCAACAGCTCTGCTTGCCGAGCTTCCACCTCCTGTGCTCACGATGACAATTTAATGCTACCATCTCCGACACAGGATTATGAAGTATTATTTTAAAATATGTCAGCATAACTGTGCATATTAATTAAAATGTTCCCACATATAAGCCTTGAACTCGACTCTCTGTGCTGATTGGAGACAAAGGGCCTTTATTAAATGCTGTTTGACAGGCTAAGTGTTTTAATATCTCTGCCAATCATTCCTACCAAAGAATACTTATTGTTGAGGATGAACTAGGCTAAAAAAAAAAAAAAAGAAAGAAATTCTCACGATATGCTCATCTGCTAGCATCACGTGACCCGAGGGGTTGGGGGAGACAAGCAGTAGTGGTCCCTGCAGGCAGAAGTCCCTGGCTGTTTGCCGTCCCTGGTTGGGACCATTAGCATTCCTATCTCCTTTGTACGGAGACCAGCAGAATTTGATAACGGCTTCTTTGAGGGGAGGCTTCAGCCCACACCTGAGGGGTTCGCGTTGATGGAGGTACTCCTCTCTAAGTGTAGACTCCTGTTTGCTGCCCGCGGCTGTTAAAGGATGACAGGTGTGCACACGGCACTCTAGAGAATCCCTGAGCTTATGAAGAAAATCCCAGACTGGAGCAGTTCTTACTCACACTTCACAGCCTCTGGCACACTGTCCTGTCTTTCACATGGCTTAGCACGCTTCCCGGGGGAAACTTCTTGCCCGTGCCCTGTTTCTTCACTCTTCTTGAGCTTTGCTTGAATCAAATATTCTAGAAGAGGAGGGATCCAGCAAATAAGTGAAGATGCTGGGTGAGGGTAGAAGCCAGCTGTCTTAGCCGTTTGGTATCTTTGTAACAGAATCCCAGAGTCTGTGTAACTTATAAAGAAGCTAATTTCTTACAGTGCTTGGCTCTGCATCTGGTGAAAGACTTCTTGCTATATCATTCTATGAACAGTAGATGGGAGAGGGAGGTGAAGGAACATGCTAAGGGCAGAGAAGGGAAAGCCAAACCCATCCTTTTTTTTTTTTTTTTTTTTTAGGGACTCATCCTCACAGTTCACTTGGCTGTGTTCTTACTAAGTCCAATGGATGCATTTAGGAAGTGTCACTCTCACAGCTCAACTAGCATGTGAGGCCCTAACCTCTCAATGCTGCTGCACTGGGGATTGTTTCCAAAGTGGGCCTTAGAGTGAACATCTAAACCACAGCCTCAGTGCAAGGAAGGCTAGCAGTGATCTCAACAGAGCTGGTGAGACTCTCGGCCAGGGGATGGCAAAGCGAGGCCATTTGTGCAAACGTGAGGTGTCTGAGTCACGGGTTGGGAGAAAGCATGAGCTGGAAGTTGAGAAACCCAGGTCACAAAGCACGGAGGACTATAAACCCATGCAGGCACTGGGATCTTCTGGCAATTCTTTTAGACCATCCAGGGGCCTACTGGGTAATGCTCAGCAGGATTATCCTGCTGCCTGGCAACCCAGGAGAGGGGGGGAGGTAGAAGTCCCAATTAGGCACAGTGATGTGTGGTGGGCAGGGGAGGTAGAGAGGCAAAGGTTGGGTGGGTGCTGTGGCGGGGTAGGTGAGGGGCAGCAGCAACCATGTTCAAGGCTAGGCCTCTGCAGCACTCCCAGAGTGCCTGTCTCTGGGGACATTAAGCTTTGAGAGTGAACTGGCTGCTTATCAGGAAGTGGGGGGGGGGTAGGGCATCCATTCAAGTCTGGCTGGGGAGTCTACCCAGCCCACACACCAGGCTGCCGCTCTCTCTTGGGCACTTTCACTTGTTTCCACATTGTGGGACGTTTGGTCTCTCCTACCTACTTAGCTTGTTATTTTTGTCTCTTGGTATTTCAGAGAGGTCCAGGATCTGCTGTTTCAAGTGTCTGCCTCCTGGTAGGCTCCAGCAAAGTCATTCTCCCTTTTTTGGGGGGTGTTATACATGGTTGCCATGGAAGTGGGGCCTGGTTGATTCACACAGGAGGAGGCCTCCACTAGCAGGCCCTCAAGTACACTGAAAGATTTCAATTACTTAAATTCCTGCAGTTTCTCAGAAGACATCTACATGGTTTGGATGACTTTTGAAACCCTTTGACCTTGATTTTGAAAATGAGATGCACTTTTTAAAAACCTATCACTTGTATGAAAGCAGCCTGTTGATAAACACCCGAGAGTCATTGGAACTTTGAAAGTAGGCCACTCCAGCACAAATTGGAAGGTCTTTGAATTGGGATTAAAAGAGAAAACAAACGGGGGGGTGGGGGGGTGGGGTGGGGGGGGAAAGCAAACCAACAACTCCAAAGCAAGCAAGCAAGCAAACAAACAAACAAACAGGCAAGCTGATGCTCTCCTGGCTTCTGCTCTCCAGAGATGAAGAAAACTGGCCTAGTGAATGCCTGCTTGATTCTAGTGACAGAAATCCTGCAACGGATGGTAATCTTGAGGCAGGCGTTATTAGATGCCCTTCCATTTCCAAGTATGGCATGGTTCTTTCCATATAAGCAACTGTTGCCAAAGCCAAGTTGAGTTGCTGGTGTCACTGCTAAGTTTGTAATTGCTCATCTGTCTTCTCGAAGTCTCTCAGATGGATGCTGGGGGGACAGAGTAACTCACATTAGGTTGAGAAATCAAAGAAAAATGGAAGGAAGGCTGGCGAGAAAGTGTTCCTAAGCAATGCTCAACCCATAGCCACACCGCTGTGACTAGGCCTAAGGTACTGTTGGAATAACTGTTGGGGCTTGGTTAACAGCGGGACTTCTCTGAGCTAGGGCTCCAGACACATGCCCAGCTTTAGGCTCTTCCCGTCTTCCCCGTGGTATGTGGTGTGGCCTCAGGAGTGTCCACTCACAGACTCCACCAACGCCCAGTCTCCTGGACTCACAGGAGGGGTTCTTTCATAGCACTGCTGTCTGCCCACAGTTTAAGTCGCATTTCATTTTCACAGTGTAAACACAACTGCTGTGCTTTGAACATACCCCTTCTTGCCAAAATGCCTGTGACGCTTGGTGGCCAGCCTAGCAGTATTGGGGCCTTTGAGAAGGATTCTACTCTTTCTCAAGTGACTGGACTGGCTCTTTCAAGAGTGGATTAGTCTACTCTTTGTAACATACATTCATACAATGTATCTGGAGCCTGCCCCCCATATGCTGGGTTGCCAATTTCTCATGCAGATTTATCATTTGATGCCATCTATATATTACAGCCTAAGGCCTTCACTAGGCACAGCCACCTAATCTTGAACTGCCCAGTCTCCAAGACTGCGGGCTGAATAACCCCCTCCCTTTCAAAAAAAATAGCTAGCTTAGTCTCTAGTGTTCTGTTATCACAAGGGAAAGTGGACTAAGACACTAACCTAGAGTAGAAAATGGCCAGAAAACATTTTAGAATTTCGTGGAACAACAGATAGGGAGCAGCAGTGATGTGAAATGGTTGCCTCTGAATTTATGACTCAAAGACAGTGCACATTATTCCATAGGTGACACATTAAAGATGCATGGGGGCAAGGGGTGACTACAGAGATGGCTCTGAGCACAAGTGTAAGGACCTATGTTCGAGTCTCCAGAAGACACACATACAAGCTTGTCAGGCATGGTGGAGCACATCTGTAACCCCAGCGTTTTCAGGAGAAGATGGGAGGCAGAGATAGGAGAACCCCATATTCAAAACCAACTAGCTCAGACATGCAGAGCTGAACAACAAGAGCCTCCTTCAAGCAGGGTGGACACTGAGAACAGACACGAGAAAGGGTTCTCTGACCTTCACACATGCACATTGCAGCACACATGCACACAGGTCCACAGGGATGGATACACACACACACACACACACACACACACACACACACAATCACACGCACACACACAGGCATGCACGCACGCACACATGCACATGCACACATACACACACACACACACACACACACAGAGAGAGAGAGAGAGAGAGAGAGAGAGAGAGAGAGAGAGAGAGAGAGAGAGAAAATACCCCTTGTGGAACTGGGCAAAAGGTACTAAAGATTTGTAGCATTTCTTGCATTTGTGTGCAAATCTGTAACTATTTGGAAATATTTTAACTAAGAGCAAACCAAGGAGTAAAGGAAAACCGTGCGAACAATAGGTGTTGCACGGGAAGACTGTGCAGGGCAGGGAAACAGCTCTTCCTAGTGATTTATGTGCCTTAAGGAAAAGATGTATTAAGTATAAAAGTGTCAGAGAAAACTTATGTTTATGGCTCAGGGTCATGAGCTGATCTAGCTTGTCACAGCTCAGCTTCAGCGTCCTCATCTGCTCCCAGTTTGCCAGGTGTTCAGCATGGAGAGTTGGGGGCATTTTAGTTTTGATTCTACACCCATACTTATTTCTCCGGGAAGCAACACAAGGCAAGATGAATCATCACTATTTGGTAGCAGCTAGCTGGCACTGTGACGTCACCAGCAGACTATAAGCAAATGTTCAGCAGCACCATATTCATTTAAGAATAGGACCACAGCTGCTATTTTAAGAATGTCATACAAATAGATTTTTCAGTCTCTTGTTCTTTTCTCTGGAGTTAACAAGATTTAATACGAGACCAAAAACAAAACCAAAACCAAACAAACAAAAAACTGTAGTGTCTCTTCCCAGAATTCCCACTAGAAAAACAAATGTGGAATCTGAGATTTGGAGAGAGCTTCTGAGTCTTCTAGATGCCCCTGTTAGATTTCCCCATCATAAGCCCACCATGTGTGTTGACAACACCTTTGAAGAAACCACCTCCCTTTATTTAACTCTTTAATGACTAACACTCATGTACATGGACCATTCCAAGCTCAAAATCTGCTATCAGTCTCTTTTGCCTATAGGATAACCACCCAACCAACACCAACAACACCAAGTTCTAAGCATTAAAGCTCCTCAGCACTTACCACATAGGGCTCTCTACCCGCAACCCCAACTTCAAGCATTCCACATGCCAGGTAAATGATCTATCACTGAGCTACGTCAGCATTCCTTTCTAAGGCCATTTCATGGGATGCCATGAGAGGCTTCCATTAGACCTTTGGAAAGCTGACAATAAACAGTTCCCTTTAGTGAGCAGGGACTGGTAGGGGAAGCTGAAGGAAAAAAGAAACTTCTGGAGGGAAAAACAAACAAACAAACAAACTAGAAACTGACATTATCAACCCATTCGATGGGATCTCACTTTAACAATATCCCTCAAGATTCAATTTCCCCCTTCCCAAGCCAGTTCCCTTTTCTTCTGTCACCACTTTCTCACCTGTATCATTGTGTCATTGTCAAATTACGCAGCACCCTTTCTTCTTTACAGGGGCAGTGTGCGAGTTTTAAAAAACACTGTATTTGACTACAGTTTACTAACCACAAGCTTCAACAACACCACTCCTTTTGTCTAGCTGAATGAAGAGAGCCCCTTATCCTCTACGGCGTTTGGAGAAGCTTTGCAGTAAGTGTGTTACCATCCTAAAGGGTAGTGATGGAACAATGGTTCCCCAAAGATATCTACACCTTATTTCCTGGAAGCCTTGGGAGGGTTGCTTCACATGGTCAAAGGGCTTTGCTGATGGTTATGAGTTGTGTGTTACTTGAGTGTGCACCTCATGGTTTCATATGTTGGAAGTTTGGTCCCACCATGTATGGTGATGTGCAAAGTGGTGGGGCCTATAATGCAGTGGTTCTTACATCATTGGAAGTTCTGCTCTTTGGAGGAATTAAGGCAGATCTCTCCAGAGCAAGTTGAGCTGACTACTGACTCTGTGTAGCTTCTTGGCAGATGATGTAATGCGCTTTGGCACACAAGCCCATCACTTTCAGTGGAGCCTTCACCCAGAATCTCTGCTCTGCTGCTGGAACTTCCAGCCTCCCAAACTGTGTGCTAAACCAACCTCTTCTTAAAGAGCAGCCGACCTCAGGTATTTTTTAGTGTTTCCTTAGGTTAAAATCAAATGCCTTACCTATCATTATGTTTATTATCTAGAGAATATGGAGTTGTTAGACATGATGTGTGTATTTTAAATTCATCAATATTAACAACTTTACTTCACATTTCTCATGCTGTCCCATGATGACATAAAAAAATAACAGTGCTAAGTGTACAATTTTGATATTTTTAAATGAATGATTCTTGATTTTTGTCTTTGTGTTTTGAGCCACATATTGGATATCACATGAGGCTCTGTTTCTAGCATGTGTTCAGTTATTGGATACTCTTATGCAGAGGCCAACAGTGACTGTCATGTTGACGGTCTGAGGCCTCCTTAAATTGTGCATTAATTTAATAGATATTTATGTCATCCCTGAGACTCAGGTTCACGGGGGATGTGAAACTGATGCACGGGGAATGCGAAAGTTTGAAAACAAGCAGGCACTGAGAAATGTCCAGGCTGTGGGTGACCTGTGTCCAAAGAGGGTGGGTGGCTGGAGGGTGAGGAACCAAGAAAGGAGAGCCAGGAGTCTTAAAGGCCTGGAAACCAAGATCAGCCAGCTGTGGTGGACACGCCCATGAGGGATGTCTTCACTCCTTAGGAGGCACTAAGGGGTACTTTGTAGCCCAGACATCTCCTACGGAGCTTGTGGGTGGGAGAGAGAAATAGGAGAAAGAGGTCTCTAGGCTATCCACCTGGGCTTCCGGTGTCCAGAACATACTTGTCAGTCAAGAAGTGTATACCAGTACATGTCACCATTTAAACCAGTGTTTTGTGTTAATGTTTACTGCTATTTTCTCCTCTCTCCTCCTCCTTGTCCTCTTCTTCCTCCTCCTCTTTCTTCTTCTTTCTCTCTCTCTCTCTCTCTCTCTCTCTCTCTCTCTCTCTCTCTCTCTCTGTTTCTCCCCTTTCTTTCCCCTCCCTCCTGCCCTGCCTCCCTCCCTCCTCTCTCTCCTCTCCACCCCCCCACCCCCGTATGTAGTAGGCTCAATCAGGATTAAAAAAAAAAATCACTGAATGTCAAAACTCTTGTCAAATACTATTCATATCACCTGTGTTACTTAACTTCCTTCGCCATAACAAAATAGGAGAGAGAAGCAATTTAAAGGATGAAGGACTGATTTGGGCCCATGTTTTTTTACTCCACGGTGACGAAGCAGAAGATCATGGTGGAAAATTGAGGGGGCAAGCACAAAATTGCCTCCCTCGTAGCAGCCAGGAAACAGCGAAACCAAAAGGAGAATGCAGAGACAAGATCTTCTTCAGGGCACACTACACTGGTTTACTTCCTCTAAGTACATCTCTGTGAGCTCAGCAATCTCTTGATGTAGGCAGCCCTCTGCAGCACCATACCCGAGGGCCAGCCCATCAACACACGTGTCCTCTAGAGGTACACTTGATAGCTTAAACTCACCAGCACCACACACATAGCAGTGTTTAATGATCATTTTCAAATGAACAAAGGAGCACATAGCCAGGAACTAAGGAAGTCATATTTGGTTGTTCCTCTAGTTCAGAGAGCCAGCTCTCTCTGACTGGGAGGAGGTTGTTTCTAAGGTCCCATTCATACGTACTGAGCCACATGGGTCTCAGACTGTGGGAGTGGAGAAAGATTAGTGTGATGGGTCCTGGCTGGGATTCTCATATTTTACATGATAATGGCTTCCACGTGTGCTGTCTTTGGCGGTTTTTACAGTACTTGGGCACTTCATTCTAGATAATTATACATGGTTTCCTAATGCAGCAGCAGGGCTTAAGGCAGAGCTCTGATCTATTCCACTCTGCTTTTCAACTTGAACAATTCAGGTTGATTTCCAGAGAAATACTTTCTCTAGCTCCCCTCCAGTGCTGGATGGGGTCATTATTTCTCAGCTTCTGAATCCTCTTCCTGCTATTTAAATCTGTCTGCTCTGGTTCTAATTTTAGGATGCATTTAGATAAGACCTGAGGAGTTAGTGCTTTCCTGGCAGACCCTGAAGGAATACTTACTTCGCTGTTCCTGTCCTTCTTTTACGAACTGCTCAACATTAACACGGTCTGGTGGATATACTTCATCTAAGGCATCCAGGCTGTCCCCAGCTCGGGCAACCCAATCAAGGGAGATGCGAGCATCTCTCTGAGATTATTATTTGGACTGAAAATGTAACGAGGACAGGAAAATGTCTGTTGACCATAATAGGAACCACATATTTCCAGTAAGTCAGAACCTTGGGCAGGAAGATCCCAAAGACTCAATTAGTTTCAAAGCTAATACATTCCTAGAAATATACGGAGTCAGAGGAGAGTGTCACAAAACCAGGGACAGCATCACAGAGGAGTGCCATGGAACTGGAACAGCATCACAGATAAGGACAAGAAAACAATTGCAAAAAGAAAGCTAACATTGAGTCAGCATAGGGGATACTGTGAAGTCAAAGAACCTTTCAGGACCACAGGGTGCTGGTGATGCCATGGTTGTCATAAGGCTGAGAGAAAGGCGGGGTAGTAAGGGAGGGGCTCACTCTAGGAAGCAGTTTGGCCCCACACAGAAGCACCTAGACCAAATGCCCCTCGCCCCTCTAGTGCACTTTCCAGCAATGAGTCCTTTCCTTTGGGTTGTCTTAGAAGGGCACTGGTGAGACTGGGAGTGTTGACAAATTAACCTGGAAGGTACTCAGCTCCCCACTGCGATAACAAACACCTGAGATGGCAGCTTGTAAAGAGAAAAAGGTTTATGGGGGCTCATAGATTCCGAGGGTTCTTTCAACATAGAAAAGCAACATAGCATGCCAGGGAGCATGTGGAGAGTAAATACATAAATATCAAATCTCCTACTGCTATCTCATGGCCAGAAGAAAGAGCCCAGAAGCTAGGATTGTACAATCCCTTCAATGCGCATGCTCACCAGTGACCTCATGACCTTCCACCAGTACCCATCTCTTCAGTGCTCCATCGTTTGCCAACAGAACGGCCCTAAGTACCCAAGTCTAGGTCTGTCTTTGGAGACCATTCTACATATGAACCCTGTGTGTGTGTGTGTGTGTGTGTGTGTGTGTGTGTGTGTGTGTGTACCTGTTAAGTGTATGTGCATGGAAGCCAGAGGTCAGTATAGAGTTGCCTTCTTCAATTGTACTCCATCTTACTTTTTTGGTGATTGGGTCTGTCAGTAGGAGCTAGTGCTCACTGATTGGCTAGACTGGCTCCAGGAATCTTCCCATCTTTGCCTTTCCAGCCCTGGGTTACAGGCATGTGCAGGAGCATCCAGGGTTGACTACATGGGTCTCGGGATCCAACTAGATCTTCATGCTACTGTGGCAAACACTTTGTGACTAAGCTATTTCTTCATTCCCTTGTAATATTTTTTTTCAATTCTTTGACTGGAGGGCATATATGTACACATTCTCATAGATGTGTACATGGGAACATACACATGTGTGCATATGCATGTGAAAGCTAGAGGTCCATGTTAGGTATCTTTCTCATTTGGACTTGACTTGTCTTTGAGTTAACATTGCTATGATGAAACACTGTGACCAAAAGCAACTTGGAAAGGAAAGAACGTATTTGGCTTATACTTCTATATCATCACAGAAGGAGGTCAGAACAGGAACTCAAGTGGGGCAGGAACCTGGAGGCAGGAGCTGACAGAGCCCATAGAGAAGTGCTGCTTACTAGCTTGCTCCCCATGGCTTGCTCAGCCTGCTAAATTTCTTATAGAACCCAAGACAGCCAACCTAGCATTGGTACCACCTACAATGGACTGGGCTCTCCCTCATCAATCACTACTCAAGAAAATGGATCACAGGTTTGCCTACAGTCCAGTCTTATCGGGGAACTCAATCAAGGTTTCCCTCCTCTCAGATGTCTATATCTATAGCTTGTGTCAAGTTGACATAAAACTAGCCAGCACATCACTTTTTTTTTTTTTTTTTTGAGATACCATCTCTCACAAAGCCTGTGGTAGTGAGGAATGGAACCAAGTCCTCATTCCTGTCTAGCAAGAACTTCACCAACTGAGCCATCTTGCTAGGCCTTAAGCAACCACCACTGTGTAAGAATCTGACAAAGAGCATCCTTGAAGCATCAGGCTAGAAAGATGTAATAGTAAGCACAGAAAAAAACCGGAGAAGACAACAGTCTGGGTCCATGAATGAGATGTAGCTGCAAAGACTCAATTTGGAGCCAACACTAAACAGAAGCAGGATGTCTGGAGATGGTTCTATTAGGAACCCCAAGTGGCCTTGCTGATAGTTGTTGCTGTTGTTGTTTTGTTTTGTTTTTTGAGATTTTTCTCCAATTAAATGAAGAGAAACATGGAAACGTCGGCGTCTAACCAATGGCAGGCTGTCTCCTCCTCTTCTTCCCTAATTCAAACTGTCCACCTCTTTTGACACTTGCCAGGTCTCTCTAAAGGAGGGAGATGACTAGGACAATCAAAGGCCAAGGGGCAGATTTCTGACACCCCTCTTCCAGGTGGGACAGGCACCAAAAATACTTAAGCATCTCTACAGTACAGTATCTGTCTTGCTGTTAATAATTGGCTCACGGATATGATGTACGGTATCATCCAGTTCTTCACTTCCCAAATGATCAACCATCCATATGGCTGTTTACTTATCAAGGTCACTAGGGTTGGGCATCACCATCTCAACTGACTGGAGAGAATCCAAGCAGAAAGTGGGACTCAGAGAGGGAAGGAACTGGGAGTCATTGTAGGGAAACCGGCTGAGCTCACAAAGCCTGGGGAGTGTGCTCAGTGAGTGGGTTTGGCTCCAGATAAAAAGAACGTTCAAGACTCTGCCTTTCAACCTGTGGGAGCAGCATCCAGCCCCAGCAGGTGCATGCTTCCTGCCCCCTCACTCTGTCCCAAGTTTTGGTTATTGGCATACAAACAGGGAGTCACGATTTTTTTCCTATTAATTCCATATTAATTGAGCTTTTTGATCCCCCCCCCCCCGCCCAGGGAAATGTAAAGCTGAATCAGAAAGCACAAGTTCTAGATTTAACTGGTAAAAGGCAATAGCAAATTAGTCTTGTATCATGGGATCACCACCCTAGAAGAGCCATGGTTGACAGATTGCTGGCCCCAGGCTGGTGACATAATAGCCTCCCAGCTTTTTCCCCCCGCTTTTATTTGTAAAACTCAAAATTGTGGTACTCATCTAAAGAAGGGCATGTGCACTAAATCAGCTCATATTCAAGGAACTTGACATTTTAAAAAATGGAACCAGAGATGGCTCAAGTTGGTGACTCTGCGCTACAAGCATGAGGATCTAAGCTTGGCTCCTAGGCGCCCACAAATAGGTGGACAGGGTGGCTTATGTCTGCAACCTCAGCACTGGGGGCAGAGAGTGCGGGAGGCTGGGTTGGGGAGGGGTGGATCCCTGGACGCTCATTGGCCAGTCAGCCCAACTAAATCAGTGAGCTCCAGGTTCTGTCCACTCCAGGTGGTGAGTAACTGACAGAGATGTTCAGTATCAATCTCTGGGCACCACAGGTATACACACACACACACACACACACACACACACACACACACACACCCCACAAGCTCACAGGTACATATACATGAGTAAAAATACCACCCCCACCATCTATCCACGTTGGAAATATTCACTATGAAGGCTTCCCAGATGAATACTAACAAAAACTAGCCAAGACAAGACACTGGGAGGAGGGGCAACTTAATATGTAAATTTTGATCTTGTATGCTAAATTATTCCAGAAACCAGAGAACAGTACTCAGCCAATAGTCAGTGTCTCTCACAGCAAAATATTAAAACAGGTTTTTTTCTGAGTGTGGGGTATATGGGGTAGTAATAGTGGGCAGAGAGGCTTTTCCACGTTCATTGCCATGAGGTTTGAAACAACAGGATCTTTCAAGGGCAGAAGAAAGTCTTTGGGTGAACTTGGGAGTTTTAACTCCTTATGGGTTCTCCTGAATTTTACACGGCCTGTTTCCTGGAATCTAAGCTCTTCCTACCTAAACTGCCCAGTAGTGTGAAAACACAGCTGTAAGTATTGAGGAATTGATCCAGGGTTGCCCAGGGAGACTTTATATACACAGCTCTAAGGACTCAGGCCCAGCACTGCAGTGGAGGACGAGACAGCTTGCTAGCCCTGCTTGTCTGGGTCACAGATGACTCTTCAGACTCCAGTGACCTGACCATCTCAGAACAGGTAGGGCTTTCAGTTTAACTCCTCAAAAGCATTGGCGTGAATGAAAAATACATGGCAGGTAAAACACAGTGCAACCTGTAAATACTAGTTAGCCATACACAGTCCTGGAAAAATCTTGGTGAGTGGCCACTGCTTTGCCCTTTAGAGTAACATATTATTTGGACATGAGGATAGATTTTTGTTTAAACATTCCTTTATTCCATTCCTGGAAATGAACTTCGTTATTAGTCATGGGCAAAAGTCACTTCTTTTTTAGAATTGCCAAAGGTCGCCTTTCTTGGTAGCATGACTTTTAAATGACTTCCCTAAGCAACATAACAACTGCTTAGCTCTTCACCTCGGCTTTCAGTAGATCCCTGTGGCTAAAATACTAGATTTTGCCCATTTACATCATCTGTATGCTTTTAAAGAGATTTATTTTTATTTTCTGTATGTGAAGATTTGCCTGCGTGTCTGTATGCACTTCACATGCATGCCTGATTCCCAAGGAGGTTAGGAGATGGCATCACATCCCCTGGAATTGTAGATTCAAGCAGTTGGAAGCCACCATGTAAGTTCTGGGAGTTGAACCTCAAGTGTCTGGAAAATCAAGTGTTTTTTTTAACCACTGAACCATCCATCTCTCTAGCACTCCTCAGGATACTTTTTAAAAATCGTGACAGGATAAGGAGACAGGAGTGAACGGGAGGGCACTGAAGAAAACCTTGGAAACATCCACAGGCACTTTAGCGGTCAGTGCGGAAGCCACTGACTTCTGTGTCCACTCATTTCCTTCCACTCACCATTGCATGGTTAGTCCATGCTGGGAAGTAGTCATCCAAGCCCTGCGGGTAGACCAGACTCCGATCATAAATGAAGAGGGTCCAGAATACCAAACTCACAAACTGGAAAGAAAACACAAAAAGGACCATTATTAGGTTTGGTTTTCATCAGAGGTTTCGAAGCTAACAAAGGAAGTAGTAATGTAAAAATTGATGGCAGTTTGAAGGCTGTGGTATGTACCTCTTACAGACATAAAGGGAAGTAGGAAATGCTTGTTGTAGAAGAGCTGTATCCTGGCTCTCTGAGGATTCTTCAATGAGTGCAATGTGTGAGAAAGCCACGATGGCCGTCGTGGCTGGCAGAGAAGACACAAATATAAGAGATGCACAGAGCACAAGTCCTTCATTGACATCAATGATCTCCTCATCTGAGTGTGTGTGTGTGTGTGTGTGTGTGTGTGTGTGTGTGTGTGTGTGTGTGTGTGTACTTGCCCCCTCCTCCCTTTAAGTAGTCATGGCAAAGAAAAACAGAAGGCTTGGAGTAGGGCTAAGCACTAGATCATTTATAAGCTGGTACAGTGGGAGTCGGATCTCTCCATTGCCCAGACTTTGTTTACTTGCATCAGCTGCACCCTTTGTATGCCATGTCCCAGCATCTACCCTCTGTGTTCTGTGATGAGAGGATGGGGCGGGCTATTAACTCTCCCATCACACTACCTTCTGAACATGCAGAAGCTCAATTTGCAAGCAAAAATGAACAGACTCCATTGTTCCTTTCAGAACCTTGAACTTTATATTTCCTGAGCATAGAGGTGTTGGCATTCCACAAAGCAACCTGGAACACTAAGTGCTCTCTTCTTCTGAGCACTCTCAGAGGTGGGAAGCTTCCTTCTGCATTATTGTTGAAGTCTCAGAGCCACAGGAAGCACTGAGGGGGGAGAGAGGCAGTCATCTCTCATCCCAGGCCCCGCTGCACAGCCAGCATGTGCGACCTCAGTCTGTTTCCATCCTAGCTAACCAACGGAAGCACGAACAAAGCAACAGCAGTTGGGCAGCACCAGAACACAAGCTTCTGCGTGTACACAGCTCACTTTGCCCGATTCCTGTTCACTGAACACAGAGAATGAAGCACCTGCCCCATGCTCTGCACTGAGATGTCACTCTCTCCTAATGTGTCTCTTCCATGGCCCAACTTTGAGGTCTTCTTTTATTTTTCTTTGTTTCTTCCTTCCTTCCTACCTTCCTTTCTTTTTTTGTTTTGTTGTTTTATTTTGTTTTTGTTTTTTGTTTTGTTTTTGTTTTTTTACAAATTTTATATTTTATAGCTTTCCAGATGTGTAGAAAGGGAAGTGGGTCGTCTTTCCCTCTTAGGACTCTCCTTCCTGTCTTCATGATGGAAGCAAGGCTGTCCCTCCAAGAGAGTCATCCCTTAGCATCCCCAAGGATACTACAATCCACAGACACTCAAGTCCTCTATGGAGTCATGCTTGCACAGGGCCCATGTACATCCCTTGTGTGTGTTAGATCACCTAGAGACTGTTTATAATGTCCAGTATGATGCAAATGTTACATCGTTGTTATAAATATTTTTAGTTTGATTTTTATCCATTTGTCAAATATTTTTGATTCATATTTAGTTGAACTTGTGGGTGCAAAACCCACAGCCACGGGGAGCTGATTTTATTTTGATTAAGCTTTACCACCAGGCTGCAACAAGGGCCATGCAGAAAACCTTCACATAGATAGGAAGTTAATGCTATGGCCATCTGTCCTGCACCCTGCTCCCTGGTGATGCTGGTCAATGTAGTCAGTCCCCAGGAAGGAATCTTACGGAAATGTAGATTGTCTGGTTATAGTAACTAGTACCCACACAACCTTGATGTCCCAGGAGAAGCATCCACCCATTTTATATGATGATGATGTTGGATGCACATTTGGGCACTTACTGTGGATATAGGGAAAGCCAATGTGGCAAAAACCAGATCTCTGAAGGATGTGATGAACTTGATGTCTTTCCTCCCGCTGATTCTTTTCAGCGCATCATCCAGGGAGGCGACCCCAAAGAAAATGGCCTGCAAGAGCTAAATTCATTACAACAAATGAGCATCTTCATTGGCTTTAATTAATACATCCTTCACTGATGTAAAACCGCAGCCCTCTGGGAGCAATGCTGACGCCAGAAGGAGGGGACATTGGGTTGTTTGGGTGCAGAGCCAATTCAAGGGCTGGGATTCCGGCTCATTGGGCTTTGACCTTGCACACTAAAACTGATTGAGAAAATTCATTTAGGAGATAATAATGTGTACAGTATTTAGTCTAATGGTCTTCGGCTAAAACGGAAGCAAAATAGAGTTTAAAGGGAGAGTGTAATGAGGTGTATGCGTGGCTGCACAAAGGTAAGAACCAAAGATACAGCTCAGGGTGAAGGGTGAGGCACAGTGGTGGCACGGCCAGGAGTCCTTTCCAGAAAGATAATTAGGGAAAAGCTGGAGAGCTAGAGATCAAACCCAGTCAGTAGAATGGCTGCCTCGCAACACAAGGACCCATGTTCAGACCCCCAGCATTCATGTAAAAGCAAGGTGTGGCGCAGTGTGAGTCTGTATCCCCAGCACTGTGGGGTGTGGGCAGAGACAGGTGGACCCCTGAAATCACTTCCTGGTCAGTCTAATCAGTGGTGAGCTCTGGGTTGACCTCTGGCCTCCACACATATGAACACGCATGTACACATGTATATATGTACATGAGCATGTTCCCTCTCTCTTACACACACACACACACACACACACACACACACACACACACACACACACACACTGAACTCACACTAAGAAAACCATCATGGACAGCAGGACGGAGCTCTGTCCTGCTCCAGGAAAGCACAGATTGTGATGCCACCCTCATCAGAGGGAGAAGGCGATGCAGGCCCCTGACAATTGGAGGCTTTTAAATCACAGGATCCAGGAAGTGAGGCTCCAGAGTTCTGGCAGCTGCTAAGTTCTGCGAGGTCCCTAAGGCAAGAGAGAGGCAGAGTCTCCTTCCCTCAAGTAAGACTGAAGGCCCCTTATCCAAAACGCTCAGCACTAGCAATATTTTGGATCAAGGATTTCTTGTCCAGATGAGAATATTGGCACATAATGGAGACAAGGCTAAGCATCCACACAGAAGCCATTTAATTTTTACGTTTACCTCTTAAAAAGAGCTTGGAGGTAACCCTATAACCATATATTTTAAAAAATAATTCCGTGTGTGAAATCAAGTTACATACCGTGAAATTTTATATTTGCAATGTCATACTTGTGACCCAGAAGCTTGGGTTTCAGAGCCTATCGGGCCTTTGCATTCCAGATGCTAAGCCCGCAGCATGGCCTGGAAGTTGAGCCTTGTGTGGTCTTGGTGTTTTGTGCAATGTTATGGCTGCTAACTTAATGGCCGGTGGGTGCTGACTATCTAGAGATTGGGCTGAGTTTGAAACATGTTTGCCTTAGGAGTCATCTCAGCTCTCAGATGCTCTGCATTGGCATGGGAGGGGCAGATGGTATCTAACCTAGAGTATGAGATGGGAAATTTATGGTGCTCAGAGAGCTGGGTTAATAATTGATCCAAGTTGGCTGTTGGGGAACAGTGTCTGAAGTCTAGACTTGGGCAAAGATCTAAAGTTGGCTTCAGGACACTCCCAGCCAAGGCATGAAGGGGGGTGGGGGTGGGGGGGAGAACAGGTGTGGCTATGACTCACAGCTGTGCTCTCAGACTGGCAGCAGGTGCCCTGCCTGGAGCGTCTCAGAAAGCCCCTGGAAAGGTGGGGCGAGTGGCGATTTTTTTGTTTTTGCGAGTGGTGATTTTTAAAGCACGCTAAGGCATCCTTATGTGGGTAGGTCTCTGGATTAGACGCCCATCCTTCGTGGGTCACACAGAAGACTCAGAACTCCAACAGCTGGCTTTTTGGTCATGGCTTGTTATCTGCCGACTGGAGACTCACTTTCAGTTCTCATGATGTGCTAGTACTAATCTCCCAGCCCCGCCTTAAAGACAGGAAAACAGGGCAGAGAGAGAGAGATTAACAAATTTGCTTCAAGTCCCGAGGCTGTAGAGCCTGGTTCTTGAACCAGACTTAAGAAACATCAGATTTCTTGAGCAGGTCCCATAAAAATTCTGTCAGAGGTCAAAGGAGTGACAATTCTACATGACTGGGGGGAATTAAATACAACATTAAAAAAACTCAATACCCAGTTTCTACCCCAGAGATTCCCCCTTTAATGGACCTGAGGGTGCAGCCTAGGTACTAGGGGGTTATAAATCTTCCTACGGCTGCTTTATTTTCTTTTGGATGTATGTGGTGGTGGTGGTGGTGGTGGGGGTGTGTGTACATGCTCAAGATGAACATTTGGTCCTTACCTTTGTCCTCAGGCACCTGACCAGCTGAGCCTTCTGCCTAGCCACATTCCTGGGTTATCCTGATCTTAGAGAGCTGAGACAGAAGCCCACCTGTCTAGGAAAACCTCCTCTTGGGAATACAGACCAGGTGGTCCCAGAGAGATGCGGCTCAAGGGGGAAAACCTATGTAGTCAAGGTGGAATGAAATTGCTAAGGGAGCCGTGAGCAGGACACAAATGCTAGGAAGTTTCTTCAAGTAAAGCTCAGGATGAGGTAAGGGTTATCCGAGGTAGCAGAGGCAGAGGCAGTAGAAAGCACAACCTGGGTGACAGTCCCCAAGGCTCCTGGCCTCCTAGGTGAGGAAGAGGCTTCCCAAGGGCAGAGGGTGTCAGGGAGGGGTGGGGGAGGAGGGAAAGGGCCTAACTTCTAAATGCCAAGCAAAGGTTCCTTCAGAATGTTAATTCCTGCTGGTGGTGCTCTTGGCACTAAGCCCAAGAGCTGTAGAATTCTTGGCGTGCAATCCTTTGCACACGGCTAACAGAAAGGTCTGTCTTCTCCCTCCTCCATTCCCCATCCACAGAGCTCTCTCAGCCCCAGTTTCGCTTCCAGATACTCAGGCCTCTGCAGCCCTTTGCTGCCTTAACCTGCAGAAGCAACCCTGGGTTCTGGGCTCTGTTAAGCAACACAACAATTCATCACACACACAGGTCCCCCTCTTTGAGAGGTTCTCTCCACCCATAGAGGGAAATCCATACTCCCCAATGTCCAGGGAGCCAGGCCCACCCTTTTCCTTACCCCTCTCAGCCACAGAGTGCAGAAGTCAGATTGAGGAAGAACGCATGTTACTCAGCTCCTCTGTGGTTTCGCCTCATCAAAACAAATTGGCTGCCTACTGTAAATGTGTCAATCACCTCTCCCCCTCCACCCCCAGCTCACACATCATCTTGCAGACATATGCCACACTGGCATCTCCCACCGCCAACTCAGTGCCACCATTGATGCAAGGCC
Organism: Acomys minous; assembly: GCF_964271855.1. Taxonomy (NCBI): domain Eukaryota; kingdom Metazoa; phylum Chordata; class Mammalia; order Rodentia; family Muridae; genus Acomys; species Acomys minous. The sequence continues at coordinate 52,533,125 of NC_140490.1, read as the reverse complement.
TGGCATGCACATCAGTACCAACAAGGAATACTTGGGTGGCGGCAGTTCCCACAGGGGTGCCAGAGAGGACAGCACTAGTGTGATGTCAAGGCAGACATTGGCTAGAGTGGGGTGGAAAGGGGCTGGCCAGAGTTAGAGGATAAAGGGTGTGAGAAGCCAAGAGTTCTAGGGAGTCCTGAGGGGTTTCAAGGGCACACTAGAAGCAACACAGGTCATCCAGAAGAATAATGATCTACTCATCCACAAAGGAAAAAAAAGACAATGTTTACACACACACACACATACACAAAATCCATATATACACACACATACACATAAATTCAAGGAAGTTTTGAGGGGTGTTAGGGCACATTGGATCATCTCCAATGCTCACACAGGTGGATAGTGACCCCACTCATGCGCTATCCTGGGACACTGGCTCCCGGGAAAGCAGGCTTTCTGATGTCCTGCTGGTCAAAGCCTATTCATAGTTGATGCTTTCTGATTCATCTTTTCTACTGGCTCTTCCCTGATTCTATTCCAGTGGAATGTTCTGGGCCTTTCCACGAAATGCTGCTGCTCTAAATTTGTTAGCTGTCTCTTGTTTCTGTTGCTAGCTAACAAACTTACCACCAGTGACAGAGCTGAATTTACATTAAAAAAATAACTAATGTGATTTTTTTAAAAAAAACTGTAGCTGAAGATATTTAGTTTATACATTCCATGTCTTCACAAATCCACAAGCATCTTAAAGTCATGGAAACTTACCCTCTCTAAGTCATCAAGTTTATTTCTTTGCCCTGAAGCCAAAGCCCTTTTAAACAACCCCAGGAAATGAAAATTTCTTCCACTAAGAAAAAAAAATAATTCCAGAGAGGGAGATTCCACAAGTTCCCTGAACAAGACATTATGACTCCTGCTGGATGAGTCAAGCAGTCCAGTGCCAAGCTCAAGGCTGCGGGCCTGACTCGGCCACAGTGGGACTTTCCTTTCCCTTCGTCAGCCTGATGCAACCTTCACAGTGAAAGCCTTTTCCAGAATTAAAGAGAACAGAGGACGAACTGGGACAGACGCCTCATCTGGAGGTAGTGGAGGGGGTGCAGGTGACTGGGGCTGTGCACAGGATCCTCAGCTATCTGGGCTATCTGGGCTGGTGTGAAGTGTACAATCCTGCCTACTGCTCGTGTGCATTTAGGTTAAGGAAGAAGCCGACGTTTCACCTATGTAATCGCAACAATACGGCTGTCTGAATAAGGCACCCACAGTGGTACCGCCTGTTGACATGCCAAAGTGGGTGCGGGGAAACTTCACACGGCCCCACCCTTAGGTGAAAAACCACCAGTGATGGATCCATCAGTGGGTGCTGAGGGAGGGGACATCCGTTCTCTCTAGGGATGAGCTCCCTGAGAGGTTATCTTATTCCAGCTGGTCAGCCCTAAACAGATCTCCACATGAATTTATTGACTCAGTGGTGTGGGTGGGTGTAAAACAGCGATAACTCAACGAGTCGTGTGTTTGAAAGGGAGTGGACATGGGGGAGTTGGAAGGGGAGAGGGAGTGGTAAATATATAAATTCAGTATTCATACATAACAACGTCAAAACAGCCAGGCTTTGATCCTGCACTCCAGAGGCAGAGGCAGAAAGATCCACGTGAGGTCTACAAAGCAAGTCCAGGACAGCCAAGGCTACCTAGAGAAACCCTGTCTTGGGGGCGGGGGGGGGGGGGGGCAGGGGGGACGGGGACGGGGCGGGACTCAAAAAAAGTAAATGAGAAAAAAAGAAGAACTTAAAACAACAACAACAAAATTCCCTTGAGATTAAACAAGGGAGTTTAACAAGCAAAACCAAGAGGACAAATAATGTAAAGAACACAATTTAGAATAATGAGGAGGAAAATAGAGAGACCAAGAGTGTTGTGAAATGTGTTGGTTAAGAGTGTATAAGAAGCCTTGGCCAAGGCTGTATAGCTGAAGACAATGGCTTTCATATAAGCAGCAGGGTTTCCTGGAATAGAGCAACCCACAGGGGGACAGGTTTCCTGGCAAGTGGCTCATACCAACTAGAACTACATTCTGGTTACCAGTTCATTCAGCCGGCACCCCTCCCCACCCCCACCCCCCACCCCCTGGAGAGCCGGTGGGAACCCAGAACTGTATTAGTGACAGTACAGGCCAGGAGTGGCTCTAGGTCAGTTTGCCTTTACTGGGAATAAGGAAAAGAGAGAGAGAGAAAAAGAGGACGAGGAGGAGGAAGGAACACTTTCTGTACGTCGATATTCACAGGTTGGAAGGCAGGATGAGTAGGAAATGGCGTGCGGTTCCCAGCTGTGCCTATAGGGAATTCACTGAGGATAACGCCTTTGAAGTATCTGTGACAGGGTGGGAGAAGCACGGGGCTGGAGGAGCTCCCATACTGAGCAGCCGCGCGGAGATTCCCTGGAGTGGGTCCTATGGCGACGCCCAGGGAAGGAGCTAAAGCCCGGTGGAGGCAGCTTCCTTCTGTTGAGAGCGCTTTGGGGAGGAGAGATCACCTGTGACCCATCAGAAGCCCACACACCATCTGGGAGCTGTGGAATGAATCTCTCAGCTCTGGGGTGGTGGGAGGACACGCTTTCCTTGGTGGCACACAGGAACAAACCAAGATGTGGAAAAGTTAGGTAACTCACTTAAAAAAAAAAAACAAAAAACACCACACAGTAAGTAAGTAGGCAGCCAGCGCTCTGCCTCCAGAAGCCAGGCTTCTCTTCCCAGATCTTACCAAGATGCTGTCTGCCCTGGCTACTCAATACATTCTAGGCACTTTACTTGGATGCTGGGGGATGTTCTTGCCCTATGGGCTATCAGCTCTAATCCCTTCCGCTATTCAAGAGAGCTAAGCCAGTCACTGTAAACATCCCTGCCAGTAACATCACCCCCCTGTCTTTTGGACCCTGTAAAGCTAAAGGGCTTCACAGACTAAGATCTAAATTCAGTGATGGAAACCAAGGGTTTCCCTCTAGGTACCAAAGTGGACGTTATAATATAGCTAGAACCCCACATTTCTACTGTTTGTAGGCTGCCTTGGAGCTTGTGCCAACAGGGAAGGGGACTTCTCTACCTCTGGCCCTGAATCATCACCTCTGAGGACATTTCCCATGACATCACATTGCTGTCACCCTGAAAGCTTGAGGGTCCTAGGTTTGGGCAGCTTTACAAGAAGGGAAGGGAGGGGAAGGTCGTGTCTGTTGGTGCAAGAGATGTGGGCAAGATGGGGGGCAGACTTTCAGAGTTTCATCCGGAGGCTCCTAAAAGTGGGAAATCTGAACAAGCCCAATGATCCTGCACAACAAGAAGTGGCTGACGCCCCGCCCCCTCCATCTTCACTAGGTATCCGTTAGGGCCAGGGACAGTTCTTGGATGAAAAGGGAGTGAAGGAGACAAGGAAGCACACTTGTGAAGGACTTGGGTACTCCGTGGGCTGAGCCAACAAAGGCAAACTAAAATTGTGCAGGGTTTCCTCGCTTGGTAGGACTCACTGTTCTCTGCTTGAATCTGAAGCTGTACCTCTCCCAAAGCCCCAGTGTCAAGGAGGTCTACCCAAACAGCTCTAGCAGAGAGAAGGGTGTCTCAACAGATAGCTTCTCCCAGCAAAATGGCAGAGAGTGTAGTGTGGGGAGGCATCCACAGGAGCCATGGATGATGTAGCATGGATGTAGTATGTGTGGTTGGTTTTCATGTCGATCCATCACCCACTAAGAACTTACCCAGGAGACCTGTGTTGTACTAAGTCACTTCCTCCTACGCTGTCCATGCCTGCCTGCCAAACACGAGATGACTCCAAGAACCCCAGCTCTCTTCTGTCTTCTCTCTTTTGGGTTACACCATGCTGCTGGCCTTCTAAGATTATGGTCACGCTGTTAGCTTCTGGTTTTGTCCCTCCTTAACAAAGGTGGGAATCAGTGGCATCGAGTCCTTAGCCCTGGTCCCAGGTGATAAGCAGTAGGACTGAGGAACCACCACACACACAAATACCAGAGCACATTCCCTTTCTCTGCGGTCAGCTTTTTGTCCTGTCGGCAGTGACTTTGTCTGTTTCGCCCCCCCATCTCTCTCTTCTTAGCTAGTGGCCCTCTACCAAGCACCAACCCTCTCTCAGCTTCCATGGCTTCTTTTCAGACTCCCTGGGGGCAGTTTCAGGAGGAAAATGGCTCAGTGCTCTGAAAGCTGACTTGTGATAAGACAGGCTTTGTCATTCATCAGGGGCACAGAAGTGCACTCACCAATAAGAAATTAAAGATGTCTGAGAGGAAAGGCATATCAGACTCAGAAAGACAAATGTCACACGGTGCCCTTCATATACAGATTCTAGATGTTACTGTTTATCTGTATGGGTGGAGCCTCTAGGTCATGAAACTATGCTACTATGAAAGGTTGGGGGTGGGGAGGTCATGGGTAGGAAGACAAAAGAAAGAGAGAAAGCAAAGTGAGGTATGTGACATGAAAGGAGGATGGGAGCTCCTGGTGCCAAGCAGGGCGAGGAGTAGGAGGACAGAGCAAGTGTGGCGGGGATCAACAAAAACAAAATCTGCATGAAAATTCCTTGACATCTATTTTTGTGCGTGTGCTAACATGAAAAAAAAAAAAGACACAGAAGATTAACATGACATATTACAAAGCGTTAGAATAGTTTTGCTTGATTAACCAAAAAGCATAACAGAAAGAGGAGGTATGCAATCCCTGCTACGTTGATGGGCTACAGATGTGGCTCAGTGGTTAAAGAGCATTTGCTGCTCTTATGGAGGACTCAGGTTCAGTTCCCAGCACCTACCTATGTGATGGTACAAAACTCCAGTTCTAGAAGATCTGACACCCTCTTCTAGTCTCTGCAGGCACTGCACACACATGGAACACATTTAAATATGCAGATAAGCAGAAACTCATACATGTAAAATAAAATACAATAAAATTTACAATTCCTGCTACATTGGGTTGGATAATGATGCCACCAAATTGAAGCAAAATAAACATGAGAGCTAGAGTAAGTTAGGAGACCTCTATAACCTGGCCGCTTGACTCCATTGAAATGTGAATCAGTTAAAAACTGATACTCGTAAATGAACACATGAGATCTCAAGAGGTAGGCTCAACCATTATTAATTAAGCTATTTGAGATCTACCCTTAGATGGGCTCCCTAAATTATACTCAACCCTTCTTTGTCGGGAGGGGAACACTGCCAAATCATGTTTTAAAGAGCATGGTGTTAATGGGTCAACAGGGTCCTTTGCTCACATCCTGGGGCCAGCAGACTGAGTGAGCAGTCTAGCATGTGAGTGCCCTGTGCCCGGTTCTCATGGCAAAAACACAATGGGGAGTTGTGACTTGGGTTGATAAGGGCCTATGAGGCAGAACTGGTTTTGAGCTGGTAAGAGTTCAAATGTTTAGTACATTCACATAAAGGTGAGGAGAAGGACTAGAAAGCAGTTCTCTACATGGGATCTCAAGTGTTCTGTGGAGGCAGCAAAACGGTGAACAGAGAGGAACAGGCCTTTGTTTGGGGACCTAGGCAGAGAAATGAGGAAGGAAGCCTGCAGTAAAACCCATCTCTGAAGGATACTAGCTCTCCTGGGAAGAAGGGGGCCTGAGTGATGAGTCTGGGTTTGTTTGTTTGTTTGGTTGGTTGGTTTGGTTGTTGTTTTTTTCCCCCCAACGATGCTATGATGTTTAAAGGAATCCAATGGGGGGGGGGGGCGGAAAGAGCACCAGAAGATTAGCCTGAGTATTGGAGGGTCGAGGACATCGGATAAAAAGGGACTATGCAGAACTAATATGGTCAGTCCTAACTAATATGGTCAGTCCTAACTAATATGGTCAGTCCTAACTAATATGGTCAGTCCTCTCATGCAAATTAATAAGAGTTTGGGATGAGGGAAGCAGAAGTTTGGGGAGGGAGAGGTGGGGTCCAAAAGAAGAAAAGCAAATGCGATTTGCTTTGGTGGCTAGTTTGCCGAGGCAGGAAATGGGATTAAGCTGAAATGATTTGGGTCATGAGACCCTCATGAAGTAGGCGCATGCTGCGCAGCCTGAGTTCATCCTCAAGACCTAAATGGTGGAAGGAGAGAGCTGACTCCTGAAGGTTGTCCTTTGATCTCTACCCATGCAGTGTGGTATATATGGCCCCAACGTGCGTGTGCACACACACATACACACACACACACACACACACTCACACACGCAGGCATGCGCACTCGCACACACACACACACACCGGTGCGCAAGCACACACCACACACTCGTACATGCAGACAAAATAAATAAAAGCATTATACTTAAAAAAAAAAAAACAAACAACAAACTAGGAGGCCTGGTGGCACTCAGAGGAAGGATAACAGGTCACCAAGAAGAGCTTATACAAGGGGAGGAGGTCCCCCTCAGTCACAGACATAGAGGAGGAGAGTAGGGGGGAAGCAGGAAGGAGGGAGGAATGGGAGGATATAAGGGATGGGCTAACAATTGAGATGTAATATGAATAAATTAATTTAAAAAATGGTTCCTGTTTGGAAAAAAAAAACACTAGGCCATTCCATAGACAGAAACTGAGGAGAGATTTGAAATGGTCTTGAAAGCCAGAAGGCCAGGGAGGCAGCTTCTGAAGCTATGTGGTAAGTGCTAGAATGTCCATACTGAGCCTGAGTTTGATTCGTGGATTAAACACAGATAGCCATGTGCCCCCTCCCCTCCCCCCAGTTTACCCAACAGAGATAAAAATCTCATTGTTTTATACTTACATATGTTCTTAGAGTTCTACAAAATCAGTCTTTGTTTTCTTTTCCGATTATTCGACTTTTTCCCTTATAAAAATCTCAAGAATGAAACAAACAGCTACCTTGACACTTTCTGGCACAAGAGAGCTGGGTCCAGAACTCAAACTATTCAGGCCAATACGAAGAGGTGAACACAAGGCCAGAAGGAAGCAGACAGAGCCTCGAGGGCCTCTTCAACCTACGCTCAACATTTCTGTCTGCTCAGCTTTGCAGCATCTTTTCTCACGCTGTATCTTGTCTGCTTACAAAATGAGGATGCTGCTGCGGACGGATTCTGAAGGGTTGGCATATTATGATCACAGGGCTGAGAGATAGCGCAGTTGTTAAGGTTACCTGTTGCTGCTGTATAGGCCCCAGCATCAGTTCCCAGTACCCACGTGGCAGCTCACAACCCACTCTAGTTCCAGGAGATCTGATGCTGCCTTCTGGCTTCCACAGGCACCAGACATATATGTGGCATGTATGCACACATGCAGGCAATGCAGGAAAAATTCTCATACTCATAGAATAAAAATAAATACTGAAAACAAGAATATTTTTTGCAGCTTCCTGAGACCAGGTGCTTTCATGGAGCTGTGCGTTTTTGTTGTTATTGTTGCTTTGTTTTGTTTCTTTGTTTTTAGACAGGATTTCTCTGTGTAGTCTTCATTGTCCTGGAACTCTCTCTATATATAGGTCAAGCTGACCTTGGATTCAGAGATCTGCCTGCCTCTACCTCCCAAGTGCTAGGATTAAAGGTGTGCTCTACCACTGCCCAGCAGAACTCTGTATTTTAGCAAGAGCAACAACAAAAGCTGAAACATCAATTCCCACGTCTGAAGGAGGATCCATTTTTAGCATTTAGCTTTACATATACTTCTTACAAGTCAGTTTTTCTCCCATTTATTCAGACTTTGCTCATTAGCTCAGGTTAGGGAGACAAAAGGAAATTAAGTTATAAGTTTGGTTTTAAAATAGTTGAAACTGTGTACTGGCTGTTGGCTCTCCATTCAGATGGAACTTGAGCCTATAAAAAAAAATTATAGTGGGAGACGAAGGTGGCAAAATGTGTTTGCTTTTCTTGGATAAATCTGTGAGTCGGTGTGTGCTGTCAAATGATATTATTCCTCCATTGGAAGTCGCACTTCCTACACGCCATGTGACACTCTGCCTTCTTTTCACAGACTTTGCCAAGCAAGGTTCAAAATCTCTTCTGTGTTTTGCACTCATGCCTGTGGTCCCCCGGTAGGACTCCAAGAGTCTTTTATAAAAAGAGCATTTAACAATTAGACACCCCAGTAGCTAAAGAGAGTTTGTTGAATAACAGGAGAAGCCCCAAACTCCCCAAGCGTGAAGACGGAAGACATGTAGGGGACTTGTGTTCAGTAAAGTGGCTTATGGGAAAGCTCTCACATTCTTGCTAATAACTTGGTTCCAGACACAGACTTACCAGATTAAGGATCGTCAGGTACTTCCAACGTGTACCATCATGGAATTCTTTTAACTTCTCTTCACCTTTTCCAATATTTGGGATGTAATAATAGAGGAAAATGTACCAGTTCATAAGAAGGAAGTGATAGGTGCAAGTGGCCGTCTTCGTCATGGCTTCCGTGTACTGGAGCTGTGTCACTGCTCTCCGCTTTCTCGATGAGTCCTGGGAGTCACGGCTGCACTCTGTTCAGGCTGGAGAGCTGAAGAAACAAAGCCCTCTGGGAATGAGAGTTTCTGACACTGGCTGGATTTTGCTTCTCCTTTACATACCTTTCCTTATAAGTTTGGCCGGAAATCTTTTAGATAGCTGCATTTAGATAAACGGACAGTTTACACTCATTTCAAAATAGGGTTTTGAGGAGAGCAACAAACAAGAGCTGTACTTCGAACAGGGCATAGCCTGATAAGTGAACTGTCCCAAACGCTATCTCGGTGAAAGGTCATGCCGCTGTTCTTCCTTTTCATTTGGTCAGAAAGGGCAGAGGTAGCAATGGTGCCACTTCAAAGAATGAAAGGTAGCTTTTAAACCAGGAAGTAAAGGCTTGGCTGTGTTTATGGCCAGAAGATAAGGAAATCGGGCAAAGTCTTTCTACTTGTGAAGTATCTGAGGCATCATCAAGCTTGAAAAAGCCTTTGATCCTCCAGGAATAGACTCAAAGGAGTCTCTACCCCCACCTCCTTACACTAGAGAACTAAAGATGTTCAGACATCCATCCCCACAGCATCCCAGTGCCCAGAGGGAAGAAGCATAGGGAGATAACCGTAGCCAGAAAACCATACCTGAGTGCAGATGTGGCTGACAGAAAGCAAGCGCCTCTGTACAGCCCTAGGGAGCACAGGACAAAATTGGATTGGGAGAGCAAAGGACAGGACCCTACCTCCAACTGTGCAGAAGGGGACTTAAGAAGAACTGCAAGTGTCATGCCTTGTGACATCACTGGGTTATTTTCCTGGGCAACCCACTTGGAAGGGTTGAGCAAATTCCTAGAGAAATGCTCCTGACGTCATTTAGGGAAGTCTGCAGTTAAAGCTATTGGTGACAACACAAGGGCTTATCAGAACTGAGAAAAAGAACCACAGAGAGCTATGGAAACCCAAATAAGTCCAGAACAGACCTATCTACAAAAAGTCAACTAGACCAAACCTTCAGACACATAGGCAGGAAGACAGTGGCCCTGAGCCAGCAGGTCTGCTGGGGAACCATTTGCCAGACTCTTGCAAATGCTGTTACAAAATATTACAGACTTGCAGGCTTATAAACAAGAAATGTATTTATACTTTATTTTTTCAAGATAGAGTTTCTCTGGGTAGCCTAAGCTGTCCTAGACTAGCTTTGTAGACCAGGATGGCCTCAAACTCACAGCGAACCACCTGCCTCTGCCTCCCGAGTTCTAGAAGCACTTTCATTTCTTTTCCTCATTCAACGGAGACAAGAGGACGCTGTAGGTTCACTGACCTCCCAGTCTGGCCTAATAGATGAGTTCCGGGCCAAATAAGAGACCTTGACCCAAATCAGGCAGATGTGTTTTAAAGCAATATTTTTCAACCTTCCTAATGCTGTGACTCTTTAGTACAGTACCGCATCATAAAATTATTTTCATTGCTACTTAATAACTCTAAATTTTCTCTGGTTTGTTTGTTTGTTTGTGACATGGTTTCTCTGTGTAACAGCTCTGGCTGTCCTAAAACTCGCTCTGTAGACCAGGCTGGCCTTGAACTCACAAAGATCTGTCTGCCTCAGCCTCCTGAGTCCTGGGATTAAAGGCATGCACCACCACTGCCTGGCTCAGCAGGTTCTTATAAAGCTAGCCTTTAAAATAAGAAAAATAAGCCAGGCGTGGTAAATATCTGATATGTGACCCGTGTGAAAGGGTTGTTCAAATGCCAGTGGGGTCAAAATGTGACCCATGGGTTAAGAATCATTGTTCAAAAGGATGGCATTTAAGATTGTCCTCTGTTCTCCAGAACACATGAGTACAAATAGAAGTATACCTGTGAACACAAGTGGACCCCTCCCCCCAACCTACATTTTAAAAGTTCACTATCATTCTTAACTACATCTAGCATTCCAGGCCAACCTGGATCTGTCTTACAAACAAACAAACAACAGCAAAAAAAGGTGGCATAACCTCTACCTGGTATCATTGCTAGGAACAGATGTCAGACTGCTTCATGAAAATAGGCCTGGCCATCCATCCAGGGGTATACATTGTGATGCAGATAGGGCTATAACGTATATTTCCTTTTGGTGATGGTTTTGAGCCAAGTTTTATTAGAAATGCAAAAAAATTAGTTTAGAAATTACATAAGTTTTATATACATATAGTCCATATTCCTATTTATTTCAGTGCTGACAATTACTTGGATTTACATTTAATAAAAGGAAAACATGATTGCTCTGAAAGGGTTGAGGTTTTTATTACAGATATAAGGGAGAACACAGGCAGAGGACTTTGGGTGAGTTCAGAGTAAACATGGTCAGCAAACTGTACCAGGCCATGAAAGGAGATTGAAAAGATGGCAAAGCCAGGAACCAAGAGGCCAAGAGAGCAGGAACCAAGAGTAGCTGCCAAGAGGCAAAGAGACCAATAGGACTGATGGCCAAAATGGCCGAGGTTATACAGGAAAAAGCAGCTAAAGGAAGGGTAGCCCAGCCCAGCCTCTGGACTAGAGAAATTTAGGGCTGGGTATGGGGTATGCCAGCCAGGAAGACCCTGTAACAGGTAGGGACTGAGGGATGCTGGGAGCATCAGGTATGTTAATTGGCACCTCAGTTAACTGTTTGCCTGGGTTTGAGAGCTAACATCCATATCCCCAACTGATCTATCTCCCGGGCTGACTTTGAACATCTGAACTTCTGTCTCTACATCCCAAGTGCTAGGATTACAGGCTACCACACATAATTCTTTTCAAAGCTAGGGATTAAACCCAGGGCCTCATGCATGCTCCCATCCGCAGCATCCAAGAGCACTTTAACAAGCAATAAATGTCACCACTTAGCTACAGATTTTCAACTAACTCAGATCTAGTCTGCTCTTTTCCTGTCTTCAAAAATTAGAAGCTACATTTTATATAGAGAAGAAAGAAAATAATTACAATTTGTTTTTTAAAACTGGTGGGAATTTAGCTTTTAAGAGGCAATAATGAGGATTCCAAGATGGCGCCGCTGAGCACGCACTGTATCTGACCTACAGGGAGGAGATCAGAGACCTTACTGGGAGCCACAGACTGCAAGAACTGGAAAAAACTAGGTGAGAGGAATCCGCACAGTACAGGCCACAGGTGGGTCTGGCCTCCAGTCATCCAAAGGCCCATGGAGGATGGGAGCCCAGTCCCCAGAGTCTGGACCAGAACCCATCAGTGAACTGCGAACTGTAGCCTTGCACTACAGCATGAACTCTCTATATGGGACTGAACCCCAGACATGGGGGCCCAGGTGGCTGTGGACACATTATCCACCCACAGCTGCATGGTCTGTAAGGGATCCCGTAGAAACCTAGCAATCCACCCCAGCAGACTGGTCCTGCACAATTGGTAATCTTAGCCAGGCTCCACAACCTAGCAGGGCCTCCCACACTCTCAGAAGAGGATGGGCAGGCCTGAGGGGATAGTGCAGAAATCTAGCAAACCAACAACAATCAGAAGGTAGTAGCTGCTCTCTCTCTGGTGGGCGGAACCTAGGCCCAACTGCTTGGATGGATCAGGCAGAAACCCAAACAAATTCTAGAATCCAGCAAGGGTTCAGGCATGCTAGGGTGATCTGAGCCTAGGACCCAAAACCGCAAGGCCTGAGGGCAGAGTATTTAAAGCCCAGCCAAACACAGGATAACCTGCTCTACATACACTACCTTGAACTGATCCTGAGCACCAGCACGTACCTCTGCTGACCCAGTGGGGAGCCCAGGGTGTGGAGCAAAGTCTCCTGGAGCCAAAACCAGGTCACCTGCCTGTTCCAGGGAAGAGTTCCCTGATCCCCACAGGCAGGGGCCTTTAATCTATAATCACTCATCAACAATCCGCTCTCAACAACAGTGAAGGACACCATAAGATACCTCCCTAACATCAGAAACAGCAAGGTAACTAAAGGCCAATGTAAAAACACAAACACGAAAAACCAAAACAATGTGGCATCTCCAGATCCCAGGTATACCAAAGAGAACCCTGAGAACTCAAACACAATTGAAATACAAGAAGATGACCTCAAATCCTTGGTAATGAAGATGATAATGGAGGAAACGAATAAAATCCATAAACAAATGCACGAAGATGCAGGCAAGCAGGTTGACGACATAAAAGAGGCCTATAGAGAAGGACTGGATGAAATTCAGGAAAATATAAACAATCAGATGAAGGAAATCAATAAAACAGTTCAAGATCTGAAGATGAAAATGGAAACAATGATAAAGGCACAGACAGAAGAAAAATGGGAACAAGAGAACTTAGAGAAGAAAGCAAGCAACACAGGAGAGCTTCTCCAACAGAATCCAAGAGATGGAGCAATGAATCTCAGGACTAGAAGATACAATTGTAGAACTTGAAATAACCATCAAAGAAAATACTAAATCTGAAAAATTCCTGACACAAAACATCCAAGAAATCAAGGACACCATGAAAAGACAAAACCTGAGGATAATAGGCATTGAGGAAAGAGAAGACACCTAACTCCAAGGCCCAGAAAACATTTTCAGAAAAATCATAGAAGAAAATACCCCCAATTTAAAGAAGGAGATGCATATAAACATACAAGAGGCCTACGGAACACCAAATAGAATAGACCAGAAAAGAAAAACTTCCCGCTACATAGTAATCAAAACACAAAATATACAGAACAAAGAAAAAATACTTGGCACAGGAAAAGGGCCAAGTAACATAAAATAGGAAACCTATCAGAATCACACCTGACTTCTGGCTAGAGACCATAAAATCCAGAAGGGTCTGGGCAGAAGTCCTGCAAACCCTAAGATACCACAGATGACAGGCCAGACCACTATACCCAGAGAAACTATCAATAGCCATTGATAACAAGATATTCCATGACAAAAACAAATTCAAACAGTACCTATCTACAAATCTGGCCTTACAGAAATTACTAGGAGGAAACTCCATGCAAAAGTGACAGGCTACAACCAAAATTACATGGGAAATAGATAACTACACCATCACAAAAACATAACCACACAAATACTTTACTGTAACCAACATCATAATCAAGGGACTTAACAATCACTGGTCATTAATATCTCTTAACATCAATGGTCTCAATTCTCCAATAAAAAGACACAGACTAACTGAATGGATACATAAACAAGATCTAACATTCTTCTGCACTCAACAAACACATCTCAGCCACAAGGATAGCCATTACCTCAGGGTAAAAGGCTGGAAAATGGTATTTCAAGCAAATGGACACAAGAAGCAAGCTGGTGTAGCCATTTTAATATCTAGTAAAATAGACTTTCAACCAAAATTAATCAAAAGAGATGAGGAAGGACATTTCATATCATCAGAGGTAAAGCCAACCAAGATGACATCACAATTCTGAACATCTACACTCCTAATACAAGGGCACCCACATTTGTAAAAGAACTATTAGCAAAGCTTAAACCACACATCGATACCCACACATTAATAGTGGGAGACTTCAACATCCGATTTTCATCAAAGGATAGGTCATTAAAACAGAAACTAAACCGAGAAATAATGACACTAACCAATGTCATCAATCAAATAGATCTAACAGATATCTATAGAACTTTTCACCCAAACACAAAATGTTATACCTTCTTCTCAGAACTGCATGGAACCTTCTCCAAAATTGATCATATAGTAGGTCACAAAGCAAGACTCAACACATTCAAGAAGATTGAAATAATACCTTGTATCCTATCAGATCTAAACTGGACTTCAACAACAACAGAAATAACAAAAAGCCTACATACACATGGAAACTAAACAACTCTTTACTCAATGACACCTGAGTCAGAGAAGAAATAAGGAAAAAAATTAAGGACTTCCTGAAATTCATTGAAAATTAAGGAAAAACATACCCAAATTTATGGAACACATTGAAAGCAGTGCTAAGAAGAAAATTCATAGCACTAAGTGCCTTTATAAAGAAATTGGAAACGTCCCATATAAGCAACCTAGTGACATGTCTGGCAGCCCTTGAAAAAAAGAAGCAGAAACGCCCAAAAGGAGTAGATGTCATGAAATAATCAAACTCAGGGCTGAAATTAATAAATTTGAAACAAAGAGAACAATTCAAATAATCAGCAAAACCAAGAGCTGGTTCTTTGAGAAAATCAACAAGATAGACAAACCATTAGCCAATCTAACTAAAAGGCAGAGAGACGCTATGCAAATTAACAAAATCAGAAATGAAAAGAGAGACATAACAACAGACACTGAGGAAATACAAAGAATCTTAACATCCTACTTCAAAGGCATATATGCCACAAAATTTGAAAATCTAAGGGAAATGGAAAACTTTCTTGTTTGATTCTACTTGCCAAAATTGAATCAAGACAAGGAAAACAAACTATATAGTCCTATTTCCCATACAGAAATAGAAGCAGTCATTAATAGTCTCCCAACCAAAAAAAAGCCGAGGGCTAGATGGTTTCAGCCCAGAATTCTACCAGACCTTCAAAGAGGAGGTAATACTGATTGATACTCTTTAAGCTACTCCAAAAGATAGAAATGGATGGGAGATTACCAAACTCATTCTATGAGGCCACAGTCACTTTGATACCTAAACCTCACAAAGACCCAAAAAAAGAAAGAGAATTTCAAACCAACTTCTCTTATGAACATTGATGCAAAAATACTCAATAAAATACTCATTCACAAACTGAATACAAGAAAGATGAAAGATATCATTCACTATGATCAGGTAGGCTTCATTACAAGCATGCAGGAATGGTTTAATATACTGAAATTCATCAATGTAATCCACCATATAAACAAACTAAAAGGAAAAAAACCACACGATCATCTCCTTAGATGCAGAAAAAGCATTTGACAAAATCCAATACCCATTCATGTTTAAAGTTTTGGGGAGATCAGGGATACAAGGCACATACCTAAACATAATAAAGGCTATATACAGCAAGCCAATAGCCAACATCAAATTAAATGAAGAGATACTCAAGGAAATTCCTCTAAAATCGGGGACCGAACAAGGCTGCCCACTATCTCCATATCTCTTCAACATAGTACTTGAAGTTCTAGCCAGAGCAATAAGACAACAAAAGGAGATCAAGGGGATCCAAATGGGAAAGGAGGAAGTCAAATTATTCCTATTTGCAGACAATATGATAGTATACATAAGTGACCCCCAAAATTCCACCAGGGAACTCCTACAGCTGATAAGCACCTTCAGCAAAATGGCTGGATACAAAATTAACTCAAAAAAGGTCAGTATCCTTCCTATATACAAATGACAATTGTGCAAAGGAAGAAATTAGGGGAACTACACACTTCACAATAGCCACAAGCAATATAAAATATCCAGGAGTAACTCTAACCAAACAAATGGAAGCCTTATTTGAAAGAAAACTTCAAATCTCTGAAGAAGAAAATTGAAAATGACATCAGAAGATAGAAAGATCTCCCTTGTTCATGGATTGGGAGCATTAACATAGTAAAAATGGACATCTTACCAAAAGCAATTTACAGATTCAATGCAGTCCCTATCAAAATACTTACACAATTTTTTTTAGAGACATTGAAAGATCAATTCTTAACTTCATGCAGAAAAACGAAAATCTCAGAATAGCTAAAACAATCCTCTACAATAAAAGATCCTCTGGAGGAATTCCATACCTGATCTCAAGTTGTACTATAGAGCAACAGTAATTAAAACCACATTGTACTGGCATAACAATAGGCTGGTTGATCAATGGAATTGAAGACCCAGAGATAAAGCCACACACATATGACACTTGATTTTTGACAAAGAAGCCAAATCTATTTGATGGGAAAAGGATAACATCTTCAACAAATGGTGCTGTTCTAACTGGCTGTCTACATGTAGAAAAATTCAAGTACACCCATATTTATCACCATGCACCAAACTCAAGTCCAAATGGATTAAAAACCTCAACATAAAACCAGAGACACTAAATCTGTTGGAAGAAAAAGTAGGGAAGAGCCTGGAACTTATTGGCACAGGAGACAACTTCCTAAACAGAACTCCAACAGCCCAGGCCTTAATACCAACAATTAATAAATGGGACCTCATGAGACTGAGAAGCTACTGTAAGGCAGAAAACAGTCAAAAGAACAAAGCGACAGCCTACAGACTGGGTAAAGATCTTCACCAACCATACATCTGACAAAGGTCTAATATCCAAAATATATAAAGAGCTCCAGAAATTAAACACCACCAAACCAAATAACCCAATTAAGAAATGGAGCTCAGAATTAAACAGAGAATTCTCAACAGAGGAATATCAAATGGCCAAGAAACACTTTAAAAAATGCTCAATGTCCTTAGTCATCAGAGACATGCAAATCAAAATGACTCTGAGATTCCATCTTACACCCATCAGAATGGCTAAGATAAAAAACTCAAGGACACCACATGCTGGCAAGGATGTGGAGAAAGGGAAACACTCCTCTGTACAACCACTTTAGAAATCAATCTGGTGCTATCTCAGACAACTGGGAATAGAGCTATCTCAAGACCCAGCTATTCTACTCCTTTGAATATACCCAGAAGATGCTCCACCACACAAGGACATATGCCCAACCATGTTCATAGCAGCCTTATTCGTAATAGCCAGAACCTGGAAACAACCTAAATGTTCCTCAGTCAAAGAATGGATAAAGAAACTGTGGTACACTTACACTATGGAACACTACTCAGCTATTAAAAAACAAGGAAATCCTGAAATTTGTGGGCAAATGGATGAAACTAAAAATGATCATCCTGAGTGAGTTAACTCAGACCCAGAAAGACTCATATGTTATATACTCACTTATAATTGGACACTAGCCAAAAAGAGATGTCCCATGAAAATCTTCACTTACCAGGAGATTGGAATAGATGTGGGGACCTCCTACTGGGACTCTAGTTGAGAGAAGTATGGGAGAATGGGGAAATAAAAGGATCCAGAGAGTCCTAGAAACCCAAAGAAAATCATGATGGGTGGATCTAGACCCATGGGGATCTGCTTAAGGTACCGCACCAACCAAGGACAATACATGCAGTAAACATTGATCCCCTACTCAGATCTAGCCAATGGACAGGACATTCTCCACAGTTGTGTGGAGAGTGGGGACTGACTCTGATATGAACTCTGGTGCCCCATATTTGACCACTTCCCCTTGATGGGGAATCCTAGTGGCACTCAGAGAAAGGATAAGCAGGCTACCAAAATGAGACTTGATAGATAGCCTATGATCATATTGTAGGGGAGAAGGTCCTCTTCTGTCATAGAACTAGGGGAGGGAAATAGGGTGAAAGAGGGAGGGGGAGGAACAGGAGGATACAAGTGAGGGGATAACAATTGAGATGTAATCTGACTAAATTAATTAAATAAAATAAGAGGCAAAAATGATATACACATACACATGTTTTATACTTCAAACAGTGCACAGACAATTTGATTCACAAAAGTACCTCTCAAAGCTATATGCTCTCAGGTGACAGGAGTGTAAGCTTTTAATTTCTTTTATATATTTTTTATTAATATATTCATATTACATCTTGATTTTTAGCTCTTCCCCTGTTTCCTCCCATTCTTCCCTCCCTCCCACTTCCCCCCTTCTCCCCTCCTCTATGTCTGTGATTGAGGGAGACCTCCTCCCATTATATATGCTCTTAGAATATCGAGTCTCTTCTTGGTAACTTGCTATCCTTCCTCTGAGTGCTGCCAGGCCTCCCCATCCAGGGGACGTGGTCAGAAAAGGGGCACCAGAGTTCGTGTGAGAGTCAGATCTCACTCTCCACTCATGTTCGTCGGCTAGGTCTTGGTAGGGGTTCAAAGTTTACTGCCTATATTCTCCTTGGCTGGTGGACAAATGGTTGATCTAGAAATTATCATAATGAGTGAGTTCACCCAGAAGCAAAAAGAGACAAACAGTATATACTCACTTATATCAAAACACTAGTCCAAGGGATATGTCCCATGAAAAACTTTACTTACCAAGAAAGTGGGTCAGAGGAGAGGACATCCTATTGAGACTTTAGGCTAGAGTAGCATGGAAGAATGGGGAAATAGTAGGACCCACAGGGTCCTGGAAACCTACATGAAGAACTTTATGATAGGCAGATCTGGGTCCTGGGGTCCTCCTCAAACTAAAGTTTTTAATTTCTTAAATTTATATTGGCATTGAACAGGTGCATATCAAGTAATTATTTGCCAGGTACTAACTAGGTCAGGGATTTTTCTTTCTTTTCTTGTTTTGTTTGGTTTATACATTTTTCAAAACTTTATATATAAACACCGCATCTACATCACTCTTACTTCTCCACCCCCAGCTCCTCCAGGGTTCCTCTTGACAAATTTATCATCTTTGAAAAAATTACTATTGTTATATGTATGACTTTCTGGGTCCATTTAGCTTTGCTTGTTTACACATGTATCCAGGGATGATCCATGTGGGAATGCATCCCTGGAGGAGACTGCTTTTCACAGGCAATGACCACTTGAAGCTCTTCACCCATGGGTTCCCTTAGAAAGCATATCCCTGACCTCAGGAAGTGTACAGTCTTGAAAGCAGAGACAGACTAAACAGGAACAAAACCAGTTAGTTCACCTCCTAAATCAGGCTCCAACAGTCTCTCTCTTCCACCCTTCCTTGGCCTGGTTCAGGTCTTCATCTCTTGCTGGTGAGAACAACTGTCTCTTCATTGATTTTCCTTCCTCTAGTTTTGTCCCTCAACTCCGTTCTTCACAAGGTCAAGGAGCGATTTTTTTTTCTGAAGTGCTACAGTCATTTTTCCCCACCCCACCCCCACCCCATCCCTCAGAGACAGGGTTTCTCTGTATAGCTCTGGCTGTCCTGGAACTCGCTCTGTAAAGCAGACGGGTCTGAAACTCAGAGATCTACCTGCCTCTGCTTCCTGAGTTATGGGATGTAAGGCGTGTGCTACCACCACCACCCAGTGGCTGCAGTCATTCATGATGTGCACACCTTTGATATATGAACATCACTTATGCACAGTATCTGCATTCACAATCTTTAGTGACTTGCCCACTATCACCTGGCTTTGCTTCTTTCCCCCGGCCTCATCTTTTGTCTGTCATATGATGCTCCTGTAAGAACAACAATTGAACTAAACTTCACATTTATACCCACCCAGGTTGCAAATGCTCTCATTCCTAGTCCCTAATGACCCCTTTCCCTGAAGTCTTACTGGCTATCTCAGAATCGTCCTTTGAGCTGCAGCCTAGCAGTTTCCTTCTTTGGAATTCTCCTGAAGCAGGCACATTAAGTAGTGTCCACCTCTCTCTTCTCTAACACCCTACACATCTCTGAAACTCACATAATGGCTGGGAACTCAACTTGTTAAAGGGAATAGGCATGAAGATCTCTGAGTTCTAGTCAGTGCTGTTTGGGCAGTTTGGTTCATGGAATTCAGAGGCATTCTTATCAGGAGAGTTTTACATAGACAGGTTGAAGAGAGAACAAGCCAGACAAAGGTGAAGACAGGTGAGTCAGAGACTGACAAGATTAGAACAGATTGCTAGAGGTAGTTTGAGGCCAGGCCAAGCAAAAAGTCAGAAACTGCAAGAAGCCAGATTGAATCAGTCACCCAGGAGAAGAATCTGAGCCAGAACAGCTGAGTTGAACCAGCCAGCCAGAGTTTAGAAAGAAATAGAAATAGTGAGCTTATTCAGCAGTTAAGTCTCAGAGACTGAAGACATTCTAGGCTTAGATTAGATTGTATGGAATCTAGAAACTTCCAGGACTAGCCTACGTTAGCAGATGGAGGCCGTAATTACATCAGGACAATTATATCAGGAGACAATTACTTCCAACACAACAATTACATCAGGAGAATAAAGTTACTTTTACATAAATGTATATATGAATAGCAGGTGTGTTTGGCTATTGAGCCTCTCAAAGCTGACTCATTCATTAAAAACCTATTATATTCAGAGCCTTTAGCTGCTGTGTACAGAGGAGGAGACAGAACCTAAGATGAGTTAAATCATAGACTAAGTCCTGGAGAGCTCACAGCCAAGTGGAGGAGACAGATATGTAAACAAGAACGTACAACAAGATGTGATAAGTGCTAAAATGGGAATATGCATTGAATTATGCTGCATATTATTCTACCATTTAAAATATACCAAAGATTGAAGTAGAGTTGAAAGCATTGAGGAAATCATCAGAAACTCAGTCACTGTACAGGAGAAGAAAAAGATTACAGTCATCTCACGGCCACCCACATAAGAACGTTTCTTATCTTAGCTTCATCAGTCTCACCATTCAACCTTTCTTTACATGAGGGGCCTCCTCAGGAATGCAACTGGTACAGCCAAAGGGATAGTGAGCCTGGCGGTGGGGTCTGACCCATCTGGTGTCTTCAGGGGGAACTCATGGCAACAGGTAAGTTACAGATGATAGTGAGAGCAACAGTTCTTCCTAATAAATATAGGACCAATGTTCAGTCACAGTGAAAAGACAGGAGGAGGAAGGAAGGAGGGGACCCAGATTTGAGTGGGAGCTTGTGTACTTATTTACTCAAAATGTCTGACACACCTCTGTACCTCTGGCCCAAGCAGGTGGCAGGCTAATTCTAGGTGCTTATAAGGATTTGTTGTGAACATAGCCATCATGTGTTACTGATAATCACCAAGGGGGTGTTAGGCTTACAGTTACTATGTTAGCATCACCCAGTGTGTTTTGCATACTCTTCCAATCCCCTGGAGCCTCTGAACCTGTATCGCTTTGTGTTCTTCTATAGTAGCTCTCTCTGAAAGGATAATTATTCTAGCATGGGAGAGAGAGAGAGAGAGAGAGAGAGAGAGAGAGAGAGAGAGAGAGAGAGAGAGAGAGAGAGAGAGAGAGAGAGAGAGAATATGATGTGCAGCTGAAGTCAAAATCCAGGGAGATCAGTATCTCCCAGGGAGGAGTTCCACAACCCTAAGAGCTCTTATCTGTTGCTAAGAAATGAATTGGACTGGCATGCTAGCCCATGGAGCTGTATTTTAACCACAACCAAGAGTGCATGGTTCTCTGGGTGGCCAATATAAATGCTGTCTCTTAAAAATCTATAGCCTCTGATAACCTTCTAAAGTCTGTTTTGAAAAGGACATGTGTGCATTTCTAGTCATCAAATTAAGCTGACATTGAAAGACACAGGCACTTGATACTTGGTTTTTGTTTTTTGTTTTTTTCTTTTTTAAAGTTAATGACTCTCTCCAGCTTCCCTCTGCCTGCTGCACTGAGGACACTGGTTCAGATGGTCCTTCTTTGCTGCTCTCCAGCTCTTTGCTTTGGGGTGGAATGCAGGGCTGTGTGTGCTCCCAGAGTCCTCGAGAGGAGATGGAATCACTGTTAGAAGTCTCTCGGGGACCCTTGGAGCTGGAGGTACAAAGAACTCATCTTGTTTACAAGCATCAGACTGACTCACATTAAGAATTTAGATCAGGAAATAAAGCGTTTGCTACCAGTCAGTCCAATCTCTTGATCGCTCCTTCTGTCCTTCCATTTAACCCCCTTTATTGTTCCTATTTTTAAATATAGTAGTCTTGTCTCATTTGGTGCCACATCTTTTAATTACTAAGCAGAATTTACAAGAGAAGAATTACTCTTATTCTATGCATAATTGAAGTGGCTGTTGGCTAGAGACTGTCTCTTGTCACCAACCATAGGCTTGGCTCTAAAGTCCTCATATGTCTCCTCTGTTGAGTCCACCAGTGGAGGAAGGGTTGGTATTGAAGCCTTAAGTAACCTGATTTTCCAAGAATCCACTTGGTAAGGGTCAGCCCAGTGTGGGCATGCAAATAAGGTGAGGCTTATGACCAAACAGGGAAAGCCTGTAAAACTGTCAAATAAAACTTTCTGGTTGCTGTGCTAATCTTAAGCTTCAGTTTGCTATTTCTGACTCTTCTGCACCTGGTGGTCAGTGAGGTATTGTCTCCCCCCATCCCTCTCCCCTGTAGTATTTTTCACTCAGTTATTGTTTGAAGTTTTCATACATTATACAATGTATTTTAATCATATCCAGCTACCTCCCCTATGCCCACCATCACATCTCCTTTCCAAGTTCATGATCACCTTTTTTTTTAAATATAACCCCCTGAGTTCAATTAGTGCTGCCCATATGCAAACAGGGATGGAGCTGACCTCTAGGACTTGGGCAACCTCTTGTAGGCCATGACACTGAAGGAGAGTGACACTCTTCCCCTCAGCAATCATCTAGAACTAGTATTTTCCCCTCTGTGGGTGGAGTCTCGGGGGCCCCTCCCCATATGTGTTGGAATTTTGAATGGCTTGATCTTGTGCCAGTCTTGTGCAAGTGACCACAGCTGTTGTGAATTAATAAGTTCATCAGCCGTGTAATCTCAAGAAACCTTCATTTTACAGCTGTTCTCATCCTTTCTGCCCACTGTTCTGGAATGTTTCCTAAGCCATGGATGTGAATAGGTTCACATAGATATTTCAGCCATATGGGAGTGTTGGAAGTTGGTCTGGTTGCTGCCCAAATGAGCAGACTCACATACCCCAAAATGTTTGTAATCTTGCTTAAGAACTTATTCTTCTTTGACCAATAAAAAGTCAATACACCTGGGCATGGAAAATGGGATAGGCGTGGCCAAGGTCTGCAGGCTTTGGGACAGTGAGGTTCTTGGGAAAGGAATCTGTCAGAGACCAGAAGAGGATCTTGGGAAGGAGATAGAGAAAGTGAAGGAAGGAGGCCTCTGCCATGGGGGAGGTGGAGAGGAAGCACATGGCTGGCATGGATGGAGATTTGGCTCAGATGAAAAACCTTAGCAAGTATTTGGGGTTACAGATGGGAGGTAGCTCGGCAGAAATTATTAGGAGCAGATGGCATGTGATGGGGCCAGAGAGATATGGGAGATAGTTTAGGAGATTAATATTGGCCCTGCCCCAGGTGAACCAAGGCTATTTTAAAATATAACAGGTATCTGTATTTCATTGGTTGATAGCAGGTTAGAAAATACCACCATAATATTTATAGTCTAATAATAAACATTTATTAAGCCATACTTCTAAGTGAACTACAACATGGGTGTGCTTATAGCTATGTATGCTTCTTATTTTGACTGTGTGTCTTGGAATCAACTACTGCAAAACAACAAAACAAAAAAAAAGTTTCTCTAACCAAAGTTCAGAGCAAGACAAACCTTTGGTTATAAGCTTAGATATTTGGAATGCAGTTTGACAGCAAGTCCATTTAACATAACAACAATAGGTTCTCCTTTGAGGTCTATGACTTTCCCAGCAATGAGATTTTAGCCAAGTTTGAAATCCATCTTGTGGCACAAGCCTCCTATCCAATCAGAATGTGCTTGGTTAATCCTGTAACCTGTATGCCACTATGGCAACAGTGAAAGTACCTCGCAGAGTAAGTCTGTATTGTATCACGCAGGGTCCAGGGCTGAGTGGGGTCATTTATATATTTTCTGCCCCAGAACCCTGCACAGCGAAGTTTGACACCACATAAGCTAGCCAGCAAGACAGAGTTCTCTGGTGAGTCAGAGTTAATTTCTATGTCCTGCATCCAAAGTTAGTGATATCTTCAGCAATATGGTCTTACTGTCTAGTTAAGTTGGGTAACCAAGATCAAGAGCAATAACCTGCATTGCTTTGTGTTTTTTCTGGGCTTCTCTGATCAAAAGCTCATAGGGAGGTATCCTGTGTCTAGTATTGAGATTTTTCATTTAGTAATTCATCCAGTCTCCGGGAGACACACTGTCTACTCTTGGAGTGTACTTTTGCTCAACAATCTTTACTATGCATTATAGTGTTTTATTAACTTACAAACTAGTTCATTCTGAAAGGCTTCAAACACCCATAGTTTTGGTTAACCTACTCATCCTCCATACTATCCCCATCTCCCTGTCCCCATCTTTACTTCAACCTTTTGGTGAATGCTGCTGAATTAACACTATAAGTAGTCCACTCCTTGTCCTCAGGGCTTGAGTTTTCCACCTATTTGGGAGCTGGGCAGTGAGTGGGAAACTCGGTGTCCAGTATCCCTCCTGCTCCTGTCAGTTATTTCTGATTTTCATACGGTCTCGTTTACTGTCTCCCTGATGTTTTAAATTCCCTTCTTGCATACATGTATTTGAATGTGTTTGAATACCCTTCTGGTGCCACAGTGCACATGTGAAGGTCAGAAGACAACTCCTAGGAGTGGGTTCTCTGTATTTCTTTTTTCTTGGTTTTTCCAGACAGGGTTTCTCTGTGTAACCTTGGATGTCCTGGACTTGCTTTGTAGTCCACGCTGGCCTTGAACTCAAAGAGATCCACCTGCCTCTGCCTCCAAAGTGCTGGGATTAAAGGTATGTGCCACCACTGCCCAGCTTGGGCTCTCTGTATTTTATGTCTGAATAATTCACTTGTGAAGTTGAATGAATCCTTGAACACATTTTAAATGCCACATGTTTTTTCCTTTTGGCCCCTGTGGCTCCAGGTAGAAATGTACAATTATTTCATTTTCATTCCTTGGTTACCATATCATTTTCTTTGGCTGCCTTTAAAGACCTTGTCATATGTTGACATAAGGTTATTGTGTAATTCAAATGTTGATTTCTGTATCCTCCATATCTGGTGGCAAGGCTTGTTCCGGGAATCTCCTGTCTTGGTGTTGTATAAATTCTGGTCCCCAATTGTCCCCCTTGTATGCCAATAAATCAGTTTACAGCCAATTGCTGAGCAGAGCAGAGAATAGGGCTGGACTTCCTGCCAGGAAGGGGAGGAGGAGTTAGAAGAGAAAGCAAGGGCCTCGGACACAGGCCGAGGTGCCGGGGAGATGAAGAAGATTCAGCTGGAGCAAAGAAAGAACTTAAGATCAAGTAACTTGGAGATTTTTGGCAAACATAGGGTCAGGCTAACATGGAGGGTTAAGAAAAGACTTAGACTGCTCAAGAATGAATTGGAAAGCACTATAAACAAATGAAAGAATCTCAGTTATTTGTGTGATAGGCAGGTTAAGACCGAAACTAAGAGAAACAAACACAGTTAACCCCAACAGTCATAAGCATTCAGAAGCTTAGTGACAGGGTACTAAGATATGAATTTCTCTGGTCTAATCATATTTGAGTTTTCATTTTCCTAACTCTGTAGGTTTACATCTTTCACTTAATTTAGGAAGTTGCCAACCTTTACTTTTTTTTCAAATGTTCTTTCAATCCCATTCTTTCTTTCCTCCCTGTTCAGGGTGGGGCTCCAATGAGATTTTTTTAAAAGTTGTTTATTAATGTCTGACGGTCCAGCTAAGTTTCCATTTGTTCCCTCAGTCTATTTTTTTTCTCTGGTTTTCAGACTGGCTGGCTTCTGTGGGCACCACTCACCTCTCTGGTTCTACAGCTTGTCCTCTTGGCTCCATCACTGCTCTCATGTAGAGATGTTTTGGTCCTGTCATTCTGTTTCTCAGTTCTCTACTTCCTACTGATTCTGCTTTATAATTTGTACTTCTCCAGTGATATTTTCTATTTTCACTTATTTCAAGAGAATTTGTAATTACTCATGGAAGATTTTGAAAAATAATAATTGTCTTAAAGTCTTTGTCAGGTGACTGTAGTATTCTGATTTAACTATTAGTTTGGGGGTTTTGTTGTTGTTGTTGTTGTTGTTGTTGTTGTTGTTGTTGTTTTGTTCTTTGTTTTGTTTTGTTTTGTTCTAGATGTGATTTTTTTTTCCTGGATCTTGGCATGACTGCTTCATTGCACTTCTATTCTGTAAATTTTGGTTATCAGGAGACTGTGTGTGTGTGTGTGTGTGTGTGTGTGTGTGTGTGTGTTATGCCTGTGTATGTACTTGTGTATTCCGGTGAGCATACTCATGCACACACACACAGGCCAGAAGAGGAAAATGAGTATTTCCCTCTATAATTCTTCAACTTACTCCCTTAAGACTGAATCTTCATTGAACTCAAAGCTTGCTGTTTTGGTGACAGTGGCTGACCAGAAAACTCCCAGAATCTGTCTGCCTCTGCCACCGACCCCATGCTGGGGTTGCAGACATGTAAGGCCATGCTCAGCCTTTATGTAGGCACTGGGGATTCAAACTCAAATCCTCAGACTTTCTTTACCCTTGTGCCATCTCCCCAGCCCCCAGCTTAGGGGACTCTAACTCCTATTTAAGTCTTTCTTCTAACATTCAGTCACCCTACATAAGCTTGGGATGTGAGTCCTTGGCTGACTTCTGTAGGTAATGGGTCTGATGACAATTTCATCATTTGAGTCTATTCTCTATGGTATTTTGATCCTGTTGGTTAGTCTAATGATACCAGTATCCCTAGTATGACCACCAAAAATGTCTCTAGATATGACCAAATGTTCCCTGAGGGAAAAAGATTTTCTAGTTGAAGATCCCACTTCTTTAAAAGTCAGAATAATCCAGTATCCTCAGGGTGGAATAGAACACAGTTCTGTGAGGAGAGGAATGGCCTTTCCCCTAAAGGCCCCAAAGGATGCACTTCAGCACCCCTCTGTGAGCTGATGAAAAAGCTCCATTCTCCTCTTTCTGCGTCTGCCCACACTTGTGACTAGGAAAGGATGCTGGCAATGGAGCAAGCTCTGATTTCCTTAATAAACCAGCTCCAAGGTTGACTTGGCCCTTGACAAACAAGTGGCGCCTTTTAAAGGGATCATAGCTATCAAGTTTCAAAGTGACATCCTTCTAGAATTGCACATGTACCTTTGTAGTCAGCTTGAGACACATTGCCAAAGATTACCCTCAGATCTGTCCTTTTTGGCTTGTTAGTTGCTTTCTATTTCTTTACTACTAAAAACAAAATCACATACCTTTTCAAGAGTTTTTTGCTTGTCTGCCTAGAAAGAGCAATTCTTCACAGAAATAAGGAAAGGTGCTGTGCTTTTACCAAGCTCCTTATCCTAAAAACTGTTCCCATTCATTTGCTCAAGAAGAGTCGCTTTGGTTAGTTGTTCACTGTAGTGTGGATAGAAATGCCTTTCTCCACCTACAGGAAACTGAAACAAAGCCAGTGTACAAAGCAGCTGAGGTTGAAGCTGTTGGCCCTCTTTGGCAATTTTCTGCCCTCCTCCTGAGTTTTTGGCATTGCATTTTAATTAATGAATGAATCAATTACTTAATCATCATGCTTCTGATTGACTCGGATGCATCCATGGTCACTGACCATTTTCCACCAATCCCCTCTAGAACGCTCATGGTATTTGAGGGCACTCTGAGAGAATCTAATTTGTTTCCTAGGTGCCCAAAATAAATTAGATGAAATCAAACTGAACTTTCTTTGTTACTTCTAACAAAAGTAGGCTTCTTGGAAACTTGGTCTCCTGGGAACAAGTATTTTTTACAAATTGTGGATTCCTTGGACAGAACCATACCTAGTTCTTAGATGTTCAGAGCAAAATTTTCCCACAACTCTGGCTCATCCCTGCATCTTCGTTTTGAAAGATGCCAACATCTCTGCCGTGACCTTCTTTCTGCCTTTCCTTCTTTTCTGCCCATTTCTTAAGATTCAAAGAGAACTCTGAGCAAAAAGGATATGAAAGGGGTGCAGATAGGGAGTAGATAACGCGTAGCTATGTGTCTTCAAAGTTGGTTTCCATAGAGGCCACTTTTCTTGTGAACTCAGTTGGATAGCTGGAGTGGTGATTTCTTTTCTGTTCTGAGATTTAATCTCGTCTCCACTGTGCTTAGCGACAGCAGCCTAGGGCTCTGCTGCCAAAGACAACTCTTGCTACCACTGTCTTAGCAGGGAGTAGATTTTATATCCGCTTGGATTTTTAGTCACATTAATATGAGCATCCATCCTTTTATCAGCCTGGCTCTCTTTTCAAAGTAGCTATTTGACTAGAAGATCAGAGAGAACGCATTAGGCCCAGCAGCCAAAGAACGAGTTAGGATGCTTTAACCCTCAGCCTGCGTTCTACTGCTGCTGGTCCGAGCTGATTATACCCAGTGACACTGTTGCTAAGGTTCTGAGGTTGAGAAGAGGACCGAGGAAATGCTTGCAAGTAGCTGGACCACACTACACTGTTAGCGTGGCCAGGCTGCTGGCTTGCAGCTTTGTGTTGGCTTCTGAAAATGTGTGGGCTCCAAAGAGAAAATCATTTTTTAAAAGTGGTCGACAGCGTACTCTCTGAAGTCAAGTTTCTGACTTCAAATCGTGGGTTTGGTTCTTCCCACTTGTGTGGTCATGTGTGAGGCAGGAAAACTTTACACCTGCTTCCTTGACTGTGAAATGAAGGCTGTAATATAACTCCCCATTCACAGTTGTGCTGGCTGCATTAGGTGAGACAATCCACATGGGTTGTAAGTATTCAACGTGTACTAAGATTTCTGATAAGAAGAGCTTTTAGAGCAATGGCTCTTAACCTTCCCAATTCTGTGACCCTTTAATACGGTTACTCAGGTGGTGCTGATTTCTAGCCATAAAATTATTATTGTTGCTTCTTCATAACTGGTCTTAGGTGACCTCTGTGAAAAAAAAGCCATTAGACCCCTGAAGGGGTTGAGATCCACAGGTTGGG
Organism: Acomys minous; assembly: GCF_964271855.1. Taxonomy (NCBI): domain Eukaryota; kingdom Metazoa; phylum Chordata; class Mammalia; order Rodentia; family Muridae; genus Acomys; species Acomys minous. Next base: position 52,504,209 of record NC_140490.1, on the reverse strand, counting down.
ATCCATTATTCCCTATTCCAGAACAAGAGCGGTAATGCTTTTGGCTACCAACTGAAGGAAAAATCCTAGGAACCTACAGACATGCATGGCTTTGGGAGCTGCGCCTGCGGGAACAACTTAGAGATATGTTTTCTGTTAACAGCATGGTAGAAGTAACAATTCTGCCATGAGACTGCCCGCTATTAGCTTTATGATTTTTTTTTCCAGAAAATACTCAGGGGGAACAATTTCCAAGAATATTTCACAGTTGTCTTAAGGCCAACATTAGTTTTCAAACTGAAGAAAAAGCTTTCTTCTTAATTTGGGGCTTTCCATTAAGACTGCAATGACCCAGAATTTCCCACTAGCCTTGGCTACATTTCCCAGGAATTGAAAAAGGCATCTGAAATTGACCTGAAGTCTGAGCTTGGTAAATTATTATCAGGTCTGAGAGATAGAACAAGACAGCATGCTACTGAGATAGGGTCATAAAAATAAGAGGTAGGGTAAGAAAACAAGCAAACAGTATTGAGTTGATATCTGTTTTAGGTAAAACAGAGACCAAATTATAGTTATGAGTATTTTCAGTGGAACAGAAAGGAATACAGAAAATCAAAATGTACCCAACGATCTATTAGATTCTTAGGACTCAAAACAAAAACAAAAACAAAACAAAAAATGATTGTCAATATATAGCCCAAATGTGATCAGTTAAATGTTTTGTTTTTGTTTGTTTGTTTTTTGTTTTTCTTGGTGACTCTTCTTTGAGGAGACCACACTTGTGCTTTTTTATGTTTTATTTTCTTAACCCTTGTTCTGAAGAATTCAGGTAGTAGGCACGACAATAAACCAATGATGAAGGAAGCACATATTAACTAAATAGACCCCACAAAAGATTGGAAAACTTGGGATTTCTTTTTCCTGTTTGAAGATGGAAATAGCCCTCATGACTTTAGTAAACTAAGAAACACAAGAAAAACATGTACTGTGGAAGTTTCTTGGTTATGCTAGCTTCTCTACCTCACTACTCTTTTCTATAGCTCAGCTGTAGACAACAGGACAGGTGGTGGGTCCTTTAGTAACTCAACAGAAAAGAATGCTACTGTTCCCGTGTCAAAGGAATCTCTTGTGTCTGTATGGAAGCATCGCCTGTCAATAAAAAGCTAAGGCCCTACAGCTGAGGCAGGAAATAGAAGGTGGGACATTTGGCAGGAGAAAGAATTCTGGGATAGAGCCAGGCACAGGGGATCCAGCTGGCAAGATGTGAGGACAGGCGCATCGCACCTGAGCACATATAACGAGCCACATGGCAAAATAGAGATTAGTTAAATGGGTTATTTTAAGTTATGAGCTATTCAGAGAAGAGCCTAGCTACATGGCCTAGGTATTTGTAAAATAATATTTTGAGTCTCATGAGTCATTATTCTAGGTGGGAGGAACCCATCACCCTTCATCCACAAGGTCATTAAGTAGCTCCACTGAAGGCCACTGCTCCCACCCTCAGAACTCCTAAGACAGTGGTACCCAAACTGCCTCCCTTGCTCGTGAGTCCTTCAGCAAACCAGACCAGACCAGAGCATTTCTGCCTCCTGCCCTGCATGAGTACTATGGCCTATCTGTGTCCCTTGTCCCCAAATCCATGTGTTGGACCTCCTAAAGATGGGGTCTTTGGGAAGCTCTCACAATGGGATTGGTGCCATTATAAGAAGAGGCCACAGAAAGCTTTGCCTCTGCACCATGTGAGCATGTGCCTGGAATGAGCATCCTGAGTGACTGACTGGGCAGGCACCTTGATCCTTGACTTCCCATCACCCAAGGCTGTAAATCAATGAGATTCTGTTGTTTAAGCTACTTGGACTACAGTTTATTTTATTAAACCAACCTGAATGACTAGGAAATGGGTGTACCAAGTCTAGCTTCCCTCTATCTTTTTAAATAGAATGAAAGTCACCAATGGTTCAAGACAAAAAAGATGGTAGATCCATGTGATTTGGGGTGAACTCTAAAAGTTCCTTCTACCTAAGAAAGAAATAGAATTATAATAAGCATTAGTAGACACTGTCCATTTAACATTATGTATTACTTTCATAAAATTATTAAAGTTGCTGGGTAGTGGTGGTACACAGCTTTAATCTCAGTACTTGGGAGGCAGAGGCAGGCAATTCCTGTGAGTTCAAGGCCAGCCTGGTGTACAAAGTGAGTCCAGGACAGCCAAAGCTACACAGAGAAACCCTTGTCTTGAAAAACCAAAAAGAAAAACAGAAAAAAAGGAAAAAATTATTAAAGCAAATATGCCATCCATAAAATAAAAAGAAGTGTTTACTAAGCATACCAATGGCCTGTGCATGCTCAGCACTTTGTACACAGTCTCTCATGTCTTTCTGTTTTACAACACTAAGGCACAAGTTATTCTGTCACTTGGCAATTGAAGACGCCCGCCTGAGAATACACATGAGTTAACTAACTTATCAAAGCACTCGGGTTGAACACTTGGCAGAAATGTCAGTTGAGATTCTTATCTCAGCTCAGAGGCCTGCTATGCCATTGGAACTTTGTGTGCTATTGTTGCAGTTTTTCAAAATCTCAAGATTTTCCAAAATGAAAAGATCATAGTTATGTATTTATATATTTTGTTTTATTTGGTTGGTTTTTTGAGACAGGGTTTCTGGGTAGCCCTAACTGTCCTGGACCTTGCTCTGTAGACCAGACTGGCCTCAACTCAGAGAGATCTACCTGCCTCTGCCTCCTGAGTGCTGGGACTAAAGGTGTGTGCTACCACCACCTGGCTGAAGTGATCATTTTGTTTTTGTTTTGTTTTTTTGAGACAGGGGTGTACTCTTGTAGTCCTGGCTGTGGAATGATCATTTTAAGAAGGAAAATCTATCATCTTCATTAGTCTAAGATTCTTTCTCTACAAATAACTTATAAAAGTTGTTTTTGTCTTTGTTTTTGTCTAAATGCCAATTTTCTTAGAAACATTCAGAAATAGAATGTCACCTTTTCATCCAGGGCTCCTTTCAGTACCCTGATCTCCAAAGCATTGCCTAGCATTTCCCATGTGAAGCATATTGGAGGCCGCCCTAGAGGAAGCTTCCGGTGAACACCAGGAGCCGTCATAGCCACTGTCACCACACAGCAGCCACAGCCTTCACAAATCTTCATTTACACTGTAATTTTAAAATCAGTAAGTCTGTCTGTCTGTCTGTCTGTCTGTCTGTCTGTCTGTCTCTCTCTCTCCTCTCTCCTCTCTCCTGTCTCCTGTCTCCTCTCTCTCTCCCTCTCCCTCTCCCTCTCCCTCTCCCTCTCCCTCTCCCTCTCCCTCTCCGTGTCTCTCTCTCTCTCTCTCTCTCTCTCTCTCTCTCTCTCTCTCTCCCCCCCCCTCTCTCTCTGTTCCACTCTGTGTCTCCCCCCCCCCCCCAGGGCTAAATGCCACAGGAGCAAAAACTGAAGTGATGGTCAATAAAATTTCCTGAAATGAACAAATCACTGGGCTCACACTTCAGACCCTTCAGCACTGGGTCTCCAGACAGGAAGTTTGCCCCGTTTCTGGTTTTATTTTGCCTTTGCCCTAGAAGAGGGCCGTCCTCTCTGTGACTCAGCACCACTACACCCGAGCCATCCAACTGTAGATCCGGGTAGGGTTACAATGGACTTGCAAACTAGCCCATTGCAAAAGGCGCTCTCCCTCATGCATGCCCTCAGCTGCAAGCTATGTCAGCCATCATGCCTGCGGTGCAGCACATCAAGGGAGATACTAGAAAAGGAAGAAAACGGATGTGACTCTCATGCCTAGTGGACAATTTAAGAAAGGGTCAAGTGGTTTTGTTTTGCTGATACATTAAATAAAGTCATGTCAAGCCCTGACTTCTACTAAGCTTCCACTCCTGGGAGATGAACAGATTGATGGCAAAGAGACAAAAACCTGATTCAAACTCTGAAAAGCAGTTATCTACAGGTTTCCCAATACAGCAGGCTCTGTGTGTCACTGGGTTGGTACCCTCGTCATATGAGCTTGCGCAGTCTGTGATTAGCGCGCTGTTTTCAAGGAAGCTAGCTATAGGAAAACTGTATGAAGTGACCTCCAAGCTCAGTACTACTCCACGAAACTTTCTGTAATGGGGAAGATTTCTATTTTTTTCTTTGACCAACAGCATAGCAACTAGCTGCAAGTTGTCACCAGGCCCTTGAAATGTAACCAGTGCCATCGAGAAAATAAAATTAATTTTTATTTAATTCCACGTGCCTAGTCTTATTGGAGAATAAGACTAGGGTGGCTAAGCAATCCTAGTTTTCCAAGAACTTGCAAATTCTTAAGTCTTCTCAGGCGAGCTAAGCCAGTTGGGTAAATGAGGTAGCCAACCTTGTTTGGCAACTTGTTAGATGAAGAAATACCCAGGACTTCAGTGAATCACACGTCTAGATGTTCTGTGACAATTTCTCCAGAAGACATTAGGTCTTAAGGCCATGCCTGAGTGACCAGAATAATCCCCTAATAAACTCACAAGATAATGATATTATTGAGAGGTGGCAAAAAAAAAAAAAAAAAAAAAAAAGTAGGTGGTGTGGGCAGGAGCTAAATACCATAGAAAGTAGTACACTGGGGGCTTATCCTTGAGACCCACATCCTATGCTGCTGCCCTCTCAGCCTTTCCTTCTGTCTACTGCCTGTCTGCTTAGAAATGACTTACTTTGTAGATGAGGGTGGCCTTGAACACCCATCAATCCACCTGCCCATTCCTCACTGAATGCTGGGATTAAAGGCTTGCGCCACCATGCCTGGCTAACCAATCCACATATTTAAAATTCCCTTTTTTTTTTTTTTTTGAGGCAGGGTTTCTCTGTGTAGCCTTGGCTGGCCTGGACTCGCTTTGTAGACCAGGCTGGCCTCAAACTCACAGTGATCCACCTGCCTCTGCCTCCCAAGTGCTGGCATTAAAGGCAAGTACCACCATACCCAGCTTTTTTGTTTGTTATAACAAACAAATTTCCTTTTTTTTTTTTTTGGCAGTCATTTTGTGTGGTGCATTGGATGTACATGAGTGTGTTGTCTAAAAATAGGATTCCTAACCCCACACCCATAGATTCTGCTTTACTTTGTCTGAGGAAGAGTCTCGAGACAAACAAAGAGTAAAGAATCAATTTCCCCTTGAGTATGGATCCAAGAAATGTTGTTTAATTATTAAAAATATACAAAGGGGTCTGCATTAAAATGAAACTCTCCTTCTAATCCTTTAGCTCAGCATTAAAACTTTCCTCCCCAATGGCAAACATTGCAGTTAATATTGTGACTACGTGTATATATATATATACATATATATATATATACTCTTAAAAGAGTAGTAAAGGCATTTTAATATAGATTTTTAAGCAAAAAGGTCAAGAAGGAACACTTTGAATGACAAACCAGAGAGCACAGGTATGGGTTTCTCTTAGAGAACTTCCCAGACGTGATTCTTTTAAATAGTTTTGTTTATTTTTACAGAGACTTGCTTACTCCTTTCCAGATAACAATTTGAACAATTAGAGGGCAGATAGTGCTGTGGTGTTGAAATCACAGTGAGCAAAGTGCCTGCTCTGCTGATTGCCACAGCCAGCTTGCTTTGAGGGCAAGGCGACTAGTCTACAGACACAGGTGAGGACACATCTGCCTGCTTGCACTTCGGCATGAATACAGGCTTCTGAAAACAGAACCAGAGCACTGTACTGATGAAGAAAAAAGATTATGAAACAGAAACAAAATAATAGTTCACAAAGAGCTATTGTAGTTTGTAAATGCCCACCATCTTCATTTCTCTTGAGAAACGATCTTTTACAAGTTTAATAAGCATGATTGGTTAGCAAGTCCAGGTTCCTCCCTGTTGTTCTATGTCATTGGTGAGCTGTAGCCAATAGAGTGAGCACGTTTGTTTTGACCATATTCTGAATGTTTAACACATGTGTGCTATTTGTCTTCCGCATGCTGCCTGCAGCCTGTGCTATAAGGTTTCAGTAATAAGAGCAGGGCTTTGGGGGCGGGGGGAGCGGCTCCTTTCATGTTGAACAAAAGAATAATTTCCTGTTTGGCACTTTAATTATGTATATCCTCAAGTGTAAAACTGTATTTTCTTCTTATTGAAACCCGATACAGGATCCTGGAGATAATCCTAAAGGGATCCACAGGACACCTAACCCAGCATCCCTGAGGTCTGCCGAGGATCTTCTGTAAGAAGGACCTAAAGCCTGGCATGGTGGTGCACGCCTTTAATCCCAGTGCTCCAGAAGGCAGAGGCAGGCAGACCTCTACGAGTTTGAGGCCAGTGTGGTCTAGAAAGGCTACAAAGAGAAACCCTGTCTCAGAAAAAAAGAAAGAAAGAAAGAAAGAAAGAAAGAAAGAAAGAAAGAAAGGAAGAAAGAAAGAGAAAACAAAAGCAAGGACAATCTTAAATATCACATCATGATGGTATCTCATCCCTTGCTATCTCACTCCTTCTGAGGCTAGCGTACACTCTGATCCAAACATATGCCCTTCTCTGTTGTGCTCTGCAGGTATCTATCAGCTAATTTCATGTCCAGTGAAGAACCCAAGGAATTGTTACGGGTGTTGTAGATAGACGTGCGTGTTTAACTGTCATGGAGCCAATAGCAAAAGCAGTTTCCCAGCGGTGTGATGTGGTGTGGTATGGTGTATGTATGTGTGTGTGTGTGTGTGTGTGTGTGTGTGTGTGTGTGTGTGTGTGTGTGTGTGTTTTGCGGGGGGTGGGGGGGTGGGTTATGGCCTTCTCCACTCTCCCCTATGCTCTCAAATAGATCAAGTGTCACTGAAAGGCCAAGCATCACAACACATAAAGATGATCTGAGGTCTTGGAAACGGGGCAGGTGTGGCTGCACTGACTTGTCTCTTCACTTTACTCTTTCTCAGACTTCTCCCATTGCTAAAGAGGGAATACATTACAGTTGCTTTGCCTAGAAGAAAGGTGGGGAAAGGACGTTTTCCAGTACTTCCAAGCACCTAACTTCCCGTGGGTAACGCTCATCCTGTGTGTCTGGGGACTGGAGTTGTAACTCTGGATGGGTGAGTTGTGCATCACTAGTGTGGGTGTGCAGCAAGGCTCCAGGTGAAAGGAAAACCACACCTAGGTGCTTTGATCTGGCTGAGTTAGGTCTTCCAGAGTGGTCTGCTGCTCTGCAGCTGAACCTGCTATCCAGGGTATATTTTTTTTCTAGGGCCCTCTTTGATACCATGAGTTCAGTGTTGGTTGGCTACTGACAACGAGTTCAACAGAGAGCTGGAGGAAGTTTAGGCTGAATTAGGAAAGCAGTGGTGCCCAGACAAATCATTGGAGATGACTTTTGAAACACCCTACTGCCACCTATGATTCTGCAGTTTTTATCTCTGGGTTGTGAGTCCCTGTCTGCCTTGGCTCTTTCTTAAATGAACCAGAAAGCACTGGTGTTGCTAGACACCCATAGCCAGCTGGGGAACCTATGGAATAATAAGCAAATAAGATTCCTTATGTAGTGTTTAATTAAAGTTAGGGACAGAAGATGAAGGGATATTTTGCCCCTGGATCCAACTCATCTAGCGGGCAGACGCAGTCTTGAACTCCTTTCCCCATCCTTGCCAAAGCAGTTAATACCATTAAATCCTTCCCATGGCATCTCACACTTGAACTACACTTGAGCAGACATCTGGCAGTGATCTATTGGCACATCGAAACGACGTTCAGAAAAAACAAGATAGAGTCCTAGGAAGCTACACAAAATCTACCTCCCTTCCTACCCACTGCAAAGTCTCCCCCTCCCAGCGACAGACTCTTCAACTGTAGGGGACTGATGGCTGAACCTCATACAGACAGATGGCAGGCAGAACTCACCTTAGCTCCCTGGATCTTCTACCAAGGAAAACGCAGAGAGCTTGAGATCAAGCCTGATTTCCGGAGGCCAGGGCAATTTCCTGGCCCAGATCACCACCCTACTAAGACAAGCTCTGTCTGGAAGATAAGAAATGTTCCATGGGAGTGGGTGGTCCAATGGCCCCTCCCCTCATCTTACCCATCCCACTCCATCGTGGCCAGCAGCCAGGCAGGGAGGAGAGACACTCACCCGCAAGCCTATTTCTCTTAGGACATGGCCTCACCTGGGGAGCGAGGGCAGGGACGGGGTCCTCAAGGATGGCTCTTCCTGGATTTCTGCCTCATGACTAGGGAAGGGGGCGGGGTGGGGGGGTGGGGGGCGGGGAAGAAAGCCAAGGCCTCTCTCAGGGGCTGGTGGTAACTCTCTAGGTGGGCAGCTCTGGCTTGCTCCTGGCTGCTGAGATGCCTTTTGGAGGTGAACAGGCAACATACCTGGCTGATGATAGTGACAGCCAGGGAATGCCGGGATGTGTGGGTGTGGCTTCTAATTTTCTTTTCCTAGTGAGTGGGAGTTTAGAGGCAACTCCTTCTAAGGCTGGCATTGTCCCGGACTAGAAACTGGCAGGAATTGGGGGGGATAAAGATAGGATATGGGAATGTGTGACTACATGAGCAGGTGTGGGTGTGCACAAACGCTACTTTTCTGTCTCAAAGCTTAGAACTGGGTGTCCTTTATTGAAACTTCTGTTTAACGAGACGTTGCAAGAGTAGCACGGGTTCGCTGTGATTTTTTTTCAAACACTTTTTTTTAAAGCACCATTATCCTCTTTCCATTTCTGTCAAATAAAATCTGACTCTAGAGCCCTAAATTATAGAATGGAATCAAAGGGAAGCCGCTGTGGTTGGAGTGCTTGACGGCTCCAGAGACCCAGACCTTCTTTGACCTCCCTTCCTGTGAGGAGAAATCCTTCACAGTACATAAAGGGACTCTAGTGCCCCCAAAACAACACTGAACAAAACGTGGACGGACTGGTCGAGTTGTCAAGTTGGACAAACTTGGGTTTGCATCCTGCCTCTGCTGTTATGTCCAGCAAGGCTCTCAGACAAACACTGGAGTAATTGTTCCTCGGTTTCCCAAGCTGGAAAACAGAAGTGCTAGCACTTATGAGGCAGGGCAGATAGGAGATAGGAGAAAGGACACAGAGGACATGTAGCTCTGAGATGAGAGTCTTCACACAGCACACGCGGCTGCAGTTACCACAGCAAAGTCAGGTGTGCACTGCTAATGAGAGAGCGAAAGAAGTGACACAAGGGGACCTCTCTGGCAAAACCTTTATGGCTTCACTCATCCCAGGAGCATAATAAACAGACTGACACGTATTCTCTGCCGTTGAAATATACCAACCAATTCAAGCCAAATTAAAATATAAAGGCAGGTTTATTGGGGCGCGTCCACTGGCCTCACTCGTAGGAGAGGGTCAGAGAAATAGCCATGCAGAGGGAGAGAGAAAAATGGCGTGGCGTGGGGAGGGGTGGGGTCGGGGGGGGGGTGGTCAAGAGAGAGAAAGCTTGTCTGCAGCGAGAGAGGAGAGACAAAATGCAGAGAGAATCAGTACAGAACCTGGATCCAGGAGGGAGTGAGAAAGGGAGTAATCACGGACCCACAGATCTGGGAAACAGACTCCTGAGACCCTCATGGAGGTGCAGATCTATTTTATTGCGCAGCAGCAAGCATTTATATACAGTCTTTGGACCAATGGGTAATCGACATGAGTTCTGAGACTTCCGTGAAGACAGTGAGGCAGCCACAGCCCTGTTCCGGGCCCATTCCCGAGTTCTAGTAGTTTTCTAGAATCCTCTATTTTGGGTCTTTCAGTATACCGGCAGACTTGGGCCCTCGTACTATCAAAGCGATATGGAAGCCTCCCTCACTGTCCCCGGGACCCCACCCAGGGTAGGGGGGGGTGATTAGCACCCATAAGACAAGGGGGAACCAAAATGTCAGGATTCTGTATTGAAAAGCCTCTTGGGGAGAGGAAGCTCCGCCCCTGGCCTGGAAAGTTGAGGGTAGACAATGGATGGGGTATGCTAGTGCTAGCCATGCCCAGTAACAGGTAGGGAGTGAGGGATGCTGGGAGAGCCTGGAGGCCTGGTCGGCCATGGTTAAATAGGCACCTCAGCAGCTTGTCTGAAGCCCAACACAGACAATCGCAGAAATAAAGACTATTTATAAGTCATATCCTGATAAGGGCCTAGCATACAGAATCCATGAATAACTACAAGCCAGGATCATACAAGTAAAACAAGCAAAGAACTTGAAAAGTCATTTCCGCAAAAGAAAACATAGCAATGGCCAACAACCCCATACTAAAGACACCCAGCACCCTTGCCTACCAAGGAAATGTAAATCCCAGGGTGTTGAAACAGCACTGTCCAATGGAATAGTAACCGTAGAGGCAGCAACGCAAAAGAGGAGGCGTGTATTTCCCAGGATGCATCAGCCTCTGTGGTAAACAATTTGGCCACTTATTAATATTAAACATAGAATTATCTCAGGACTCATCAATTCCACTCCGAGCAATGGCCCAAAGAATTGATAATAGGAATTCAAGCACAAAGGTGCCCAGAAAAAGAGGTGGCACAGCAGATTCCCAGCACCAACACGTGGTACACCAACCCCAGCCCTCCTAAAGCTTCAAAATGACAGGCCTCAGGAGTTCCTCTTTTCCATCAAAACCAACTTTAAAGAGAGCTATTCTTTGAGCCCAGCCAACAATCTCTTGGGGCCTGGCTGTGCCCTTAGGCTTCTTCACTTTGACCTGCCTACTCTTGGCTTAGGAGACCTGCCCACATTTCAGGCCCGAGCCTGCCTTGTTCGAACCTTAAGCTCAAAACCTTTGCCCCAGTTCTTTCCTTAGAAGGGAGGAATCAGGAACTAATCCCATAGACACTTGGGATTTTGATGTGGCCCAGCTCTGGTATGGGCTTGGGGTCTTGTGGACTTTGTTGGGCCCAGATGCCACCCCCAAAGTCACCTTCGCTGCTGCTATTATGTTTAATTGAGTGACAATCTTTGTACCCCTTTGTATAGCTTTCATGTGGGAAATCTGAGCGTTCTTGGTCTGCATTACAGGCCATTACTTCCCCTTGAGCAATGATTGGTCTTTTACAACCGAAACCAGAATGAAGAATTTGAATTTGGGGAATCAAATGTCTGTCTTCAGATAAAGAAAAGACAGACAGCCCTAGGGGAGAGATCCGGGCTTTCTGGTTGACCTAGCCCCACCTCTGCCTGAACCAGTTAAACACAGGTATCTGCCCTCAGCCTCAGACACCCTCTTCTCTCCCAAACCCTTATCTTAAAAAGACAGTTGCTTGAGCTGGGTGTGGTGGCACACACCTGTAATCCCAGCCCTCAGGGAGGCAGAGGCAGTCGGATCTCTGTGAGGCTATGCAGGCCTACAAAGTGAATCCAGGACAGCCAAGGCTACACAGAGAAACCTTGTCTCGGAACAAAGCAACAACATCAGCAATAACAACAAGGCAGTTGGTTCTATTTCTTCCCTCCCACTCTATCACTTACAGCCTAAATTTAGGCCATCATTTTATTTCTATAGTACAGATTCCCCGTGAGGCGTCAGAGACAGAAGTAACTGACTGAGACAGTGGGGAGGGACGGGATGGGTCATGAGAGCCAGTGGAGAAGGAAGAACTAATTGTCTTATTCAGTGATGGGGTTATAGTTACTCCGGACTGCCATGGGTCACACAGCAGACTCTCAAACCACCGAAGGCTCAGATTCTACTAAAGAGAGCTCAGAGCTTCCTGCCACAAAAGAACACATGAGTCCCCTTCCTTTCCTACGTCTAGGCAGCAGTACGGTTTGTTGGCCATGCACAGCACTTGTTAACCACTCCAGGGAAAGAAAAGGCCACTCACTCTGATTAGCTGTCAGAACTCATTTTAAGCCATGTTATTACATGGTAAAGAGGAGAACAGAAATCTAAGGAAACTGTACTTAAAGCCAGCGCCTAATCAGATTTTTTTCCCCTTCATCTGTTCCATACAAAAGCTGCCTCGGATTACTGGGGTGAGCCATTTCTTTCCTCTCCTCAAGTGTTAATTAAATGTGATATTTTAAACTACACACCCATCTCTCCAGGTAGAGCAAACTGAGACCTTTGTAAATTGCTTGATGCCCGTTGGCTCCCCAACAGCTCTGCCCTATTTCCCTGTTGGACCACGGCTCCAGCAGCAATAAGTATACAGTAATTATTTCTATCACAAATATTTCCCCCGAAAAGAGGTTTGCCTTGTTTTGGTGTGTGTACATGAGCTCTTGAATGAAGGGCATATTTTCATATCGCAACTCTTTGTTTTCTGTTTAACACTCATGAGTTCTCCAAGATGCGGATGGCAAACACAACACTATTTGCTTTTGTTCCCCTTTGAAAGTGTTTTCTGCTCAGGCCCCATCTTTCAGAACTGCTGAGCATCTCGCTGTGGACAGCAACCGTTGTATGCCAGCAGACTGAACCAGCTCAGCCAGTGTGTGTCATGTAGGAAAGACTTGCTAGGGCCTTGGTCTGAAACTGTTCATTATCCGTAGCATCTCGGAGACTTTTGGAAGACAACTCAGACAGTAGGCACATGCCTGAAAGGCAAGTGATCAAATCTCAGGCAACAGAGTTCGTGTCAGAGGCGATCCTGGATCCTTCCCTTGCCACCCACCTGCGCATGAAGAATGAGCTGTCCATCGGCCATATGAACAGGGGGATTTATGTTCTCTGCATGCGTTGTTCTTGGTTGGTGCATCAGTTTGTGCAGGCCCCCCCCCCCACTCCGGGCCAGATCTGCCAGACTTGATGGCCTCTTTGTAGATCTCCTGACCCCTCTGGGTCCTTCCACTACCGCCACCCAACTCTTCCACACCACTCCAACACTCTGCCCTGAAGCTAGCTGCACTCTGCCCGGAGTCCTGTTGTGAGTCTCAGCATCTGCCCTGATCCTCTCACTGGGTGGAGTCTGTCAGAGGACATCTATGTTGGGTTAATATCCACTTATAAGTGAGTATATTCCATGCATGTCTTTCTGGGTCTGGGTTACTTCATTCAAGATGATCGTTTCTAGTCCCGTCCTTTTGCACGCAAATGCCATGATTTTCTTGTTTGTGATAACTGAGTAGTACTCCGTTGTGCAAACGTACCACAAGATCAACAATTAATACATAAGACCTCATTAAACTGAAAAGCTTCTGCAAAGCAAAGGACACTGCCAACAGAACAAAATGGCAGCCGAGAAACTGGGAAAAGATCTTCACCAACTCTACTTCTGACAAAGGGCTAATATCCAAAATATATAAAGAACTCAAGAAACTAAAAACCAACAAACTAAATAATTCAATTTAAAAATGAGATACAGAACTAAATAGAATTCTCAACAGAGGAATATTGAATGGCTGAAAAACACTTTAAAATGTTCAATGTCCTTAGTCATCAGAGAAAAGCAAATCAAAGTAACTCTGAGATTCCATCTTACACCCATCAGAATGGCTAAGATCAAAAACTCAAGTGACAGCACGTGCTGGAGAGGATGTGGAGAAAGAGGAACACTCTTCCATTGCTGGTGGAAATGCAAACTTTTACAACCACTTCGGAAATCAATCTGCTGCTTTCTCGGAAACCTGGAAATAGCTTTACTTCAAGACGCAGCTATACTACTCCTGGGCATATACTCAAAAGATGCTCCACTGTACAAGGACATTTGCTCAGCTGTGTTCACAGAGGCTTTATTTGTAATAGCCAGAATCTGGAAACAACCCAGATGTCCCTCAACCAAAGAATGAATAAAGAAATTGTGGTACATTTACACAATGAAAAACTACTCAACATGTATCATTCTTACATGTATGATTTTGCCTATAAGAACATAGTTTTGCTTCCCTCTTGAAGGAAGCACTTCAAGGCCATATGTAGTGGTATATACCCATAGTCCCATCACAAGCTACATAGTGGAAGTTCTGTGTTAGCCTCAGCTACATAGTAAGAAGGCACCTAAATAAATAAAATACCTTATATCTTCTTTTTGGCATATGTGAATTGTCAGCAAGTCTACTACTGTGCTTTCTGGAGCATCAGCAAGAAATATAAGAGTTATTTGACACAAGCTTTTGTACATTGCAGCAACTGATCTGACAACTGAGATGGCTACTAAGTTAAGTCCTGGGTGGCTACCATATACAGCATGGATCCAAAGCTCAGGCAGAATAGAACAGAGTAGCGTGAGTTTCCATCATGTTTATACTGAATGTGTAGAAAGTAAAACGTTGGGTAAGGAGAAACTATGGGATTACTATTTTTATTCTTAAAAGAATAGAAAAGAAAAGAAATGAAAAGAAAAAAGTCAGCAGAACATGGTGGTGTGCATATGTACCCCAGCACACAAGAGAGTAAGGTCAAAAGACCTTGAGTTCTAGATCAACACAAGAGTTCAAGGCCAGCCTTCTGGTCCGGTAATTAATTTTATTCCTTTTCAAGTCTCTGATGGGGTTGAAGACCAGATAGTTTAGTTTTACAATTAAGCTAAGTTGTTTAGGGGTTACGTTGTTTTTAGGTCTAGACAGGTGTTTTGAGTTGATAGAGGTGAGATATGATAGATACTGATTTACATTCAGAATTTTAGATGCACCAAGATAGGAAAGATGTTTTCTTCAGGGTTGCCAAGTACAAATAGCCAAAACACTATGAATGTAACATTGATATAATTCCTGCTTGTTTTGTGATTCTGCTTGCTATATGTAGTTTATTTTATAGATGTATAATAATATAAATGTACATGTAAAAAAAGTAAGAAATGTTAAAAAAAAAAAAAAAGAAAGAAAAAGTTCAAGGCTAGCCTTGGACACCTTTACCTGGACTTTTCTCTCCAAGGAAAGAAAACCAGAATAAAGGGGGAAGAAAAGTCTTACATATGTGTCTTGTGGTAAATGTTACTCTAAGACAGGGGAATGTTAAATATGTCCAGCTTTCTGGATGGGGCTTCTGTGTCACATAGACTAGCTTTAGATTTGCTTCCTTCATAGGAGTCTCTTACATGAGCTTTCCAGTCAGATTGTATGAGCCGCTGGAATGGTTTTAGCTTGCCCAGGAATAACAAGTCTGTTATTGGGATGGGAATTTGAGGGATTTACGTCTATACTGGATTTGGACTAGAAGATATGCATAAACTACCTGGAGGTCTATAAGGCAGAAGCAATGTGTTAAGAAGGATGAACTGTGACCTATGGATTTAGGTTTATACGATGACCAAGTTGTACTAGCACCAAGACCATAGTCAGAGATATAGAACATAAATGAGTCGAAAAATACACCAGGGGTCCACACTTAGGACCTGTCCCGTCCATATTAAAAATGAGCTGGAGAGATGGCTCAGCTGTAAGCGTGCTTGCTGGGTAAACCTGATGCTTTGAGCTTAACCCAGAATCCCACAGTAGAAGGAGGGAATGAGCTTGTGAGAGAATGTCCTCTGACCCCCATATGTGGGTCATGACACACACATGTCCTCATCCACATCCACACAATGATAATAATAATATTTCTTAAAACTACCACTCACTTACGTGTTAGCTTAGCATCCAGAGGGATGCCTGTAAGTCACGGTGTGGCAACCTGCATAGAAGAAAAAAAATCTGACCTTTGCTCCTGATCACATTTTATGTAGATCCCCTGAGGGGTCATTTTGTCCTGTAGAGTCTGAAATTCTGAGTTCTAGCACCTATTCTAAACAAGTTACGCCTGAAGACAAGACTACATTTTTTTTCAAAGACATCACCTACATCCAGGAGCACTTGAGGCTCTTAATCAAGTGCTCAGAGATTCCTCAAACATCACAGCATCCTTGAACCCAGGGGAATGCAGGCCTGCCACAGGACTGCAGGTGACGGAAGGGCTGTGGAATTCTCCAGTCTCTGAAATCTCGTCATTTGGCTTCCTAATGAATCCTATGTAAATTTTGTAAGGCAGAAAGGGAAGAAGATCCCAGACATAGTTTTATTGAAATAATGTTACATTAAAGACAAAAAACAGGAGGGGCTGTTCACCTGTGGCCGTGGGCAAGGGCAGGAAGCAGAGCCCTATTCCCTGGGCGCTTTTGCCCTTCTCTCCTCTGCCTTTCCTGCTCCCTTATTAAGTACCAATTATCAAAAGCAGGTTTTGCTCAACAACAACAAAATTCTTACCCATGAGCATCTGCAGTAGCACTCCAGTTAAATGGATGTTCTCCAAACTACGTCAGCTAGGATTCCCATGTTAACAGAAATGATGGCCTGATTTGTTTACATTAGAAACCTTCAAAATAGTCACACAAACACTTTCCCCTGAGATATACTGGGCACAGATTGAGCTTTTCTTTCATTAGACTTGGAAAAGTTGGAGAAATTTGAATCTTGGGATTACTGAAGATGAATAATACAAAATTAAACTAAGCCTGTCCGATGTTCCTATCAGGGATGCAAGCATCTCATTGGATCACCCTATGTTTGATGCCTGAGATGACATTTCCTTCTCCTTGGCTAGAGCCAGTGTTGTGACAGAGCAAGATGACACCACACACACTTTCATGTGCACACGGGTCATTAGAGATTTGGTTCTGAGGTACGCCCAGGTTCTAAATCATTAACCAACCCTCGCCCCCTGCAACGACAACATTCACAGATGTTGCTTGAACTAACAGAGACATGGTAGGTTTACTCCTTTTCAAATGAGCCAAAAAATATAGGTCCCAATATTGGATCTCACCTTTTTTTTTCACATTACCATCATTGAAATATTGTTATTTTTCATTAATTACAGAGCAAGGGACTGTATTTTTCCCCAAAAGTATTGTTTACTGAGACAATCGCCACAGGAACACATATCTGTAGCAGTTAGTATTTCGGAGGCTTTCAAAGAGGCAAGGGTTGGGTTATTAAAGTCCTTGCTCCCAGGAGGTAGAGGCAGGTGGATCTCTGTGAGTTCAAGGCCAGCCTGGTCTACAAAGTGAGTCTAGGAGAGCCAGGGCTGTTACACAGAGAAAAACTCTGTCTTTAAAAAAAAAAAAAAAAAAGCTTTGCTCTCCACAAAGCATGTAGCTGGTCTCCTGTGGCCTTTTCTAAGCAGACCAGAGAAGGGGACGATCTGGAGAACCCAGAGAAGGACAGCCATCGTCAGTGGTCCCTTGCGTCTAAGTGGAGGAGTGAACAAAGACTAAAGCTTGCTGTGGTTGTGCCACCCAGACCTCTATCCATTCCCTAAAAAGTGGGACGGTGAGTTTATTCCTCAAGGAAGCTGAGAACACATAGTTCTCCTGTGATTCTGTTTCTTATCAGAGGGAACATGTGCTTTCACTAAGCTGTTCAACTCAATGCCTTTACAACAGATGCAGACCTTCCCCCTAAGATTAAAGAAAGTGCTCACTGCGTGAAAGGACGCAGCCCTCTAAAGACCTGTCACTGTCAAGATGGCTGAGTTCCCACAACAGCTTCATTGTTGAAAAGGACCTCTCAGGCCACAGGCTGCTCATGCTCAACTGGGAAAAATAAGATTTGTAATCCATTCAGATAGACAAGGCTCAACCAAGTCTCAAGTGGTTGAAGTTGGCTGGAATTGCATGCAATGGCCATAAAGACTTCTTTTTTGTTGTTGTTTGTTTATTTGTTTGTTTTGAGATAGGGTTTCTCTATGTAGCCTTGGCTGTCTCGGACTCATTTTGTAGACCAACCTGGCCTTGAACTCACAGAGATCTGCCTGCCTCTGCCTCCTGAGTGCTGGGATTAAAGGTGTGTGCCACCACTGTTCCCCTCTTCGTGAGGACTTCTTAAGTGAAGTCAAAGGAAACCCACATTCCTTGGAATAATCACTGAGCTGAGAGTTCACACTGAGCCCCTTCTAGTGTTGTAGAAGGTTTCTTTGAAACCATTTTACTTTGGTTTCCTGCCAGGAAAGGATGCAGATGCATCAACCACTTCAGGAAAACCTGTTCTCACAAGTTTTATCATACTACTTGGCAGACAAAAATGCTTGGGCAGGGGATGAGAACTTTCACAGACATCCAAAGAGCTTGGGAATCCAGCCATCTTGGCTTGCCCCACCCACCAGCCCCAGGAAACTCAGCTAACCTTCCAAGCCAGGATCTAAGATTACTGCACTAATCAGAGAAGAGGGAGGAAGTCTACAGAGCTCAGCTTTTTCTTTGGAGGAAATGTCATACATTTTTTAGAAAACTAGGCCATTTTAGAATTTCTCAGATAGTGAGGAGCATCAGAAACCAGGCCCTCTGGTTCCCTAACCTCATAGAGCCTTCACTCACCTCCTTCCAATATCTACTGGCCAATGGTAAGTTCTCTGAGAAGCTGACAGCCCTAGGAAAATGCTAAAACAAAACTAGGAAGGATGAAGCTTGGTATGAAATGGGTGGTGGGGGAGAGAGCAGTTGTTTTTGTTGGGCCCTTCTGTGTTTGGGAGTCCATGAGAAACATGAGAAAGGCTCATTCTAAAAGGCGAACGACGGAGACTCTGAGACATACAGCTGGGATCTGTGGAGAATGCAGTCACATCACTCACCAGTTAATAATTCCCTCAGGAGGGGGAGTTTCTTGAGGATGCCTCGGATTTATTTTTTAAGCCATCTGGAGTGCCTGAAGTTTCTCTTTTACTATTTTCACAGTGTTCAGAGATTTCAAACGGAAGCGTTTTCGAACCCACCTACCTTCAACAGATACAGAAAAAGTAGCTGGAAATAATCAAGCACCTCTCACACTCATGGAAGAGCTCAACGGGAACCTGTGAATTGCATGTGGGTTTTCTCATCTTAGTGGTATGTCGTATGTGGACTCCTCGGTAGGTCTGGAAGGAGTGCACACTCTGCCCCATTCACTTTTTCCTCATAGTGGCGCTCACCCATCACCACTGCTTAGGTCAAGTCACTGTTCACAAGCAGGCATGCAGAAAATGTAAGTACATAATTGAAAGGGGAGCTGGGCGTGGTGGTGCATGCCTTTAATCCCAGCACTCGGGAGGCAGAGGCAGATGGATTGATGTGAGTTCGAGGCCAGCCTGGTCTACAAAGCAAGTCTAGGACAGCCAAGGCTGCACAGAGGAAACTCTGTCTCAATAAAACAAAAACATAAATGAAAGGGAACTTATTGTGAGTCTACCAGGTGGCCATCCCAGCTCAGGGACCTGGAGAGAAATGCATCATCCCCAGAAGAGCTGACACTCCCCCAACTGGCCGAACAGGCTCCTGAAAATGAAAGGGAAAGATAAACTAAGGCTGTATCTGACTCTCCATCAGACCCACCCATGTTCCTAGGTTAACCAAAAGGAGACCACTGATGTTGCCCATCACTGATGACTTCTCAGAAAATGTTATTCCTAGCATTCATGGACCTAAAATACAAACACGGATGTAATGGCATGGCCCTAAATCAATAAAACAGAGCAGAGAGAGAACATGCTAAATTGCCACCGTTTGGATCTTGAATAACTCCCCCAAAGACTCTCATACTAAACGTGTGGTCTGCATCCCGAGGCTTGATTGAGATGCAACAGAACTTTCAGGAGGTGGAGTCCAGGGTGGGGCAAGAAGTTAGACCACTGAGACCTTCCATTGAAAGGGATACTGGGACCCGGCCGTCTTCAACCCCATCTTGTTCTGGCCAGCATGACTTAAGTTTCCTCCTCTCCCACAGATGTCATCACATCCTCTTACCACAGGCGCAAAGGATCAGGGCCGAGATTGGAACCTCCCAAAATTGGAGCTAATTAAAATACTTTCTCTTTCTAGGTTGATTATCCCCGGGGAATTTTATCACAGCAAGAGAAGGCTGGTCAACAGACAAATGGTAGCTACTATTCCATTTGCATTTTCCTCATCGTTACTGTCTTTTTTTTTTTTTTTAAAGAGAAGCCTTCTAAACATAACAAGATAAACAACTCCCTGACTCTATTAGACAGAAAGACACAGAAAATGCACTGTATATATTGGTGCAATACCTTCTTTAGGTCATGATGTGTACATTGTGTGATTTCATTCTTCCTTCTTTTTTTTCTTCCTTCCTTTCTTTCTTTTTTAAGATGCATTTATTATTTAGACAGTATTATGCCTGAATGTGTGCCTGCAAACCAGGAGAGGGTACCAGATCTCATTATCGATGGTTGTGAGCTGCCATGTGGTTGCTGGGAATTGAACTCAGGACCTTTGGTAGAGCAAACAGTGCTCTTAACCTCTGAGCCATCTCACCAGCTCCATTGTATGATTTCTAAATAACCATCTACACCCGTAGGTTACTTTGGCTTCCAGCTCTGCTCAAAGCAGCTTCCTTGGAAGGAACCAGCAGTCACCCCAGAGGCTCGTACCAGGTGTGTGATGAGAATAAATGGCACTCAGATGTTCAGCTGTAAATGGACCTCTGCCTCACATGCTGCCCTCTAAGGCTCTGGGGCTGCATAGGAGAAAGGGTCACAAGAGGTCAAGAGCCAGACACTAGTGTGGAGGGCTGACTGCAGGGAAGTATGCAGCAGAGCAGCCCTGGACTCATAACAGCTTCAAATCAACTGCACAAGAGCTTAGAGAGACTGGGCCACACAACAGGCTGTCGTGGAGTTCAAGGAACCCACAAGGTCCTACCCTGGCTTCCTGAGGACTTAGGCTCAATTAATGGAGGGTGCGCATGGGGTGGGGGCTGCCTTGCTAACAGCTCTCACCCACGCTCCCATAAGCAGCTGTAATGTAGCTCACTAGGTCATCTGAAAAATAAGAGACATGAAGGTTCTAGAGAGATGAGTTAGAAAAGAACGGAGTAAATGGGGTGGGGAGAAAACAAAAGAGGTTAACTGAGAGCAAATATAATCAAAATATAATATATATATATATATATATATATATATATATATATATATATATATATAAAGATCTTATAATGAAACCCATTATATAAAATCAATATATACTAATATGTGCTAAGTTAATAGCCTGGGACTACTATAAGTGAAAAGCTTGTGGCTATAGTGAAGAAAAATTTCTATAGGAGAAAGAGTGCAATTTCTGAGAAAAAAAATGGAGGTATATAATAATGGAAGAAGAGAATTCCTCAGCCCTTGATCACTGTGTCTGAGAGAGCCATTGAGTGAGTTTGGCAAGCCTGGTGTTTGCTCTTCCGTACAAGCACACAGCACAGGCCAAGAGAGAGAGGTGGCTCCGAGGGTGTCTTAGTTTGCTTTCTATTGCTGTGATAAAACACCATGACCAAAAACAACCTGTGGAGGACATGGTTTATTTAGCTTGCTCATCTCAATTACACTCTACTCTGAAGGGAAGTTGGGACAGGAACTCAAGAAAGAACGGAGGCGGGAACTGGAGCAGAGACCATGGAACACTGTTTACTGGCTTCGTCCCCATGGCTTGTTCATCCTGCTTTCTTATTGCATCCCATGACCACCTGCCCAGAAATGGTAAGTCCTGCTTATTATGGCTTGGGTCCTCCCACATCAATCACTGATGGAGAAAATGCCCTATAGCCTCCCCTGTGTGCTAATCTGATGGAGACATTTTCTCAATTGAGGTTCCCTCTTCCTAAATGATTCTAGTGTGTGTCAAGCTGAAAAAAAAAAAAACCCTACAATAATGGGTAAAGGCAGTTGCCACTGAGACTGACAACCTGAGTTCAATCCCCAGAGCCCGCATGATGGAAGGAAAGAGCTGATGTCCACAAATTGTCCTCTGCCTTCCACATATGCTCTGTGGCACGCAAGCCTGCCTATGGTGCATGCACATAAATAAAATGTCAGAAAATTGTTTTAGAAAGAATGCAACATGGTCCTGATTTGCTTTATAATACACTGGTTCGAACCACCTGTCCTGGGTTTTACTCAGAGCTCAAGGTGTAGTCCATCCTGATCAATCAAGGCAGCAAGAACTTGAAACAACTGGTCATACTGCATCTGGAGTCAAAAGAGAGAAAGTAGTCCATGCCTGTAGTGCTCAGCCTCCTCTGTCAACTCACACAGTCAGGTTCCTCTGTCCAGCGGACGGCCCCTCCCACCATTAAGATGGCTCCTCCCACACCAGTTCATCAAGCTAATCCTCCACCAGGCATGCCCAGGGGCCCATCTCCCAGGAGATTCTGTTGTTCCCCAGGGGTCTTTAGGTTTTTTATTCTGGGACTTGACATGTAATACTGTGGTTGCTTTCTTACCTCTTATTTTTATGGTTATTCAACTTCTGAGTCTCTTTCTTATAGCCAGAACATAGAGTTTGTGAGCACAAATTAGGAACCAGCTTCAGGTTACCAGGAAATTAGCATCATTGGCTGCAGAGAATTGTCTGTTATCTAGGTTACAACAAAGAAATGGTGCTCAGCTTTGAATCAGCTGAGCCTTTTCACACTATTGTCCCAAAAGAAGTTGACTTCATATAATTAGTATCTCTCACGTCTTTTACTCCTTGTCCTTGAAACAATAGAACTGCATTTATTGAAGATGTTTGTTCATTCATTCTGTTTGTAGTGGACAATGCAGAGCCTACATAAAGCACACTGTAGGTCTCCTGTCCTTGAGAAACCTTTGACTTACTAGAAATGACAGGAAACATAAGAGGAGAGAGCACAGTCCAGCACAATAGAAATAACAGCTGTCCCATAGTAAGCTGTAAGCAAAAAGAGTCTTTCAGATTTCAGAAGGCAGGGGATCTGTGATGAGCAGAGTGGCTGGTTAGTGTCCCACTTAGGGGGCTGAGCAGAGACTTTGTCAGTCTTCATTGCAGAGCAGAAGTGCCCTTCCGTCATAGACCAACTATCTGAAAGCCTTTAGGAAAAAAAAGCAAAATCACAAGTGGCCTCCTTGTCTAACGAAGAGCGTCCTGTGGGTTCTTACATGTTTTCAAAGGAGGTGGCTACAAAGGCTGCGGCTCTGTGAGAGCGCTCGTGTGTTCCCTGTTACTCTTGAGCAGAAGCTAATGATCAGTCGCCTTTCCCTGGGGAATTTGTCTGAGTTATCCTGTCAGGGAAGATGAAAGTTTGCTGTCATCCCCATCCTTGCCACAAAGGAGAGGGGAACAGTGGCTCTCAACTGAAAGGGAGCTGATCTGGTCAGTCTCTTGACACTACCAAACTTTAAAAAAATAATATATACCGTAGCTGCTCCCTGTTGAGAGCACACTTTGATCTAACAGCACAGAGCGATTCGGGCCAAGCACCCATTTCAAATAATGATGGACTCTGCGCTGGTTTCACAAATTAGCTTTGACTATGCAGAGGCTACAGTAACAGAACCAGGGCGGATGTGGATTAGGCTGATCCAAGCCACGCCATCTTAGATGAAAACCTATCAGTCTCTCTACCTGACGGCCTATGAGGACTTCCCCTGGTCTCAGACATCACCTTCATGTTACTGCTCCTCATGGGAGGGGTCTTGTGGCTGCAAGACATGACCTGCACATCACGCGTTCATGGGAAAAAAAAATTTCATCTGCAATGAAAGAGGGCCAAACAGTCATCTGACACCTGTATAAAGACTCCAACAAGAGAAGGCTGGATTCATGGGATAACAATTGAGATGTAATATGAATAAATTAATAAAAAATATTTTTTTAAAAAAGAGAGAAGGCTGGATTCAAGCCTTAGGGCTGAGCAGCAGCCTCCCTGTTCCTTCCCTACAAGCTCCTTTGCCCATCCTCGGTGTGCTGAACACCTATGATCTGCGTGGTACTGCTCATGTGCCCATGAGAAGAAGAGCAGCCATCGTCTCTGAGTTCAGTGTCCTGGGAGATAGAAAAATTCAAAATCAGAAGGAAATAAGATAACAAAGTGCCTTTTGTCTCAGAAGGGACAACCGACTCCACATGGGGTGCAGCCGTCAAGACATTTGAATTGGGTCATGAAGGATAATTTGGCGTTCAGGTAGAGACGGTCCGTAAGGGGAGGAGGTCCTGAAGTGTATGAGGAATTGCAAACTCCATCCAGGTCCCCTCTGGATGGAGTAGGAGGTCTAGGTTCCTCTGGTCACCAGTCTGGCTTTGAGGTGATGGCCACATGGCTGTAAGGTTTGGCTGTGAGCACACTCTCACAGAGGTCTCCGATGTACCTATTAAACTCTGAGTTAAGTGGAGGAACTTGGGAGATTATTTTCATCAGAAGATTAGTATGATGAATGAGGCCTTTGTTTGGGATACTGTACCCTGTGGTAAGCGATTAGGGAGAACTGAGACCAGAAGAATGCTAAAGGAGTATTAAGCTACTGCTAGCAGATCTGAGTAGGGCATGGAGAGTCTCCTAGCTTAAAGGGCCAGTACAGGGCAGAGGAAAGCTTAGCAGTTAATTCTTACCCCAGTAGGATCCTTAGCATTCTCTCAATCAGTCACTCAGTCACACTAGGGATTGCTCCTCAGATCTTTATTGAGAAATTATCACATAATAGACAATGGGGATGCAAGACTTTTCACTGCCCTCTTGGAATTTGGGTTTCAATGGGAAGTGGATGGTAATTAAAGCAGTAATTGTGAGTGGATTTAATTTACCTGGATCTAAGTTAAATATAACTCTTAAAATTCCACAAGTAAAGGCAGGCTAAAATGGTCCTCTTTGAATTTTCTGTGGGAGGTATGATCTTAATCCTCCTCCTGTTTTTACAGTGACAACATCCCTTTCGGAGGGGATGGAGGGCGGGGTTAGCACATGCCTGGGTACTGGGTAGGTCCCTTGTTGAATGGAGGAACTCCTAAAGAAGCAAGCACAGAAAGGAGATGCCAGCTGCTTTGAGTTGCTTGCTTGCCTCTTCGACCTCCTCTGGGTATAGGACTCCATCTCTGTGTCTCAGTTCATAAGGGGAAATAGCCTAGAGCAATAGAAACTGTGGATTCTGGGATCCTAAGAACCTAATTAGACGGTAGTAGCCTGTCGCTGTGCCTGTTAGCAGCTGGGGAGGTCAAGCAGGTTCGAGAGTCTCTCAGAGTCTCAACTTCCTTATCTTAAAAATAAAGTTGATGAGCCAGGTGGTGGTGGTGGCAGCAGCGGTGGTGCATGCCTTTAATCCCAGCACTAGGGAGGCAGAGGCAGGTGGGTCTCTGTGAGTTTGAGGCCAGCCTGGTCTACAAAGTGAGTTCTAAGAGAGCTACGCAGAGAAACCTTGTCTTAAAAAAAAAAAAAAAAAAAAAAAAGACTGATGCCATCTGAAATCTACCTGGTCAAGATAAAATACGGATTTAAAGGATTAACTATGATGTATTTCCATTCCAGGCTTTAAGGAACACAGAGGCAAAGTGTTATGGTTCTGCTGAGATCCATGCCCCCTTCTTACCTATAGAGAATTAAGAAACAGCTCAAAGCCAACCCATGGTCATGGCACTTTTATCTGCATTTGATTTTTAAAATATGTATTTATTTTTAACATTTATTTATTTGTTTGCCTTCATGTATGTCTGTGTTCTATATGTGTACAGTACCTATGGAGGCTAAAAGAAAGCATCAGATCCTCTTCTGACTGTTTGCCTCCATCTGGGCACCTGGGACAAACTCAGCTCCTTACCCGGACAATGGCTGCTTTTAACCATAAAGGCCATCTCCCAAGGCCTCATGTGTAAGGTTTTAAGGTTGTCTACCTATCATCTTTAAATAATAGCACATAGGGCTCCTGCTAAAGCAGGACATGCACATTAAAGTTTTGGTTTCCGTGGTGCTGGAGAGATGGCTCAGAGGTTAAGAGCATTGACTGCTCTTCCAGAGGTCCTGAGTTCAATTCCCAGCAGCCACATGGTGGCTCAAAACCATCTATACTGAGATCTAGTGTCCTCTTCTGGCCTACAGGTGTACATGCAGGCAGAGCACTGTATACATAATAATAAATAAATAAATCTTTTAAAAAAAAATGTGTTGGTTCCCACTGTAGAACTTTTGAAGGTTGAAACCTAAGAGACTGTCCTTGGATCTTTGTAGGCTAGTGGGACCACAGCCACATCTCTTCCTTTTCTTTTGCTATTGGCCATGAGAAGAGTGGTTTTTCTTGGCCACACACTCCTGCCATGTAGTGTGCCACCTTCACCAGAGGCTCAAGCAATGCATGAAGTGGTCACAGACTGCATTCCCAAAGCTGCTAGTCTTATAACTCTTTTTTATCCATAAGTGGATTGTCTCTAATATTCTTTTATAGTCACAGAAGTCTGACAAACACAGCATGATGAAGTCCTGTCCTGATCTCTCTCTATATACTCTTGGGCCCTCTCTTTATCTCTACTGGTTGCCTTGACAACTTGGCCTCCCCCACCATCTCTCCTAGAATCTCCTCTACCTTGCACTGAAAGCGTGGACTACACTGATCTGCTCTAGGTTAGACTTTTCTTTTCTTCTTTGAAGCATAAAAAAGATATTTATTACCAGGCTATAAATTATGAGGCAATGTATGGTGTGGGGTAGAGAGCAGCAGTCATGTTTTGGGCATCTGCCCTTTCGCTCTGTCTTCCTCTGTTTGTATTCAGAGTTCCTGTTTTAGGCCTTCCTGTGCACAGACAACCTTTGACCTCACGTGGAAAGAGTCACCCACGGACATATCACTCACCTTAAATAGGTGCTCATAATTCCTCTGGACTTCCTCTGGCCTCTGCTGGGCTTCCTGGAGGCTGAGGCCAGAGAGATTGGGTGCAGCTGCAGACTGGTGCCCAGCACGACCCTGAGCATCAGCAGCTGCCGAGCTTGTCACAGACTCCTGCTCCAGGGCCCAGGCAGAGGCTCTGCCGGCCACCTGTACACCCATCACAAAGATCTGGGCCAGGTACTTGGCCACTGCGGCAGCTCCACCTCAGGGGAAGTGGGTGCCGCTTCCCAACTCAGTGGGACCAGCTCATGGGTTGCTGGTGGGTAAGAGATTTGGTTAGATTTTTCTAATGTGAGGCATTATTCAGGGCTTGGCATTTAAAAAAAAAAAAGCCAGGATTGTGTGGAGACAGCTGTGCTCTGACCACCAACAACTGGTTCTCACGATCACACGTTTAGTCTCTATCCATAGCAAGCCAACAACTGTCACCAACAGAGGACCATAGTGACACATTCATACACCAGTAGTGAATATCATGATCCAAGTGGAGGCCCCATTTACAGTCTTGGCCACTGAAGCCACCACCATGTTTGGTAAATCAAAGCATCCATGCTATAAAGCAGTGTATAGTATGTGGGGGCTGTTAAATTCTTTTTCCCCTGGCCCTTTGCAAAACTTCCTGGTTCAAAGATGATTTGGTACCTAGACGCATGGTTGACAACAGCACACCTGGTTTTGACATCTGCTGTCCCCAGGGCCCCAACATGTCCCCAGGTGCTAGGCTGGCTTTTTAGTGATAAGACAGACCAATCTGGTTTGACTTTAGGGACACTTTGATATTCTCTAATCCACTGGATCCCTAGAAACCTCATAGGCTTGAATTCTGTTATCTGTCATGAAAGAAGTATGTCCTGTCCTAGCTATGGAGTTAGTCCATCAGCCTCAGTCCAGGAGTAAGAAGACACATACACAGCTGACCTGAGCCGTAGAACACCTGTGAGAAGGCTTTGTAAGTGTGAGTCTGAGGTGTTTATTCTTGCAGAAACAAAGCAACCAAACCTGACTCACCTCACATTACCTTTATCTCAGCCAGCTCTAACCTATGACCTTGTATGTGTCTCATTTCCTTCCATTGTTATTACCTCACTGGCAAACTAAAGTGTCTTTCCCCTTTTCTACTCTCAAGACCGCTCACCAAATCAGCAGCTAGCACTCTTACAAAGCCTAAGAGTAAATGCCCAAATCACATCTGTTATGTCTGTCTTCTGGCTCATCACCTCCACCCGCGTATTTTCTGACTTATTTTGGCATGCCTGTTATAATCATGCTGGTTATTTCCCCAATATCTACACTATCAG
Organism: Acomys minous; assembly: GCF_964271855.1. Classification (NCBI taxonomy): domain Eukaryota; kingdom Metazoa; phylum Chordata; class Mammalia; order Rodentia; family Muridae; genus Acomys; species Acomys minous. The sequence continues at coordinate 52,476,483 of NC_140490.1, read as the reverse complement.
AAATGGTTAGTCTAGGCCAAACATTGTAATAAGAACATTTGGTAGCTAGTCCTAGGACAAAAAAAAAAAAAAAAAAAAAAAAAAAAAGGTATGGGAAAGTTCTGGAAGATATTAGGAAATGTTTCCTTGCTCTCATCCTTGCTCTCATCTTTCCCCAAAGAAAAGACCAAGGCAGAGACAGCCTGGCTCCTGTTCTTTCTCTATGCTGTCAACAATGTGGGTATTAAACAAACCCAAAGGAGCAACGCTGAGCTGAAACAATCGCAGCATGCCCTGTATTGCCTGGGGACCGACGTCAACAGCACCCAGTACAGACTCTGTCCAAGACAAACACTTAAATAAGTTGTTCCATCAATAAATAAAAAGGGAGCCTTTCAGACTGCTGTTGACGGTGAGGATATAAAATCCCCGAGTAAAATGTTAAGACAATAGCAGTTATTGGAGCATGGAAAGTTAGTGGGAAAACTGATGGGGAGGGTCCAGGGGAAGAGGAAGGGACGATGGCCAAAATATACTGTACAGAAAAAAAGAAACCTCTAATAATTTTTTTAAAAAGAAAAATACTCATGAACACTTTTTAAAAAAAGAAAGAAAACAAAACTTTTGAGGGAATAAGAACCTCTAAGAGGGGCAAAGAAAGACTTGCTAGAACTAGGATTACGTAATCTTGAGTTTTGATGCCTTTGCAAACGAGGCTAAAGATTGCACAGCTTCTCATCATCTCGACGGGAAGCCGAGGGGCTTAATTCTTCCGTAAGATTCCACTGAGGGTGGCCAAACCAAATAAGGATGAAAAACCAGAATGACTGAGCAAAGACCACATGTTACAAAACAACCAGGAGACGTGCCCTAGGAAATACAACTGACAGCTGTTTCTGGTATCCAGGCCAAGGTTCCAGTCTTAACAGAGCACAGCACTGCAAGTCTCCAGCACCGCAGGGGTCCCTTCCTCTAGCTTCTGATTACTATTCCACCGTTTCTGAATTGAACAGAACAGTAAGTGGCACTACTGCTTTGGGACTGTGGGCTTATGATAGTGAAACTCCAAATTAGGAGATGACCAATGTGTCTACACCCTCTGAACTGTTCAGCTGTCTGACATGGGCTGTTCACCACTTCTGGTGTTTTGTGTCGGACATGGTGAGAGATGCTAGACAGCGCTCCACAGACAGAGGCAGCTGAGCTCTCAAGCCTCGGCAGGAAAATAGAGTCATTACCAGGTCCATCCTGTCTCTTAATCCCCAGCCCCTTTATTCTGGAAAAGAAGACTAACTCGGGTTTACCTTGATCTGCCATCCACTTTCCTCCCCTACCGTAAATCCCGAATGATTGGGTGTTACCGAGGAGAATAAAAAGAACGGGGATAATACAGTTACCCACAGATTCTAACTGAAAGCGCTCATGTAAGGAACTGGTCTGTCAGGAGCCAGGGAAATCTGTCCTGCAGCTCTTTTGCCTCTGAAACACTGAAAAACCTACTTTGTTCAAATGAAATACCATGTCCAGTATAATAGCACACTGAAGAATCAATACCCAATTGCAAATAAACAATTATCTACCTTCTCATGGACACGGGTCCTGATACAATCAGTTTGTAAAAGCAGTGCAATCTCAAGGCTCAGAAATGTTATATAACGTGTGTGTGTGTGTGTGTGTGTGTGTGTGTGTGTATGTGTGTGAGTGTATGTCATGTTTGTGTGTGTGAGTGTTTGCTTGTGTGTGTGTGTTCTCTATGTATATATGCTCACGTTTGTGTGCACGTGTGTGGATGTGTATGAAGCCAGAGGTCAATGTCGGATGTCTTCCTTGATGGCTGTCCACCTTTTCTTTTGTGACAGGGTCACTCCCTGAGCTTTGAGCTCACTAACCCAGCTCTGGTGGCAGGTCAGTGAGCTAGCTCCAGGGACCCACATGCCTCTGCCTGCCCAGGCCTGGAGCTTCAGGCATGTGCTGCTGTGCCTCCTTTTTATGTGAGTGCTAGAGAGGGGAGCTCAGGCCCTCATGTGTACACTTTACTGACTTAGCCACCTCACCCTTTCTGTTACCTTTCTGACTGGTATCTACTCCTGAGGAAGTGTGAAAATGAAATTATACTTCATTCTGTGACTTGGTTTACTGCGTCAAGAAGAAAGCACGTGGAGTTGCACTGTTTACCCGTAAGAATGGGCAGAGACCTGGCTTCTTTTGCCACACAGGTGGAGGTCATTGCAGTGGGCGATTTAACTCAACCATAGAAGTGTATGAAGCATGTCCTTACTCACTGTTCTTATTCAGAGCTAAAGAGCTGCTCTCGAGGAGGAACACAATAGTATGGTGGTCACTGAAGGCTGAAATGCATACAGCTGCTGCGAGGAGTGACTGAGGTTTTCTACAGCCTGGAGGTTGACATGGAGGCAGTCTGTGCTGGGAGGGCTTTGTCGCCTCTGATCACCATATGTTGTCATCTGTGGGGAGTTTCCTCTACTATCTATACTCCATAAAAATGTGTAAGTATCACGTCTCTACCTTAGAGGAAGGAAATGCTGAGCAGGCTATTGCTGAAGCTTCCCACAGGGGAGGGAAAGGCAGGGCAAGCCAGCCTCTGCTTAGTTCCTTTCTTAGCAAATCGCTAGTGTTAGCCTAGTTGGTACCTGTGAAAGCTTAAGTGGGCACTTAACAGATCGAAGGCTCTTCTAACAAACACACTGAGGGCCAATGGCTTCTGTTAGACTTTGGGGATAGATGTTTAAAAAGAAAAACCAAGCCAGACAGCTTCGTGTTAGTGGGAGGAGGACGGAAGAGGGGGCTGGGGGCTGGGGGCTGGGGGCTGGGGGCTGGGGGCTGGGGGCTGGGGGCTGGGGGCTGGGGGCTGGGGGCTGGGCTGGGGGCTGGGGGCTGGGGGCTGGGGGCTGGGGGCTGGGGGCTGGGGGCTGGGGGCTGGGCTGGGGGCTGGGGGCTGGGGGCTGGGGGCTGGGGGCTGGGGGCTGGGGGCTGGGGGCTGGGGGCTGGGGGCTGGGCTGCGTAGTGCAAGCAGCGGTTCAGAGAATGGGGGGGGGCACAGTGAGTTCCTTCTGTCCCTCCTTTATGTTGTCTTGTGTGCTGAAAGATGCTAAATCAACAGGAAGAACACAAGTTCAAGGTCAGCTCAGGCTGTGTAACAAGCCCTTGTCTCAAAAACTTCTATACGTCGCTGTCACCATTTTACAAGGGAATGAAAATACTTAACCATATATGACAAAATGAATAACCAGTGAGTGAATTCCAAGCTGCTTGGATTATAGTCTGTTGCTGCCAAGCGACATATTTAAGCGAGTACTGATACGGGTATTCAGGTAGTTGACTAAACAGGCTTTCCACTACCCTTTTATTCCCATGTTCTCCTTTGTGTGAAAGAAACGTGTTGAGTAACAAGCTACAAATGGACCTGGGCTATGAGGTGGCCATGGTAATAAGATCTTAAGTTGCGGCTGCTGATGGTGCCAAGGCTGTCTTGTAGAGGCACCCTACATCCCAAAACTACTTTTTGCCTTTTCATCTCCTATTTTTTCTTTTTAATGTTTTACTTAGGGCACTTTTCTTTCCTCGGAATATCCCTTTTCTGTGCAGGTCTACATTACTAATTAGTTTTTACTGCTGCTTAAATCCCGGAGAAGTTATTTAACATGTTTTAATCTTCTTATATATACATTGGGAATGCTAGTGCCTACTTTGTGAGTTTCATTCATCATTCATTTGGTGGCTCTGTGTTGGACACATGGTAGGCTCCAGGTGTTAAGCTCTGAAGGCAAATTTTAGTAAAATACATAAACCCGGCAGTTCACAACTTGGCTGGATCCTAGTCGCTCAATTAATTGGAATATTATTGTTTTGTTATAACTTTTATCATTATTTGACAAAATCAAATTATAATACTTATCTTTAATCTGAGAGATGTTTTGCCTTTTTTTGCCTTTTTTTTTTTTTAATCTGGGTTTTTGAGACAGGGTTTCTTTGTGTAACAGTCCTGGCTGTCCTGGAACTCTCTCTTTAAACCAGGCTAGCCTTGAATTCAGGAAGGTCTGCCTGCCTCTGCCTCCCAAGCACTGGTATTAAAGATGTGCATCATCACACCTGGCTGATGTTTTGCACTTTAAAGATGGTTTTTGCAGCAGGCATGGTGCAAACACTTAGCTTAGCAGCTGATCTCTGTGAAATCAAGGCCAGCCTGGTTTACATAGGAAGTTTCAGGCTAGCCAATGCAACATAGTTGAAGGACAAAACAAAGGTGGTTTTGTTTTGTTTTGTTGTTTTTTTGTTTTGGTCTTATTTAAGATTAACATTCATGATGTGAAAACTTTCTGTCCTTCCATGTCCAGGCCACTGCTGCCAGGAGGCAAATGCTGTGGGAACGGGTGAAGTGCCAAGCGGAGCCCAAGCCAGGCAGCACTGAGGCATGCTCAGAGCTCCGAAACTGAGAGAGGCAGAAGCAGGAGGCCTCTTTTGTCCACACAGGCAAAATGGCTGCTTCTACAACAGCCAGCTGCACTGTGATGGATGGAGCATTGCTGGTACACAAGGACAAGCCAGTGAACAGCAGAAACTGCCCTTCAAGGAGGAGGGGAGAATGAGAAACCTTGGGCAGTGGGATGCGGTTCTGAGGGCGAATGTGTTTGATTCCATAGGCTAGGGTTACCAAGGATACTTTAGCCACCTGTAACAAAAGAGCCCTATCATGAGAGGAGAAAGAAATACTTGATTACCCTGTGGGTGCGGGAGAATCTCCAGCTAGAGTTAAAGGCCACTGGCTGAAAGCCAAGACACCAAGACATCTTATTAGCATAGGGTGGGTCTCTCCAGGAATCTCCAGGTGCTTGCTGAATGGTTATTTTGTTTGTTTGTTTGTTTGTTTGTTCAGCAAAGGGTCTGACCTGTAACCGTCCCTATGTCCCTGCAGGTCATGTGTTGCTCCTTAGGGGATCTGGGGTTCCCCAGATCAGGCAAAGAGGGAACCCTGCTGAGAAGGGGAATCATTTTATGGGGAGATCAGAGGGAGTTCGACCTTAATAGCAGAGTTCCACAACTTTCCATTTCTCTATCACTTTTTTTTTTTGTCACATTCAAACTTCCTCAGAAGATTATCCAGACCCTGTCTCTGATTTTCTTACCCCCATTCATTCCTCAAATGTCCCTCTAATCAACCCTTCTGAGACCACTGTATATTATATAAATATACCGCCTCGGACATCGTGTTGCTTGTTTTGTCATCAAGGGCTGCCATACTGTATCTGGGAGTGGGTATTTGTACAGTAGAAATTAATTTTCTCACAGATATGAAGGCTAGAAGTTCAAGGCCAAGGTGTGGGCAGGGTGGGGTTTTTTTTTTCTGAGGCCTCCATCTTTGGCTTGCACACGGTACTATCTCCCTGGATCTTCACAATGGCTTCCCTCTATGGTTGTGCCATAATCTCTTTCCTTGTCTTTCAAGGACATCAGTCATAGTGGATTAGGGTTCAACCTCATAACTTCATTTGGTATTAATTACTTTATTAAAAGTCCCTACCTAAAAAAAAAGATACAGTGGAATTTAATAATTCTTTGAGTTTTGGAGGAAACAATCTCCCCATCATGATCGGAAACTGCTTTGCTTATTTTATTTAACTTTACAGGACAGTTCAAGAGTCTGTACTTACCTGTTTAATGTTGTCCCATCTGGGTTTCAGCAAACAGCCAAGGGTTTGTCTCCTGTTCCTCAGTCGCTTTTGAAATTCCCCATTCAAGCATAACTTTCTTAAAAAAAAAAAAACAATTAAATATTGACATTTCTCAGGACTGAACTCCCCTCTCCCTGTTCTCTCCCTAGGTGATCTTGCCGGTCCACACAGCCTGGATCCATTGCTACGAAGACAACTCAACTGTTTGCTTGTTAGTTGGATTTTGTTTTCTGGGAGACTTGGAACTAGATACCTTGTCTCTAGAAAATTGCCACTGAGGAAAATGATGTGACTGGTTTTGTTGTTGTTTTGTATTGTTTTGTTTTGTTGTTCAGAGTGGTTTTTGTTTTAAAATATACCTATCTTTGAAAAGTCACCTCACACCACTAAGTTGATGCTTCCCTCCTAGGGGATTTCCACGGAAATCTTAGGTGAACTTGCTGGCCCTCCGCGGAGCTGACACGTGGGGTGTAACTGCTCTTGACATCAAGATGGCGGGGGAAGTGGGGGAATTCCAAGGTGCACACTGCATGAAAACAGTTCTGAAAAGTTGACAAATAAGCATTTATATTGCACACGTTATGCAACTGCCCTGCTGTGAAAAAGGACTTGGCTTGTTACCCCAACATTCTGTTAATGGGGAAGACATGGACTTTTTTTTTTAATCTGAGTTAAGCTGATTCAGTAGCTCAACTGCGGTGCATGATTTCAGGACATTCACACTTCAAAAGACTTCAAATATAATTATATGGCTCCTGAGATAACACACTGCTGCATATTAGTAATTAGAAATGAATGGGTTCAATCATTCACAGAGAGTGCACACCTTCAGTGTCCAGTGTCCATACTTGGTATCAAACACAGTACTTAGTAGAGGAGACAGGCAAGGGAGCTAGATGGCAGCCAAGCCCAGGGCACATGAGTGCTAAGTATGTAGGGATGCCATTGCTGTTCATTACACTCAGCTCTCTCTGTTCACATATGACCTAAGCCCTAGCTTGCTAACTTCAGAACAGATCCTACTCAAGCTTGCTACCATTTCAGCTCCTTTCTTAGCTGACTCTATGGCCTCTCACAGAAGCTACTTAATTACATGCATCTGGTGTTTGTTCTGAGGTAAATTAGCTTAGGTGGAAAGTGCACCGAAGCTTCCTACTCACTTTTGCTCATGGGCTTCTAACACCCCTAATGTCAGATGTATGAGCACATACGAGTGTATGCATCTAACACCTTGCAAAGACACTAACCCAAACTAGTCACAGTTGGCTTTTACTTAACTATTCTTTGGCTTTTTGTTGTTGTTTCTTTCCCTCCTAGAACAACTGGAAAGTTTTACAAACATGTCCATGCATTCCTTTATTGAAACAGGGCTCCTTATGCAGCCCAGGCTGGCCTTAAAGAAGTCACCGTTCCCCTTCGTCAGCTAGAATTACAGGCATGTGCCACAGGCTTGCTTTCTTTTGAGCAAGAGCAAGCTCATTTTATTTAAAAACAAAAGAAAACTAAACAAAAAAAAAATTCACAGATGCTAAGAATCATCTTCGCCCTGGGTACAGCTGAGTCAGCTCTGACTATAAGCCGCGACATATAATGTAAAGCCAGACAGTAGAGATGGATGGAATTTGAACACACACACACACACACACACACACACACACACACACACACACACACACCAAGTCAGCTGGGGGAAGATACTGGAAGGCATGAGGAATGCGTCAAGTGCAGATTTCTTAGAATACTTTTTGTTGAAGAAAATAATGAAGGGTAGCAAAGACACCCAATTTCTACCAGAAAGATGGCAGTTTTGCTGTAAGAAAAATTCTCTCCCTCATATTCCTGGTACCACCTTTGAGTGTCCTGTATATGTGGCTGTCCCTGTGTTCAAGGGCACTTAGGAAAGTGTCTACTTCCAAGGAAGAGAACATCAGAGTGAAGTGAAAGCCAAACTCCCCACTTCAGCAGAATTATCTCAGGTGGTGAAGAAAGGCAGGATGTGACTGCTTTGCCTCTAGAATTAGCAATATCTCCATTGAAAAGACATTTTCTGACTTCTCTGAGCCTCAATTTCCTCTCTAATGGCTACATACCTGTTCAATGACTTTGTAAATATTTATAAATGACAGACTTGGGTTGGGTGTGGTACAAAAAAAAAAAAGAAAGAAAGAGGAAGAGGTTAATGACCACACATAAAACAAGTCCTTGGAACGCTGGCCAAATTTCACAGCTGGAGTTTTATAAACTCCTTGAGGAGTTGGGTGAGGGACTGGTTCATGATATTGCCATGGCAATACTGTGGGTTTATGACAAAATATTGGGACAGTGAGGTGGATGGGCTGAGGAGGAGCAAGCACATTGGATAGGACAAGAAGGAAAGAATTCAAGACCCTCACTAAATATTTCACACCTGTCAATGGGTTTAATTAGCTGTGGAGTGAGGGGGGGAAGGGTTAACCCAAGGTCACTGCGGGGGGGGGGGGGGGGGGGAAGCTTGTGACACATGCTTCTATTTTGATATCTGCTGAATGCCACCTTATAGTCAGGACGGGCAGTGCATGAGTCCAGCAGGGAAACGACAGGCGTCATCGAGTCTTTAAATCAGTTTGATACAACAGAGTTCAGTGACTAAGTTGCCACAGGACTCAGATTCCTTCCACCAGCCCAGGATTTTCTGGTAAAAATGTTTGAAGTGACTGCCAAGCAAGACAGTTTTCCATTTTGCCAGTTTTCAAGTTGAGAAACAATTTAATTAAACTCAATTAAAAACAATTGTTTTGTGCAACAGTGTTTTGTGCTTGAATTTGCCTGCTTACACCAGCTCAAGCCTTCTGTTCCCATCCTTCTCATTCACACAGAGGGCAGCACCATTTCTTCTCAGAAACAGCTTGCTTGCTTGCATGAAATAAACCCTGCAGCCCTGTATAGGAGGGAGGGAGATGTATCAGCCGTATTGAGCTACCCACCATTCGCTCATCCGTTCAACAGATAGACAACCTCTGCTGTGGGTCAGGAGTTTTCCAGATTGTCTGTTCCCAGTGATCACTAGGACAGGGGGAATCCCTTTCACAGAGCCCAAGAACCAGGACATCTCCTCAGAGCAAATCACCCAGGGGCACAGAGGGTGCCCTGAAAAATGATTTAATTGTTAGTCACCTCTACAACAAACCCAAGCCACAGACATACAAACTGATCTGCTAAAGACAACGGGCTATTTTTAGTAATACAGTCACGCAGAAGAACTGTCTGCTCTCTGAAGTCCCTTATAGCCACGAGATCGGAATCCCATGGTATTTCACACATGAATGCCTTAATATACACTTTTATATAATATTTTAGTCACAGTTTAATGCCCTCCTCCTCAACCTTCTAGCCATTTTAGTAAGATTAAAACTTCACACATTCATACCTGGAACTGAGTATTTAATCTGTCTTAGGTGGTCTGAATGAGAAAATATCTCTTCCTCGTTAAGTAGTAAGGGAGGGGAAAAGAAAAATCAACTAATTTTTAGCAAAGTCAGTGGACAGTTAACTCACAAGATGCTCTGTTGAAATAAAAGGTGTCCACAGATGGGGAAGATGATGTAATATTTGTCTTTCTGTATTAAGCTTATTGCGTGTTATATAATGCCATGGCTAGTCAATTAAACAAATTGGAGGATTTCCTTTCTTTTAATACTTACTACTACTACTACTACTACTACTACTACTACTACTACTACGACTACTGGGAGGAACCTCTTTTTAGCCATTCATCCACTAGTGCATGTTTAGATGTATTATATTATGAATAGTATTGCAGTACCATTAGAGATAAGGAACAAAGAGAACAATTATTCAACAGGTACAGTGTTACAGCAAGACTGGGAAATAATATATTTTCCAGCATCCTCTTGCATATTAGGCTGACCAACTTCAAAAATATTTTATTGTGTATTTTAAAATAGTTAAAGGATTTTGAACCTTCTTATCACCAAGAAATGAAAAATGCTTATGCTAATTACCCTTATTTGATGGTCACATATTGTGTGTGTGCATCAGCGCATGCCAGTATGCATAAAAAATAATGTATACGGTTATTTTGCCAAATGAAAACAACGCTTTTTTAAACAGAGACAAAGGGAAAAATGTAAGCCATCAAGAAACAATGTTTTCACATTGGGTGTAGACCCATCATCCCAAGCCAAAGTACACTGAGCATGAGTCAAAGAAGAATGTGCTAGGAGACACTGGGCAACTCCAACCACAATGACATCAGCAGAAGACCTTAAAGGAGTTCCCCCGAGCCGCGGGCTTAGAGGAAATATCTTAAGATTGAGCACAAGGGTGAAGACTCCCATCTTTACCAGCTGCTCTGGGCTTGACCTTGGGTTGTAAGATCCAGACAGTTGACAAGGAATGGCAGTGTTGGTGGCAACAATATAGTACAGGGTCTTTACCCACTACTTCATTCAGTTCACCCAGTAGTAGGCCTTAACTCGGTGCCCGTGGTCCTAGATGGGTTCCTGCATATGTCAGCAGAATTCGGAGCATATGAATAGAAGTTCATCGTGTTACTTACTTCTGCAAATGTTTCTTGAGCCCACTGAAAAGTTCTGTCACCTTGGTGGCCACAAAGACAATGACACGTGCACTCATTCCAGAGAGGTCAAGTAGGGCTGGCATATTTAAAAAGATAATAATAAATACTTCCAAGGAAGAGCTGATGGCTTGGCCAATAAAATCCTTGCTATGCAAGCATGAGGAACTGAGTTCAGATCCTCAACACTTACATAGCAAAAGCATGGTACAGTGGTGGGCATCTGTAAGCCCAGCACCAAGGAGGCAGACAGACAGACAGATGACAGATCCTTGGAGCTTACCAGCCTACCAGCCTAGCCAAACTAGTGTGCTTCAAGCTTAGCAAGGGAAGGAAGACTTTGTCTCGAAAAAGAAGGTGGAATTGATTACAAAGATACCAGGCATAAACCTCTGGCCTCCAGATGTATGAGCACACAATAAATGTATATCTCTGCGCATGTCTTGCACACATTCACAGGAACACATACATACATATAAGAGAGAGGGAGAGAGGGAGAGAGAGAGAGAGAGAGAGAGAGAGAGAGAAAGGACTTCAGAGATTGTCAAGTCCAAGCCAGCAGCCCAAATACGGCACAAGATCACAGGGGTGGGAGTTGAGCCCCCTGAAACTTTTTTGTACATGGAGGGTCTGTGTTACCCTCCACACAGGGTAGACATTCAGGGATGTTTAGAGAACTCTGCCTGCTGTCTTAGTTACTTGTCTATTGTTATGAAGGGACACCATGATCAAGGCAACTTAGAGAAGAAGGAGTTTATTTGGCACTTACAGTTTCAGAGGGTCAGAGTTCCATGACCTTCCTGGCAAGGGGCATGGCAGCAGGCAGGCAGGCATGGCTATGGAACAGATGACGAGACTTTGTATTTTGATCTGCAAGCATGAGGAAAAGAGAGCTATCTGAGAATGGCATGGGTCTTCTGATACCTCAAATCCCACCCCTGGTGACACACCTCCTCCAATAAGGCCACAACCCTTAATCTTTCCCAAACAGTTCCACCAACTGGGGGCCAACTATACGAACATGTAAGCCAATGGGAGCCATTCTCACCCACACCTCACAGCCGCTAAGCTGGGACTAGGCCTTACACCAAGCCTCCTTTAACTGCACAAAGGCAAACAATGCTTGGGAACGCATTGAACACATGAATACATGCATTTGTGTTTGAAAAAGGTTGATATGTTATCTCCTGCTGGGAATGCCAATGAAACCGAGTTCCTACCAGGGTCTTCTTTCCTGACCACCTGGATTTCTTTTCCACTAAAGCCTCAGTGGTTCTTTCAAAACCATCTGCTGTGTACTTTCTAAATACAAGACCCCATACAATGGCTTCTTACAAGGCAATACAATTCTTTTTTTTTTCCCCCTGAGACAGGGTTTCTCTGTGTAGCCTTGGCTGTCCTGATCTCACTTTGTAGACCAGGCTGACCTCGAACTCAGAGATCCGTCTGCCTCTGCCTCCCAAGTGCTGGGATTAAAGGCGTGTGCCACCACTGCCCAGTGGCAATACAATCCTTACATATAAGTGCTGATAGACAATAAACTAATGTGTCCTGAAGTAGGCAGAGTTAGTGCAGGAACATCAATATAAAGACATTTTAGTTTGAGCTTTGACCCTTGCATCTGCAGATGTCCATATCGGGCGAGCTGGGTTTGCTCAAAGAACATCAAATTGTTCCACAAGACGCATGCGTGGGAGCTCCAGCAAGAGACATTTTGTCCTCCTCACCAAAAGATAAGCAGGAGATATTTGAGCCTACTTTGGTTAGCCTTTGTTGTCATTACTTCTTGTTTCGGGTCTTGCATAGTCTCACACGGAGTGACATCTGCAACCCTTCAGCTAACTTTTGTAAGACCCATTTAAACAGAAGCTCAAAGCCTCACATGGGCATACGTGTTGGTCCTGATTTTGTTAACACCAGCACTGAAGTTGAATCCATTTTTGCTATTGTTTCAGATGATTGGAAGTTACGTAGGTGAGCCCGCCTACAATGGGCCACAGCACAGCAAAGACAACATGCTGTCACATGCAGACCACGTGAGGGCACAAGGCATTTACTGGAGCAAGAGTCTTGCAGTTTCGCATGACATGGAAGCCTTGGAGGTTGGGATGTTTATATTAGGTCCGATGCTGTGAACTAGATAAAGAATCACATCTGTCGAGGAGCCAGTCAGTAGGCCTGCCTTGAGTCAGGGGAGTTGGGAGGCCATTGGTGGAATTTTTCAAATGCCAAGGTGGGGGGCGGGGTTGAAGTTAGAAAGAATGGTCACCAAAAGTACTGGAAAAGTTTAGAATGTGGTTATACTTCTTTTTAACTGAGTTGGCATTGATGGTGTGAGGTGGTAACCATGGTTACTTTTGTGCTGTTGGCATTCTCCAACCCTAGAACCATAGAAAGGCCTTTGAGACCAGCAGGCAGCTTGCAAGAGAGTTTAAGGGTAGAAACTGATCTCTAACAGGAGGCAGGTCTCTGCCATCATCCACGGCTCTGGAGAGAATAGTCACCCGAGACACCTCCCACATCAAGATGACTTAGAAAGATGTGTCAAGAGTGCTTGATAGAACACTGATGACCAAGTTATTTATGGCAGTGCCCCAACTGCTGCCACAACCCTCTTCTTAAAATAAACAACAGGTGGGAAGCTTGGTCTCGATTTCAATGTCAGCACATGTATAAGATATACCATTTTATTTTTTTTGCTTCCTGATTTTCTACATGTAACAGCCCTTGACTTTGAGGATGCAGAGAAAACCATGATTACAGTCCTTTTCATATACGTCTTTAAAGTGTCTGTGTATTGATATCATCAAAAATCCTGAGACAGGAGTATGAGTTTGTGTGTGTGTGTGTGTGTGTGTGTGTGTGTGTGTGTGTGTGTGTGTGCATATGCATGTGTGTTTATGGCTTGAAACCATTTTTCTTTCATCTAGATCAGTACAATCATCCACTTTATTCTTTCCTCCTAGCTTCTGTAGCTTTGTGGCCAACACCGTTGCCGGACACTTGAGAATTCTAAGCATAACTACATCTCTGTCTCAAAAAATTATTTGCCAGAGATAATTTTAATTAAAAGCCATGCATTTAGCCAGATGTGGTAGTGCGCTCCTTTAATCCCAGTACTCAGGGAGGCAAAGTTCAAGGGCAGCCTGGTGTATACAGTGAATCCAGGACAGCCGGGGCTGATACATCGAGAACCCCTGTCTCCAAAACCAAAACGAAAACAAACCAAAACAAAATCCATGCATTTAATGCATGTTTTTGTAAAAATAGATGGATCTCTCTCATGGTTGAACTGTTGACTGGTAAGAGGACAATGCTGGAGCTCAGGAGCACTGGCCCAGAGTTTGCCATCCTCTGTCACAGTGGCCACTTCAGAGCCCGGAAGCATTAAAAGGGTTTGGCTGGGCCCCAGATGCACTAAAGGCATCGGCACTTTGGCAAAGCGGCCTCTTTAACCTTGATGTCCTCACCAGCAGCCCTAGCATTTGTTCACAGCCAGGACACAGAAATCTCCAGAGATGGACGAAGGCCAGAGGTGTCGGGAGAGAAGTCCTGTGTCTGGTTTTTCAGAAACGTGTTCTCGGTCAAACCCAGATGCAATGGGTTGAAAGCAAAGACAATAGCAGGCCGTGAAGAAAAGAGACACTAAAGTGCATTTCCTCCTAGAAGGGATGGCTGCGAAGTGAGGTGGTCAGTGGAAGGGTGGGAAAGGAAACCTCTTTTTTTCCAGAGAGACAGCAGGGGGGGTGGAAGCGTTGACAGTCGGTCGAGGACTCCTTGAAATATATACAACCTGAAGATAAAATGTAAAAGCTGGCTGGACAGGGAGGAGAAGGACCCATTTCCCACCAGACGCTGGTTCTTGGCTAAATAGTGTATCCGATTTGAGTCTCAGCTTCCTCATCTGTGAGGAAGCATAGGATTTGGGTCACATGCCTTCCCCCTCCCCCTCCCCCCACGCCTATTCTCTTTATAATCACGTAGCCGAGCAGTTTTATAAGGCTCCTCTTCTCTAAAGCTTGCCAGGAAAGAATGCTGCATGGCGCAGGGCTCATCTAATCAGAACTGCCGTTGAATGTCTTGGGTGAGCCAAGTTCAGTGACAAAACTGACTTTTTTTCTCTTATAACAGGCTTGAATCCTGCCCCACCCCAACAGTAACATTCAGAAAACCAGATGGAGGACATTCTTTTTCCCCCTCTTAGGTTGAGTGAGCAGTCTCTGTGCCTGTTCCTATGGCCGTCAAGGCACAGCTTGTTACCTCTTTGCAGGAGAATTGACAAGCTGAGTTTGCGAAGCTGCCCACTGCTTAACATCCACCCATGCCCACTGGTGCCAAAGAGAATGAACACCTTGGGGGGTTTTGGTTTGTTTTTTGCTTTTTTATTATGGAGCTACCAATTTGCCTTGGTTTCCCCTTACATATCTCAGAATCCTGTGTGCTGAGGAAGGCAGATCGGAGCCCCTGTTCTTCATCTTGGTAGGCATGTTCTTCTATTCCACACACCATTGCTCTGTGGCTGGTTTCTGTTCAGCTTATAGATCTGATTCCTGTTTCAGTAACATTAGCTAGATCCATCAAATTTGCTGTGGCAGGCTGAGTAGCATCCCCAGAACCCAGGTAAAAGTTGGAAGGAGAGAACCAACTCTGCAGAGTTGTCCTCTGCCCTCCATGTTTGCCCCTCCACACATGCATGTACATATGTGCATATATAATATTACATCTGTTGTCTGCAGCAGACTTAGAGATTCTGATTTAGAGAGTCTGTAAAGAAATGTCAATCAAGATTCTAGGGTTGCTGAGGCTCTATGATGGCTCTTAGACGGTTCTTCATTGTCTGTTGTCTAGCAACACAGAACAACTGTTCAGTCTTTATCTGATCAAAACCCCCACAGCAGAGTTCCCAGAAAAGTTAAGGGTGTAGCTATGATCAATGCAAAGACACAGTCCCGTTGATAAACTGGTAGACAATGCCATGTGCCCTGGAAATATCAAAGAACTGCCTTTTGGAAATGTTAGATCTATAAAAAGTATTCCTCAATTGCAAAGGGTTAGTTTGAGTATTAGAGAAAAAAAAGCCATTTTGATATACAAGTTTAAAATGGATAAAGACCACAGAAGTCCTACTATTATTATATGATCCCCTCTGTCACCCCCAACAAAGAAGAGGCCGAGGGTTAGCAATGCTGAGAGGGGTCCCTAAGAAACACAGGTGGTTAAAAGCAGAACTCAGGCCTAGTTTAGGCCACGTGACTTCCAGTTGGTTCCTTTTTCTCTTTTTTCAAGTCAGTTTCTTCTAGACAAAAGAGGCCCTATTTGCAGATGGAAGACATGACTGGGTCAAGTGTGACATCAAGCCTTTCAGGTGCCCTCAGCATCTCCCATTAGCCTCTCTGGTCCCTGGAAGTTTTCTCCAGATCCCAGGATGCATTGCTGAGCCCTCTGAGTGCTGCCTGCCTCTGTGTGCGTGTACACTTGCTCCCAGGTGACACTCACACTGAGGTTCTCTTATTCCTGATTGCATTTCTTGTTTGGGGATGATACCTGGCTCAGTAAATATTTGTTGAGTTAATGATTAAAAAATTAGAGCTGGGCGTGGTGGGGCACGCCTTTAATCCAAGCACTTGGGAGGCAGAGGCAGGCAGATCACTGTGAGTTCGAGGCCAGTCTACAAAGAGAGTCCAGGACAGCCAAGGCTACACAAAGAAACCCTGTCTCAGAACAACAACAACAACAACAACAAAAAACAAAAACAAAAAACAAAAAAAACCAACAACAACAAAAATCGAAGGCAGCACAAATGGCTGGATGACCAGGAGTCCAGGGGCCCTGCCACTCACATCAAAAAGCTGGGTTAAGGCATTCCTCTGTGTAAAAATATAGGGACACTGGAGAAAGAATGATAAGTGATGCTATTGTCACAGGAAGGACAGTCAGGGTGGGGGTGGGGGGATGCCGGTTGGGGTGGGCACTGCTATATTCACATGTGATGGAGAGGAGTGAAAAAATGTTCTGTGGGACGTTGTATACACCTGATACCCATTAGGTCTTGCTTAACCCAAGGCTGGGGACCACTTGCTATCATCGCTCCATCCAGAATCCCTTTCTTACCATCGAAACACAGATGCAAAAGCCTTATAACCACACACCATCTCTGTGTACTTAATAAAAATCCCAGAGAAGCACCATGTCCGGTGCCACATTTAATTTCCTTGCACAGCTGGGAGGTGGGAGATATTATTGTCATTACTATTGAGATAGCTGAGGCAGGAAGCTGGTTTTTCAGCTTCTTAAACTTATGCTCTGGCCACCAGGCAAACAGATTTCTTCTCCCATTTATTTAGACTAATGCTAAAATGTGTACGGGGTGAATATCGTTATGCTGTCCCCATAGGTAAAAACTAAGCTTTCCTTCTGTTTGTTAGAACTAATGTTAACACTCGCTAGTCACACACACACACACACACACACACACACACACACACACACACACACACACACACACACTCATATCTAGGCTAGTATTTTAATGCTGTTCCAATTTACTAATACGGACATGCATCACAGCAAGCCCACAAACCTATCTTGCAATCTAAAATGCTCCCCTGTGTGGGGTGGAGGCGTTGGGGTAGAAGAGTCATACAAAGATTCTTAAAAGAATTCCACGGTGATATCAGCGCCCTTCCTGGGGTGGGCACGGTTTATATTTTCTACCTGCAATGAAACTGTCCATATCTACCAAAGAGATAAAGCAGAGGGCACATTAGAAATGAAGTGCTGTCTTGTGGCTCCTTTCATTATACTTCAGCGGCTTGTTCTCTCGAGTCTTCCCGCTGACCTGTGTCATCTGTGAGCACTGTGTACCACTGCCATTTTTCCATGTAAACAAGCCGTTATTGCCAATGGTAAGTCCCATGCTGACTTCATCAGCATCAGCTCCCCTCGACCCTCAAACCACGCTGGAGATGAAAGATGCTATAAAAAGGTTAGAGGATGGACAGAGCTGGAAACAGCTTTTTCCTGAAGATTTCCTTTTTTTCAAGATCAAAATCAGAAGCGGACCTTTTAAGGAGCAGCTCTGAATTTAATTTCTTTCCTTCTGTTCTTAGTTTTAATTTTCCCCTAACTGCACTTAAGTCACCAGTGTTCTTCTTTCCCATTGAAGGCCAGTGATTTGCACTTCTGTCGTGCCTTTCATCTGGGAACCACAAGGCCATCTGAGGTGTCTCTGATCAGCTTCAGAGGAGTCCTCCATCAGGTAAGCCCTTTGATGCCCTTCTTTTCAGAATGCATAGCAAGCATAGACTCCTCCATAAGAGCCAAGCCTTCTGGACCATAGACATAGGTGATTTCAAAGGGCAGCTGGACTGGAGTGGATGGCATGCTCTCATGGGGTAATGGGTATACATATGGACGAGTTAATGGTCCTATGATCCTGCATTGGTACCCTAGCTGTGCTTCAACACTTCTGACTTGCACAGGGAAGTTCAATCAGTTATGTTATTCAGGATACAGGTGCTTAAGGTTGGACAAGAACTGGGCAGCCAAGCTGGCTGGCATCTCAGGCTTGAAAGAGCCCTGGTGCTTTATAGGGAGGAGTTTGAGATCTAGTACTAATTGAAGGGTTATACTCTAAGATGATCTCATTTGATTGTTTCCTTAGTAAAGCTTAAACACAATGTAAGCCAACAAAAACCAAGAGAAACTCTGTTCACTACAGTTCAAGTTCATGTCCAGAAGGATCCTGGGATATTTTCTTGATAAAATCTAACATATGCCACTGACTCTCTGGAACAGGAAGATCTAAGACCCTGTGCTGCAAATAAGATAATTAATCTGAGTACCTGAAGCCAATTTTCATCAGCCAGGTGTGATCACTAGCACATTGTTCCACAGCCTCAGCTACCTTGACAAGTAGGACCGGTTCCAGTGAAAACACATCTAATCATGGGATTTATCAGGGTCAGGCTGCACAGGGGTAGACCTGGGCATCCTATTGACAAGTGTACAGTGGCTCAGAGCTCAAACCATAAAGCAAGTTTGAAGAAGTAGCAGATGTGGGTGCTGTCGTATTTCTTAAAAAAACAAACAAACACAAAAACCAGAACCTTCCTGGGGGGAAAAGAATGAGTAAGAGAAAAAACTCACCCACCCATCCCCTTTTCACCATGAAACACTGTACAGATTCTCTTTAAAAATAAAACATATTTGTTGCAATGCCTGATCATGGGACCAGTGACTTCTGGTATCTCTTATGGGATCTTTCTTGCCAAAGGAGTTCTGGTGAGGCCATGAGCCACCAGCTGGATAGAAAATAACATTTGAGGATGGCGACTTGCATCATCCACTCCTGCTCTCAGATTAGGGTCCCAATACCAAAGCACATTCAGCAAGAACATTCTGGGTTAATGAGTGTGGTAAGAGCACAAAGACAGTCATTTCCTCAACCTAATATATATCTCCATACCAGAGAACCAATCTTGTTTTAATTCAGATGTCATAAGGAAGAAAAATTAAAAGGTAGGGAAAGGGGGGATGTAAAGGATGTTCTCGTGGCAGCATATAGACATACTGCTAAGTCCATTATGACTCCTGATCTCACAAGAGTATATTAAGGACCCAGAGAGAAAAATATTTCAAAACGTAAGGTCATTTGTGCAATAGGGAGTGTCACATTACTGTAATGAAATATCTGAGTCAATTACTGTGTAAGCAGAAAACTTCTAGATGACCATTTTGATGGTGAAAACCCAGGATCAGGCAGTTCTGTAGGGTTGGCCTCTGGTAAGGGTGGAAATTGGCGATGACTAGATCACATGCTGGAGTGAGTGGCCACATCTTGAGCCAGGAAGAGAGAAACAATGAGATGTTTAGATCCCATAATTGTCTTTAATAGTATCTTTCATTAATCTAAGGACTTCCTCCTAGGCTACCCTGTTAGATGCCCACAGCACTTTCTAGTTCTGCTATCCTGGGTACCACATCTTTACATACGAGCCTTTCAGAGACACAATAATACCAAGCCCATGGCACTAGGCATGCTCACTCACAGATGGTCCATTAGCCACAACAACATCAAACACCCTGACCTTGGAGTTTCCACTCTGGCCATCTATCCTCAGTATCATCTCTGTTCTCATTGCAAACACAGACTGAATATTTTTGTCTCTTTAACTCAACTAAAAGTACTATAATGGAACTATCAAAGTTGGGTAATATTTAAAGAAGATGAGCACAGAAAACAAATGCTGTAAGATCTCCCACATGACATGTATAAGGGCTAAAGCATTTGTTTTCTTTGGACTGTGGAGATGATTTAGTGGGTAGGGGGAATTGCTACACAAACAGGAGGACCTGAGTTCGAATCCCTTACACCCACATAACCAGAGCATTGTCGCATGCCTTCTGTAACCTCAGTGCTATAGGAGGATGGAGGTACAAGGATTGCTGGGACTTTATGACCATCAGCCTAGTGCCAGGTTTGGGAACAATCCTGTTTCAATGGTATAAGGCAAAGAATAATAGAGCAGCTTTCAGACACATAGCCAGCGTTTGCTGCTTTGTGTGTTCCTTTTTCTCTTCCATCATTCTCCACCCTTATTAACTCCCTGGCACTTAGATAGGCGAGAAAAAAAGATAGAGGGGAAAGGGGGCAAAGTTATCCTTAGACCACTTCCTGCTGGTTGGAGCACAGAGTTCCTTGGGCACAAGTTTGATCTTCTCTGTTAGGATGTCTAATTTCTTCTTGTTGTTTCTTTGCCCTCCACTATTTGGCAAACCTCAGCCAACAGCATCCAACCACCAATCAGTCAACAACAGAAACCCCACCTCTTTGGGATCTATCATTAATATACCCTCTGAAAATTTCCCAGAATTCTGAATGTCACACACTCTCAGAAACTATCTGCCTCTGGCAAAAACCACTCTCCTGCTAGAGCACAAGGCAAATCATAATCACCTGCTGTGAAGCAGCCTCGTATCCCCACACCCGAGATTAAAGCAAAAGCATATTTCCATAATATTTCTGTGGGTTTTTTTTCAAAAGAAACAAAAATTCTCACTATACAGACATCTCCTTCTGACCTCCAGATGTACCCATGCATACACCACACACATACACACACACACATATTTCACACATATAAATAAGTAAATAAAAATTTAGATTAAAAATTTTAAAGTTATGCTCAAAGAATTAGAAGGTAGAATGGTGTCTACTACAGACTAGTAGTCAGGGTGTTTGAGCAGATGTTGGGCAGAGCATAGATTACCAGTTAGGAGGGACATCTAACTGCTGATTAAGGGAGACTTTAATAACCACACATCACATTCCTGATATACTTGTTAATAGATTATACTTAAAGGTTCTCATCATTAAAAAAATTATATATGAGGTGCTGCATATGTTAATGAACTCAGTTCTGTTCACTCTCTTCTTTCTTTCTTTCTTTTCTGTTATTTCTTATTCTTTTCTTTCTTTCTTTCTTTCTTTCTTTTCTTTTATTATTATTTTTTTGTTTTGTTTTGTTGAGACAGAATTTCACTGCATAGCCCTGGCTGTCCTGGAACAGTTCTACTCTTAAATAGTATATGATTGATTCAAATAATCATGCTTGACATAATAAACATATATATATGTATATACATGTGTGTATAAAATATGCATATTACATAACTTTTTAGTTAAAATTTTTATAAATTATAGTCAACACTGTGATTCTACACTCCACATCTCATATCCTACAGTCACCTTTATTCACACTCTTCAAATGTTTCCCCAAACCTACACTCACGCCACACCAATGGCTTACCCATAGACATGACATCAACAACACATACAGACTTCTAAGCCTTATCCAAATTTAACCTTCATTCCCTGGGGTTGTACAGGACATGGTAGATGTTTGAACCACACATTGAGTGGTGGACTAAGTCTGGTGAAGATTTTGATGTCTGAGTGAAAAATAGGCACATACAGGTGAGTACTGAGCAAAAAGCATGTCTATTGGTCTCTGAAAGCAGCATCCCAGAAGGTAGAGATAGAGCTGCCTGCAGAGTCATCTGAACCCACTCTTGGTGTCCTTCAGCATTTAACTGTGGACTATCAAAGGAACACCAGGCTTTCATAGGTGATTGGTATTATAGTTTTCATTGAGGTCTAAAGAGATAAACATCAATCTCAAAACCCATTATAGTGAAGTGATATTTTGAAAATATTTAGTAAAAGGGTATTGTTCTCATCAGGACTTGCTTGGGTCACATTTCTAAGAGCCCACTAATCTGGTAGAAGAAGAGAATGAGGTAGAAACCACTGAATGACACTAGTTCACTCTGAAGTAAAGGGAGCACAAAAAAAGCAAAAACCAAGATTACCCTTGGACCAGTTGCCTTGGTGCAAACTCGAGAAATGCAAGTAGATTCCTAGGAAAAAAGAAATAAACAAGGAGGGTAGAAAAAAAAAGGTCAACTCTCTTGATTGACTGACTGACTACCCATTTATGTAAGAGGGATAGCTGGTTGACCTCTTCTCAGGAGTCCAGATCTGTTACCCCGTGGTAGGGACTTTGAGGAAGCAAAGAAACAGCTACAGGACTCCATCTCTTTATATTTGTTTATTAAAAAGAAAGAAAAAGCAAAGGACAAATGGTCAACCTCCTGTTTATAATTTTTAAAATGCATTATACATACATACATACATACATACATACATACATACATACATACTAAGCTTACTATATTTTGTATATTAGCCCTGTCCTAGTCAATAGTTTGCCCAATACCTGAAGAGAGATTTAGAATGTTCATTGACTGGAGCCATGGATAACTTTCTGTGTTGTCCAGAACAAAATGTGCATTGGGAGAAGTCCTCTGAGCACCATCAACAATAGAAGAAAATGGCACCAACGCTGTTAGAAGATGCTTGACAATAATGGAACATCAGGATATGTTTCTTCTCCAAAAATCACATCTATGTACAAGGTGGAGGAACTTGGGGCTCCCCACACAATCTGAATTGTCAGAATGACATAAAATATTCTTAAAACAAAGAATAGATAAATGAAGGCAAGAGTGGCTCTTTTCTGCATGTAGAGAAATTATTCTTGGGAACACTGCTTTGGGCTCATGTTAGAACTGGCCTTTGAATTGCAAAAGAAGTAAAACACACAGAACAGTTCAAGGTATTGCAACCATTATCAGATGAGAAGCTGTGGAAAGCTCTGAGATGAACAGCACGGCAAGGGGATGGCTCAAGGACCAAGGCAGTCAATCACCTTCTGTATCAGAAGGGCTGTCACAAGACTTCTTGTTGGGTCTGTGGGACTTGTCCTACGGGTAGCAATAGCAGGTGGCAGTTATGTGACTGCAATGGCATTTCAGTACAAGCAAGGGATTAAACTAATTACAGCCATGATTGAAAAGCCACTTCCTGCTGTGCTATTGATGGGAGACTTTTGATGGGAGCTTTGCCTGAATACACATCTAATGGGTATTCTAAGTTCTCCTTTAGAAATGTGCTGCTGTCATAATGGCAGAGTATAAAAATGTCCTAAGTTACCCCCATACCTGCTTTCTCCCTCCATATATATATAAAATCAGTATGAGAGCTATGACATCATTTTTCTGAATGTTAGACTCCAGGGCTTCTCTGTGAGAAGGTCATCTCATGTTAACAAAATGATATCCTAGGCAAAATCCAGCAAGCATCTAAGAAAAGTGGTCCAGGCAGTGGACACACTGCAGGGATGAGAGGTAGAAAGGCTGTTTCTTTCTTCTCGTTCTTGGTAAGATGCACTCCATGAAGCATGAATTCGTTTTGATGTAAATGCTTTCATTCTAGAAAAGCTGCTAGTTCTCCCTGCTCGACTCCCTCCACAAAAACTCCAGGCCCTGATCTAAAAGGGATTCCAAATAAGGTGACACCACTGGTTTCAGTCTCCTCAGCTCCCAGTGGGCCTGTACTCAATACCTTCATTTCTCTCCAACAGCCTACCGCCCGGAAGCTGAGGGTGGAGCTCAGACATGGGTAGAGGCCAGGTCTGGCTGGCCTGAGCAAAGCCCTACATTCCTTCTCCAGTACTGTAAACCAAACCCAGCTGACAAGCAAACATGATGGGCCGTTTATCATACACTTTAAGAAGTTTTCAACCAAATGGTGAGTTAAACTAGTTTTACTTTCAAAGTAGAGAGAGGAGATGCAAGACTAGTGGGATTTGTTTGGGGTTTTTTTGTTTGTTTGTTTGGTTGGTTTTCCTGACACATAAAGAGAAGCAGCCCTCCAGCTGAAGAGACCAGAAAGGCAACAAGAAGGAGGAACTGGCTACAGGACCAAGTGGTCCAGGCAGACCAAAATCCAAGGGACCTCTGGCTTCACGTAAACAAAGTGGTCTCTACCAGGTCTGGCTATTAGCTATCACCGGCACTCACACAGGCCTTAGTCCTCCTAATTTACAAGGTAGAGTGTGTCATGAGGACCTGGGATGTCTAGACTAGTTGGTAGCCATCTCAAGGCCACGATTTCTCAATGTTCACATTAAACATGATAATGTGGACAGCCATAGACATTGCTTACCTAGTAGTCAAGGATCAAAGTTCTCATTCAGGGTAAGTGAGATGAAGAAAGGTTATGGGGTTGCCCCAAATATCACAACTGATATTTTTTCTCACTGAGCTTCAAAGCAATACAAAATGGTCTCTGACGCCTGGGGGAGCTTTTCACTGTTGCCATTCAGAACTCAACTGTGTGCCCATCTCTCACCTCCATGTAAGAGCTTTTGTTTTATTTTAGGTATAGCATTCTGAGGTCAGAGGCAAGACTGTTTTCTTGTTTGTTTGTTTGGTTGGTTGGTTTTTAAGGTGAGTCTCTGAGATGAAAATTACTCTAGAGAGCAGTGGAGCGCACACACTTTGCCATGCTATAGACCATGCTATAAAGGCAGTTGTTTCTCTCCTCTACCGCTGGGATGTCCATCTTGTGGGTCTTGGAGGTCACAGCATCTTCAGTCATTTCTGTGGTTACTGCACACAGCAACCCTGGGGAAGAGGGTTTCTGGGCTTTCTTACAGGTCTTGATACTATAACCTTCAGAATGAGACTTCTGGGAGGTGTCTGGGTCCAAAGAGAACCCATGTGTCTTATGAGTTCTCTTTCCCACCTTCAGGACCCTAGGTACCAGGATTTGGGCCAGGTCAGGCTTTGGATGAGCCAGAACTGAATCACCTCTGACTTCTACCCTGAGGATGAGTGAGAGGTGCTGCTTGGGTGGCCTGTGCTGGAGCAGCAGGTGTTCCTCTTCTCTGTCTACTCTGAAGCTCTAGTTCATGGAGTGCTTCTGTCACCTGAAAGTGCTTGCTCTCCTCTGTGGTGAGTTCCTTGCGGGAGGAGTAGGTAACTAACATCTCTCAGCCCTGCCCAGTGCTCAGAACACTGGCTGCTCTCGTGGGCTTATTTCATAACCAGGGAGTTCACAATGACATGTAGCTCCACCATTGGGATCTTGTCTAAACTGCACCTGGCCATTGATGAAGTCGCTCCAAGGGATTGTTACCTAACAAGTCCCTTCAGATTGAGACATTTCCTCCTACAGGGAGGAGGGAAGCTCGTGAGCCTCAGGAAGTAAATGACCCAAGTCCAAAAAAGCTGAAACTGACAAGATTCACAAGGCCTCTCCTCAACTTTATAAGAACAAAAAAGGACTTGCTAGGAAGAGGAGACTCTCTGCCCTGGGAAGCCACCTTTAAGTAGACCTTGCAGCTTTTCTGTGTTGTCCCTCTGCCTTTAAGTTACTGTAAGTAGTCCCAATTGGTTCACTGGTTCACTAACTTGGTGCCATTTTTTTTTTTTTTTTTTTTTTTGGTTTGTCACTGGCTCCCTATCTGGGGTAAATAGACATTTGTTAGCATCTCCCTACCCAGTTTGGAGGCAGGCACTAGTCTGCCCTTCCTCCCCACTAGCAAAAGTTGATACTTGACTCTAAAGTCACCTGCTTCCGGAGTCTTGGGCACCAGGTCTTGGCCAACATCTGTTGAACATGGTTGTTTGGCCTACAGACCTATTAGGCCCCAGAACATTCCGTTCTGGTTGTCCTGAAGCCATTGAGAAAACGAAACCTGGTCTCTGTCTTGGCAGGGCAGCAGTGGTTAAAAATTGTTATTTGTTTCAAAATGATTGTTGAGAGGATTTTAAATGTTCTCAATACAGAAAAAAGGATAAATGTGTAGGCTGATGTGCATGCCAATTTCTCTGGCCATTGCACATTATAGAGATATATTGATATCATATAACATCCCCAAATATGGATGACTATTATGGATTAATGAAACTTTTTGTTTTAATTTTCAAGACTAGCCTTCTTCGCTGCCACCGTCCATCCATCCGTCTGTCATGGGCTGTATGCACATCCTCAGGATGGGCCTGTCCTAATTAGGGCTCCCCAACTACTGACACATCCCCACATGGCTGGAGTTGATGTCTCATGATGTAAAGGAACAGATTTATAAACAGGCCAAGAAAGGCCTGACTCCTTCTGAGATAGGTGGGATCCTGAAGACACACATGGTGTGGCACAGGTCTGTTTTGTGACCGGTAATAAACCCTTGAGAATTCGTAAGTTCAACAGCCTTGCCCCTGACCTCTCTAAGGACCTCAACCATTTGAATGAGAAAGCAGTCACTGTCTGCGAGAGCTTGAGAGGAACATAAAGGAGAAGGATGCTAAATCCCACCCGATTCTATGGAGACCAGAATTCACTGCTTGGCTCAGTACTATAAAACTAAGTGTGTCCTTCCACCAAACTGGAAATATGAGTCGTCCACGGCCTCTGCTCTAGTGGCCATAAATTCTCTTATGCAGACAGTAATAACTTTAAATTAAAAAATCACTTTAAATAAAAAAAAATTCAAAACTATTTAAATGAAACATTTACTAGTTCATCTGAAAGCAGGCTTTCTTTCATAACTAGAAATGACTAAAAAAATAATAATAACCTGTCTTGGATAATAAGACATCACAATGCCCCCAAATATCTCCTATTTGTTTTCAGTGGTGGGTATGGAGGAGGATGCTTACCTGGTTTTGTTTGCTTGTTTTGTGAAGATGGATGCTCTGCATTTTTATTTTCCCTCTTATGATGGAATCTGCACTTATCTTAGATGAAAGTATAGGAAACAGGGCAGGACCAAAGAGGATTCAACTGGGAAAAGTTTTTTGGTTTTTTGGTTTTTTTGGTTTTTTGCTTTTCGAGACAAGGTTTTTCTGGGTCTCTTTGGCTGTCCTCGACTCTCTTTATGAACCAGACTGGCCTGGAACTCACAGAGATCTGCCTGCCTCTGCCTCCCTGAGTGCTGGGATTGTCAGCATGTGCCACCACACCCGGCAAGAAAACGCTTTTAAAAAAAAAGATGTATTTATTTATTATTATGTACACAGCGCTCCGCTTGCGTGTACTCCTGCAAGCCAGAAGAGAGCACCTTATCACATTACAGATGGTTATGAGCCACCGTGTGGTTGCTGGGAATTGAACTCAGGATCTTTGAAAGAGCAGGTGGTGCCCTTAACCACTGAGCCATCTCTCCAGCCCCAAGAAAATGCTTTTTAACAGATACAAGGATGTTGAATCTGACGACATGGTTGGTTACCCAAATGACCGGCTGGGTGACAGTAGTGAAAAAGTAGGAGCAAAGGAAACATAGTACTGCACCTCTCTATTCCCTCTCAAAACGATTCCTCCTCACAGCAGAGGCAAACTGAAACTTAATTCCCAGGTCTCCGAGTGTGTTCTTTTCTCTTGATATTAATAACTCCACTTTGCATCACACATCTTGGTTTAAAAATGTTTTAAGCATCCGTTCGTTTAGGTATTTATAGTTAGGATTTCACACTCGGCAGAGAGGTATGTAAGATTCCTTTTGGCTGGGTGTGCAGGCAGTGGAGCGCCTCCCTTTACTTGGCTGTATCAGGGCAGAGTGGGGGATGAAGGAGAGGAGGGAGCCTCAGTAAAAAGATCCCGCAACAGCAGTTTCTACTGCTGGGGAAATCAGCTGCTGCCCGGCTTCAACCACAAGTCCCAGAGTCCCTGTACTCTCCTAAGTTCAAAGACCAATGGAAACGGTTAAAGACTTTAGTTAAATTACGTGTGATGCCTGTGCGGCTGTGTGGAGGCTTGTGTGTCGGACTGCAGGTGCCAGCAACGGCCAGAAGGGCGGGAACCATTGGGGCTAGAGTTACAGGCAGCTGTGAGCCACCCAGAGGACGGTGCTGAGAGTGGAACTCTGGTCCTCCTGAAAAGCAGCACATGCTTTTAGCTGCTGAGCCATCTTTGTAGCCCAAAAGACCAATTTCCAACACACCAGACCCTTCATTTGTTTTCAAGGTGGGAGAGCATCTCGAGGAAAGTTTATTCAACTATTTGGGGGTGGGCCATGCCTGGATTGGCATAACAACGAGGGATCATTACATCAGTGAGGGGAGAAACATCTACAACCACTAGGACTGCTTTGTTTGACGATTCTCTTTGAACTGTCCATTTTCTGAGCTGGGAGAAAGGGATACGTGGTCCTTTCTCTTTCTGACAGGTTAGGACAGAGGCCGGAACATAGCTGCTTGGATTTAGACGTTTGGCAGGCGCCACCCATCTTTCTTTGTATTTTAGATTGGCTTTATTCCTAGTCTTTCTTGAGCTTCTATTACAAAATAGCATTTTTTGCATCACTCAAAGTCTGTTAGGGTATATGTGTCCCTGGCTTAACCCTATCCTACTCTACACAGGGAATGGCCCAACAGTTAAGAACATCAGCTGCTCTTGCAGAGGACCCAAGTTTAGCTTCGAGCACCCACCTGGCAGCTAACAACCATCTGTAACTCCAGTCCCAGAGGATACAACAGCATCTTCTGGCCTCCTCACACACACCTCACACATGTCGCACATTTACCTGAATGCAGGCAAACCACCTGTACATATAAAATAAAAACAAATAAATAAACACCCATAAACACTGAATAAACCGATGGTGTAGGTCACAAGGATAGTGTGTGACTGGTATGTGCATAGTCATGGGGTCCATACCTAGCACCAAAGAGCAACAACAACAAAAATGATTAAAGAAGAGACTTGACTCATAGTTCCTGTGTTGATGTGGTTTGTTTTTCCAACATGAGCTCTGGACCCTCATTCCCTTGGAAAGACTAGATTTTGGACCTTCTTTCCAACCCACAGGCCATTTGATACCAACTAGCTGATTAATTAGGGCCTCAACTAGCTAATTTATCCAGTCAAATCATGGAGGCCCTGTTGAAATATTTACACAGCAGTGGACCAAATAATCCCAAACCAAACAGCTTCACCTATTCATACAGGCATGGTAATGGTGCAGTTTCAGGACTTGACATGGTTTTTTAAAATGCCAAATACAGAGGCTGGAGAGATTAAGGGCACTGACTGCTCTTCCAGAGGTCCTGAGTTCAATTCCCAGCACCAACATAGTAGCTCACAATCATCGATAATGTGATCTGATGCCCCTTTCTGGCCTGTAGATGGAGCACTCATAAAATAAATAAATAAAAAAAATTTTTTTAAATGCCAAATACAAGTGGAGCATGAGAGTGCACAACTGTAATCTCCCAGGTAGGGAGGCTGAGGCAGGGGAATCACACAGCCTTTGAGGGCAACCTGGGAGACATAGTAAGTTTCACCTGGGTAGAGACCACATAGTAAGGCTGTCTCAGGGTGAGAACAAGACAGAAATCAAGACACACAGAGAGAAATATAAACATACCATATT
The DNA here is from genome assembly GCF_964271855.1 of Acomys minous. Taxonomy (NCBI): domain Eukaryota; kingdom Metazoa; phylum Chordata; class Mammalia; order Rodentia; family Muridae; genus Acomys; species Acomys minous. The sequence continues at coordinate 52,447,462 of NC_140490.1, read as the reverse complement.
TCCCAGCATATAAGATGACTTATTAATACCCTAAAAATACGTACCAAAGTCAGGGGTCATCTTATACACTGGGTACTTACCTGTAGCTTGCTTCCCCTTGTTTTATATGTCCGGCACATGTAATGGGAGGTGCCATGGCTGAGTCCATGCTCTGTGCAGGGAGTATGAAGCAGGAAGGAACACATCTTCCTGTACCTCAAGGAGGAGAACATTATCATGGACTGGCTCTCCACCAGAACCCGCCCATTCAACTGGGAGGGCTGTGCATCTTTCAGGTTGAGTGTGGAGCGTGCCTTAAAGGGGCAGTGTAGGCTGGCAGTGGTATTTAATAAAGCGCTTAGCAGTCTGTGCCCTGCCTGCAAATTGACACATGCCCGAGTTTGCTGCACAGGGTGTACATTGGAAGAAGGGTAGTCTTACATGGCGAGTATATTCCAAACTCTACATTTTAACTGGAAAAGTTGGGGGTTGTCTTATACACCCAGTTGTCTTATATGCCAGAAAATATGGTATATATGGGCATATATACAAAATCTGTATATATGTGTATTTATGTACACAGTCAGCTTTCTGTATTCATATATTCTGAATCCATATTTTAACTAAACACAGACAGAGAACATTTGAAAAAATTGTATCTACAAATTGACAATTATATTAGTCATTTCCCCAGTAAAATCTGCATAACAACTACTTGCATGGGCTTACATTTGGTGCCATAAGTCATTTTCAGAAAATTTGATTTGATTTAGGGATTCTGCACAGGTTACATGAAAATATTATGCAATTTTATATGAGGGGTAGGCATCTGAGTATCTGTATGTTTGGATATAGTCCTTGAACCAACTCCTTTCTAGACACATGAAATGACTACACGCACATATGTGTGTCTGAGGGCTTAGCATGGGTGTCCTAAAGCACTTAGCAAAAAACAACACTTTGAACTTAAAAGCAAATCATTTTCACTGAGAGATTTCTTGTCTTTCACTAGAAAGTTCTGACATTCTGTCACCCCTCTCCCCCTCACCCTCACTTTCTTTCTTTCATTTTATTAATTTATTCATATTACATCTCAATTGTTATCCCATCCTTTGTATCCTCCCATTCCTCCCTCCCTCCCATTTCCCCCTACTCCCCTCCCCTATGACTATGACTGAGGGGGACCTCCTCCCCCTGTATATGCTCATAGGGTATCGAGTATCAAGTCTCTTCTTGGTAGCCTGCTATCCTTCCTCTGAGTGCCACCAGGCCTCCCCATCCAGGGGACATGGTCAAATATGGGGCACCAGAGTTCGTGTGAAAGTCAGTCCCCACTCTTCACTCACAGGAATGTCCTGTCCATTGGCTAGATTTTGGTAAGGGTTCAAAGTTTACTGCACATATTGTCCTTGGCTGGTGCCATAGTTTGAGCAGGGCCCCTGGGCCCAGATCCGCCCATCATATTGTTCTTCTTGTAGGATTCTAGGACAGTCTGGATCCTTCTATTTCCCCATTCTCCCATGATTCTCTCACCTAGAGTCCCAACAGGATGTCCTCCCCTCTACCCTACTTTCCTGGTAAGTGAAGACTTTCATTGGTTATGCCCCTTGGGCTAGTGTCCAGATATAAGTAAGTATATGCCATTTGAGTCTTTCTGCTTCTGGGTTAACTCACACATTATGATCATTTCCAGTTCAATCCATTTGTCCACAAATTTTGGAAATCCCTTGTTTTTAATAGCTGAGTAGTATTCCATAGTGTAAATGTATCACAGTTTCTTTATCCATTCTTCTACTGAGGGACATTTAGGCTGTTTCCATGTTCTGGCTATTATGAATAAGGCGAACAGCATATTCAACAAATGGTGCTGGTCTAACTAGATGTCTACATGTAGAAAAATGCAACTGGGCCCATATTTGTCACCATGCACAAAACTCAAGTCCAAGCGGATTAAAGACCTCAACATAAAACCAGAGACACTAAATCGGTTAGAAGAAAAAGTGGGGAAGAGCCTGGAACACATTGGCACAGGAGACAACTTCCTAAACAGAACTCTAACAGTCCAGGCTGTAAGGTCAACAATTAATAAATGGGACCTTATGAGGCTGAGAAGCTTCTGTAAGGCAGGAGACACTGTCAACAGAACAAAATGACAGCCTACAGACTGGGAAAAGATCTTCACCAACCTTACATCTGACAAAGTTCTAATATCCAAAATATATAAAGAACTCAAGAAATTAAACACCACCAAACCAAATAACCCAATTGAGAAATGGGGCTCAGAACTAAAAAGAATTCTCAGCAGAGGAATATAAAAAAGCTGAGAAATACTTAAAGAAATGCTCAACGTCTTTAGTCATCAGAGAAATGCAAATCAAAACAACTCTGAGATTCCATCTTACACTCATCAAAATGGCTAAGATCAAATGACACACATGCTGGCGAGGATGTGGAGAGAGAGGAACACTCCTTCATTGCTGGTGGGAATGCAAACTAGTACAACCACTTTGGAAATCTATCTGGCGTTATCTCAGGAAGCTGGGAATAGGGCTTTCTCAAGACCCAGCTATTCCACTCCTTGGAATATACCCAGAAGATGCTCCAGCACACAACAAGGACATATGCTCACCCTCACTTTCACGTTCACTCCCTACACAGGGAGCATAGATGAGGTCAGTACCATGGTGATCAGAAATTCCTTTTATAGGCAGCTGGGGCAGCCTTCTGTTGTCAGTCCAGCACTGGCAGTCAGAAGTACCAGTATTAGGCAACTGTCAAAAATTCACAAGCCTTTCTGGTGATTGATGCATTTCCACCCTCTGAACATTTGACCATTAAGCAAATTTTTCTTAGGTCATTGTGCAGCAAAAACCATTTAACTGAACACAAAACTCAGTATCTCTTTTAAAGGCAGTGGCTCCTCTCAGCAAAAATAGAACCCAGGGAGTGACAGCACAGCCTCCTGCCAACTGAACCGTCTTTACAAATAGTCGTTCTATTTTCAAAAGAAGAATATATTCTTTTCAGCCATGATTAGACATTGAGAAGCTTAAAGACAAGCACACGGAGAGTGTCATGTTGTGGCCATTAGTGAAGCAAGCCAGAGATAAATGGTCAGTTCAGAATGTCTTTCCCATGCCACACACAGAATTTTATTTTCTGCAATGCTCCCTGATGGTCTCAAGGGCTCACTGTATTTATATAAAGAGTCCTTGCCTCTCCAAAGCCTGGAATGTTTATGCTTTAACACATCATCTTCAAAGACTCCAGCTGAAAAGAACAATGCTTTTTAAAAAAACACCCTGTTATCTATATCAGAGAGTTATTAACAAAAGAAAGGGAACTTTTTGTAGCAAATCTGTATAGATCAGTGGTTTTCAAGAGGAGGCTTTTTTTTTTTCCCTAGAGATCATTTGAAAAGTCTGAAGATACATACGGTCATAGCTAGTATCTAATGGGCAGAGGTTAGGGCCTCTTTAAAGTGCCTACAGTGTCCAGGACAGACCCACAGCAAGGAATTATGCAGGCTAAATGTCGATGAGACCATGGCTGACTCTGCTGCAGATGTTCTGTTCACATATCACAATGCAACTTTGCTCCATCCGATGGAAAATTAGCTCCCAATAGAAGAGAACATGCACCAGTGTCCTTAGGAACTGTCATAGGTGACATGTTGCCATGAGTGCACACACTCTCCATTTCTCCATGTTAGAGAGAAAACTGCCATGCTGGGAGTGAGATTCAACTCAGCATTTAGGACTTACGTAGCTCAATATGTCAGAGGGAACTGGTGCTTTCTTTGTTAGTCATGGAAATTGTCCCAACTGTCTATAGAGATGACACAAGGAACTACGCCTTCAGCTGATATTCATGGCAGGGGGCGGGTACTTACCATCTGAGTATTTACTCTACCACTGATAATGCAGCATGACCTTGGGGAACTCCATGACTCACAGACTCTGCTTTCACAGCTTCTATACCCCCTCTCACCTTTGGGGCGCCATAAAAGACATTCTTTGCTTGTGGTAGAGCCTAGAAAGGGGCCCAGAGGGGTGGAAATATCAAACATCTCTTTACTCTTCTGTAACACATGGAATCTGCCAAGGCAAATGTATCAGCATATTCTTTGTAACTGTTGTGAGCATTCAGATTGCAAGGCAGCAACTATCGGACTTTCAAAGTAAAGTCAAAGTGGCTGGGGTTCTGTATCAACCCTTCAGGTATGTTTGCAGCACCACAAGCCTGTGCCAATAGAGAGGCTGGACAGGGGGCAAAGACAGATTGTTTAACCTCTTTTGGGCCTTATAATTATAGTAATGGGGGTATGGTGATTTGAAAATAGATGGCCTCAAGAGACCCACATATGTGAATGCTTGCTCCATAAAAGTGTGGCACTATTAGGAGATGTGGCTTTGTAGATGGTGACCTTATTGGAGGAAGTGTGTCACTGTGGAGGTGGGCTTTGAGGACTCATATGCTTAAGCTAGGCCTAGTGTGGCCGTCTCCTTCTGCTGCCTGTGGATCCAGATGTAGAACTCTCCACTCGGTCTCCAGCACCATGTCTGCCTGTACACCACCATGCCTCCTACCATGATGATCATAGACTAAACCTCTGAGACTGTCAGCCAGCCCCAATTAAATGTTGCCCTTTAGAAGAATTGCTGTGGTCATGATGTCTCTTCACAGCAATAGAAACCCAAACTATGATACAAGGATAATGTGAATTAAGAACAACGCCTTCATCCTCAAACATATCTTGTCAGGGTTAAGCATGTCCATGAGGACCCCAGGACCCAAAATGATTAAATGTCAGAATTCCAGAGAATAAATAGCAATCTCTAAAACGTTACCAAAGGATGGAATGCACACTGATGTCCGCCATTCTGTTAGCAGCCAAAGACATCAGAAGGCAAGAGGGCAAAGTGTACAGGGTTTGGAAGGAAAATGAAGTTAGTTTTGCCAGATTCTGTGATGAATAGAGGTAAGATAAAGACAATAGCACAAAAAATATACTACTCACAAATCCCATGGGCAAATGGTACCTGAGGGCTTGTTCTAGAACTCTAGAAATAAAGTCTTGTTTCTTTTGTTTGTTTGTTTTGTTTGTTTGAGACAGGGTCTCATGTAGCCTAAGCTCACTTCAAATTCAGCACGTAGTTGATGGTCACCTACAACTCCTGATTAGTCAGCCTTCATCTCTCAAGTGCCAGGATGACAGGGACACAACACAATGGCCAGCATTATGATGACCTGGCATAAGAGGAGCATGAGCCATGAGGTGTGACTGGAAAGTCAGGACACAAACTGTAGGACCAAACAGACTCAAGCGGATGCCCCGTTTCGAGCAGCAGCACTCAGCCCAGGATCACATTACTCTCCAACAGACTTAGCGAGTCCTGATAGTTACACAGTGTTTTAGAATAATATCTGCAGACAAAGCATGTAAGACATAATTAGAGCTTGCTCATTGTAGTCAAATGTTATAAACCTCAGCAATAAAAGATAATGGGGACTGAGCCAAATTGGGAAGTAGAGAGGATCAGAGAGTAGAGATAAATATGTAAGTATACATCGTAATTTTCCGCAGTAGAAAGCAAAGAGATGCAGCCTAAAACAGATAATGTAAGAGTATGGAACTACGGGGCTTAGGACAACTGCTTTTTGTAACTCTTACTTTGGACAGTTTCACGGAGGCCTCAGGCGATGAGGTTGGATAAGACAAGTAAGTTATGAGCACAAAATTGGAAAGGAGGTAGAGAAAGGATTACTATTGGTAGATAACACATTCTCCTAATAACAGTACCACAGAGAATCTTCTCAGAAACTGTGGCAGATTGTAAATGAGCCCTGGACACAAGTAGAACATGTCAGAAATTGATAGCCTTAATAAATTATAAGGAATGATAACATTTGCAGAAACAGCAGAAGGCAAATTACCAAGAAAAAACTTACACTGGAAAAGCAGAAAACCTTTCTGAGAAAAACTTGACATCTATCATCCCTGATAGAGACAAAGTGAAAGCCAGCAAGTGGCGAGACTCAGGACCCTGAAGGTATCTGCATGGCCCAAGCTATCTCACAAAAGGTTTTAGATTGTATGTGAATGCACCCCCCCCTCACCCCCATGAGTCATGGGCTTGAACATATGGTGGCCAGCTAGTGGTATTGTAGAACCTTCATGTGATGGGGCCCAGCTGGCATGTGCTGGGGGCCACATCCCACAGCTGGGGCCAGAAGAAAACTGTTGTCTGGTCAGCTGCCACTATGTGACCAAAAATAACAAAACAAAACAAACAAACAAACAAACAAACAAAAACCTCACTGCTGGATCTCAGCAACACAGACTGAGTCACTCCTGTCTTCCTGGTAAGGACCTCTGCAACCATTAGCAAAACTATCCCCTTCTTCTGCTAAGCTGTTTCTTTGGTTGTCTCAGCATCCCGAAGAGGAAATAGCACACACATTCCAAATTGAAACACTAGCTAGCAGGAGAAAAAAGAATTCCATCTCATATTGGCAATTAAGATGCTGTGTACAATCAGCTGTTAGCAGTATGGGTTACCGTGTTATGAGCACAGACAGAGAAAGAGGAAGTGGCAGGGACCCACATACAGTCTAAACTGGATCCAATGGGCAGGCTGCAGAGATGACTCCAGTGTGATGCTTCTCCTTGTACATATTGTGTAGTGATGAGACAATTCATTAGCATCTCCATCACTTCCATTTTCATCTTCTTTCTCACAAGTGTACTGGGAACCTTCTCTGCTAGCTATTTTGAAATGATTAGTAAACAAACATTTTGGAGATGATCAAGTAGCCAATTGATATGTCTTATATAAACTACAAAAAAAAAAAAGCAAGAGAGAAATGGATGCGGGTGGTTTTTATTAAGTCCAGAAAACACTGGCAGAAAACAGTGATGCTGTCCTTTACAGCCCTGGAAGCCAGGAGCCTTTGCAAACTGTGACCCCCCAAATCCAGATGCTAAGAAGAAAAGGTGATGCCTTCCAACTCTGTAAAATCATTATTTTTCCCCCCTCAGGGCAGGTGGCATAAGTAAAGTCACAAGACGGATGAGACACTGGGAAAATTATGTCTAGCTCATTGCACAGAAAAATCAGCTACTCTCCCAAGTGCACAGGCCATTTCTAGACAGTCATCAGAAAATGGCCAGTCAGTTGTAGAAAAATGAGGACAGTACATTAACAGAAGCTTTCCAAGGAATGAACTAGCTTTTAAACATGAAAAGTTGCTGCGCCTTACTTGTAAAAGAAGAAAGACACATACAATTGTCCTGTGATGCCAGTTTTAGTCTTTCAGTCTAGGCAAACCTAAAAGCCCACAGTAAATCCAGACAGAGTTGGCTCATTGCCAGACAGGACTGTTAAGTCCATATCTCCTAGGGAAAGGAATTCACCAATATTTTCCAGAATTAAAACATGTTTATTCATGTTCACTTCAGCAGCATCACATACACTAAATCAGAATGACACAGGGATGATTGACATGGTCCCCGTGCAGGAATGCATTGCAAATTTATGCAGTGTGCAGTATTTGGAAAAATGCACTTACCTCATGACCTAGTAGTTCATTTTTAGAAATCGTTGCTACATGTGTCTCATACTTACACAGTCATGTGCTAGAAAACTTTTATTATGACTTTGATGTAATAGTAAAAAAAATTTCAACATCATTCACCAATGCCATCCACTCAAATAAATTATAACACCACCACTCAGTGGACCATTACATGGCTATCATAAGAGAAAGAAAGGAGAAAGAAAGAGGAAGCTCTTTGTGTACTAATGTGAAACTATCCAGAAATACTTATAATGTATAGTAATCCGTTATGGCTTGCTGGTAGAAAGGGAAGACAGGTCTTCATCGTTTAGTTTTTCTCTATCTGCACAAAGAATCACTACACACACAGAACTAGTCACAAGTGGGCTACCTATGCACAAAAGGCTATGTAACAAGGAAGAAACGAATAAAAGTGGCTACTGATACTCCTATAAGATGAAAGAAATTCTATTTCTAGGTACATAAACAAAAGGATGTGAAGCAAGAACTCAGACGAACACTTCTACACTGCTCTTTATAACATCATGCACAATAGCCCAAGTATGGGAACAATGTGAATGCTCACCAGTGGTTGAAAAGATAAATATGAATATATATATGTATATATAATGTATATATGTTTATATCACATATATATATATATATATATACATATATGACTGTTATTCAGCCTTGAAAAGTAACTTCTTACTTTTTACATATTTATTACACTCTGATAAATATCACAACTTGAGGAAACTTTTAGAGGCATTATGCTAAGTGAGAGAACCAACACACAGAAGAGCTGTTGGTTCTTCATCCCGGCTTGAAGGCCAGGGAAGCTGGCTCCTGATGCCTTAAAGGATGGCAGCCCAGTAGCTTTGACTGAAGATACCCACTCACCAGCAAGAAGTGAAATCAAGGCAGGACACAGAATTCCTGTTTGTCTCTCAAATTGCATTGTGTTGGGATTGCCACCACCAGAAGATGCATCAAAAAAATAGTTTCACAAACCCACCCAGAGGTGTGTGTGTGTGTGTGTGTGGTGTGTGTGTGTGTGTGTGTGTGTGTGTGTGTGTGTGTGTGTGTGACAAACCCACCCAGAGGTGTATCATCTTGATCCCAGATCTAATAGAGCAGACAACCAGGGTTACCTGTCACGTACAAGGAATCGGTAATTGTCACATTCATAGAGGCAGAAGATAAGATAGAAGGAACTAGAAGCTGAGAAGCGGGCATGGAAGCTCTTGCTAAGAGTCTGAGCCTGTGAAGATGGAGTCATTCTGCAGATGGGGTGTGGTGCTGACTGTACAGCTATGGATGGTGCACTTCAAATGGTTAAAATTAGTCCTGCTGCGCCATGGGCGTTTTTGTTTCTTTGCTTACAAACAAGGTCTTGTTGGGTAGTCCACACTGGCCTTGAACTCAGGATTCTCCTGTTCAGCCTCCTGAATGCTGAGGTTACCATTATTATGCTTAGTTGATACATACATGCATGCATACACACACACACACACACACACACACACACACACACACACACACACACACACACACACATGTACGTCATAATACCAAAAGAAACTGGCTGGTAATAAAGTTAGGAGTGTAAGTAGAAGATGCAGAGCTTGGAGAGACACCACTCAACATATGTCTCCTGCAGTATGTAAATATATTATGTAATTACCCAACAAGTCATTTCTGAAGAGCCATCTGGACTTCTTCTTGGATCACTTCTGCAATGTGAAATTTTTCTTTATGCAAATGCTGCCTTTTTTTTTTTTTTTTGGTCCCAGTGCCTTAAAAAGCACCTACATCATTGTTAAGATTGAGGAGATAAACTTCTACACACCAGCATATTAGCAGCCATGGCTAAGTGATACATGAATCTTCAGTTCTCTCCTGTTTATCTATCTAGAGAGGTACAGGCTGGGCATCTGAGAGAGCATCTCCATCCTGGTCTTTGAGGGGCTGGTTACTCCACTGACTGCTCTTGCCTGCAGTCTCAGCCTCCTACACAAGGGAGGCGAGAGGCCAGTTCTGATTTCGTCTCTCTGTGCTTTATGACCATGCTTGTGGTTGGTCTCCACCTCAACCTTTTGTGGTTGTTTGGTTTGGTCTTTTGAGACAGGCTTGTCCTTTTTTGAGGGGGTATGGGTTTGAAATAGAGTTTCTCTGTGTAACCTTGCCTGTCCTGGACCAGGCTGGCCTTGAACTCATAGAGATCCACCTGCCTCTGTCTTCTGAGTGCTGAGATTAGAGGTGCGTGTGCCACCACACCCGGCCCCCATTTTTACCTTCAACTTCCAGTATTCCTTCTGTTTCAGGCTCTACAGTTCTGGGGTCACAAGTGTGTGATATCACACTCGGCTTTTCATCAGCCTTTGGCACCTCATCCCCTCCTTGGTCCGGATCCTTTTTGCCTGCAGGAGTCCTCCCTTGCAGCGGAGCCACAGGAAGAAAAGGGCTTCAGCTCTGTCCCCACACAGTGCTCTATCAGCAGCTGCCTAGCCTCTACTTTAATGATTCCATTTCAAGACAGACAGTTGCTGTTGAAGTACCTGGTTCCAGTGCCACTGTTAACTCTTCCTTGTGTTGCCCAGAGACTTCTGCTCATGGGTCTTGTTGTTGTTGTTGTTGTTGTTTTGGTTGTTGTTTTTTGTTGTTGTTGTTTTGACAGTAGCCATTCTGATGGTGTCTTTGTAAGGTTTTTATTGCTGTGAAGAGATACCATGATCATGGCAACTCTTATAAAGGGAAGCATTTAACTGGGGCTGTCTTACAGGTTCAGAGGTTTAGTTCATTGTCACCATGGAGGGAAGCAGGCAGACACGGTGCTGGAGAGGTAGCTTGAGAGTTCTGCATCTGGATCCAAAGGCAGCAGGAAACGTTTGAAACCTCAAAGCCCACTCCTAGGGACACAGTTCCTCCAACAAGACCACTCCCACTCCAATAAGGCCACATCTCCAATTGGTGCAACTTCCTTGGTGACCAATACGTTCAAATCTATGAGCCTATGGGAGCCATTCTTAGGCAAACCAACATCACAGGTGGTTATGACCACATAGCTAACATTTTCACAGGCTCATTACTCATGAGCATAGCTTTGGAAAAACATCTGTTCAAATCCTTTGTCGGTTCCTTTCTTGTTTTCCTTTGGTGCTGAGAACTGAAGCCAGCTCCTGTGCATTCTGGGAAAGTGCTGCGGGACTGAACCCTCGGCCCTGACTTCTTCTACTTTACATCTTGAGACAGCGTCTGAATAAGCTGTCCAGGCTGGACCTGAACTGAGTCTATAGCCCAAACATTCTTGCTACTTGTGATCCACTTGCCTCAGCCTGAACTTGTCCAGGGGCTGGGATGGGGGACACAGCCCTCTGGTCAGTTTCTAATCCAGTTATTTGGAGTCTTGCTGTTAATATTGAGTTGTAACATGCCAGATATATGGCCCCCAGGTATTTTTTTTCCATTTTTTAAAATAGTCTCTCTCAGTGCCCAGAATAATACTCCTTGGTTTGACACCAAAATACAGGTACCAAAAGAGAAATTGGACCAGAGGTATCTTTTTTTTTTTTCTTTTTTCCTAAAACATCTGTCTGGTCATCAGTCAGTGCATAACATCTATCAGTCTCTCAATTCATCTACAGCTCTTCGTTTCTCTCTCTCTCTCTCTCTCTCTCTCTCTCTCTCTCTCTCTCTCTCTCACACACACACACACACACACACACACACACACACACAGAGTTGTGTTGAGTGTGTTACCTTGTGTTACCATGGTTATAAATCTTCTAGCCTCTGAACAGCTACTTGATTTAAACTTTCTTTCCTCATTGCTCTCTGTTGGGAAGGTGGTATTTTTTTCACACTGCTTTGGAGAACCTGATCAGAGGTAGCTTTGCCTAATCCCTTGTGTCCATCCAAGCATACCAAATCGTCTCGCACCCACCCAGAGGCACAAAACTGCCTACATTGTCTGAAATGCAACAGCTGTGTGTATGTCTCCTCGCTCTGAGTACTAAACACACTCTTATTTTACTGGTATCAAAAGACACATTCATTTAATATTGAGATTTATGATGCAGTTAGGAAAACAACACAATGAATTTTTGGATCATTTTAAAACTTTTCCTCCTAGAGCATTGGCTGCAGGAGGTTTTCATTAGCATTTAAATCAATGTGTGTTAAAAGTCTATTTTGAAATGAATTATGTCTCTTATGACATTTACTTAAATTTATGAAACATACCAAAATATGTAACTTCAGCAACAACTGTTATATTCCAGTTACGAATTATGACAGACATTTGTTGCAGCATTACTCAGGGTTCACTAAAGGAACAGGACTGACAGACTGAATATGTATATTAAAAGGGGATTTATTAGACTGACTTGCAGGCTGTGGTCCGACAGTGGTTGTTGACACGGGAGAGGCCTAGAATACTGTTACCATTTAGTCCATGAAGTCTGTGTGTCTCAGCAGTCCTAAGATGGTACAGAAGCCCCACAGGATTTCTGGAGAGTTCTGGAGAGCTTTCAGTTTTCAGCCTATGTTGGAATCCCAAAGGAATTAGTTTTAATAGCGGAGAGCAAATGCCACAACAACTGGATAGATGAACTCGCTGGAGAGATGGAGGGCAAGCAGGCAGAGAGAAGTTTCTTCTTCCATATGGTTTTATGTGGCCTGACAGCAGAAGCCTGGGTCTCCCTGCTTCACATAATCTGAGCAAGAAAAACCCCTCAAAGGAAGGTCCAGCATCTTCGGGTTAGTCCAGATGTGGTCAGTTGATGACCAAAATTAGTCTCACTGCTACTATCACTGCAACAGATGCCTTCTCAGGACACAGCCCCATTCTGCCACTTGCTGGTGCCCATAGTGGACCCTTTCTACTCTGTCAAGATGCTTCCCAGAGAGCTCAGTCTTTACTGCCACATGTATAGAACCCAACAGTGCAAATGGAAGTGAAAAAAAAGAAAAAAGAAAAAGAGGACCATGGCAAGTATGCACAGCCTGCTCTCCTTAGTTACAGATTCTGTATTTGTCAACCTGTATTCCATCATAGCTAAAATTTATCTGTAGTCCCAAATCAATGCTTGAAGTGATTTGCAGATATTGGACCTGCACAGAAAGATAAGATTCTGACTCTCCAGTGCACAGCTTGTTAGCTGAATAGACAAAGTGAAGAAATAGTGCCCCTCTCAGGACCTATTTTTCTCTCATCTGTGTACCTACCTGTGGAAAGGATTGTAAGCTTTATCACAGGTGAAAGCAATCTTGGCGGGCTTTGCCCTTGGACACACCAAGGATACTCCCTGAGATTAACCTTGAGATAGACTGGGTGGAGCCATCCTGGGCCTGGAATTCAGGAAGCTGGATTATTGTGTTTCTAATCGACCCTCGATGGGAGGAGGAGACTGCCCCTTGCACATGAAAGACAGACAGGCAGAGAGGACGAGAGGGGCAGCAGGTTCAGACCAAGCTCGAGTGCACATGTATTGGGAAAAGGATCAGCAAACAGGCCAGACCAACGCGCAGGCCAGAGACACCTAGGGTTCCGTCCTGTGGAACGGATACCGGAAGGTTCACTCTTGTTTCCCTTTAACCTTTTTTCCCTCTTGTGTAAACTAGTTGGGTTGTATAGTAAAGTTTAATTGTTAAGAAACAGAGCCAACATCTATCTATCCTCTATTATCTACTCATAGATCTGTATCTCTGAGGTTCTTTTTTTTTTTTTAGTGTTGTTGTTGATGATCTCATTGTGTAGAAAGTGCTGAAGCAGCATGCAAGGAAACTGTCCTGCCTTCTGGAGAACACAAAGGCATTCGTTGCTTTTCTCACGGCTATGACCAAACACCTAACACGAAGCAGCTTAGGGAAGGAAGGATTTAAGAAGGAGTATAGCTCACCATGCTGGGGTAGCCGTGCAGGCAGCTACCAGCTACCGAAGTCAGAGAGCAAGCAGTGGGCAGAAAGCAAGGGTGGCCTATAAAACCTGAAGGCCTGCCTCCAGTAACCCAGAGTCCCCAGGGAGGGTCTACCTCCTTAAGGTGGGAGACACAGCACGGTTAGAACCAGCTCTGTGTTAGCATACCAGCCATGTGCATGACAGTCCTTTATCCACATGGCCTATGTCACCCAGCAGGCGTAAGACCTGCAGGTGGAGCAGAAAGGAAACAAAAACAAACCGAAGCGTGAGTATGAAGACCAAGATGGTTGTTAGTAAAGGCAGGTCCCGAGAAAGGTGAGGGGTTCGGGGTGTTCCTGGAATTCAGTGCAGACCTCAGGGCACAGCAGCAAGGCATGAGGCAGCAAGAGAAAGTTAGAGGCCATCAGAGCAGCCCCTGCAGGTGGCCTCTTGTCCACCTTTCCAGGTCCCTCAAGAATGGGCAAAGGCACTGGTGCTGGTCGCGTCCTTTGGTGTTCCAGGCCCCACTAAATTCTTCAGCCCCTGAGACCTTACAGCACATGTGCTAGGATGACGAATAAGACCACATCCTGCAACAGCTACTGCAACCAAGACAACAGGAATATGCCCAGTGCCGAGGTGCCTAGCCAGCCTTGGGGCCTCAGCCTGAGGAACCTGTGAACACTCGCATTCTTTGTTGAAGAGGCCCCTACCATGTGGACTCAAAGCAACAACAACAACAACAACCCCCCCCCAAACAAAAACAAAACAAAAAAGTCCCAACTCTTAACTAAATATAACATGCTGTGTCTTTCCCTATACTGAGTTCATAAGTATGTTGTCACCTTGTCGTAGCCAAGAAACATGTTACAGCTTCCCCTAGCAGATTTGAACTTCCAGAGTCATCACTCTTAAGCTATGGGACATAGCGAAGTGAGATTTGGTCACTTGGACACAGACTCTGTGATCACCTGACAGTGGGTCTAATAACTGACATGGTTACTAAGTAACTAACAAGCAGGAGGTGTGTGCACCGTGCTGACACCTGGCTGGGCTATGATTTTACTCTGTTACTCATAAGGGCACGTGAGGTAAACCTTAAGAGTTATTTCTGGGGTTTAGTTTGGAACTGTGGTGAATGGCATGAAACCCAGTGTGCTGAACAGACAGCCATGAGGTAGGGAGGGCCACTTATGTCAAACAACATCTGAGCAGAGACATGCAGAAAACAAGTTACACAGTGATCGATCCCCGTCTTAGTTACTAATTCTGTGAAGAGACATCATGACCAAGGGGCCTTAAAGAAGAAAGAGTTTATTGGGGCTTACAGTTTCCAGGGTTAGAGGGCATGACCACCGTCATGGCAGGGAGCATGGCAGCAGGCAGACACGGTGCTGGAGCAGAGGCTGAGAGCTTACATCTTTATCTGAAATCAAGAGGTGGAAGAGGGAGAGGGAGGGGGAGAGGGATGGGGTGGGAGGGAGAGCTGTAATTCACTGGGAATGGCATGGCCTATTGTAACCTCAAGGCCCGCCCCCAGTGTCACACGTCCTCCAATAAAACCACACCTCCTAACCCTTCCCACCAAGTGAGGACCCTTCTTATTCAAACCGCCTCACTTCCAGCTGGAAGCCACTATGCACTAACCCTATATCTACCTCCTCAGGGACAACGCAAGCTAGATCAGTGTCCCATGACTCCATAGGACAAAATTACTAGGGAAGCCGAGAATCTTGCCCTAATAAATATACATCCACAAGACTAAAATGGCATCTTCCAAAACATCTAAGGAAACATCGAAGAGAATAAATTATTAATTGCTACCATAAATGTCTTGGAGACTTAGACATAGGTTGGCGTCATTTGAAAGAGCAATAAAGACATATATAGTTCATTTACTATCAAGTATGTGGTCTATATATTTCTTTTACTTATTGTTATAGTAAAACAGTCATATAATTGGCCTATGGTTCATACTAAATCAAAAGATTAAAAATATAGCTATAATTCAAACAAAATATATATATTTTAAATTTTTTACTAAATTACATGTCTGCATTTTGTTTGTATGTTTGCAGGTATTTGTGTAGATGTGTGTTTGTACACCCAGTGCATATGTAGGGGTCCAGGGACTATTTCTCAGTTATCAGTTCTCTCCTTCCACCTGGCTCAGAGGCAGGGTCTCTTAGAATTTCTGTTCTTTTATCATGTTTTTGTTTATTTTATCCAGCCTGGTTGACCCATGAGCTTCTACACAGACTCCCTTGTCTCCATCTCCAATCTCACTGGAGAAGTGCTGGGGTCACACTTGCATCCCACCTCATCCCCTTTTTTATATGGGTTCCAAGATGAAACCCAGGTTGTCAAGCTTTTGTATGGCAAATGCTTTTGCTCAGTAAGTCGTTTCCTAGACCTGTATTTCTGTATCTTTTGAAGGTTATTTTCCTCATAAACAGTTCAAGTCATCGGTTCAATTGAAAGGTGAAAATACAAGGATCAAAATGAATAATAATTGTTGAAATAGAAATTATGATTTGTGAATAAAAGCTGAATAAAATGTGTTTCCAGAGAGCTAGCACAGTACATGTGTGTTTATTAAACTATCTACAGTTGTAGCTTTCAATAATCATCTAGCTGATAACCCAAAGAACTGATGTCAGTCAGGTTACAGTTAGATCTAGCTGTACATTTAAGGGCATGAAAATTGTTTAATGTAGTGCATTGTCTGTTAGCCTCTGTGTGTGAGAGAGAACTGAAAAAACTAGTAGTTCCCAGGTATGTGGTGATTACAAAGCGAACTGGAGCAAAGCAGGAAATGGTTGTGACACTAAAACGGAAAACAAAGGCTCACGGTAAAAGGACAGAAACTTTGACAAACCAGTGAATCTGTCTTCCTAGTGAAACTGTCTCCTAATTCTCTCCAGTCAAAATCTTCCTACACTGATCGTAGGGATAATCCCCCCAAATCCCAAATCCCATAATACCTAGATGAAATCATCTTCTGTCCAATGTAGAACAAAGACAAGAAGTATTTGCCTGAGGAGGAAATGAAGTGTCCTGAAAAAGTGACATCTAAGGTGATGAGTGACACTGCAGCAGTTCTGAGCACTGAATTCACGCTGTGTCTAAAGATCCAATGGTGAGCATCCCAAGGGAGGATAAAGGCCAAATGTTGAGAAGGAAAATCTCTATAGCCATCCCTTATCTAACTAGGGCTGAGTACACATCTGGCCATTGGCTGAACCCAGTCCCCGGAAGTCAGCTCCCGGAAGTCAGATGGCTGTGGGCCAGAGCTCTGCATCTAAGGCCGCCGCTGACTTGCTTGGCTACAGACCTGATCTAAATGAAATCCTGCCTCCTGGTCAGAGCTGTGTTCCTGAGTTTCACCATCCAGGATAGACTTTCTAGATAAGGTGTTATATTGTAAAGAGTTTTTATCCATGTGTTATGATTAAAAATGAGATGTCATGAAACGGATATGAATACAGATTTATTGTAGAAGTGTGTGAGAGACGGAAGGGGGGAAGAGAGGGTCACCCCAGGAGGACAGAACAAGAGACTGAGAGAGAGGGGGACGGGTGAGAAGAGAGGCAGGTGGTGGAGAGAGACAGGTGGTGGGTTTTTGTCCTTTTATATCCTGGCCTCTAGCACACACCTGGTGGCCTGCTGCCTGTGATGATGTCAGAGGTTGCTAGGTAACCTGGAGGCAGGCTTGTGAAGCTGCTTGTATGCAAATAGCTTGTGTGTCTGTGGAGTTCCGCTCCGTTGACTGGCTAGACAGTCTCTTCCAACCTTGCTCTGAGCTCAAGCCACAAAGTCTCATGTATGCCACATAAGCTCTACCACTCAGCTATCACTGTTCCTCTTGTTTTCGGGTTTTTTCCCCCCTACTTTGAAATGAGGTCATGCTGTGTGGCTCAGGGTGGCCTCCAGAACACAATCTCCCTGCCTCCGCCTCCCCAGTCACAGGACCACGGATGTGCACCATGACACCTCTCTGCAGCTGATGAGATAAATGACAGCAGCTAGAACGGACATTTGTCAAAGGCTTGCAGAGTGTAAGGTCACACATCCAGTTTCCCTATAGTCCTGGTTCTCAGCCAACCCACTCATTTTTTTTTTTTAGACAAGACTTACTTATTTTATAGGAAAAACAGGTTTTCTAATAAGTTACATAATACACATGATATGTATAACCAAAAAAAAAAAAAACAACAACAACAACACACAATTACTTATATTTGTTCTTTGCTCTTTCTTCTAGGGGATGATAGTGTCACAGTGTCAATAATACCTGAACTGCATTTTACATCACAAAAGGCCTCAAATATTCATGTAGATAAGCAGATACAAAGAAATGAAACAAATCCCCATTACTGGTCCAAAATCTATGGTAACTGTATAAACCCCAACTGTGCATTTTAATGTCCCCAAGTGTTGCAGCCCACAGAGCATGAAAGAGTTAAATTAGGTTTTCCCTGAATGTCAGTCAAAGATCTGGCCATGGACCCTGAGTTTCAGGAAGCAACCTGAATCCTGATATTTAATCAATGAGGTACTGTGTTTATTTAAGCATATTTGTATCCCAGGCCTTACAGCATGGAATCACTGTCTGAGAAATGAGGAAGAAAATCTGACCCAAAGTTTGGTCAGCGCCAGTTTCTCATGCAGGAAGAATAAAGCTAAGTCCATCTGGGTTCAGCGAAGGATGACATAAAATGCCTTCTTTTAAGGTTTCCTCCGCCCGACTGCTGTGTGAACGAACTTGTAATGCAGCAGTGTTATAGTAGGTGTCCTCCCATGAGGAAGAGTCCTCAGGGTCAGTGTTCACTCATATTTAGTGCATTCGCGGTGTGGGGGTCATCCCTGACAACTTGCTCTAATAGACTTCACTTGTACTTTCCTTAGGCACCGTCACTTGTCCTAAAGGGTGGCAGGAAGGCAAGGAACGTGACCTATGTGGCAGGAGGGAAGTGTTTTCCTCTGAAGGCGGAGCCAAGTGCAAATCGAGAGCATTGTCTTTCATTGTATGCTCCTCTGATTCAGCTTGACGCAGCCAGAGTCTACATACCATTCTGTTGTTGTTGGGTTTTGTTTGGTTGTGTTTTGGGGTGTTTTGTTTTGTTTTGTTTTGGTTGGTTGGTTGGTTGGTTGGTTTCTCTGTGTAGCCTTGGCTGTCCTGGACCCGCTTTGTAGACCAGGATGGCCTCGAACTCACAGCGATCCACCTGCCTCTGCCTCCCGAGTGCTGGGATTATAGGCGTGAGGCACCACGCCTGGCTGGGTTTTTTTTGTTTGTTTGTTTGTTTTTAAATGGAAGAGTAGAGAGAAAAGCTGACGCCTTCAGGAATAGTGGTGTGCCCCTGCTTGTTTTTAAAGTTCTCTCCGGTTTCACCTCGGAAGTCAGTTTCCAGGAGTGTGTCTTGGTAGCACGGGGCTTTCTCACCATGCAAAATTCTCTGCCCTTACAGACAAGGTGCACCTCGTCCACCATCAAGACTCTGGGAAGATGAGTGAGGATGCTGAGACGCCTTGCTTCCCCTTTTACACACCGCCACTTGCCACAGTCCTGGCTCCTTGTACCCGCAGGACTTTGCCCGGGTCCTTCATCACTGTCTTCGGGCTCTAGGCTATACCTCACTTGGTCTGGGAAAAATACCCAATTCTTCCCGTCCCTTGAAGTACTCCATGGACTTTCTCACTGTTGGGATTCAGGACTCATCTTGCACTGGTGAATGTCCAGCCTGGGTTACCCCTGCCCAGTGTCAACACAGAAATTCTAGACAGCGGACACCTAATGTGGAACCCAGGTCAAAGCTCTTGGTGGATTCAGGGGACTCTGTCAATGTCACATCCATATCGTCCCACCCAGATCAGACTGCCTGGTGCCACGACCACTAATTATTCCCACCTATAGAAGACGTGCTTCAGGCAGCCTGTGCAGGTACCTTCTTCACTATTCTAGAGAGATGCTTGGGGATTGCCCCAGTTTTCATCCTGATTCAACTTGTTATTTTCTGTGTCAGAGACCGGGGATGGGGGCGGGGGCTGTCTGTAAGTCTCCAGAAAATGTGATGTGTCTGTTCTATTAACGACCCAGTCCAAGCAGGCTCTTGCCCCAATGGTTTGCGTTTTCTATTAAGCTTGTCACTCCTGTTTCATATTAAACAACACGCTCAAGTTTCTCACTCTGGAACCACTTCTTGACTCATTTGTTCATTTTTCCAGTCTTCCTTTTCTTCCTAAATTTTTAATGGTGTTCATGAATCAGGTACTGAGAAAAGACTCAATTATAACAGTATGGAACAGACACTATACTAGGAGTAAGTAAGGTATAATTAAGACTTTGTGACATGCTTTAAGACAGAGATGTCAATTTTACTTCAAAATAAAGTGCAATTATTTTGTAAGTACCATGAGTAAGTTATCTTATATAATTGTACTCTGTGTGCCTTTGTTAGGTATATTCACAATCTGATCGAATTAAAAGGTATATTACATGCCAATGGATTACTAGATAACAATGAAGGCATTTATACCCAGGTCTCCATTTATACAAATGTGTATTCTGGTATTTCACAATTATGTCCACATATCTAGAATCATATGAGTACATGTTGAACCTAGTGTTTAGGAAGTAAAATATTTTAGTTTACACAAATAAATAGGATTATGAATATGTGAATATGTATGCCCTTTGAAGGTATTGGCATGGCCTTCGTAAATTACTAAAATTACTTAGTGGATCACATTATATTTGCTAAATATAATGCTCCAGTTTCCAAGAGTTTGACCAGTGTGAACCTGTCAACAATCAAAAGTTTGGGGGTGACTATCTTGAGGTATATTGTGGCACACCAAGTCATTTTGTTGGTAATATAATTTGAGCCGCACTTTTATGTACTTGGAACTAATCAGCTCAGAAGAGAATCTGTATACATACAATCATTATAAAATATGTTAATAAGTTACATGTATATTTGGTGACTTGCTTTTTTTTTTTTTACTGCTGTCATTTGTTCTATTTTAAATCTCACAAGCTACATGGCTATTTCTAAAATGATTTACTGACTCACATAAATGGCATTGTAACTTCCAGGCAAAGATAGTCTTTGCATTTTCTGACCCCATTTGTTTGTTTTTCTCTAGGGCATGTGCATTTCCTTGATGTTAGCAATAACAAAGTGAAATGTTTTCACCCAAAACACATCACTTAAAGTTTAAACATATAGTCAGAATTGTAAAGAGACACACGCGCTTTGTGAATCATATTTATGGCAACTTAATAACTGTAATAACCCTACTGGATTTAATATTTCATGATAAATAATTTTATGTTTCAGAGAATAAATAGTGGTGAGAATTTGAAGGCATTCTTCAAGGAAATAAGTTAAACATAACTTGACAGAAATACAACTTTCTCAAAAAGGTGCTTATGGGAAATGTATCTTAGCAAGATTTGTAGATTTGTAATTGTCATCAAGGTAATGTACACAGTGGAAGAGCGACATATTTCACAATGAAAACAAGTTCCACGTTCCATTTCAGCCACCCTCACATGCACCACGTCTCACTAGGTCTCCTGGCATCTAAGTTCATCCCTTTTCCATTTTCTGTAGGGCTGGGGATTGACGCCAGAGCTTTGAGCACATTAGGTAGATAATTCTGCCACCGAGCAACAAGCTCAACTCTTTTTTTTTTTTTAAGATTTATTTATTATGTATACAGTGCTCTGCCTGCATGTACACCTGCAAGCCAGAAGAGGGCACCAGATCTCATTATAGATGGATGTGAGCCACCATGTGGTTGCTGGGAATTGAACTCAGGACCTTTGGAAGAGCAGGCGGCACTCTTAGCCACTGAGCCATCTCTCCAGGCCCCAGTCTGGCTTCTAAATAACACACTTCGTGTGTGGCGTCTTAATTTATCGGCCTTTGTCATGACCTGTTGACTCCCTGTTCCAGTGGATCAGGGTGCTGTGCCTGTAGGTCAGGGTGACCTTCACCTTCTGACTCCTTGTTTCTCTAGAAACGTGATTTACGTTGTTTTGTTAGGTATATTGATCACACCCAAGCCAGGATTCTCTTTACTTTCTCAGACAATATGCCAGTTCTTTTGCAAGGTGAAAATAATTGCTTCATGTTTCTGCAATTTAATTTTCTTCTGAGAACATCGCACATGAGCCCTGTCTCAGCATTCCATCTACTCTTCAGTCCCCCTTCTCCCCCGAACTCCTCCTATGTCCCAAACTCCTCATGACTTCTTATTTAATTATGACTGCCATGATGCTTGTGAGGGCACACACTTTACTGAGTTCATTCAGCATTGCCAAGAAGATGTACGGATGGAACATTTTGTAGATTTCTGTTGATTTCATCTCTGGTGCAGATTTACTCTGACGCTTATTTGTTGGGTTTTATTCTGTATGAGAGCTTGTCTGAATCATTTTTTAAAAATCTGTGTGTGTGTGAGGGGGGGGAGGGAGAGAGAGAGGGAGACAGAGAGAGACAGAGAGAGAGCGTGACAGAGAGAGAGAGAGAGCACACATGCATGTGCTCTCATGGGCCTGCATGCACATATTTGTGTGTGGGTGCAGGTAACCAAGTGCCAGTGTGCATGTGCAGATGTCAGAAGAGAACTTCCGGTGCCACTCTTCTTTCCCCACCTTTTTTGAGACAGGGCCTCTCGTTTGCTGCTCTTGCACCTAGAAGCTTCTGAGGATTTTGCTGTCCTTGTCTCCCCTTTTACCTCTTGTGGTACTTAGTGTTTATTTTAATTTGACACAAACCTAGAGCCACCTGGGAAGAAGAGAGAGCCTCAGCTGAAAACGGCATCAATCATGGCCTGTCGCCACGTCTATGTCTTGATTGCTGACTGGTGTGAGAGAGCTAGTCCCTGACTAGGTGGCCCTCAGCTGTGGGAAAATGCTAGCTTATATCTCCAATGAGCAAAGACCTAAAGTTCCTGTTAATACCATGTATTCAGAATGACTAACTCAGACTTGTGGGAGTAGATGAGCTAGCCGATCAAATGTGTCTTTCTGTACTTAACCCGTTGGCTTAAGGTCCCATTTTCCTCAGGTACTAAGTGTCCACTTTGATGTCATTATCATATGCATCTTTTCTCCCTTCTCTTTCTGTGACAATCAGTCTCAGCTATCCACAGTCATGTCCTTCTTAGTTTCTCTTTTTGTCCCCTTCTCTCTTGGGGGCAGTGGATTCTTAGGTGTGGTCTTACTATATAGGTTTTGCTGGCCTAAAGTTTGTAATCATCTTGCTTTCCTGACTCAGGCAGCCATGTCCAGTAAATATGTTTCTTCTTGACGAAAGCTAGCAATGTGCCATTAAAGTCCAATCACAAGTGTTACGATGCAACATTGATGAGGTGAGCAGCCTGTCGTCCAACATACATGAAAACGATGCTTCTCTTAGCAAGACAAAGCTTTCTCCAGCTCCCTTCCTTAGTGTTACTTAGTGTTCCTGTCTCTGTTAAAGGCCATCTGTGCTGGACCGATCCTGTACACTACAAGAAACCAGCAAGGAGGCAAAGAAGCAAAGGATTAGGCCCCTGCCTTTTTAAAGATCCTATGTTCTGGTATTTTCTGAATCCTGACAGATTTGTTCACATTTTTTTTTAATAATACATGGCATGGTATTTGTATATAACCTACGCACAGTCTATTGAAAACTGTTGTCTCTAGATCTGTAGGTCTCAACCTGTGGGTCACATATCAGATATCTTACTGGTCAGATACTTACAATTCATAACTGTAGCAAAATTCCAATTATGAAGTAGCAACAAAATAACTTTATGGTTGGGGGTCACCACAACATGAGGAACTGTATTTAAAAAAATCACAGAATTAAGGTTGATAACCACTTCTTATAAAGTAGATTATAATACTTAATATAATTTTAAAAACTGTTAAGTGGCTTGTATACTATACCACTTAAGAACAATAAGAGGCTGGCAGTGGTGGTACACACCTTTAATCCTAGTGCTTGTAGGCAGTGGCAGGTGGCTCTCTGAGTTCAAGGCCAGCCTGGTTTACAGAGTGAGTTCCAGGACAGCCAGGGCTACACAGAGAAACCCTGACTTGCAAAACAAACAAAAACAAAATACATCTGCACACATTCGTCACAGTCACACTTTCCCTATAGGTCACTGACTCTGTTGCCCTAAGTCCTGGGATGCACCCCTCCCAAACAAGAATGGTCCCTCACTCACCTGGAATGCCCTGAGCATCTACTTACAGGCTTAGGCGAGCTTAAGATTTCTATCTTCTGGGTATTCCTGGGGGAAGGCTATTTGAGATACCTCTTAGAACCAGAGATTTGGAAACTAGAGCACACTGTCAATGACTAGGCAAAAGGCTGTCTCCAGTCCTTCTTTGGGCAACACAGACGTCAACATGAAAGCAGTTTGATCTTGACCTGGAGGGCGATCTGCCAGTCCTGGGAAAGATCTCATTATGACAAACTGATCACACAACAGAGACCCTTCTCTGCTGGGCCAATCTGAGGTTCCTTTTACAAAAGAGAAGAGGTTAGGGAGATTTGCAAACCCTGGAAAGGCTCAAAAAGGAGTGTACCCAGCAAAAGATTTTTGCAGTACTTGCATTTTAGAAATAATGGGATTCTCAAAGACAGCCCATAATAGAAACCACTGAACAATGAGGCTGTCCAGCTCCCCAGGGCTAAGCCTGATTGGGCTGAACAATTTAACTCAGAAATCCCTCTTTGCGATTCAGCAAAAACCAGAGGCATTTGTCCCACGAACTGCAGGAAGGACAGGAGGAGGCAGTCTGGGTGTCTCTGCCCTTCCCAGATAGTTCAGATAAATGGAGTTTCAGCCCAGCCTAATTTCACAACCCAGGAAACTTCCTAAACCATGGAAGCCAGCTGGTTACCTTTTGTGTCTCCCTCTGATTACAGTGGGCTTGACGTGAGATGGTTGAAGGGATGACCAATTTAAAAGCTTTCCATTGAGAATCCCCCAAAGCCTTCATTTCCTATCTTGAGCCCCTCAAACAGCTCATGAGTAACTCTGAATTGAGGCTGCTGGCTGAAGTCAGAGAGATTTCAAAATGTTTCTCTCTGAATACAAGCGTCTCAGAAAGCAAAGCACCTGTAAATAGGTTAATGAGCCTCGGAACTGCCTGGGGTTGTCAAGGCCCACTGTTGAGAATTCCTGTAGAGTTAAGTAGGATGTGAATCCGGCCTAAGTAAATACCATTACCTATCCTTTCTGACTGCTTGCTCTAGGATTTTGCAGTGTACTCAAGGTCTTGTTGTTGCTGTTTTTGAGATAGATATATATATATATTTATATAATATATATATATATTATATAATATATATATATTTAATCCTGTAGCTACACTGTTGAGTGGTAGTTGGATTGTGGGGGCAGTTGAGCGTGGCATTTAAAAAGGCTCTCTTTGGAGCAGGAGAGCTGACCCTGCCTCCCACTGCTGGTGGCATTGGGTGGGTGCAATGCTGGAGAGCTTGTCCTGGGGTGTGGAAGGGAGAAAGCTGACCAGCTCAGCTACCAGGCCCAGATCCAGAGCTTTGGCCCATCCCAACATCTACATCATCTGTGAACTGTTGGAGGCCATGGAAGAAACAGGACAACTGGGAGGAATCCTGGTGATGATCCAATGTTGATGGTGTGGCAGAAGCCAGAGATCTCGAACCAGACCAGTGACTCATTGGAACGAACATTTGTTAAGTAAAGATGTGGGACAGAGGGATATAATGTGGGACACACTGTGACGCAACACAACTTCTATGATGGATGTTTTTTATGCTTTTGTTTTGTTTGTTTTTTGTTGTTTATTTGATTATTTTCTTTTATAAATCTGTATGTCGCCATCATGTTGAGGAGACCACTGATCTGTCAACAGTTTGCTTCCTCCAAAATTCATCAAGTAAAGATGGTCACTTTGGAAAAAAATGTATACCTCCCTACATAAATGTATAAATAAATAAACATATGACTCCCTCAGGTGTTCAGTAGGCATGTCCAGTTTCTAGCACAGAAAGCCGGAAGTTCTACCAAGCCTTCTCTAAAGGAGAGAGATAAAAATCATTGTGGTAGCCATGACAAAAAGGTAAATAGCAGTTGGGGTAATTTTGCTGTCTGAGTTGAGGCATAAAAATGATTTGCATTCAAATAAATAAGATTTACCAGTGGAATGTTAATGTCTCTGGATGGAAAATAGAGGTTGGTGTGGTAACCACTGGTATTGCTATTTCTCTCCGACTTCTACTAGTGCATTCCCAATGAACATCCCACGGTAGATAGTATCTTACTTCCTGCAGTGTGTAGCTGGCTTTATCAGACAGGTAGCTTCCTTAGCCTCTGGTCAAGGACAGGTCAAACATCCTGATGATGACTACAATGATGATGACGACGATGATGATGGTGATGACGATGGCGACAAGGACACTAGCAACAACAGCTCCCCTGTGAGCTGAATTAAAACCATACAACTTCATCATCAATTATAAAGCAAGATGAAGGATTTAGAAAACTCAGAATCATAACTGCAAGTTGAAAAAATAATGAGATGCTATTGCTATGAGCAGAAATATTGAGGATACCACTTTGCAGTGACTAAGTCATAGGCTTGTCCAACCACAGGCCCCTGGCCACCGTATGCCATTTCAGGCTCCTGTGACCAAGCATCAAGCCAAGTGCATGAGGCACCTGTTTAGAAAAGAGAACGCATAATCAAACGCAGCTGATTTCAGTAACCCCAGAGTTTTCTTCCTGAGTTCCTTGCCAGCAAAGGAAACGGGGAATTTTGCAGTTCTTTTTTTTTTTTTTTTTTTTTTTTTTTTTTAGCAAACCACATTTCCATAATATGGCTGATCCCTCCCAGTCTAAACATTTTTCTTCGACAATGTGAAACCCTGCAATTAATTCTTCCTCCTTGGAAAAAGGCACATTCACTGAGCTGAGAAACCAAGTGCATTCCCTACTGAGAAGTCTGCGCTGGGGCGGCAAATGTGTTTGTCTGGTGGGAAGATCCACCGATGGGATGGGAACAGGAAGGACTTGAAGAGGAAAAGCAGACAGACATGGTGCGTGACCATGTGAGAGCCTCAGGGACCCAAGCACACACACTAGAGCACTTCATCTCTTGCACTCACAAGCATGTGTGGTAACAGGAAATACTGTTCCTACCTAGCACGTCAGCCACACGGCAAAGACAAACTTAAGCTCAGCTAGTGGGCAGCCTCATTTTAGCCATGACTTACTTCACAAAATAAAAAGGGGAACATGAGCTTTACTGATAAAATAACAAATAATCCTCTGGATTGAGAAATGGTGTCCAGTGTTTTGTAAATGAACGTTTTTCTCCCTTGAGGAGCTGATGTCATTAGCTTTTTAACTGCTGTGGTTCTATAGAGGGTCGGTCACTTTGGGAGAAGGCCTGGGATGTGTGCTCTCCTTTTGAGCATTTCATTGGTAACAGGAAAAGAATGCTTACTTAGGAATGGGGTCGGCTCATCATAATGCCACAAGCCATCTGCCAAAAATATTCCCTCCCTCATTATCTTTTGCTAACTCCCCAAATTAACGTAGTTTAAAGAAGTCACCTTCTGAATGCCTTTCCATTGAAATATGTTCATTGTTGTCCCAATAGATATTTGCTGTGTGTTTTAGAAAAATAAACATGGTAACAAGTTAGATACCAAATGAGAATTATGAGAAAGGAAACATAGAACCGATTTAAAAAGCTACTGTGACAGTGTAGTCATGCTAGGGTAAAGGTCTAACTGCATGCGTGGGGAAGGAAGCTAAGGGAAAAACTCGTGGGGTACTACCACTCTGCAGTACGTCAGCTACCTGTGTGGCTGCTCAAATCTAAATCTACATAAATCAAAACGAGATGGCGTTAAACGTTGAAATTGCAAACGTGTCATAGCCATAACCGTCCTGACTGCAGGGTTTGATAGTCATGGTTGGCTAGTGGCTGCCTAGCTCAGCCAATCAATCGTGCAGGGCTAATACGTTTTCAGTGTTTCAGAATGATCTGTCTGCAAAGGCTGGAAAGACTTTTGTTCTTAGTTGGTAGCATGGGTAATTTGTAATGGTGGAGGAGCACGAATTTGAACCACACTGTGCATGGATATGCAGGCAATTGTTACTTACGTGTTAGTGAATTGGTGAGCCACATTGTCCACACCGCTGTCAGAATTGCCATTGCATCATGTGGCTGTCAAACTACCCTGCATTGCACATGTTTGTGTACAAACTGCTATGTGTTGTACAATATTATTTTTAAAGATGTATTTATTAATACATATACAGTTCTCTACCTGCAGGACAGAAGAGGGCATTATTAGATCACATTATAGATGGATGTGAGCCACCATGTGGTTGCTGGGAATTGAACTCAGGACATCTGGAAGAGTAGGCGGTGCTCTTAACCTCTGAGCCATCTCTCCAGCCCCCCTATACAATATTATTAAACCTTAGACACCAGCAGGTATATCTGTATGTATATGTCTGGTAAGACCAACACATAAAATAACACGTGTACAGTTGTGTTGACTCAGTTCATCTAAGAAGTGAGTGGCAAGCTGAAATCCAATGTGCTCGAGGAAAATGCTGTGAAGAAGATGAAGGGGCAGGGGCTGGAGAGATGGCTTCGCTGCTGAAGGGCTGGCTGTGTAAGCATGAGGACCTGAGTTCAATGCCCGGAACTCACACTTAAAAAGCAAGTACAATAGTGAGTGCTTGCAATGCACTGCTGGGGAAGCAGAGACAGGTAGTCTCCTGGTTCACTAGCCAGTCAGTCTAGCAATTGAGGAACAGCAACTGAGTCTGACCTCTGCTCGTACAAGTACACACAGTCATACACACCCGCACACATATGTATCCCCACATGAATATGTACACACATACACACACTCACACAAGGCAGAATAGACTTGAAGTTTAAAAAGGTTAAAAACCAAGAAGGTCCCTGTTCAATGATGATAGGATATGATCCACAGAAAGAAATAATAATTATAAACATACATAACCAAAGGTGGATCCAGTTACATAAAGTAAACATTATTGTAGCGAAAAAGAAAAATGAATTTTAACTCTATAGTGGAGGACTAAAACAATTCTCATTCATCAAAAGACAGATCATTAGGCAAAAAGAATTATCACAGAAACATCAGAGTTAGCAAAAGGGCCTGACAGATATTCACAGAACACCCGAAGGCTGTAGAGCACACAGTTTCTTACCAGGTCATGGAGTATGCTCCAGGGTAGGCTGTGAATTGTGCTCAAGAGCACAGTAAATAATTAAAAAGTTGAAACCTAGCATAGCCTTCTCTGATACATGGCGTAAAGCTAGAAAGCAATAAGAACGTTAGAAACTGTCAAAAGGACATGGAAAAGAAGTAGGGTTTTGTTTTTTGTTTTTTTTGTTTTTTGTTTGTTTGTTTTGTTTTTTGTTTTACCTGAAGAAGTTGTTGAAAGAAATAAAAATAAAAATCACAATGTATCAAAAATTCATGAGCTATTAGCAAAGTAATAATAAGAGGAACTTCACAGCACTGCCAGCCTACATAACAGATATTTTAACTTAATACCCGATCCTGAGATTTAGGGAGCCAGAAAAGCTACGTCAGGGTAAATTTCTGGATACATATAACCTGCTGAAACTGAACCAGGAGAAATAGAAAACCAGGCCAGATCAATAATGAAATAGAGCGAATCAGTAATAAAGATCAATAACAGATAATGGGGTGAATCCGTAACAGAGGTCAGTAATAGAACAGAGCGAGTCAGTAACATGAACTTCTCCCAAGGAAGAAGAGCTCAGCCTGAACAGCTCCTCCCCTGAGCTTCACTAATTCTTTTGAAACCACTCAGGCCCTGAAAGGAAGAGGAGCCCTCAAAGGCACTTCCTGAAGCCACTCTGACCCAGATAACAAAGGTAGTCAAGGCAGAACACAAGGAGGGAACTACAGACTGAACGCTTGAGGAACAAAGATCATAGATGCAAATAGTTTTAGCAAACCAAACCCAACAGCATGTTAGGATTATCTACACTGTGATCAAGTAGGATATATCTCAGAGATGCATAAATGGTTCAATGTATGCGAATCAATAAATGTAAAACATCATATCATCAGAGTGAAGAGCATAAAATATGATCTCAATAGACACAAAAAAGCATTTGCTAAAAGTCAACACTATTTTATGATAAAATGCCTAGAAATTATTATAGAAGGAATGTACTTTAATACAATAAAGGCTACGTAAGGAAAACCCACAGCCACTATCATACTGAAAGAAAAAGGACTAAAACAACTTCCGTTAAAACCCAAAACAAGACAAGAATGTCTACTTTCATAACTCTTATTCAGTGCAGAGCTAGAAGTCTTAGCCAGGACAAAAGTCAAGAAGGAGGCAGAAGGGGAGAAGGAGAAGGAGAAGAAGAAAAAGAAAGAGAAGATATCAAAATAAGTGAGTTGCTGGCCAAATTTTCCTTGTTTTTAGACTACATGGCTTTATATATTTAAAAGCCCAAGGGCTCCACTATCAAGCAGCAACTAGGACTGACAAATTCAGCAAGGTTGCAATATTCAAAATAAACATATAAAATTAGTATGTTTTAATCTACTCAGAAAGAGATTGTAAATGTAACCTAAATCACACAAACAGCAATATTTTTTAAAAACTATGAAAAATGTAAATCAACAAAGAAGTTATATATTCCTATAATAAAAACAGCAAAAGTTTGATTAATCTAGAGGGAGACACAAAGTGGAAAGATACTTTGTGTTCACAGTTGGAAGAGTTAGCATTGTTAAACCATAGTGCTACATAAAGCAATCCTCAGATCCCATCTGATCCTGCCACAGTATCAGTACCACTCTTAAAACATGGAGGAAAACAAAAAGCACCCCAAATAACCAAGTAATTCCAAGCCAAAAAAAAAGCTAGAGGTATTCAAGATATACTACAAAATATAATTGACCTCAAAATATAGTATGAATCAACAGTACAATACTGAAATAAAACATCCACAAATACACAACCCAAGAGAATCAGAATGGAGAACATAGAAAATACCCAGGTGTGTACAACCAGATGATTCTCAACAAAGGCAGGAAGAACCTACATCAAATCTACTCTTGATAAAGAGTGCCAGGAAACATTAATATTCACATGCACAAAAACAATTTTAAGACCCCCGCATTTCTCACGTATGCTAAAACCATTTCAAAATGAACCAAAGATTTAAATGTAAAGACCCCAAGCTATGCTACAGCGAGAAGGACACACAGGGCGTTTGAAGACATTGGTCTGGCAAAAGAGCTTTTTGAACAGCACAGAAGCACAAGGAAATGAGATGACATGAAACTAAAACCTTTTTTTTTTTTAAACTGTAAACCAAAGAAGTCATCAAAGGATCAAAGAAGCAAATTACAAAATGAGTAAATTACTTGTGAACCCTTCATCGCACAAGGGATTTATTATGAAGATGCACCAAGAAGTTCCAACAACTCCATGGGGCGGGGGGGGGGGGGGGGGGAAGGGGGGGAAGCACATGTCGAATGTCAAAGGAGCGAGATACCCAAATACAAACAGCTCTCAAAAGAACATATAAGTGGGCAAAGAGCACATGGAAAAAATGTCCAACATCATTACCTATCAGTGAAATGCAAATCAAAATCTTGATATCATCCTACTCCAGTTTGATGACTTTGAATGGCTAAACCTAAATGTAGGCACAAGGTTACTGTGTAGTTTAAATTCTGATTTCTGTCTCACTGTTGTGTTAACACTGATCCCCAATTGTTCCCTGATATGCCAACAAAGCAACTTACAGCCAATCGATGAGCAGGGGAGGGAATAGGGCTGGACTTCCTGCCAGCCATAGGAGGGGGAGTGAGGAAAGGAAGTGGGGGAATTGAGCCAGGGGATTCAGCCACAGGTAGAGAGGTCCAAGGAAGACCAGGAGGAAGGAGCTGGAGCTAAGGAAAGCTACAAAGTGCAAGTACCGTTGGGATGTTTGCTGAGAGTAAGACAAAATAGCATAGAGGGCTAAGAACAGTCTTAAACTGCTCAGATTGTGTTGTGGAGCTTCATATTATAAGAGAGTCTCAATTATTTGTGTGATAGCCAGGCTAAGAAGTAAGCTAACAGAAACAGTGTTTTATAAAAAATAACGTCAACACCCAAAGTACAGTACACACTTGCAATCCCAGCTTTCAGGAGGCTGAAATGGGTGTGTCACAAGTTTGAGGCCACCCTGGGGTCTCAAACAAACAACACTTGAGAGGGACGGGTGAACAAATACAGCTGAGATCTCTGCAACCCTCTCTCAGCTGTGTCCAGGCAGAACTCAGCATGGATGCTGAAAATGTCATCAGCATCAAACAACAGAAACTAAATAAGCCCTGCAGAAAACATGACCTGGCAGAAGCAGGACATGCATGTTTGTACTGTGAGTCCCTAGGAAGACCACACTTTGATTCGTAAAACAAACTAACAAACTTAAAATAACAGAAGTGAGGTACGAGAACAAGCGCCCAGCAATGTTTGTTGCCATGACAGCCAGTGGAATTATGGATCTTGTGCGTCCTGACCTCAGGTTCCACTTCCCACTCCTCCATGGTACGTATGGCTCCCTTGCCAAGCTGTCTTGCTCAATTTGGAAGGACAGTCCAATCCCTGCATGTCCCTAACAAGTTTCCCTGCTGGCTATAGAATTACTCAAACCAGGTTTTCACAGCCACCCGAGGAAACAGGAAAAACACATCTCTGTCACCACCTCACCCACCACTTGCAGAAACAGGGTTTTACCAAGCAACGCATGCTGTCCTTGAGCTCATGATCCTACAGTGATCTCAGCCTCTCCAGGGCTAGAAATGCCAGTAAGTGACACCAGGCCTTGCTACACATCATGCTCCTGACCCTGCAGCTTCTGCCTTCCACAGCCCATCATTGTCCATCTTGTTCCTAAGGACAATTCCCGCAGGGTCTGTACATTATGCAATGTCGTTCTCACTTACACCATGAGTATAATAAACGTCCATCACTCTTATCTGCCTATCATCAAGTATGGTACGGTGGGCCATCCATATAACCATATTCACCGATGAGGTGACTGAGAGACAATTATATGATGAAGTGGATTGTCAGCAGCAGACACACCTCCCAGTGCAGTGGTTCTTAACCTATAAGGGTTGACCAAACCTTTCAGAGGGGTTGCATACCAGATACTGTGCCTATCACATATTTATCTTATGATTCATAACAGTAGCAAAGTTATGATTATGAATTATAACAAAAGTAATGTTATAGTTGGGGGTCACTACAACATGAGAAACTGTATTAAAGGGTTGCAGCATTAAGGAGGTGAGGACCACTGTTCTATCACATTCTTCTCCGTGAGTGTTAGGCATTGGGCATCTCTCAGTACAACTGGAATAAACATTTCAAGAGAAGTGACCAGGAAGGGCTTACTACAAAAGGCAGAAGTGCGAGCTGGGATGACTTGCTGATACACCAAGATGGCCTGTCATATAGTCCTTGGGTGATGAATGCGAACATGAGAAACTTCTAGGCTTTGAGTCTTGTTATTACAAGATACAGAGCATTGATAATAGCCACTAGCCATCCAATAATGAGCTGATAGGCATCAAAATCCTGCTGAAGAGGTGAGTGGTACCCACTAACAGTGTGTCCTACGGGCAGAATCAAGAGTCTCAATCTACACTGCCCTGGTCTGCAAAGGGAGGGGCACAGTGAATCCTAAGGATGAAAAGGTTTTAAGCAATAGAAAAAAAAAAATAAGTCAAGGAGAATTCAGAAGAAATATGATGATAGGCAAAAGAACTCCAAAATCCAGCAGTCTTCCCTGTGAAGTGGCTGAGCAGGGCCAGCTTCCTGTGTACCTTCCATATTGGGGCCAGTGCGGCCAAGCTACACCTATCTGCTGGAAGTCATGAAGCTGGGAATCCCCCTGCAGGAAATCAAGGACACAAGGGCCTGCCTCAGCTCATGCAATAAAGGTACTGCTTTCTCTACCCCTTGATACATTTATACATTTAAAAAAAAATCTTGCAATGCTTAGAAACCAAAGAGTATGCTTCTAAACAGTGTGTGGACTAAAAAAAAAAAAGTCAGGAAGAAAATATGTAAGCAAAACTACAAATGAACAAAGATGAGAAGTGAGAGGAAGGAGGAGTAGAAGATGAGGAAATAGATGAATGAGATGGATGAGACCAGCCAGCCTTCAGAAACAACCTGGGCGGGCAGGCAGGGGGCGGGAGCTGGGCCGGGGGCGGGGGCGGGGGCGAGGGGCCCGTGGCCGATGCAGACTTCTGAGTTCCATGCTGTAGTTAGCCTGGGAAGCCACCATGGGAAGCAGAAGCCGACTGAGTTCTAAGAGGAAGTGTGGGTAGGTGGAAGACAGAAATAGAAAGTCGAGAAAAACTCTAGGGGATGCTAGGCAGAGAGAAACTAGTTGAATCCTCATCAGAGGATCCGGCGAGACCAGGAGCTTTGTGTGATGCTGAACTGTGCCCCTCTTTCCTGCTACCCAGGCCCCGTCCTCCTCCCCGCGCCCCCCCCCCCGCCCCGCCGCCGCCCCCATTTTATCTCCAGCTAATGAGCGTTTCAAGTTTAATAATACAAGGAAAGCGCTATGCAAACTCGCTCACTCGGGGCAAGCACCTTGACTCAGGTCCTCACGCTTGCGTGACAAGCATTTTACTGACGGAGCTATCCCCCCAGAGACAAATTTTTATTTTATAATTCACTCTTCACCCATGTTTTCTACCTGACTTTTTACAACTCCCATCAAGTACTTGCTGCTCAAAGCCGACTGAACACTTCCCTGCCTGTGAGTAAGCCAAGCTCCTCTCTACGCCCAGATGAATGAAAACTAATTAGTTTCACTCTCTGACAAAGTAGCAATGACTAAGCTTTAGAAGTCAGACTGGTAAGGTTGAAATAGCACATATTATATGTAATAAATATTATAATGACATGCATAATTACACAACTCCCTTTCTATATTTAAGTACGTGCATATCGAGATATATGCAGAGGTTTATACGGTTGTGACATCTGTGTGATGCTAACTGAAGGGAAGATGACAGCAGCTGTTCTATTGGCATGCGTCACTGGGTAATGGCCAGCAGATGGACACCCAAGCAGAGAAGGCGCTTAGGCACCAATTACTACACACAGCATACAAATAAATCAGTCAGCTCAGGCATTCCCATAGCCACATATGCACACACACACACACACACACACACACACACACACACACCACACACACACACACACACATACACACACACACACACACCATATACACAGTGTGCATTTTCAATTCATTTCTAAAAATGTCTCAAAACGCTTGACACGGCTACCAGGAAAACATGATATCTTGATATCTTTCTTTGGAGCTAGGGCGTTACCATGTAGCCCAGGCTAGCCACAAATCTGTGACCTTCCTGAGTCAGTTTCATGGGTGCTGGGCTTACAAGTGTGTGCCCCCATAGTAGACTTTTAGTGGTGTTTTTGTTTGTTTGTTTGTTTTACTCCTCTGCCATGACTCAGTGATAATGGAAGTGCTCGTGGGTCCTGCAGAGAGAGTTGTATTCTCCAGAATATTCTATGGGGCTAACCTTTCTGTGAGCTTTCCTGTGTCACTGCGTAGGAACAGGCAGAAGGGCTATCTCCCCGCTTTCCTGCAGCTGTTCTGGTGTGTGTAACAAAGAGCTTCGAGGCTGCGGTAGAAAGTTTTCCATTTCCGCTTACTGTTCGTTCACCCTAAACTCTCGTTTTAACACCAGACTTCCCCTTGATAACAAACAGAGAGGTCTGTCACATACGCGACTTAAAACATCTGTGCTGGGGCTGGAATGAGAGCTCAGCGGTTGAGATCACTTGCTGTGACAGCAGAGGACCACGGTTCAGGTCCCAGCACCCACACGGTGACCCGTTCATGCCTTTTAACTTTAGTTCTAGGGGATCTGACACCGTCTGGCAATAAAGGGTATCAGGAATGAATGTGGTACGCAAACATATATTCTGGCAAACACTTATACACGTAAAAATAATTTTTAAAAAATTCATGCGGCCAAAAAGAGAGATAAGCTATAGAATTCGAGTAAACGCTACATTTATTAATATGCACGCACTACTAGTTATTAGCACATATTAGTAACTAACATTATTCTTATTTAATAAACATTTTAGGGACCACTAGATATCCTTATATATTACAAGAGGGATCCAGGCTTAAAAGTAGAAGTGAAAGAATACATAGCTCATCAAGCCAACGGGAAGAAGATGAGAATATAATTAACTTCAGCGGAAAGTGGTGCAAAGTGTTACAAAGACGAAGGACCACAGGGTGAGTCACACAGCTGTAAGCACCTCACAGCAGAAACTCTACAAGATAATGCGTCCAACTACTAGAGGGAAACTAGCAATTGTTTTTTTATTCCGCTCTTCTGTGGTTTCAACACTTTCTGTGACTTGTTTGCTATCCATTGGCGTAGTAAAAGGTTAGCTTTGTTTAAAGTAAAATCTAATTGCCTGGAGATATTTTAAGTCTAAAAAGCTACACTTTTCCTTTACATTTTAAATGGAGTTTCCTCTAAGAGAGATTTTTGAACCTTGGGGCAAAAAATAACTTCTGATGTAAACCAATATTTTTATATTTTAAAATCTGTAACTAAACCAGTTTTATATTTAATCCTGGGATGGGACACGTTGCTAAGGCATTCAGTTATGAGTTTATATAAGCCCAGCTAAGGCATTGACTAGAAATGAGCCAGAAATTCCAGTAGTGATTCCCAAAAAAAGAAAAGAAGAACTCCAACAGAAAAAAAAAACTCCTAAATATTGAGAGGTAAACATGGTGATGGCAAGACAGTTCATATATACAAGCCAAAGCCAGGCAATACACAAAGGAAGAATGCAAGAGCATAAACGGCATAGACAGCACAGGCGTAAAAACTCGTGTCGAAATCCTTCTGCTCTTACTCTAATTTTCTACAAAGTATTTGTCACTCTTTAGACTTAAATTCCTCGTCAATGCATGGCAGATGACCAGCACTGTTTTGTGATATTGTGAAGATTAGAGAAAGCAAGGTATCCATCCATACACAAAAGCCCTTGGTATTAACATAATGCAGATGTTGGGGGAAAGTCTTTTTTTTTTTTTCCTTATATGATGAACCAGAGAATAGATAAATAATCGCAGTCTGGTCCATGTCCTTACAGACACCCTTTGCGTTTTCTTCTCTTATCGGGTAAGACTGCATTTGTCTTCAACCATTAGAAAAGCATCCTAGTACTTTGGATATAAATTGAACCACCTGAATTTGAAAATGAAGTCCTGTGTGATCAGTTTCTTCTTACATCTAATTGGGCAATTGTCTGATCAAGTAACTGGGCCAAGGAAACGAGCATTTAAAAATATTTCTCGGGCCAGCAAGATGGCTCAGCAGGTAAAGGTGCTTGCCACCAAGCCTGACGACCCCAGTTCAATACCTGAGCCCCACATGGTGGAGCAAATTCCCACAGGTTGTCCTCTGATCTTCCATGTGGGTGAGGGCGGAGGCAGCTATTCACATACGTACATAAGTAAATGTCTGTGCAGAGGCATTTCAACACTGGTTTTTGTGTGGCACTGATGTCTGCACTGTTCATATAGCTAGTTCTTTGGTTGTGTGGTGTGTGTGTCTCTCTCTGTGTGTGTCGTGTGAGTGTGTAGGGTGCGTGTGAGAGTGTGTGTGTTGCCATATGGCTTTGTCGTGCATATACAAAATGTCTCCTCATTACCTTGTTTTACTCTCAATATTTAGGGACTTTTTCTTCACAGCTTTATTTCAATATAAGTCATAGAGTGTGTAATCCACCTATTTTGAGTATATAATTTACTGGATTTTAATTCACTGACAAAGTTATGCAACCACTGCCACTGTCACCACAAAAAAGCTATGCTTCCAAGTTAGCAGTTTTCTCATTTTCATTTTACCGATCAAGGGACACCCAGTGTGGTAGTTTGAATAGGAATGGCTCCCTTGGACACACGTGTTTGAATGCTTGGCCCACAAGGAGTGGCGCTATTAGGAGGTGTGGCCTTGTTGGAGTAGGTGTGGCCTTGCTGGAGGAAGTGTGGTGGAGGTGGCCTTTGAGGTTTCATATAAGCCTAAGCCATGCCCAGTGGGACAGTCACCTTCCGCTGTCTGGGGAGCAAGATGTAGAACTCTCAGCTCCTTCTCCAGCACCATGTCTGACTCAAACTGCCATGCTTCCCGCCATGATGATGATGGTCTAAACCTCTAAAACTGTAAGCCAGCCCTAATTAAATGATTTCCTTTATAGGAGTTGCTGTGGCAATGGTGTCTCACAGCAATAGAAATCTAAACTAAGACACCCAGTGACCAACTGCCTTTCCCAGCAGACTTGTCTGATCTTCACTTTTCATGAATATGGAACTGATGGTGTGTGGCATTCTGTGACCGGCAGGTAGCTTTCCAAGATTCCTCCTGTTGTTACAAATACCAAAAATGTTTGTCAAATAATACGCCAGTCTGGATTCTCATATCTTGTTTATCTATTTACCAACTGATAAGACATTTAGCTGACACCTACTTTTTGGCTCTTAGCTTCTATGAGCATTCATTTGCAAGCTTTATATAGTTTTTGTTTCTTGTATTTTTCCTAGTTGATTAAAAACCATACCCTTTCTCTTTCTTAGCCTGTGTGATCGTTTTATTTAAAACAAGACATTTACCCATCATCTTGTAGGAGGTCTGAATATCATCTCTTTCCCTGAATTATTATTCATTTATTTAGTTGGGTTTTGTTTGTTTAGTACTTTAACTGAACTGCTTTAGTGCGATGCAACTGCCATGTGCAACTGTAACTGTTCTCCTCAAAGCATCCAGCCGGGCATACAGGGTCACCCTAGAGTGATAATGGTTTAAGTAGGCTCTCTTCAAGTGTCTCTTTCCCATGGTCTCTCCATTAAGTTTGTAGCCTTGCCTACTTCTGTTGGTATCACAAGCCCATTTCTAGCCCACGTCTCTTCTTCTCCATAACGCCTTAGATCAACTGTGCTGGCATTCAGACCCATTTGCAGAAATGGTCTCTGAGGCCATCCAGGCAGTGGCATGTGTTTTGATGTGCAGAAAGGGTCTTCCTAGCAGTTCCTTTCCCTGTTTCTCCTTCAGACTTCTGGCTGATCTGCGGTTCATCTTGTTATCCCTGGACAGCCATCCTCTTAATCACGTACACCATCACAGCCTCCATTGGCTTCAGCTGTGCTCACAGGCTTAAAACAACCCCACAGTGTACCACACATAAACCAGCGCCTCTGTGAGAGCTTCTGCTCTTTTGCTCTGCCTCTCTTCTCAGCAGAAATGCACAGTGGGAAACACACTTCACCAGAGGCAGATGGTGGCTCGCACCCCTGGAATGGCACTTCTGCCTGATGTAAAAAGGGCTGGATTCGGGGGGGGGGGTTGTCCTTTTTAAAGTATTTCTAATATGAGTCAGTGGTGGTGAGTTCAAGGAAACAGTGCTTTCCAGACACAGCAGGACTGGTGCACATGTGAACTCACGGAGACTGGGACAGCACACCCGAGGTCTGCATGATATCATACCAGACAAAACCTCAGCATGGAGAATGGGAAATGGACACAATATCCAACCCCTAATCTAGAAGCTGTTTGCAGTTCATAGCTGCTGGGAGAAGGGAAATCTGTTTTCTTTGACGGAGTGATACTGGGTACATCAACTATACTCCCAGGCAGAGGCCATGCTCAGGAGTAGTTGGCCAACACCAATCAGACTCCATGGTTTTACTTTTTGGGAGGGTGAGGGGAGATTGTTTGTTTGTTGCTTGTTTGGGTGGGCTTTCTTTTCATATGTGATTTTTTGTTTGGTTGTTCTGGTTTTAAGAGACAGAAAAAAAAATGAAGTTCTGTGAGAGGTAGATGGAGGAGGCGCTTTTGTCTCTTATTCATTTTTTATTAATGCCATACAATGTGCTTGTATCATTTTATGTCCACCCTGCTTGGAATTTTATAAGTTTCTTTTTTCCTGTACATTTATATTTTTTAAATCTAAGTTTTGCCATTTTAAACAATTCTTTATTCAGATGGTTTTGCCATCTTTCCACTGTTGCTCTTGCTCCTTCAGGACCTGAGGCAGGCATGTGTACACTGTTCAACGTCTCCCCACATGGTTTGTCACTTTGTGAAATAGCTTTTCTGTGCTTCATGTTCAATGGTCTCAAGTTCCTCAAAGGAGTAGAGAGTTTAATTAATATCTTGCAATGCTGTCT
The DNA here is from genome assembly GCF_964271855.1 of Acomys minous. Classification (NCBI taxonomy): domain Eukaryota; kingdom Metazoa; phylum Chordata; class Mammalia; order Rodentia; family Muridae; genus Acomys; species Acomys minous. Next base: position 52,407,674 of record NC_140490.1, on the reverse strand, counting down.
TTTAATACACTATAGATAAAATTTCTATTTGAACATTTTCCATTCTTAGTAAATTTAATGTTACTTAGAATATTCAGAAATATTTCAATATTTAGAATAGATTTGTTAAATTTCTTATTTACAAATTCTATCAACTCCCATTTATTTTTCTGGTTTTAGTGATTTTATTTAATTGTGAAAAATATTTTGCATTTCATTTAACGCTTCTTTAATTTGGGTTGGACAGTAGGCATTTTGGAGCCCTAAATTTTTTTCTTCATATTTATTTACTTTTTTAGAAAAAGCTGAACTTTTTTTTTGCATACTACCTACATATCAATTTTATCTGTTTACTCTCCTTTTGTACTTTAGAGTTTGGGGGCCAATTTAGACCCTATACTGAGGCACTATTGCTCAGAGGACTCCAGCAAACACCTCTTGCTATATTCTGATTGGAGAGAATGCAAATTATCTCCAGGAATCATTCGGCTTAATAGTTCCTGGTGCTTCTTGCCTTGGCCTTGACTCTCGTCTGTGTGAAGTGTAGAATTCATGAAATCCTTGAGAAGGGGGCTCTGCAGCCTCCAGAACACCGACTCCTGCTCCTCTGCTCAGTGTGACCAAGCTGCCCTGCTTGGGATTCCTCTTTCAGATCTGAAGTTGCACACATCCACTCACACCCTTCTGCTTGAATCCATGTAAAAGCCAGGCACACTTACAGGCCAGGCACACACATGTGACTGAAACCATAGCACAGAGAGTGGATGGACTGAGATGCTGAACCCCAGGGCCTGGCTAGCTAAGCAGTCTTGCCAAAATATCAAGCTCCAGGTTTAGTGAGAGCCCTGTTCTAAAAAAAACAAAAGGTGGAACGCAAAAGAGAAAAATACCTAACGTCAGTCTCTGACTTCCATAGATGCACAAGAGAGATTGTCTGTCTGTCTGTCTGTCTGTCTGTCTGTCTGTCTGTCTCTCTCTCTCTCTCTCTCTCTCTCTCAGGGAGATTTTTCAAAATGAGTGCAAATAGACACATGAAAATTGTATCAAATAAAAGCCATATTGAGATTCCATCTCACCCACATCAGAATGGCTACCATTAAGCCAACTTTTGTGCCAAGGACATAGGGAAAGGCGCACTTAAACACTCCTGGTTAGAATGTGAAGTATTGGAGCCACTAGGAAAATCAGAATGCAGGTTCCCCCCAAAAGTCCCAAAATAAAAGCACCATATAATCCAACTAACCCATTTGCCAGAACACAGTCAAAAGAATGCAACTCAGTGCGCTACAAAGGCTTCTGCTCAACATGATTCTTGTGGCTTTGGTCAAATAGCCAAATTACAGAACCAACTTATGTCTATCAGTAGATGAATGGAAATGCGGAACATAGAAAAGGAGAATACACATGCACACACTCACACTTGTGCACACATGCACATCCAGGATTTATAGTGTATACACTTATACGCATACACACACACATAAATATGACATGAAAGCAAAGGGAACCACTGGAGAAGAAAAATGAGAGTGACAGGAGGAAGATGACAGGAAGGAATGGGGAATAAATATACTAAAGAATTTGATATATTTGACCTCAAAATCTTACTGCGAAGCCCATTATTTTGCATAAAAATTACACAAAAATTAAAAAAAAAGTTAAATGAAAGAGAAGAATGGAGGGGCCAGTTGTATTAGCACATATCTACAATCCCAGCTCCCTGAGCTTGAGGCACAAGGAGGATCTCACGTCTGAGGCTAGCCTGGGCTATTGAGTTAACTCAAGGCCAGCCTGAACAACTTCGTGAGATCCTATCTGAAAGTGAAGTGTTTCCTTTAAGATCTCGGGCTAGCACTGAGCGGTGGAACATTTGCCTGGCACATACAAGTCCCTGGGTTTAAACACCAGTACCAGAAGTTATCAGAAAGGAAAGAAAACAAAAGTAAGCAAATCAAACACGCAAAGCAATTACTGTCAAAGATCGCACAAAGCCTGTACTCAAGTGAAAAACAGTTGACTGTTAGACTTTTCAAAGTCTTTGAAACATTTCTTTCTCTAGAATTTTTTGTGTCCCGAATATTCCATTGATTATATACATAACCTTCCACTCAGTATCTAAATGTCTATGGATACTGGCATCATATTGTCTAAGAATATGAAAGAACCCAAGAGCCTATTATGCAAAATGCAAATCACATTTTATTTGTATTGACATCCCATTATCTGAAGTCTTTAAAGTTAAAAGTAAATCATATGAATACATTATAAGATCTCAGGAAATAAATAGCAGCTAACTGAGGTAGGAATTAAAGGTGTCTATGAATCCAAGTTAGTTAGGGTAACATGTACTAAGGAGACCAACAGCCTATTGGGCTGTGCAAACCATGATACAGTACATCATAAGGGGGACTCTCCATGGAATTATGACTTCTAGGTCATTTTGCAATAACTTTGCTTCTAACAGCCCAATATGGAGGTGGCCCAGGATGTATCCAGCCATGAATGGTGGGGCTATGAAGCAAGCACAGCATCCTTTGTGTTTCCTTAGCAGGAAAAGAAGAAATCTTCTGATGTAGGTAAGCTTTATGGCAGGTGTGTGATGCTTTGAACAAAATAGTGCATTTAGATGACTCCATAATGGGATATTATATGAAAAGGTAAAAATTTATAGTAAAAAAAGGGCCAACTGTAGTTGTCCCTGTGAGCAGAGGCAGCGATTGACTGGAGCAGGCATAAAGGAACTGTCAGGAGAGAGTATCTGTCACAATGATAGTTGTAGTTAGGCTTGTATACATGGATCGGTGGATAAGCCTGTTTACTGTATAAGCAAGAAGACCTGAGTTCAAATCTCAAGCAATGGAAGGAAGAGACTAGGGGATCCTGGGAATTTGCTAGTCAACCAACTTATCCAAAACAGCAAACTTCAGGCTCAGTGATAAAATTTCTTTCAAGGATATAGGCAGAAAACAAGTGAGAAAGACATCAGAAGTTCTCTTCTGGCATCCACTTTAACACACACACACACACACACACACACACACACACACACACACACACACACACAAGTTGTAGCTATGGCCATGTAGGCAGGACCAATGGACAAAATGTAAAATATATCCAATTGATTGTCATTTTTATATAAAAAGAAGATATTGTGCACTCCAGTTAACCATCAATCCTATTTAATATTTATTGGTACACTTGGGAGGAAGTTGAAGTTCACTACTATCTACAATTTCTTTTTTGTTGTTGTTGGTGGTGATGGTTTTTGTTTGTTTGTTTGCTTGTTTGTTTGTTTTGAAACAGGGTTTCTCTGTGCAGCCTTAGCTGTCCTGGACTCTTTTTGTAGACCAGGCTGGCCTCGAACTCACAAGAGATTCACCTGCCTCTGCCTCCTGAGTGCTGGGATTACTATCTACAATTTCGTATTCAATTTATAGAAGAATGGATTGATTGGTGAACAAAGTCAGGGCTGCAAAATAAATACATGATAACAAAACCAACTCCAGTAATGTATTAATGAAGGAATCCTGGTGGCATGTATGTGAATGTTCACCACACAGATCTTTTAATTTCATAGTGTCTTTTTAATAACTCATCTGAAGGCAAAGACATCGGGAGCAAGGCTTTCAGAAGGATATCCAAATAGCTGTCCAGGATGGTACGTAAGCATTATTCTAGGGAATGACATAAAACATTCAAACAAACAAATGCATCATGTCATTGTTTTCACATGGAGAAGCCTGTGTGGATATGTCACAGTTCATGCTAATGTCATGTTTGAGGATTTGGCTGAACAAAGGAACAAGCTTTTAGCTTCAGCTAAAATTCTGTAAATAAATAACTGAGATATTTATCTAACAGTAAGCTAAAATCACATACATTAGGAAATCAACAACATGAGTAAATGCTCAGTAAGTGTTACTGTTGGTACAATTTTTTTACATGTACATTTAACATATATCTTGAAAGGCAAAATTAAGCATCAGATTCAAAGAAATTGAGTGTTTAGAGGATTAAACATTTTGACTGAATCTAAATATATAACCAAACTAAATTATTTTTAAAAATCCCTTTAAATAACTGATAAAACTTGCAAGATTTTTACAAGGGGATAAGATTTGTAGGCTGAGCCTAAAGCTTAAAGTCACATCTGCATACTCACCTTCAAGTTTTGTCCAAAATGTCTTATCTGTGCAAAGAAGCCTGCCTTCCAAATACTTCTCAAGGCTTATTTTGACTTGCCAAGATATGCTGAAGGTAGTGTGCTTTTCAGGCGCTGTCTCTAAGTTTACAGAAGGTAAAGCCATCTAGCCCCCAGGCAAGCTATCTTTTAAAGTAGTAGAACTGCATCTCATACCTAAGACATTCCAAGATTTCTGTGTGGCATTTAACTCTGTTTATGGTAACCAGACCTGGCCAGTGGCCTGGCATGTACTCCCAAATGAATGGATGAAACAGTGGCATCATGTGTATTTTCATCATGAAGAGAAATGATCTATTGACAAGGGCCACACCAAGAGTTAACCTCAGAAGCACGGTGGTAGGTAAAAGGCTCTTCCTGCAGAATAGGGTGTTCTAGGTCACTAATACAAAGGTCTAGGAGAGGCAGCCCCAGACTGCCTGCTATTCAGTGTCAAAAGACAGCATGATCTACTGGGTAGAGTTTATGTCATTGACCCATACCTCAACTAGCCTATGTATTCTCCAGCAATAAGCTGGGGAACTGAGGCTGAGCCCACTCTACTTTTCCTTTAGTGCTACTTAATTTCTTTCTGTAGATTTTGTTTTAAGTTAGCATAAAAAGGAATAGATTTCATGCTGACATTTTTGGATGCAGGTCAAATTCTGTTCTAGTCTGCCCCCTCCCCCACTGCCTTCACCTTTGCCCTGTTCTAGCTGTGTCCTTCCTTTATACGTTCACGCCATGACATCCAGTTCCAACTATTTTCCATCAAGTGTCATGATTTCATTTGTCTTTATTGCAGAATAAAATTCCATTATGTATATGTACCACATTTTCTTTATTCATGCTTCTGTTGATGCATACTTAGGCTGAGTCCATCAGTTGGCTGCTGTAAGTAGTGGGGCAATAAGCTTGTGTGCCAGCAATGTAGGGGAGGAAATTCTTTGAGACACAGTGAAGGTTAAGTACCCTTGTCTTAAAGGCTTAAAACACAGAGAATTTCATACTTAAGATATTTTTATTTGGGGATATTTGTATAGACATAATGAGATATGTTAGAAATTTAGTCCAAGCATAAACAAACTCCAGATGCAATACAAGTGTAACTTATATACACATCTTGAAGCAAATGTTGAGTATTAATTTTAGTTCACCCACATTTGTCTATTACCCATCATGTGAGTTTTGGAATTTTCCACTTATGGCATCATAATGGTCTCAAATGTTGTATATTTTGCAGTAGTTTGGAGTTTGGATTAATCTTCGATGAATACTGGATCTACTCTAGGAAGAGTTGTGTCTCAAATTATATTATGAAACAAGTGACTAATCGTTACCTCAGTGTTGGCAGTTAGGGAGTTCAAAGCCACATGTATAAGTCACCTGAAAGTCATCTGTGATCTTTATGACCCAGGAATAGTGGATGGGGCTCGCCTCTGCCGTTATTTTCCCAGAATTTATCCTTACTCATCTAGACCACTTTTACTTCTTCCTACCTTGTTGTATCTCTATGATTATTAGGCACAGACAATTATATCCCCCAAACCATTCTTATATTAGAGATCAGAGAAAGTGCCCTACCTGTGGGAGTCCCCAGCAAAAGCCAATTATCAAAGCCAAATAAGAGCAGCGCAGAGAGAAGACAGAGAAAGAGAAAGCAGAAACCTATTTTTAAAGAATTTTAAGGAAGCATTGTTTTGAATTTGCCTTCTGGAAATAGCCCTGGAGCTGGGAAGCTGAGGGAGCAGGAGTGTGTGGGACTGGAGGAACATTGCTTCCTCAGCACAGTAGACATTGCTCATTATTCTGAGCACGGTTCACGCTTTAAAATGTCTGCAGAAATGCCAATTTAGATTTTCTGGCATTTGAGGTACAGGAAATCTTTAGTTATTGTAACTCCTATCTCTTGTTAAATTTAAATTAATCCCACATCTGTTCAGGGAGGTCAAAACCAAGTTACAGTATTGAGTCATCAACCCATAATGCTTTGCTTCTCTCCTCATCATTTTTGTGGAAAAAAAAAATGTGATAGCTGGTGCTTTTAATTCCATGTGCTCCAAAGCACATTTTGTACTGCGGGGGAAAGAATTTATCAAGCATTGCTTCAAGTAGATAGCTTTATTGGCATGGCTGAATAGCCCACATGTGCACCTTGATCCTTATTCAGTGTCCCCCACCCCCACCCCAAATCACTGCCTTCCCTATGAGCCCATGTGCTTTACGATAGATGGGCGTCTTCTTCCAGTTTCCCAATGGGACTGCCCTGGCCTTTATTAAGTCGGCAGACCTCACGGCCCTGGTAATAGTGATCGGTTTATATTACATGGTCAATAATACTTTTGCAAGTCTACAGTGCAAATATCTTCCCTTGCACAAGGTTTGAAGGTATGAGAAATTAACACTTGTGCCTGTTTAAAGCATCTGGATCAAAACAGAACCTACTGGTGCCTCACACACAGCCCAGCTTAGAGTTAACCTGTAAAAGAAAGAGTGACAGGAGGCAGTGGGGTGCTGTGCTATGGCTAAAGATGCCTTTGTCCATAAACTTGCACATAAAAGTCATTACATTAATTTTGAATACACACACACACACACACACACACACACACACACACACACTCCATACACACACATATGTCATTACTGGGCACTAATCCTAGGCCCTTATGCATGCCAGGCAAGTCCCCTATCACTGAGCTGTGCCACAATCTCCCAGAGTGACATTGAATTTTGTCTTTCTGTCTGTCATTGTCTTTCATTTCTCTATACCTCTCTAATTGAATATCATCGCATCATCCTCAAAATATTTCCTTTTTACTCTCACCTCCACACTTAAAATAACTTTAAAACAGTAAAGCTATCTGTGTGTTTATGTGTGTGTGTATGTGTGTGTGTGTGAAAGAGAGAGAGAGAGAGAGAGAGTTCATTGAAGTTATCTTGGGAGAGCAGTATCTAGTATGCAGTGAGTCTGGCCTCTACAGTTCAGTGTTGGCAAAGTGTGGTCCTGGGCTCCTTTATATCAGAATTGCCTATGATGCACATCACAAATGCTCCCTCCCAGCTGAAACCCTCAGCCACAGGAGGGTGGCCTGGTGATCCCAGTTTTAGCTAACTACCCAGAAGATTCCTGTGCAACATAGTTTGAGAGCCCTTGCCACAGATTTACCCTATTGACAGTAGCAACCAGGAGGTGATGTATGAGTCACATAGCTTCTTCTAAGTGTAAAAGGCATGTAAGTAACCACACTTTCCCTTGTTGACATTGAATGAGACACGAGGAAAACTGAAGGAACTCCAAAACAGTTTGTACCTTACCATTCATTTTGAAAGTCTTTCTGTACACTGAGTTTTCTTAGTCTTGGCCTCGTGTTAGCTTCTTTAAAATGCCACCACGTAGGCCACACTCCAGCAGGATAAGTTTAGAATCTCCAGGAAGCAATACAGACATTGGAATGGAACCATTGGTGTAAGTGGGCTCAGTAGAAGGCATAACGAGTATTTTTGAGATTGCTGAAGCAAAGTTCATTATCAAGAGCTGAAAACAACACAAAGGAAGACAAAACTCCATTGGACTGGCATTCTGGTTTGTCTCCCTTGCTCAAATTAGTAGCATCATTGTCATACCTTTGTGTTTCTCCACTCCTTCTCAAATCCAATACCATCATATATTAATACGTGTGTATTTCATTTGCCACACCCATTATACCAGAGAAAAGTCATAGGAAAAGAGCTGCCTTTTTCTCTATGCATTACTGGAGGCCACAGGGTTAGACAGATAAGAGTCCTGTCAAGCACCTCATAACGTTAATGGGATCAGTAATGTAAGACTTCCTGAGTGATGATATTGCACAGAATATGCAAGCAGCTCCTTTCCCTTTGTGGCCCAGTGTCACTCCTCTCTCTTGGTCCCAGAGTGTCACTCCACAAAGCCGAACAGTGGCTTGGTTAATCAATTCAGAATGATTCTTGTTGAGCAACTGTCACCTCTGAGGGAATATTGATGTGATTTTTCTCACATCTGTCACTTCACATCAGGTAGGAATTAGACTCTATAATGGGTTCAGTGCTCATGTAAATTGACTGTCATAAACCCTTCCTGTGTGAGAGCTCAGTGAACTCATCTCATCCCAGGAACGAAAATAAAGGAGCCCAATGGTGACAAGGGTATGAGAGGGGTCACTCTACCTATACTATCAACAACAACAGCAACTTAATAATGTCTGGAAAAGGTTATTGATTTATTGACCATTCAGTTTGTCAATTAGCAGCCCTGGGCTCCTCCAACAAATATCTCAGACACAGTGATGAGAAAGACAATGCAGAAAACAGGCATGTCCTGTTGGTGTGAAAGCTCACTGTATCAGTCGCCAATGTGGGGCCAAATGTATATGAAGGTGTAACACTATGTATGCTCAGTAACTTCTACTTCTTGAAAATTCAACCCAAAAGAGGTAATAGAGTGTTGATGTTTGTTTTTAAACTCTATTTTATCTGGGGTTACTGACGCCTCTACCTCTCTTCCACCAATCCCTTTAATTCTGAGTATGAGAAAGAACGTTAGTAGGGAGAGGAGGCGCAGACCCTTTACTTCTCCCAGCTGTTTAGGATCAATTGGGTTCTTCTGCAGCAATTCCAATCTCCACCAACAGCAAACACAGCAAGCGGTTTCCTCCGAGTTGCTGCTTTGGAATGTTCCTCTCTGTCTGCCACATTGTCCATCTCTGGTCTCTCCAAAACTGCTGCATGACATGTGCCACCATTGCGTGGCACACCTTCTCTCTCCTATTTATCTCCTTCGAGTGTCCTAGACCACGCCCCCTCATCATGCTGCATAAGGCAGGCCATTGCCAGCTGGAAAACACCACATCCCACAGAAGGCAGTTATCATCTGTGGACGTACTGAAGCCCAAAGTAAAATCACATGCTTGAGATTAGAACAAAAACATATTTATATAACATAACTGAAATTACAAAGAAACCAAAACTTCTACTACAATACAGGATATAAAAATATTGCATAGATATGTAAAAATAGAAAAGCTCATATGCACGAGTTTTCATTTTAGCACTGTTTCCATTCATAAAACTCAAGAGACAACCTAAGTACAGCAAAGTATATCTAGGACTCAGATTAAGGCAACATCAACAAGTGCTAATGAATATCTAGAAATTTATTGAGGAGCTCTCAAATACACCTAACTGAATACAAATAAACATTATAGAACCATGTATATGGTCATGTTATATTTATGTAAGATTATATACATAATGTACATATACTTATGTGGAATAGAGAAATACCTCAAAAACTTTTTATTGAAAAGCATTTTTGAGACAGGATCTTGCCATGTCATTCCAGACTAGACTACAGGTGTGCATCAACATGTCTAGCACTTTACTCTTGTGCTTTCCTGTGTTGCTTGATTTTTTTAAACCAGGTACATTCAGCAATTTCATAAAACCAGTAAAGCTATTTTTTAAAATTAATGTGAAAAGAAACTTTGGGTGAGTATAAATGACGAAGGAACGTGATAGGGCTCCTAGGATTGTGCCACCACTCAGAGATGATGGTAATGATGATGATGGATGGATGGGATAATAATCACGCATGGCCAGAAAACACTAATTTACAATTGAGGAGGAGAGGCAATAACAGCATCCAATGCCATGGAAACAACAGTAATAAATGGAACTGAAATTAAATAAACAAGCACAGGAGTATTTGCCAGCAGATCACACTGCGGGGGGGCGGGGGGCAGCTGGGGAGATGCTATATGGCATTTGAGAAATGTAAAGTTAAAACTAATGCTTGGGATTTAACACCATTATTCAGGGGAGTTTTTTGTTGGCCTGCGAAGAGCTTTCCAGAGGAAATGAATGTAAGAGGTGATTTTAAATGTGTGAGGCAGACAGCTTGTTGGAGAGGAAGTCAAATAGAATATTTCACAGAGCCCAAAGGATGAAAAAAGAATATTTTGCCTTGGGAGTTCTGAAGAGGAAATGTGAATTGAGTCTCCATTATCCTACAGTTACCATCAGAGCCTATAGACTAGCTCTGTCAAACAGTCACACATACACACACACCTTAAAATACTTTGGCAGGTACACGGTGCAGAAACAACAGTGGAGAAAGATCACCTCCAGAAAAATCACACTAGGGAATACTCATGGAAACCTGTGTTATCTTTCTCCAACCACTGAGATACTGCTGTGTCCATAACCAAAGCCAGCAGGAATGTTCTCAGGGACGGTGGGGCTGTCTTACAGGAAGGAGGCAGAAGCTATACCTACTAATGTAGTGTGAGTTCGTTAATGTCTTTCCTTCTCCACCAGTCTGCTCTCAGACCCTGAAATTTCCTTAAATATGCCTTTCTGTATTGTGTGACAAAATTGCAAGTCTTGATAAGGGCTAGGACACTAGTTACAGGGGCTGAGGATACAGCACAGAAAGTAAGCCCAAATCAAGCAAAACAAACAAATGAGCCAGGCATGATTGTAGAGGAATTTTAATTCAGTACATGGCAGCTCTGGCAAGAGGTCTCTTCCAGGTCTGTGTGACCCATAGTCTCAGGAGTCAAACACAAGCAGGTCTCTGAGTTCAAGGCCAGCCTGGCGTAGAGCAAGTTTCAGGAAAAGGAAAGCTTAGGTCCAGGTGTAGCGGTACACGCCTTTAATACCAGTAGTCAGGAAACAGGCCTGCAGACATCTGAGTTCTAGTCAGTTGTGTTTAGACAGTTTGGTTGAGTGCAGTGGAGTTGGGTTGGTGGCAGTTCAGTTTTACTGGGACAGTTGCAAAACATGGGTTAAGAAGAGAACAAGCCAGACACAGGTGAAGACAGAATGAGCCAGAGAATCGGAAAGAGCCAGAAGATTAGAACATATTGTCAAAGTTAGTATGAAGCCAAGTAGAGCAAGTCACTCAGATGCCGAGAGAAGCCAGCTTGAATCACTCAGCTTGGAGAGGAGTTTTGGCCAGACAGCTGAGTTGAACCAGCCAGCCAGAGTTCAGAAAGAGCTAGAAAGGATGAGCTTACTCAGTAGTAAGTCTCAGAACCTGAAAACATTTTAAGCCTAGATAAGACTGTCTAGAGGCTAGAAGCTTCTGTGATTAGGCCTAGGTTAGCAGACAGAGGCAATAAGCCTCCAAGACAATTACATCAGGCAAATAAAGGTTACTCTTACTCCTTTTGATGGGGGCTTGATTTTGTGCAGGTCTTATATAGGTAACCGCAGCTGTGAATGGAAGATGAGGGTCACACAAGGTCCAGCTCCTAGCTGCGCAGCTATAGCAACTGATGGCTACTGAGAGAAGTCTTTTGTTTTTTAGGGGTTTGGTGCCTGCTTTCGACTTTGCTCTGGTGGATGGCTCCACACCCATACACATATAGGGATCACTAATTAGACTAAGTGGGATTTTTTAAAAAAGCTCAATGATAAAAGGACATGAAAGACATGAAGTTGGGAGCAATGCTTTATTATCCTTCTTGGTTTTGTCAGTTCAGGGTTGGCCTGGATAATCTTTACTGCTGTGTGATATCAGGTTTGAGACCTGGAGGACTGGACGACCACAAAAGGCTTGTACTGTCTGTCACTTGGATATCCCTTTGTGCGATCTCTTTCTTTTTACAGAGCATCTCATCTTTCTTTATACTTCTTAATTTTAAAAAAATTATTTTATTTTTGTACATGAGTCTAGACTCTTTACAAAATGTCCATTGGCCTCTAGGGTCTGACTGTATCAGCGACGATTGCAGAGCTGTGATTAAAATAATAGGAAAGGTTTCTCTTTGCTCATGGTTTCAGAGTTCTCAGTCCATGCTATGTAAAAAAAAAAAAAAAAAAAAGAAAGAAAGAAAAAGAAAAAGAGGTCATATGAAAGAATATCACCATCTGCTTGACTAAGTCACTGCACATACACCAAGGAAGCAGGGACATCCAGGCCACACACCAACAGTCAGCTATCTGACAGCTGTTGCCCACAGCTGTGTGATTTCCTAGGGTATCAGGCCTGCTTCCCTGGTCATCAAAGAGATACTCCATACAAAGAAATGAAGGTTCTCTATCAGCTGTAGGATAGGTTAGTGTGTAGTGAGGGGACAACATTCAGGCAAGAGTGTAGGTGGGATCAGAGCGCCTGAGTGTATATAGTGTCTGCTGCCTGTGTCCTTCTAATTGGCCAACTGTGGTTTGTCTCATCCAAGGCAAATCCTTTAGTCCCTAGAGATTTCGCCTGCACACCTGATCCCTTGAAACCTCTATACCACACATTTCTTTCCCAAAACATTCAATCTGTTCAGGCCTTTGTCTGAAGAGAAACAAATCCTAACAGCATAACACTCATGTGTGTTTGTGTGTGTGTACGTGTTATATATATGTGTGTGTGTATTGTACATGTATGAATGTGTGTTGTGTGTATGTATATGTGTGCATGTATGTGTGTATGTGTGCATGTGTTTATGTTTGTGTATGTATGTGTGTCTATGTATATGTGCATGTGTGAATGAGTGTATTTGTGTGTGTGCATGTTATGTGTATGTGTGTGGATGTGGATGTGCATGCGTGTATGCAAATGCATGTGTTTGTATATGTATGTGTGTATGAGTGCATGCGTGTGTGTGTGTGTGTGTGTGTGTGTGTGTATGTGTGCACATGTGTGTGCTGGGAGAGAACAGAATTCTAAAGAAACCTATAACATCTTCTCCCAAGCAGTTCAAAGCCTGCAAAGAGGCAACAGACAATATGGTGGCACCTAGCACCCAGCAACTATAAGGACCCATCTGTGAATGTGCCTTCTGTAATAACAGCACTGGTGTCTGAGGAGGAATATGTGCCTTCTGTAATAACAGCACTGGTGTCTGAGGAGGAATGCCTGCAATTTTCTTTGTTTTTCTGTTGGTGGTGATGAGGTCACCCAGAGGACCTGGTCTCTCCCCTTGTTGCCCTGGTAATCAAAAGCACATAATTAAAAGCTGGCTGGTGACAGCAACGCATGTGATTCTGTGACCCAGGGACAGTTTTTTGTTTTGTTTTGTTTTGTTTCCTGAGCAAAGCTCATTAGACCACATTAGGTTCACAATAGCTTTGGATTCACACAGTGGGCACTGGAACGGTCCTAAGTGGGAAGGTTTAGCCTAAGAATTCCCTAAACACAGAACAGGTTTGAAACCTGATTCTTTTTTTTTTTCCAAAGTAAAGAACTCACTACAGTAGAGATTGGGTCTTCTAAGGACCACACCAAGCAGGCAGTGATGGATAAGGGAGGATGAAGAAGACAAGAAAGGAGGAGAGAGAGGAGGAGAGGCAAGCAGGAAGAGGGGAGGGAAGAACCCTCCAGCCAGAGGCTCTTGGCCTCTGTCCGGGCCGCTGGGAGGCTGGACCACAGTTGTTTGGATGGGCACAGCTGATGAGCTGATTCCTGTCTCCCGGCTGGCTGGTTCTGGTCACTGCACCAGCCATAAGCTGGGATCTTTGCTTGTTTGTTTAAGGTTCCGCAGCTCTAAGGCCCTGTTCACTCACTTCTGTGACCATCTTTTATCGTTTTAAGAAAATTCTGAGAACAGAAACCTAAGTACATCCCATGCGCTTTCTTGGGAGAGTTAGGGGTTGGCCGGGTGGGTTTGTTTTCATGGATTGGGGGGGTTTTGCTGTTGTTGTTGTTTGTTTGTTTGTTTGTTGTGTGTTCAGTGACAAGGACTCATCGTGTAGCTCAGGCTGGCCTGGAAATCATGATCCTTTTGCTTCAAGGTCCCTAGTTGCACACCTGGTTTGCACATGCCTTTTGAGACATGGACCTAGTCTCCTGTCCTGATGAAGCTTTGAGGAATTCTCTACTCAATCCACCTCCAAAGTACTTCAAGAATAAAAGTACTCAGCTCCGGCCTGGCAGCACAGGCCTGTAATCCCGGCTACTTGACAGACTGAGGCAATAAACTTCAAGTTCAAGGCAACGTGGGCAGCTGAATGAGACACGGTCTCAAAATAAAAGGTTTATGTGAGTAAATAAAATGAGCACAAGTAATTTCAACATAAATATAATTAGTGAAGTAATTACTTTTTAAAAAGTGGAACGTGCCCTGTGGTACAGGTCAGTGGTGGAGACTCGCTTTGCACACGCAAGGCCCCCATTTCCATTCTTTGAAACCCATTTCACCCCCAAAAGAAGAAAGTCTCAATCAGCCACAGAAAGGTTATCTTCTGAGTAGACAAAGAGGGCAGCTGTAAATGGAGAAGAAGCTACAAGCAGCCTGCATCCTATGTCTGCACAAGGCGGGGGGGGGGGGGGGGGGGGCAGGGCCAATGCAAAGAAGGTGGCTTCCTACTTCCTGCATTTGAGGCTCCATGACCTCCTGCCTGTTTATATAGAGGCTTTACCACAGCCTCGCCAAATGCATAGTGCCGCTTTCTCTCGTGCCTGCGGCATGACCAGCACCCAGTGAATGCCAGTGGTTGTCCTGAGCATCGGCAGTTGTCAGTGTCATCGTTACTGTCTGTGCAGGCCTTAGGGTGTGTGTAGCATCATGCTCTTTGAGAGGTACACAGAAATTTCTCGGTCACCGTGGTTGATTCCTGGAGGCCTCTGTTCAAGAAATTCTCTGGCTTCACATCCATTGTCCCTTATTTCAAATGCAACTTGGAGCCTGTAGGGAGTACCCTAACCGGTCCCGCACCTCTCTAAATAAGTATGTTATAGGCAAAGATTTAAACATCTCTGGTCAGTGTTCCGGCCTTCTCTCATCTTTTAATGTTATAGCAATGTGCTCATATGACATTTAGCAACACCCCAATCTTCTTAACCCATGTACCCAAAATGGGGGCACCAAGAGTTCTGTGAGCCCCATTTTGTGAAATTAAATGCAGATCTGTCCTGATGCATTTAAAGGCTTTGGAAGGCAGGAATCCGTGGATTGTATGTTGGAGTCCCAATTGGTAAAATGGCCAAAGAGAGTATGTTATGGGGACAGCTTCTGGACGCCAGCGCCCCATCCTCTTCTTTGAAGGGAGGGGGTCTGCTGAGAGCTTGTATTCAGCTTGGGAGGAGAAACGAGGAGAGAACGTCAAAGCACTGGCAGTGGCAATCAGATGAACCCAATGGCCGGTACTGTGGTGCCAGAGCAAAAGCAGAAAGCAGAGCCAGACAGCCTGCTGACCAGCTTCCTGCTGCCAGCCCACGGGAGGCCCCACAGGCCGGAGCACGACAAGTCTGTCGTCAGCAACCAAGGATGGCCCGGGTGAAAGAAGAGCCACCGGGCTCTTAGCCTTGCTGTGATCCTGGGCCTCAGGTAAACTGAGTTCTAGACTTAGCTGTCGGTAAGGTACATGCCCGTCCCTCTGTCTATTATTCAAGTTACACTAGTATGCTGAGAGCTTCCCCCAGGTTCACAGTAACAACCCCCTCTAGTCCCTGAGTTCCTCACAGAGGCTTTCTTGCATAAAGAGGCAATCTGGAAGATGTGGGCTTTCCAGAAACTATGGGTTTTCCAAGTTGTCGGTAGTTACCTGAGGAAGTTACAGATTTATAGGTAAGTTAGCATTTCAGATGATAAGCAGTAAATAAATTTTAACATAAGCTACAAATATTATTCTGGGCATATTTATCGAGACAGTCCTTAGTTTGCTATGATTTGACTTAATTAATTAATTAATTAATTAATTAATTATTTTACTTTAAGATGAACGGAAAGTGGTAATCAGTTAAAATGGTACTTAAAGTCTAATTTGGATCTTATGATGCTTGGTTTACCTAAAAATCTCATTTAAAAGCTGTATCATCATATACTCGTTGTACAAAGAGAGATGAGCATAGTATCGTGTTGGGGAGGCTAAGGCAGGAAGACTACCATGAGTTCAAGACCAGCAAAGGCTATGTAGAAAAATCCTGTTTAGAACATTGGTATACACACACACACACACACACACACACACACACACACACACACACACAAACTCCAGAAGCAAGTGACGAGTTGTTTTGTGGCATTCTCTTTCAGACATATGTACTTTGACCACATTCACCCATGTAGGCCTCTCCCATCCTCCGCTCCCTCCCATTAGTCTCTTTATTCTTCACAAATAGTACTAATATTCAGAACACGTAAAGAAGTAATGATACTAAAAACACACACAATCCAATAAATAAATGGACAAATAAAGTCAAACACGACCACCACCAAAAGACCAGTAAGTGCATGAAAAGCTGTTCAAGCCAACACTAACACACAAGTTAAAACCATGTTGAGATACTATACCACCACCACCACCACCCCCCAAACATTAAGAAAATAACAAAAATCTGGCCAGGATAATTCATGGGAAAAATAAAACTATGATAATTGTTATGTACTAAGTCTGGTAACATTTGTGCACCGTGAATAAAAGAGGGGAGTTGGGAGTGGGAAACTCTGTACAAATTTGAAGTTGCTGTACAATGGCAAAAAAAATTTCCCAGTATAATATGGAAGCCTTGCAGACTTGGATTTACAAATGCCATCTGTAACTTCAGAAATCCCAGCTCATGACATGTCTCCAGGCTGTGCCTTGTAGGTATCGACGTCAACTTGGGTCTGCTGGGATTTTGACATCACCCAAAGAGCTTTCTCTTTCCTTGCTTTCATATGATCTTGATGGCAATCTTTCACATGGCACTATTGGGTATTTTTTTAACTTCATCTCTTCAACTCTTGGGTTTTTTTTTTTTTTGTCCCTTTTCTTGCTTTGTGGGGGTAAGATTTTAGGTCTCTGATTTTTATCTAAAAATACATGTTTATAAAAATGTATAAACTTGTCAGGTTAGACTGTTCTAGAGACCCACAATACTATGCTATTTACATGGGTTACTCTGCTTGTTTCCTGATGTTATGAGGTAGTTCTGAAAGGAGTAACAATGAATAACAAATGTTTTCATTTGCTCTTTGAGAATTTTGCAGATGTATACAAGGCATTATGATCATATCCACCCCCGTTTCTCTCCTCCAACTAACCCCCCAGAAACCCCTTTCAACTTTGTGTCTTTTCCTACATATTCACAGCAGCTGTGAGTCAGTGAGTGGCCACAACCCCAAAGAAAAATGAATCTCCTCTCCCTAGCTACTACCAGATGATTAATGGCTCCTCAGCAAGAGGTGGAGCCTTTTGAACCTCCCCTCACTCTGCCCACCTTCATCCATGCTGCAATTCTGACTGGCTAGATCTTGTGCATGTAGCAGGTAACCATCAATGCTGTGAGTACATGGTTGCACTAGCCATGTCTTGTTCAGAAGAGTGCATTTTACACGGCTCCCCTCCATGTTTCGGCTCTTAGAACCTTTTGACTTCCTCTTCCACAATGAGTACTGAGCTTTGGTGAAGGGTTGATAAAAATGTCTCTTTGGGGCTGAGCACTCATTCGTTTATTCTCAGCACTGTTTCTAATTATGAAAAACAAAACAAAACAAAACAAAACCTCAGTCCCCTCTGCCCACTGCAAAAAGGAACTTCTCTAGCTAAGGTTGAGAGCAGCCCAGATCTAGGGGATTTAAAAAAAAAAAGGATTTAGAAGGTAATTTGACATGACCATATATCAAAATAACAATAGTATGTCTTCCCCTCTCAGGGCCTAGGATATTCCAAGCTATGGACTTTTGATCTGTTTGATAGTACAGGGCCCTTATGGAGCAGCCTCAGGCCAAGTCAGAAACCACTTTGGTTACCCCGTAACATCCATGCCACTATTGCACCAGTGTATCTTGCTGTCAGGTTAGTGTTGAAGTATCCAGAACCTAGCACTTAGTAGAACCATTGTTGTCTTTTCTCCCTCCTTGGTCTGCATAGCATCTTCTGGACCTAAGAAAGCTAGCCAGAGCAAGATGAAAGTTTCCTGGTGAGTTTGAGATCGAATTTCCTATGTTCTGCAACCTGTGTGTAGTGTGTTCGGCAATAGGGTCCTATTACCTAGTTATGGCACACAACCAAGAGCTTTTGCTTTGGGGAACTCTGGGACTAACAACTGGTAGAGAGCTATCCCATGGCTGGCACTGTGACTTCATTAATATCCTTGTCTTCTTTGAGAAGCACTCACACAGGAAACTTTAATGAACAGTTTAATTTTGACTCTGGCCTTCAGGTATACAAAGTCATGTGTACATACATATTTAGTATATTCCTAAGTGTTACACATAATTACCCTAAAAACTTAGGCCAAAATTGTTTATTACACACACACACACACACACACACACACACACACACACCAGTGGCTAGTACAAAATCAGAAAAATTAGCCTTGGCATGGTGATATGTGCTTATATATCAAGGCCAGCCTCAGTTACATGAGCTTCCATCTCATAAAAAAGTGTATAAGAAGTAGAGGGAGTGTAAAATTAGGCAAATTAGTCAACATTATCCTGTCTTCACCATATATAAAATTTTGTGGGTAAAATGTGGGCATGATTTAAATATCCCACGAAGGACCCAGTGAACACTTTTGTTATTTCTGATTTTTAACTTAAAGCTATGGGTTCATCTTCTTTTACTGTTTCAGGCATTATCACATAGATTTTACATTGCTATAGTGTATAGTATTTTGGGCTTTGTAAATCTCTTCCTAATAGTACTAGGAATTGACTTAAAATTTACTATGATAGAAAACAAAAATGATTATAAAAGAAATCTAAGATGAATAATGCCATTAAAAGCAGATGAGGAAAAATGTCGAACAGAGTAAGCAGAAAGAAATAGAATGAATTTTCAATAAGTGAAATCTATTTAGCAGTTTTTGAGAAATGAAGGGAAATATATTACACAATTACACAATGGATTCACAGTTGTAACTAAATAAACTAGCTCACCATGCTGGATATACTAGTTTCTTAATAACATAATGTATACAGCCATTTGCTTGTTTTTATCTCTCTAAAATATTTGAGATACAACATTGAAATACATGTATGTGTGCCTATGAGTGTTCAGAAGCTGTGTATCTCTGTGTTGGAATATTTATCTATTCAGGTATACGTGCGAGCAAGATTGCTAGTGATGGTGTGTGTGTGTGTGTGTGTGTGTGTGTGTGTTAATAGTGGTGGGGTCAATAGTGAATACTCCCACCATATTTATCATGGTTTATATTTTATAAATTAATAACTATAGTTAAGGAATGCTAAGGAAACACTATCCTGATGTAAACAGGAGCAAACAACAATAACAAAAGAGACTCTGTCTCAAATAGGTTGGAGGTGAGGACCAGTCCTGGTGTCTGTCCTCTTAACACACACCATACATAGTCATGCAAAGGAATATTTTAGATTTCAATTTATGAAAATGATATTTCTCTGTTAGAATATGAGCTTGTGATTTGATTTTATCATTCCTTTTCAGGCCTTTGTGTGAAGGTGCCAGGTGCCTTCTCCCAAGGGTGTTATTTCACCAAACATTGGCAAGTACAAGGAGATGATGACAATCCTCACCTTCCTTATCCTCCTCCGGTTTCTTCTTCCCTGGTGCCCCATCTTGTCACATGAACACCTGACAGAGCTCCTAATCTAGAATTGCCAGACAGTGGCCCACCCTTGCTACCACCCCTGCTACCTTAGTTTGGGTTTTATTGCATGAAGAAACACCATAACAATGGCAACTCTTATAAAGGAAAACATTTCATTGAGGCTGGCTTACAGTTTCAGAAGTTTAGTTCATTATCATCATGGTGGGAAGCATGGCAGCATCCAGGCAGACATGGTGCTGGAGAAGGGGATGAGAGTGCTATATCTGGATCTGAAGGCAGCCCAGGAGACTGTGTGCCACACTGAGGGGAGACTGAGCATACATGACCTCAAAGCCCACCTACACAGTGACACACTTTGTTCAGCAAGATCACACCTACATCAACAGGGCCACACCTCCAAATAGTGCCCCTCCCTATGGGCCAAGCGTTCAAACTCATGGGCCTATGGGGACCATTCCTATTCAAACCACCACACCTGGGTAGCAGACTTCAACCTTCTGTTTTTATCCAGGCACCCTTCATTCCTCCTTCCTCTGGCACCTCCTTGTTACACTCGCTGCACCAAGTCACCTGTAGTCAATGAACTCTTGGGTTTGCACACCACATGACTCTATATCCCTGGCCCAATAGTCTAACCATCCCCCCACTCCCACTCAAAACGTATATTAACTTCTTATCTCATTGCTGCAAACAAACAAACAAACCAACAAAAACCTATTAAATAACCATTTAAGGACCTGAGAGTTTATTTTGGCTTACAAGCAGACAGGGTACAGTCTGTCAAGGGGTCAAGGCATGATGTCAGGGGCTTGATGACTTTTCACTCCAGTGGCCTGCCAGCACCCTCCAGCACAGTGAAGAGAGGAAACCCATAGGTCAGTTTCAGCTTGATTTCTTGATGTCCTACAACCTAAGTGTCTGATGTGTTTCATAATACAGTCTTCCTGTCTGGTCCTGGTAGGCAACCAAGAATAGTGGTGGTAGATAGCCTGCCTTGTCTCTGGGGACTCTGAAGACTTCATGATCACAACTCATAGAGTGGTATCCCAGGATACTGTTCTGGGATTTTCACTTAATAGCCTATGACTACTGCGGGCAGCAATGTCCTATCCATGGAAGGTATTTTTTGCTCAGACTCATTTTCCTTATTAAATTTAGAACGAGATCCTGTCATTACTTTAAATATACATTGGGTGATTGATGATTGATTGATTGATCAGTTAATTGATTTGCATGGGTTTGGGTGGGTGTGAACCACAGCATGAGTGTGGAGGGCGAAGGAGAATCTGAAGGAGACTACTTTCTCCTTCCAGCACATGGGCCTCAGGGAAAATTCGGGTCATCAGTCTTGTCAGGCAACATCTTTACCCATCAAGACATCTCACCAGACCTTAAGTTATCACTTGAAATTAGCTTACAAAATAGTAGGTGTTGGTAGTGTTTTTCATTCAGTGTTAACATTGGCTAATCTTCCTGTGCCTTAGTGGCAATCCTGCTACTGATGTTTTGTTACATGTCAAACTCCCCCCATGCTTAGACTTATGTCCATAGGTTAGTGCTGTTCTCAGCCCCGGCCAGAGAAGCTTCTTTTTGTAGTGGGGAAGATGAACTCAAAGACTCAATAGCTGGTCAAAAGTGCTGAGGATGGGTGATTCTAGAGTTCTCAGTCCCAAGCAGACATCTTCCTCACCCCTCCTCCAAGGCTCAGGAAACATTATAAAAGAGAGGGTAGAAAGAATGGAAGAGTTGGAGACTGGGAGAGAGCTGTGAAATGTTGCCTGCTCAACATGACAGGTTCTTAGAGCTAGTGTTCACCTGTTCAGTATTGAGCCCATCAACAATATATTATAAATGGGAGACAGACTCATGGGTTTGCACACACACACACACACACACACACACACACACACACACACACGCACACACACAGCTAGGAAACCATAATTTAGCAAACCAGAGTTAAGTAGGCTCTAGCTAGTAGGAAAATCAGCAAAGGCACAGGAGGGATCTGTCAAGTGTGTGAGGAGTTTTAGATGGTGTGAGAAGGAGGGCGCACATGATGTTTCCAGAAGAAACTGGCACAGCAACAGAAGACATGCTCTATAATCCAAAGCTATGACTAATTGTTTTCAATAAAGAAGAACTGGCTGAGATGCAGCTAGGTGGTGGTCAGGCCAGTGAGAACCTGATTCTATCTCTAGAAAAAGAGCTTTTTAATCAAGGAAGCTCTTTGTACCCTAGACTATTCTAAGGTCAGCATTCTTGTTGGAGGGTGTTGGCATTCTGTTTTTATAGAAACAGAAGTTTAATGAAATTTAATACTGCTGTAAAAATTGTGTGTGTGTGTGTGTGTGTGTGTGTGTGTGTGTGTGTGTGTTGGTTTGAATGAAAATAGAGCCTTTGGGGTCTTTGTTGGAGTAGGTGTAGCCATTTTGGAGGAAATGTGTCACTCAGGCTTTGAGATTCCAAATGTTTAAGCCAAGCCTAGTGTCATTCTCCCTGCTGCCTGCTGATTTGGATGTAGAACTCTCAGCTACCTCTCCAGCACCATGCTTGCTTGTGGGCAGCCATGCTTCTCACTATGACAATAATGGATTAAGCCCCTGAATCTGTAAGCCAGGGCCAATTAAATGTTTTCCTTTATAAGAGTTACTGTGGTCATGGTGTTTCTTCACAGCAATGAAACCCTCACTAAGACAATGTGATAAAAATAATATCTGATTATTAAAAACAACTTTAAATGGCATATTCTGTGTGTCTCTGATGCTTTCGAAGACCTTATTCAACTATTTTACCTCATATATCAAGAAAGTCATATCTATCTGTTAGACTTAGGATATGCCCATGTTTTGTGTCAATATACTAAATTCTATAGCAATGACTTAGACATAATCTTCATTATGAGTAACAGTTAAGGCCTTGATTTAACTCTAGCTTTTGTTCTATCCTCACTCTACGTTCCTATATCTCCCTTTCTTTCTTTTCAGCTCCTATCTCCTTACCTACATATATAAGACAAAGGAAAAGGGAGATGTCCCGGAGTTTCACCTAGTTTTTTTCTCTGTATAAGACCAATAATGACTTATGACCAAGAGAGCAAACAGAAACCTATACGAACCCCCTTAGAGGGGATAGGGCATTGCTCTCTTAAGGTTTCTTCAGGCTGAATTAGGGCAAATAATACCTTGGAAGGGGCCCAAAAAGATTGGAGAATATAGTTAAGCAAGCCAGGGATTGTATTTGTGGTCCAGTTTCTAAATGTTGAGAGATTCCAGGCTTAGCAGGAGATTGAACTGGTGGTCCAAATTGAATCAGAAGCTTTCTACAATGTTGTCCAGGAAGTTGTCCAAATCTGATGGGTAACAGCAACAGAGTCATCTGGGGATGGAGCTAGGAGGATGCAGGATGTCAGCGTCCATCATGTTGAGAGGAATGAATCTTGTCAGGTCTGATCTACCATCTGTGTCTCGTTATTTTGTTCTGAAAACTAAATTTCTTTGACAACAAGACAAGTTAACTCCTGACAGCACCCAGCTGACCTCAAAGAAGATGATGATCATCAAAGAGCCTCCTTTGGAGATGGCTTCAAATGTGGCAAACAAGCCACTGGGCAAAATATCCTCATTCCTGCCACAAACAGAATTCTGCCTAAAAATGGGCAACTTAGATGCAGGCAGAGGCAATGGCCACATTCTGCTAAGACAGGGTAAGCAAGTCCTCAATAGTTCCTGCCCTGCGAATAAATTTGGCAGAGATATTGAGCCAGAAAGCTGAAGATGGGGCACCAATGTTATAGAGACTGTTGGGTGACGGTTCAGGCAATAAACCGGCTAAGTCAATTTGTACATTTTGGAAGCTGGTAACCCACGCTGCTGGTTCACTCAGGAATTTTAGTTCTATTCCTTCTCAAGTCTCTGAGGGGCATTGAAGGCAAGATAGTTTAGTTTTACAGTCAAGTTTAGTTGGCTAGAGGATAAGATCTTTTTAGATGGAGATAAAGAAGTTAAATTATTAGAGTTGAGATAGGATAGATATTAAATTCCATTCAGAAAGTTACACCCAACAAGACAGGAAAGACATTTACTTCAAGCTGAAAAAAATACAAATGGCCAAACCACCATGAAGGTAACATTTAGAGAACTCATGATTGTCACATGAGTGTATGTAGTTTGTTTTATACATGTGTAATAAAAGAAATGTATTTACAAAATAATATTTGACAAGATTTTATGTCTAGAAATAAAATTGCTTAGGTCCAAGGAGTTTATTTCCCATCTTAATCTTTAAAATGAAAATGGGGAAATAGGATCATTAGCTACATGGATATGAAGAGCCAGAATTACAGCAGCTGAAGATAATCTCTCCATGCTCACTTGATAGCATATACACATTTGCACTGTTTCTTCTCACTAGAGAGTTAAATTTATTATTTTTATTTATTTTATTTATTTTGTTTTGTTTTCTTTTTTGAGATAGGGTTTCTCTGTGTAGCCTTGACTGTCCTGGACTTGCGTTGTAGACCAGGCTGGCCTTGAACTCACAAGAGATCTGCTATCTCTGCCTCCCAAGTGCTGAGATTAAAGGTGTGTACCACCATGCCCTGCTAATTTGTTATTTTTAATTTAATGTGTATGAGTGATGTCTCTGCATGGGCATCTATGTACCATGTGTGTCTGGTGCATGCAAGGCTGGAAAAGCATTGGATATCCTGATATTGGGGTTACAGATGATTGTGAGTTGTCATGCGAGTGCTGGGGACCAAACCTGGGTCCTCTGCAAGAGCAGCCAATGCTCTTAACTCCTGAATCATCTCCCAAGTCCTGTGAACTCATTTTATTTTATTTTAATTTCTTATTAATTAATTTATTCAGATTAAAACTCAATTGTTCTCCCATCACTTGTATCCTCCCATTCCTCCCTCCCTCCCACCCCTACCCTATTGCCCTACCCTAAATTCATGACTGAGAGGGATCTCCTCCCCAATTTTATGGTCACAGGCTATCAAGTCTCACCTTGGTAGCCTGCCTACTCTTTCTTTGAGTGCCACTAGGGCTCCCCACCAAGGCAAGGTCATAAAATACAGGGCACCAGAGTTTATGTCAGAGTTAGTCCCTGCTCTCCCCATAACTGTGGAGAATGTCCTGTCCATTGGCTAGATCAGAGTAGGTGTTTACTACTTTTATTGTCCTTGGTTAGTGCAATAGTTCGAGCAGACCCCCCTGGGCCCTGATCCACCTGTTATGTTGTTCTTCTTGTAGGTTTCTAAGATCCTCTGGATCCTTCTATCCTTCAATTTCCCCCCATCTCCTATATTTCTCTTACCTAGAGTCCCGGTAGGATGTCCTCACATCTATCCCAATCTCCGGGTAAGTGAAGACTTTCATGGGACATGTCTTTTGGGCTAGTGTCCAATTGTAAATGAGTATATACCATGTGAGCCTTTCTGCTTCTGGGTTAACTCATTCAGGATGATCATTTCTAGTTCCATCCATTTGCCCACAAATTTCTGGATTTCCTCATCTTTTTAATAGCTGAATAGTATTCCATAGTATAAACATACCACAATTTCTTTATCCATTCTTCAACTGAGGGACACTTAGGCTGTTTCCAGGTTCTGGCTATTATGAATAAGGCTACTATGAACATGGTTGAGCATATGTTCCTGTTGTGTGGTGGAGCATTTTCTGGGTATATTCCAAGGAGTGGAAAAACAAAACATTCCATGTGAACTCATTTTTAATGTTAGCCCAGATGCAACGAAACAGCAGCAGCACTGCCAGAGAGTGGCCTAGCTACTCTCACGTGTGCATTCGCGGTCAAGGTGTATTTGTCCTCCATGCCGACCACAGATCAAGAGGCCCTCAGAGCCCTCCACAGGAGGACACACAGACATGCTCTCATATTGCAAATCCTATTAATCCATGTGACAAAGCATTCGCCAACCTGACATAGAGAATTGGAAAGATTATTATTACAGCGGGGGGGGGGGGGGCGTGTACCTGAGGCTCAGCAAGTTAACTCTTTAGAGAAAGCAGAATAAATGCTTGCCATTTAGTAGTAACTTGCATGTTACTAATGTTGTAATGATTTTACAAAATAAGCTATATTTTTCCCTTAGAACTACTGTTTACAGCATAAAAACATGTATGTCACAATACTATGAAACTACACTATCATCCAATAGGAATGCACATCTGCATGTATGCACATACATGCACGTGTGTGCACACACGCACTCACACACACACACACACACACACACACACACACACACACCTATCTTCGTACAGTCTTTCCATTACTCACATAATCAGTGACAAAGATATTTAAGCCCAAGCAGCTCTCAAACGTGTGATCATCCTGACTCTGCTTTCTGAGGCCTGGGGCTGAAGTATGCACTGGAATCATTTTATCCTCTGTAAGTGTACGAGTGAGTGAGTGTGGACTATGTGTGTATGGTGTAGGCTGGAGCAGGACATCAAGTGTCTTGGCCTATCACTCTGTGCCTTATTCCCTTGAGACAGTATCACTCGCTGAACCTGGAACTAGGCTCATGGCCAGCAAACCCTGCAATCCTCCTGCCTCCATCCCTCCCACAGTGCACAGGAGGTCCACCACTCTGTCGAGTTTTAGAACACAGGCCCTGAGGATTTGCTCTCCTTCTGCAGTGCACATTCTAATGCGTGAGCCCAGCTCTCCAACTCCATCATTTTATTAAATTTTATTAGATCCTGTGTAAGGAATGTTTAATCTTCATTTGACATCTATTTCACAAAAAAAGTGTAGCTTCTGTCCTACAGTCCCCCACTCCAGCAGTTCATGAGAACTGTCCATGCCAGCAGCGATTAGTGTCCTTAGATAGTATAACCACTATTATTATTTTTTTTTTTTAACTATTGTCTATACCAACCCCTAAATTCCTTACTGTATTCCTAGACGGGTAAGGCTGTTTGTTTGTTTTTTAAATAAAAGGTTACCCTTTTATAAATAACCATGAGATTAAATTCATTTTATGAAGAATATTTAATACATAAATATTTGCAAAAGAAGGCTTTTCTTATGTAGCTCTAACATGTGTCTTCTAGAACAGTCATAAAAATACTATTAAAAATTCTGTTGGTGAGGCATGCTTGTAGGAATATTCTCCCCTATAACACCCTGTCCTTCTGAGAGCCATAAAACAACAAAGGAAGCGAGGGTAGAGGTCCCAGGACTTCCCCAAGCTTGGCATGGTTAGGACCCCCATGACCTTTTCATGGTCAAACTGTTCAATAATAATGTCAAGATTTCACGTACTTTTGTAAATGGCATTGTTTCAGTGTCTAATGCTATTTCCCAAAGCATATTTGACCAACTGAGCTACGGAGCTCTCTTCTCTCAAGCCAGACCTTAAACCGATTTGTGGAATGTAAAGCAATGCTTTTCCCTCACTGTTTTGGTTTTAGACAATAATTATCTTTCATAAAAACACATTACTAATAGCAATCCAATGTTTCATTATTGTTGTAAATGAATTCAGTACCTATCGAAAACATGTCTCTGGTTTAATTTCTAGCAAATAATAAATATTGATAGATGCATCACACATTGTCTTTGGGTTGTTCATCTTTTTTACGTCCCAAGATTCCCTGAGATCAAACCTTAGAAGATGGTTTAACTGCAAAAATGGCCGGGTATGTTCCTGTCAACTTGGAGATATTTTCAAATACGGATACTTTTCTTTTTCTAGTGTTGAAAAAAAAAAAAAGTCCCAAATGACTCAGAGGGGAATGCTCCCTGTAGAGGCTTGTAGATTGGTTATCAGTTGGCTGCACCTGGCCTTGTTCCCGCCCTGGGAGGTCAGCTTCAGTTTCCCCTTCTCTCAGGCTTGGGGCTCCTAGGAAAAGCTTGGCCTAGGTCCTAAACCTCCTCAAGACTTCCAAAGAAGCCCCGCTGTCACTCACCCATCTGCCTATCTAAAACCGATCATGCTTGCTGGAGTAGAGGCAGTCATTTCAAAAGACATATCTGGTTTCTGATTGCGTAAGAATTATCTGGGATGTATTCTAAATGCAGAGAGACTCCCAGACCCCACCTTTGACCTAAAGAATGCATGATGCAGAGATGAAAGCCCAGGAGCTCCTCCGTGAGTCCTGATGAACTCTGTCTCCAGGAGGCCACAGTCTGCCCACAGAGCTACACAGGAGCCATGGCCAACACAGCATCCCATACCTGCTGGGAAGTCGGGGAGCTAGAGACCCCTGGGAACGGTGACAGATGGAAGGAAAGAACATGAAAAGGAGACTAAGAAACAGAAGTCCTAAGTCAAAATGACAGTCCCACGAGGGAGGGCTCTAAGGTGCTGGACTCTGCTGTGTTTCTGAGCAACATTTTTACTGAAAGCTATCCCTAAACTCAGTATACATTTGTTAAATATCCCAAAGTCCAGCCTTAGTGAAGATTCCAGTGAAATATAACAGAGGGAAAACTTCAAAGCCAGAAGGAGAAACCAAGTAAATACATCCTAGAAGGATGTGTGAGCAAGCACAGAAGGGGGCCATGGGAGAACTCGGAGGTAAGATGAAGTGAAGGACGCTCTTACCTGAAGACAGTGCTCAGAAGGGGAACCCTGTGTAGGCGCACTCCTCTCTTCTGACCTGGCAGGAGACACCTCTGGATCTGATCCCTCTGGTACCACCCATGGCTCAGCAATATATGTATACACACACAACAACAACAACAACAACAACAACAACAAATGAAAAACAAAAACAAACAAACAAAACACCGCCAACAAAACCAATCTGAGGGCATTTATGCTCTTAGAAGAGCCACAGGTTAGTCAGCATTCCTTGACGAAAAAGACTTTAAGGCACAGAGCCAGGAGCTAAATGCAAAACTGCCCCTCATTTCTCTAGTTTATCCTTAAGGGCCAGCTGCTTTCAAAGAAGGGTTTGAGGTGGTGGCTTTATTTCTTGGTTCTGTAGGGCACTGTGAGAACAGACGTTCACATATTGGTGGTTTTAAAGCTAACACTAGCATATTTCAGCAAAGGCCTACTGAATTTGAGCGAGCTGGCAAACGGGGTAAATTTTAATTTGCTGGGCTGACTTTTGGTCGCCAAAATGTTTTCAACTTTCACTTATTTTTTTATTGCACAAACAATGTTAGGGTGCTCGAGCGAGTCTCAGGCCGGTTTTGCAACACCGTTTACAAGTGCAGGTCTGTGTGGCAAAGAGCACTTTTAGCACGTCGGGCAGCTTGAACAAACAGGAAGGAGGGTCTGCTTCGTTATATCCACGGTGTCTTTGCCAGGATTTTACCTTGCTTTCCCTCCTCGGCCTTCAGTTCTTCTGAAGGTGAGAAGGAGAGGAATGGAACGCTCCACGCAGTTTTCAGAACCTAGACCCTAGCGTTGAACAGCAAATCCTTCGTCACTGGCCCTCTCCGCACTGAAAGAGCTCCAGTGCATTTTTGGAAGGTGCGAGATGCTTTCCACTACGTCAGATCTGTTTAAGAAACGACTTTCCCGAGGCTTTCAGCGGTAGCTATTCTGAAAGCGTGACAGCACGTCTTCAATACACCTTTTCGCTCTCGAAATCAATGCTTAATGTACTTTATGCATTTGTAAGGCGTCTGCCATTACATAAAAGTATGCAGCGTCAGCAAACTGGTTGGTCGGAAGCATTATTTTATCCCTTTCATCATTTTTATCTGTTACCCCAAAGTTCCTTTCACATGAGGGGTGGACACTGAGCAACAGAGGAAGGGATGTGTGGCTACGCCCTCTCCACGAGAGCCTGCTTAAACTTGAGAAAGAAGCCCTCTCCAAGTCACGTGCTGAAGGTGAGGCTCGTAATATAAGGAGACCCCCAAGCCTGCATACGATATGGAGGAGAAAAGACTGGTGCCTGGAACATGCCACAGCTCTACTCCGTGATGTGAGGATGAGGGAAGAAACTGACTCCATGACCTGTCACCTAGAATTTATCTTTGTTTGCTCTCAACTGTGTTTACATTACTGTGTGTTTGTGTTTGGGCATATATATATGAGCATATATATAAATGATATACATATATCATTTATAAGAGAGCAAACTATGCCCCTACCCCCCCGCCCCCCGTCCCTCTTGGTTCTCATGTGAAATCTAGGGACTCAGTCAGTACAAGGCTGATTATCTAGAGAAAGAACACAAGCTTTATTAAATTTGCATATACATGAATATCTTCTCAGGAGATGAAAGGCAAAAAACTATAATGGCTTATGACTTATTTGCTTTGAAACAAAGATTGAGCATTTGTAAAGGGATGACCGGAGGAATGGGTTGGTGGGTAGTGTAGTAAATTCTTGGGATGTCACTAAGGCCGGTGGGAAATGGAGGTCACTTTGTCTGGCTAATTTATTAAACCTCATTACAGTTCCCAGCTATAGTCTTTGGTAGTTAAGGCTACTTTCCAATTTGATACAGGAAGGGACATGCCTCCCGTAAAGATTCTTGCTTGCTTCATGTAAATGGCCCGTTTAGTGGAAGTGACTTCACAACGTCACTCTAATTTATTCACCTAAATATCTATGGAATGCCTATCTTGCCACGAGATCTGTTAATTTCTTAATGAATGTGGCTCATGGAGTGGTCCTAGGGCCATGGTCACAGCTACAACTACACGCATGCAGTTTACTTCGTTCCCTGTTTGCCTATTTGTAACTTCATAATTGGCTGAAGGGTAAAGGCTGTTTATCTTACCTTTGAATTCCTAGATCTCATGGCAGACAGAGATCAATATATGTTGAAGGAGTGTTAAATCATACTGACTTTCCTCTAGAATGGGAGAAAAATTTTAAGTCATATATATATATATATATATATATATATTAAAATTTAAAATATCAGGGAAAAGAAGGAATGAAGAAGACATAGCCAGAATAAATTAGTCTGTAAATTAGACATTCCTTGGTAGACGGGCTATGAGAAAAAAAAATCTGCCAACATATATTGAAGATCCCACGATACTGGTCTTGGATTTTAATATATTTGGGTTACTAATAAATAGTTTATGACTTTATAATTTCATTATATATTTATTCTCTCTTTTTTTTTCTCTCTGTATTTCCTTTTACTTATTTATTTGGTTGGTTTTAGTTTTGGTTTTTCGAGACAGGGTTTCTCGGTGTAGCCTTGGCTGACCTGGCTGGCCTCAAACTCAGAAGATCCCCCTGATTCTGCCTCTCAAGTGCTGGGATTAAAGGTGTGTGCCACTGCCTGGTACTATTTAACTTTTTTTTTTTTGTAATCTACAATTCTGCATCTTCCTTGGTGTAACTAAAACTGATACCAAAGGAAAAATTACTTTTGTTTTATATACACTGGGTTCATCTAATAAATAAAGCAAATACTCATAAAAATAAAAGTTTGTCTTAAGTGAAGTTTTCACGTACACAAAATCGATCGGGTTTATTTATTTCTCTGTTTGAGATTTTAAACCTTGCATCCCAAATGGACTTGAAGCAAAACCAAACGCCTACCTCCACCTTTTACCAGTGAAATCTACCTAAGAACAAAGTCCGTGTCCTTGTGTGGTTTCATCGGGTGGCTTCCTCGGGTGAGCACTGGCTTTACATACATTCTCCCTCAAGTAGGCATGGAGAACAATTCCTAAGTGAGTGGAACCCAAGCCGACCATTTCAGTGAACTAAAAGTTTCCAGTGGCTGATTCAGAACTGGCTGCCATGGAGCCATGCACCTATTTTTGTCTAGATTTCTCAGTAAAAGAAGGTTGGTGATCTCTGGAGGAACAGTCTAAGAGTAGCAATCCCTCCTGGTGTGCCCTGCTGACATGCTCAAAGCAAAGGAGCTGTTGGCAAGATGGTGGAGCCATCAATGAGGAAGAGGGCTTCAAAGATTACAGAGTTCATTGTTAAAGTAACTTTCATTCGCCTGATTTGATTGTTGTCCCGGAGGCTTAGTGCCTCTGTCTGCTAACCCAGGCCTAGCCTTGGAAGCTTCTAGCCTCTGTACATCCTAATCTAGCCCCAGAGTGTTTTCAGCCTCTGAGACTTCCTGCTGAATCAGCTCCCTGTTCTTTCTGAACTCTGGCTGGCTGGTTCGACTCAGCCGTTCTGCCTCAAACTCCTCTCCTACCTGACTCTTTCAGTCTGGCTTCTCTTGATTTTTCATTGAATATCTCTGTTTCGCCTCAAACTAACTCTAGCAATCTGTTCTAATCTCTGTTCTGGCTCCTTCTCATCTTCTGGCTCGTTCTGTCTTCACCTGTGTCTTGCTTGTCCTCTCTTGAACCTGTCTCTGTAAATCTGTCCTGGTAAAAGCTGCCTCTGAATTCCAAGAACTCAGTTGCTGTGAACTCCACTCTGCTCCACTGCCTCTCATCTCACCAGCTCAACTGAACTGCCTCTGCTGGCCTGCCCTGAACTCACGGAGGAACTCCAACTTCGCTGCTTCCTTCTACAAACTAACTGTGCAGTCATTGTTTGGGAATAAAGGTGTATATTAAGGGTGTGTCTGAATTCCAGCCAGAGGGATTAAAGGTGTGTGCTAAGGGCATGTCTGTATTCCAGCCAGGATAGTCATGTGGCTGGATTAAAATCCCTCTCTAGGTTGTAATAGCAGGAAGGTGAAGAAGTGACAACTTACCCTGCTGTGATGACATCTGAATGGACCTCACCTCTGTTGGAAGAGCATGTTATTGTATCTGTGTTGTACAGTGGGGCAGCAAGGAAACCATGGCGAGGCCATGCCAAGGTATACTCTCTGAGGGATTACATGCCACACAACAGATCTGGTTTAAAGGTTTATTGGGGGAAAAGGGAGGTGGGCTGAGGAAGGGGTAGAGTGAGTGGGCCATGAGGGCAAGGGGCAGGGGTGGAGGGAGAGAGCAGGGAAGGAGAAAAGGAGATACTCATAACAGAGAGGGGAGAGAGAGCAGGAGAACTTGGAGACCGAGGGAGAACAGACAGATAGAGAGAGAGTTGGGGGAGAGGATGTCCTTTTATCCCTGCACATAGCCTGGACCACCTGCTGGTGATGGCAGGTGATGATGTAAGACATTGCAAGGACCCTGAAGGCAGGCCAGCTGAATCACCTGTACACGAACAAGCTGGGCCCCGTGAGCTGTGCACCTGACCACGCCTCTTTCCTTTCAGGACTCCTGCTGCCCTCTTTTCTTAATTATTCCTTCTATAAGATGTGGGGGAGATGACTTTACTTTCCACTAAGCCAGCATTTTCTTCCAATTGGGGATAATCACTAGAGTTGCCAAGGTTTCTGTTTGTTTGTTTGTTTGTTTAACTTTTTATTGGTTCTTTGTGAATTTTACCTCCTCACCCCCTCATACCTGCCTTCCACCATTGTAAGCCCCCTCCAAAAAAAATTGTGGAATCCATAGTGTGTCTCAGTGTGTCCCACGGTATGCCCTTTTGTTCACACATCTTTACTTGTAAATGTTCATTGCAATGAGTCATTGGTCTGGTTCAAGGCCTCTGGCTTTGGCTACACTATCAATACTGGATCCTCATGGAGGCTCCTCTCTGATATCTTGGTTTTGCCCTTTGTCATGGACACCCTGAAGCTTTGGATCTGCAGTACTGGACCCTTCAGGAGTCACCAGCTGTACATTGATGGGGTAGATGTGACGGTAAGCTAATTCAAAGCCCTTGATCTGGTGATAGCTGAAGCAGTCAATGGGTCAGCTCTCCCATATCCACACCACCAGGGAGAGCTCTCCAGTACTGACCCACCTAACTGGCAAGGAGCAGAGCCAGTTCTCCTGCTCTCATACCCTCAGGGCTGCCTCAGCCTTGCCCATGCCATCGAGGTGCAGGGCCTGCTCTCCCGAGTGCTGCAACAGGTAAGGTACAGAGCCTGCTCTCCTGCTCTCATGACCTCAGGCCAGATCTTCTGTTTTCATTTGTTTTGTTTTGTTTAACATTTAATATTTGATTTTCCTTCATCTATTTGCTACTGTCTTTCAAAAAAATAATAAAGGCCTACTAAAAACACATTTCTTCCTGCATGTTTAAATAAAGCAGGTGTCCTCAAGAGTTGGTTTTCCTCAGGTATATGTAAAAAAGAGATTAATACCAGTGCTTAAGCATGCTTACAGCCTGTTGTCAGGGTGTGTGATAAAGATTTATATTTCTTAATTGGAGTTATTAATCTTGATACTCTGTAAGTCACAAAGGGTATTTCCTTGGCAATAGCAAAGGGGAAAAATAAAACATCATTTCCAGTGTTTACAGATCCTAGTCTTGTTTATAAAGATCACAAGCTTACATGTGGCTAATATTTCTAAGAAATTATCCTATTATAAGTGATGCTTATCAGTGACCCTCAACATATAGACTATGAGAATGTGTGTGTGTCTAGAAGCTACAAAAATGAAAAACCTAAGTGATTAATACACTATCAAAGTATTAGTATGATAAATATACAAATATTTGGAAATATTCCATTTGTTCTACTGTATTTTTCAGCCTCTATAAAAAGAATAAGAAACACTGTTTGTGGCCAATGAATGTGAGAGCACAAACATGTCACTTGCAGTCAACAGCAGGAAAAACTTTGAATGATTCTCTAACATTCTGAATCTACAAAGTTGACCAAAGCGTTCCAGGGTGCAGAGACCAAAGCTGCTTCCATGGCAGGCGCATCGTTAAGCTGCATCTCCTAAGCACACAGTGAACAACACAAGAGGAAGACACTAACCTTAACTACGCCAAAACCCTGAGACATGGGAGATGTTTATTACCACAGCGAAGCCTAGCCTGTCTTGATTAACACACAAGATAAGAGTGCCTTTCAAGTGTTGAAAGCTAACCAAAAGTCTATAGTTAGAGTCTTCCACCATCCCAGCCTTTAAAAAATACTTTATAGTGTATATTCAAGATCCACAAACTTATTATATAAAGGTCCAGACAATAGCATCTTAGGGTTTATGGATCTGACAGTCTCTGTTACACCTACTCATCTCTGCCTTACGCGCCTGTGGTGAGCCTTGATAGTCTGTAATTAGCTAACAGAGTTCGATATTTTCATAGTATTGCAATGTTTGAATAATATTGTATTTATAAACTGGTTAATGGGCAGGATTTGGTGCATGGTTCACTGATTCCTGGCCACTTACCATTAAATATCGTAACATGATGGATTTGTTTCTCGGGGCCCTGGTTAACCAAGTACTTACCACCAAATGGTTTATTATTGTGTTATTTTTTAACCCCCACATAGTTCTGGCGGCCAGAAACCCACCTTCAGGTCCTCAGCAGAGGAGATTTCTTCCAAACGCGCTGAAGTCAGTCTGCACCACACCTTGCCAAGCATCTCTTGGCATCCCTTGGCTGGCAGAAGTGTCTGTCCAATCCTTCATCCTCACCATGATGTAGGCAAACCCTCTATTGCCAGCCCTCAGTTTACCTTTTATTTTCAGACAGACTATCCAAACTTATCCTAGCTGGCCTTGAACTCACTCTGTATCCCAGGCAGGCCTTGAATTTGCCGTTCTCCTGCCTCAGCGCTCTGAGTGTGTTGGATTCAGGCCTAAATCATATTGACTGGCCTCCTACCACTTCTTAAAGCATCCAGACTACTGAATTAAAGGCCTCCCTCATCTGGACATACAGCTTCATCTTAACTAGATACATTGGCAATGATCTTACTTCCAACCAAGGTCCCACTTTAAGGCTAGAATTTCCACAAGCCCTTTATGGGTGTATAATTCAATCTGCAGCTGCTCTCATCTTTCTTTTTCTCATATTGGGAATGGAACCCACAGACTAAGTTAAGCAAGTGCCCCAACACCTCTGAGCCTACTCACACCCCAAGACTTACCTTTTTTGTTGTTGTTGTTTTCCGAGTCATCTGTGGCTGTCTTGGGGTGTGAGTAGGCTTAGCTTCTCAAGTAGTAGGTTCCACTGAGTAAATCAACAGTATTATATGTGATTTTCATATAAGCTCATAGGCCTTGTCTTTTTATATAGGTCAATCCATCAGTTTTCTTGATAAGACTAAAATTTTAGGGTCTAAAAAGATCAGCTAAATAAAAAAAAAATATGTTCCTAAATAAAATAAATAAATAAATAAACATCACTTTGCAATGCATATTTAAGATTCTGTATTATACTTATGGATCCTAATTTCTCCAAATCATTGATTGATGCTTTAGGTGAGAAAATGAGATTTGATTTATGTATGTTATTCCTTGAGACTAAGCACAACATTGATGAAACAATTATCCTCTGGGTCTGAATGTAGACATCTATAAGAGGTTACTGAAGGGAAAACTCCTTTAAGTTCTGAAAAGACAGGCAAGCAGTAGAGCTGCTTAGTTTAGCCAAGGCCTACAGGGCATTCAGAAGAAAGAGCACCAAGGTCCAGTGAGAGGGAGAAGACACCTGAGCTAGGCCCAAAAGGTAGCTGTGGGCTGGATGAAATGCAACGAGACATATGATGTCATCAAAGGCAGGAAACCATGTGGGTGAATGAATGGGTGGAAGCTGCAGTGTAGCCATTTCCTCTGAACTGAAATATTCTCCCCTGGAGGCAGGAGGCAGGCTCCTAAAACTTTAGAAGCTAAGAAAACATACAAGGCTCTTGAAGCTACCATAGTTGCAAGATTTTCAAGCCTTGAAGATTAAGGGCAGGTCCCCAAGGTTATAGGATCAATTAACAATTGCTAGACAGTAGGAGACTCTCTGGTAGAGCTGCCTGTGAGGTGCTCAGGGGAGCACCTGGGGTGCTCTCATGAATCGGCTGCCTTTGAGCTAAAGAGATCTGCAAGTAACCCCTGCTCCTCAAATCCCAGTCAGCCCATTGGTTCACAAAGCTAGACATAAGGTTGTTTCTTCGGTTTGACACCAGCGCTCTGTCTGAAATGAACAGACACGTGTCCCCATATCCCCAGGAAAGTCTTGCAGCCGTGCATCCTCCTGGCATGCCGGCATCAGGAACGCATGGCACACACCAGGAACATAATTGCAGAACGGTAGAAACAGCTATAAAGAACTTTGAGTGACAGCCTAAGAAGAGCTCAGGTGCCAGTCATGAGCTTCTGAGCAAATGGCAAAACCCAAATGTGTGGCATGACGTACAAGATGGATAAAGCGGTGAACTGGTGAGAGGCAACTGCAGGAAAGGTGGTGGGCAGTACAGCAAGACGGGGCGTTCAGGGCGGATAATCAGAAAACAACCAAAACGATTTCAGTGGGTCTTGGAAATTAGCATTCTAAGACTATGTTAAAAGAGTTTTCTGTTGCTATAAGCAAACAGTAGAGGCTCATGTCTTGTGCGGAGAAGGGGACCATCATTTTGGAGGTCCCACTGGAGAGCTCCAGTGGCCTCAAGGGAGGCTGTCTGCTGTGCAGTATGGAAACTGATGTCATACAGCAACTGCAAACAGACGATGTGGAAGAGACCAAATACATGGTGGCCTAGCTTCCTAAGAGCCCTCTCTCAGAAAACCAGTCCCCTGCTCTGACAAAGGTATGGGTCTCTTAGGCAGTGGGTAGGTATCTTAGGGGTGGGGTAGCATTCTCATGACATAATTACTCCCTTTTCAGGGCCTCCCGCTCCCCCCCCCCACTTCAGTTCCCTTACAGTAGAGACAAAGGCACCAGAATGCGAGCCTTCGGAAAACAAACTACATCCAAACTTTAACAGAGACAGAAACTGTCAGGGAAGAGAAATGTAATCCCATGAGGGAATGAAGGGAACAAAGCAGACACAAGCACAAGGAGACAATTGTGCAGCCACTTCTAGTTCTTTAAGTGCCAGAGAAAGCTAATTTGCCACTTGTCCCTCCATTGGTCATGCTAGAGAGCTGTCTACTGCTGGCAGCGATGCCTGAGCCAATCAACTTACAAAGAGAAAAGGGTTATTTCAGCTCTGTTTCAGACGGCTCCGTCCACAGTAGTTTGGGCTGTTGCTTTATGGCCTATGGTGAGGCAGTAAGTGTGGCAGAGCAAAGCAGTTGCCCTGGTGGCTGGGAGGTGAAGAGGGAAAAAGGAGGAAGCCAGAATTGCAATATCCCCTTCAAAACAGCCAAACTTCTTCCCAGGAGGCCCCACGTGTTAAATAGTCCACTACTTTCCAGTAACTCAAAAGACAGATCGGGCTTTTAAATCATATGAACATTGGATGGCCATTTACGATCCAAACCAGAACATTAAATAAAATAGGATAAGATAATTAAAAAAAAAAAATGAGCCGGGCATGGTGGCGCATGCCTGTAAACTCTGCACTCGGGAGGCAGAGGCAGGTAGATTGTTGTTAGTTTGAGGCCAGCCTGGTCTGTAAAGCGAGCTCAGGACAGCCAAGGCTATACAGAGAAACCTCGTCTCTGAAAAAAAAAATTAAATAAAAAATAAATTAATTAAATAAAATAAATTGAAATAAAAAATTTAAAAATAATATAAATAAATAATAAATAAAGGATAAGATGCCCATGAGTACAAATGAACTGTTTCTCAGGCATTCAACACAATATAAGGATGTGTTTTGTGTTCAGCTTGCATGTCTAGTGTCCTCCAGAGGGAAGATCTAGTCCCCAGATTCACCCAGGCATCCAGCATAATGACCATTTCACAATCTGTGACATGGCCATCTCACTGAGTGCTGCACAAAGAGAAGAAAGAGTGAGAAGAACTTGCATACATTCCCTCCAGACACACACACACACACACACACACACACACACACACACACACACACACACAACACAGGGTGAAAAAGGTAAGGATGCCTGCCGAATGTGCTCGGTTCCACCCGATCACAGGGAGGAAGAGAAATCATGCTTTGGCTGAGGAATCAGACCTCAGCTGGGGAAAGAGGAACATTTTCTCAAAGACTGACAGCTTGGCATTTTGATCTAGCTGGAATATGTTCCACTCAAAAAAAAAAATCCTCAGGCTACTGTTCTGAGTTTTTTAAGTATTAGTAAAAGAAATAAAGAGTATTCAGTGAGTAAGAGAAGGCCGGTGATAGTATCAGAAGCATGTCTTATTTCTTTGGAAAGATCTAGATCTAGCTTCTCTACAAGACGTTTAATCTGACCTGTTAAATTTAAGTAGAACAAATAGGAAATGATTGGAGCTCATCTTTGGAAAGAAAACAACTTAATGCAAAGGCACACAGAAGCACTCACTTTGCACATACGAAAATTCATGTTTAGTCATCTGCAATTTCACTATCCAGAGAGAAACACTAACTATACTCTAGAATAGACACGCTTTCTTTTAGTATTTGCATATTTATAGCGGTTTTTTTTACTTCAATTTTGTTTCCTATGTTTTATTTTGGTTTGTTTGTTTGTTTGTTTGGGGGAAAATTTCTGCTTTTTAAAGTTTTCCGGTATTTGCTTTGGATGTGGGGGGGGGGGGGTCTCACTACATGGCTCGGACTGGCCTTCAACTCACGATGTAGCCCTTGCTGGCCTCAAACTCCCAGTTCTCCTGCCTCTGCGTCTTGAATGCTGGGATGACAGGTGTCACGTCCCACAGCACTCCGCTCTGTCCTGCACTTTCATCTTTGTCTTGTCCTGCATATTATGAGGCCACTGAAGAATTTTAGATGATACAATTTCTGAATAATGAGACACATTAGAAAAAATGTCTCTGCCTTGTCTTTAGTTATTCTTTTTGTGTGTGTGTCTGTGTGTGTGAGCGTGTGCACACGTGCATGTGTGTGTGTGTGTTTGTGTATGTGTGTAGAAAGGAGGGGAAGGTGAGAGATAAAGGAAACAAGGAAGATGAGAGGAGAGTGAGGAGGAACCGAGAAAGGCATCCCGTATCTCACACAGACACTCACAGGACTCTAACATGGAGGAGACTATTTGGATAGAAGACGAGAACAGTGATGGCCGAGTAATGGGGACAAATATGAGCAAATATGAACGCAGTGATACTTACATAGAGAAAGTCATAAAGAAACTGAACATTTTGTACACTTACTAAAAATTTAATAAAAGCATAAACACCCCAGTCACAGAAAGGAATCCCATCCAGCCTTTGTAAGTCACATTTTGAAGATTAATCAGTTATCTCAAGAGGCTTGCTTTGCAATAATGTGTAAAAAAAAAAAAAAAAAGACAAAACACACTACCACAAATACAGTGAGTTCTCAATTTTAGTGTGTGAGGGTGGTGAGGGGGAGATAATTCAAAACTGGAAGGTTAGATACCAAGATATTACTAGTCCTTAGCCATAGGAAATAGAATTAAAATGTTCTAACTTCTTTACAGTTTTCTGTATTATTCACTGTTATCTTCAGCAAACTTTGATTCCAAAATATTTTATCAAAAAATTCAAAGGTTGTTTAATGAATATTATTTATAAAAATACCAAAATTTATTTAGTTACAGTATCCAGTAAAAATAACTTTCATAAATTCATGTCAACCCTGAGTGAGCCATTTTCAGTAACTACTCACAGTCTTTGATGCCTGAGTTTGGTTTTAATTTTTCCTCTTTGCATTAACAACCTTGTGCACATCCCTGATTAATTTCTACAGATAGTCCCTTAAATGGAAAAATGTATATAAAGATCTGAGTTCTTTTTACAACTTCTAATTCATTTTGCACTTCAGTATTTCTGTAAGTAGATTAGGAAAGAGGACTTCATAGCATCAGGAGATTGTCAATATTTCAATGCTTTCTCTTTGACAGATAGCACTATTTTTTTATTCTAATTTGCCTTGCTCTAATTATTTATCCCTGTATCATTGAATGTCAAATGGGCAATATTTTTGACAATTTGGTTCCATTTTGTTGCTATTCAAAATCTTTTGTAAAATTATTATTATTATTATTATTATTATTATTATTATTATTAAACATCATCATCATTAACATTATTATTGGATTGAACTCGGGGCCTCTTGCACATTAGGCAAGTCTGCTGACTGGGGTACACCATCAGATGACTAAAATAATTAAGCCTTTATTTGAACTACTTAGTCACACAGTAACATTTCACCTTGTTTTCTGTTGATGTGCTCCTGGATCTCTCTATGACTTCGATAGCTTTCATGCACCTGTGAGTAAATGTTTAGAAAGACACTTTCCTTATCTAAAAGCCTGTCCCTATCTAAAGTAGCATGTCGCTTGTCACCACTACTTGTGAATGGAGTACTGTTTTGTGGTTTACAGACTTCTTGGATGCTACCCTTATCCTAATGGGCCACAGCTACTGTTTTCTGATATGCAGAGTATTGGTGGAAAAGTTGGGGGCTGGCCTTGTGTCAATTTACTGAGCCACAGCCCACCCACATATTTGGTCAGCTCTCATTCTGAGGGGATGAGATTAACATTTTAATTGGTAGGCCAATTAAAGCAAATTTGTCTCAACTAATGTAGACTGGCCTCAGTTAATCAGCTCAAAGGATGAACAGGAACAAAACACCCCAAGGGAGGAAAAATCCCTTGACCCTGAAGTAGGGCTCTAGTTTCCCCTCCTCTGGACTTACTGAGTCATCAGTTCTTCCTGAGATTCAACTTTGCTGGCTTTAGGTCTGAAATCTACAGCTTTGACTTTCCTAGATCTCTGCCCACCTGGCTCTATTTCCTATAATTAAACACACACCACACACACACACACACACACACACACACACACACACACACACACACCAAAACAAACAAACAAAAAAAACCCCACTTCCCATTGGTTCTGATAATCTAGGCCCTAGGGTCTAGGAGAACTAATCACTACATCACTGATACCTTTCTCCTTTCATGCTCATAGAATTTGTCTTCTTTACCTATGATTTTAAATTTATTATTACTTTATATTTAGGGGTAAGTCAACATGGAGCTGAGTGTAAAGCACTCACTTTGAATAGGGAAAGCCTGGGGTTCCATCTTCAACAACGCACACCACAAATGAGCAGGACACCCGGCACCTGTCACATGAGGCCTCCTCTCTCTGTAGGGTACAGGAATGGCTGTGTACGAGGAGAAAGAAGGAAAGTGGTTGAGATTCAATGCTATACCTTCAAAGTTCAACCCAAGGGCCTATGAGACGGCTCTGCACTTACCACGAAACCTAACAACAGGAGTCCAATTCCTCAGGTCCCACAAGGTAGAAAGAGAAAACCAAAAGAGACTCTCGGATCCCCTCACACATTATGGCATTCATGTGTATTGATACACACATATAAATAAATAATCTGATTTAAAATAAGTTCAAGTCCAAGACCAAGCTCTGGCCTTCTCTCTTCACTGTATGGCTGCAGCTTTTGTACTCACTGGTCAAAACACTGACCATAGCTGCAAAGGGGTTTGAGTCAGTGTCACCTAGGTCCAAGATCTCTAATATAAATATGCTGCCCATCGCCTCGGGGACTGGAGAGATGGCTCAGTGGTTAAGAGCAGTGGATGTTCTTCCAGAAGACCCAGGTTCAATTCCCAGCACCCACATGGCAGCTCACAACTGTCTGTAACTCCAACTCCAAAGGTTCTGACACCTTCGCAGACATGCATGCAGGCAAAACATCAATACACATAAAATAAAAATAAATCTTAAAAAAATAACCAAAACCAAAAGCATGCTGCCCCTTAAATTTAGAAAGTATATACTGTAGGGAATGGAGGAAGACCTAAGTAAGAAGTCTTGAGTAAATGTGTGCTGTTGACATGCACAGTCATGCCAAAGACCCCAGAGCCTTAGGCCCATGGAGGGATGGTACCCCCACCCGTACTCCCAGGGGCGTGAGGCTCAAAAGGAAATGGCAAACCAAACCCTGTTCTGGTCCATGTGTGAATGTTGATAGTGTTCACAGAAAGTGTCCGCCATAGCTTTCTCCTACTCCTACCAAGATTAACTCAACTAGTCTTATGGATCCAGACGTGTAAGTCCTGACTGTGTTGATCTGTATGAAATAACCCCACCTCCCTGTTCAGCTGCATGCAGTAACCCTGCCTCCCCACTCGATGCTATATGGTTAAACACACTTTGCTTCTAGGGGGCTGAGGTTTCTTTAGCCGAGAGACTATCTGAGCCCAG
Source organism: Acomys minous (assembly GCF_964271855.1). NCBI lineage: Eukaryota > Metazoa > Chordata > Mammalia > Rodentia > Muridae > Acomys > Acomys minous. The sequence goes on along the minus strand of NC_140490.1, from coordinate 52,365,050 downwards.
CTTTCTGTCCACAAATCTGTCTTTTCCTCATTCCATCACCACCCTAGTCAGGTCTGTCCTTAGGGCCACACAGCCAGCAATGTGCAGATGGCTTCTAACCTATGGTGGCTTGGCTTATGCCCATTCAGCAGAAGCCATGATTTAAATTCTGAATGTGCATATCTTCAGAGGCTCGTGATAGGCTCTTCATTTCTTTCATGGTCACTCCCAATCAGCCTTATGCTCACAAGGAAGTAACCAGCAGCCCACGGTATTCTGTGTTGCTAGGTGAGGATGTTAAGTTGTTTCAAGTTGGAATATTTTCAATTTACAGTAAATTTATAGAAATATGAATTCATTAAAAGATGGCATGCATTGGTTGGACATTCCCTCAATCTCTGCTCTATTTGCTCTATCTTTATCCCTGCACATCTTGTAGGCAGGGTGAATTTTGAGTCAAAGTTTTGGTGAGTGGGTTGGTGTTTCCCTCCCTCTACAGAGGCTTGTCTAGTTAGAGGTTGTCCTCTTCTGTCTCTATGGCCCCTGCTACTAGGAATCTCTGCTAGAGTCCCTCTCATATCCCCCTGGGAGCCTACCCTGACTTAGGTCTCCAGCTTGACACCCAAAAGCCCTGGACCACAGTTTCACTTTTATCTATAGGCCTTTTGTTCTCCCATGCACACTCACCCTTGCTCTCCCCAGTTCTGATCCCCTCTCCCTCCACCCATATCTCTCTGTGTTTCTTCTTTGTTCCCTCTCTTCAACCACTACCTCTGCCTATTCTATTTCTCCTTCCAAGTGATCTGGACTGGCCCGACCCTAGCCCCATGCCATGGGAAAGAACCAACCCCTGACACTGTTAATGATACTCTGCTATGCTTGCAGCCAGGAGTCAAGCAGAGCTGTCCTCTGAGAGGCTCCACCCAGAAGCACCTTGAAACAGATGCTGAGACTCACACCCAAACATTGGGCGATGTGTAGGGAGCCTTGGAGAAAAGTTGGGGGAAGGAGAAAAGGACCTGGAGGTGACAGGGCCTTCACAAGAAGACCAACAAAACCAACTTACCAGGGCCCAGAGGGGCCTCCTGAGATTGAAGCACCAACCAAGGACCTTGCATGAACAAGATCTGAGCCCCCTACAAAGATGCAGCCAACGGGCACCTCAGTTTTCATGTGGAACCCCCAGTAAGGGGAGTCAAGGCTATTTCTTCCATGGACTCTCTTGCCAGCTTTTCAGCGACTTCCCACTGGTGGAGCTGCCTCACCAAGCCACAGGGGAAGAGGACACCCTCAGTCCTCATATGACTTAATAAGTTGAGGTGGATAGAAAGGGGGAGGCTCCCCTCTTGTGAGGAATAGGGAAGGGGTATGGGGAGAGGGAAGGAGGGTGGGCCTGGGAAGTGAGGAGGGATAAGGCTACAACAAGGATGTGAACAGAATAAATAAATAAATTTCTAAAAAGATGACTTATACCTGTACTAAGATCCTTTATATCCAGAGAGGAGCATGAAAATTATTTAATGTGTGTGTGTGAACACATGTGCATGTGTGTGTGTGCCTTCCTGAGTGTATTTATATGCACCATGCACACACAGGTACCCATGGAGGTCTTAAAGGGCCTCTGCAACTCGTTACAGGCAGTTGTGAGCTGCCTATGTGGGTACTGAGAACCAACCCTGGGTCTTTTGATTTGCCTTTCTGTTGCTGTGGTAAAAGACACTCTGACCTAAAGCATTTTGGAGAGGAACAGATTTATTTGGCTCATACTTTCAGGTCACAGTCCATTGCTGAGGGAAGTCAAGGCATGACCCATGGAGAAAGCTGCCCACTGGCTTGCTCACTGGCCCATGCTCAGATATACGATGTGTTGTATACACTATAAATGGTTAACTGAAGCAAGCACATTAGATTTATAGAGCTTGATTATACCATAAGACTGACCAGCTTCCCTGTCCCCAACAACCACCGCTTGCTGCACAAACATGCTAACCTAAGTTCAAGTCCCCAGCATGTAAAAAAAAGTAGTCCTGGGGTTTCCACACACATAGCTCAAATTTTTAAACCACCTCTTCCCACTTGTAACTCAAATGTTGTGGGAGAGGAGACAGGAGGATTGTTGGATCTTGTGGCTGCCAGCCTTGCTCCAAGATTGGTAAGAGGCCTTGTTTCAAGGGAGCGGGGCCAGAGAATGGTGGCACAGGAAACCCAATATCTTCCTCTGGTCTCCATGTAAATGCATGTACTCACCCAAAGACACATGTGAGCACGTAATATGCATACATACATACATACATACATACATACATACATACATACATACAATTCACTCTCAGGCACCTTCATCAAACCAGAACAAAGTTTTTTTTTTTAATTTAACAGATACTATCTATAGAAATGTTTAAATGGCATATTGTTTTGAGTCATCTTTGATAATAACCAAACTCCTGTTTTAGGATGACCATCAAGCATTTGTCCTTCCCAGATAGTGTAGACAGACAAACATGTGTATGATCTGTGACAAGAATAGGCCACAAAAATAAAGCTCACTGAATAAGGTAAATGTTTTCCAAATGACTTAGCTAGGTCATAAAAGAAGATACATTTGGTTAATTCTAACTAAAATCCCATAATTGAAGGCTTCATTTATAATGACCAGTGACTTCACTCAGCAATAAATATTCAATACGATCCACTTGCATCAGGCACTATGGTATCCAAAGTTTATCAATATTCATATCATATAGCTTTTCTGATTTATGGTATAAGCCACACTACCTGCATAATATATACTATTACCCACACATTCCTGAGCTTAATTTAATCTCCTGTCAGTCAAAGTAAAATGCATTAAAGAAATATTATGCTTTCATACTGAACATCTGCGGTGAAACAGTATTTGTTGGCTATGACAGGGCCATTGCATGCATGAACCCTTGGTGCCTGGGAGTGCAGGCACAAGCTCAAGCTAACCAAAAATCCCTGTGTTGATAGAGGAGCTCGTGAAATTCCACCGCCGTCTGAGGAGCTATTATCAATGATGGCTCCTAGAGGACGGAGAATTTTCTTCCAGGATGTGGCCTCTGAAAGGATATGTTGTTCCAATAGATAAACCAACACCCGGGTGCATACGGACAGTTACTGGGTTTAAAATAACGAAGAAAGACTGTGTGAAGTTGGAAGCGAAAGTGGTGGTAGGAAATGGAGAGAAATAGGCAGGGCAGGGAAAGCGAGGTGGCAGATTTGATGAAAACACATAATACGCATGTATGAAATTCTCAATAAAAATATATTACGCTTCTTGATTCCTAGTTAACTGTCTAAAATTAATTCTACTCTGATCTGCCCCACCCTCACTGTGCACCAAATAGCATCCCGTTTTGTTAGGGTTGGCTTTATGTAGACTTAGCTAAATAAATGCCTTTAAAGGGTGCAAAAGAAAGGTAGCTAGCTATCTGTACGATTTTGCACTTATTTTGTGGAATAACTGAAGGTCCTGTACAATTTTGTGAATAATTCTGGAAGCTTCTGCCCAGGTGCGATGCCCCGGGTGGTAGAGATGCAGTGCTCGTGGTTTCCTAAGTGTGCAGTTTAGCTCCATCCACCTTGTCTCCGCTTCAGCCTTGAGGGCCCTTAGGCAGCATCTAGTTCTCACTGGCTTACATTCATTCAGTCACTGGTTGATATATCAAAAAGGAAATATTTCCCATGAACCATGTCCCACAAAAGAAAACCTCAAGAGATGAACAAGGCACAATCATCCTTTCAGCATCACAGTTTACTGCTGTCTAAAGGGCTGATTTGGGGTCCTGGATACTATGGTCTGAATCCCACACAGCTCCTCTATTGAGACCTAACTCCTTAGGGATATGATCAAGTCACAAAGTCTTTGCCCTCAGTTATGGAATTAATGACCTTATTTATATATTAAAAAAAAAAAGCTTGAGAGTCCAAGTCAGGCAGCTTTGCAAGTTTGACTATATCTGGATCAGATAACAAGACCCTGGCTCAAATGATAAGGCAGGCAGAGCCAGGGACATGGCTTAGTTGGTAACGTGTTTACAAGAGCATGAAAACCTGAGTTCACATCACCCATGTAAACAGCTGGGCATGGCCGTGCATGCCAGTCATCCCAGCCCTGGGAAGTTCACTGGCAAGCCAATCTAGCCAAATAGACAAGCTCCAGGTTTACTGAGATGCTTTGAAAAAAAATACAGTGAAGAGAGTAGAAACACCCAACATGGATAAGTGGCGTGTGCACTCACACACACACACACACACACACACACACACACACACACAATTTGCTTTTACATGTACACATGCACTGTGAATATATACAACATAAAATACATAAAGAGAGGAAAATATTTAAACATTGATTTGAATTAGCCCATTTACTTTTTCAGCCATGCAAGGAAGGACACATGTTTGGGAATTGTAGCCCTCATGAACATGGGCATCTGTTCAGCACCTTGATCTTGGACCATCTCCCTCCAGAACAGTATATAGTACCCTTCTGTAATTCATAAATGACCCAGGCTAGGCAGTTTGTTACAGCCTCTCTCCTGATTAAGGCATTTGATATCCATGGGCTTGAGGCAATGGATGAAAGGGCCATGGGGGCGGGGCTAATGCATACGACATCTATAGTAAATCCCATGCAACAAAAATAATGCTTCTTGAGGGAGAGAAAGTGTTAAAGGAGGTGGCAGGTCCAGTGTTCAGGAGGAGGGGAGGGGGAAATCTGGTAACACAAGAAGGCTTCCACAAGGTGAGGCAGTCTCTGAATCTTGGGGCTGGAGAGAGAAAATAAACAAACAGACTAAACCTTGAGCAACATCTCTAGACTGTTGTTGTTCCTGCTAACAGGCTTACAGCGAAGCCAGCTGGGCTAGCCCCAGAGCAACACTTGGGAAGAAGCCCACTTCTTCTGACACCTTCTCCACATCCCTTTACAGCAACACAGCAACTCAAGGGTAAAGTTCGAAGTCTTTCCAGTCAGTCAGTAGGAGTCATAATAAACCAACTTTGTTAAATGGGGGGGGGGGGGGGGGGAGAAAGACCCAAACAAATAACAGCAAAAACAACAAAACAACATTTACAAGCACTATCTTGTTTGCCTAATATTGCTTTATTAAGACAAGTCATTCATTGTAAATGGAACAGTCTGAAACAATCAGAAAGTGCTGGGACACACCTATAATCCTATCACTAAGGGGGTTGAGACAGGTCGATTGTGAGTTTGACGTCAACCTTGTGAGTTTCTAGACCAACCTAGGCTATACAGTCCCTGTCTCAAAGGGGGAAGCAGAGAGCTAAATCAAGAAAAGTGCTAGAAACGGACGGCAACAGAACCTCCTTATCATCATGGAACTGGACCACAACACAAGCAAAATTCAATGAATGTGGAACTCGACATGTATCAGAAGAGGTATGTACTCTACACCGTGAGCTCTGAATTGCTTATCAGTGTAGAGAGGCTGAATCAGAAATAGCTTACATCACAGCCAGGGCTGGATGCCAACTGAAGACGCTGCTTAAGGAGTATTGGTCTGCTCAGTCTACCGCAGCAAAGCACCATGGACCAGGTGGCTTAGCAGAGGTGCACGAAGGAGGAACTGGCTGCTCAGTTTTTACAGGATTTCTTCTGAACCTTAAGTTGCTGCCTTCTCACCAAATCTCCTCATGGTGCGCACACACGTGAGCGCACATGGGGGGGGCGGGGAGGGAGGGAGGGAGGGAGGGAGGGAGAGAGGGAGAGAGAGAGAGAGAGAGAGAGAGAGAGAGAGAGAGAGAGAGAGAGAGAGAGAGAGAGAGAGAGAGAGAGAGAGAGAATTCTTTTTTTTTTTTATAGGACTGCAATTCTACCATATTGGGGCTCCACCCTAAAATCTTCATTGAACAAGAACTAACCTACTAAAAATTCCCATCTCTCACATTGGGAATTGTTGCTTCTACGTACACATTGGAGAGAGCCACAGTCCAGTCCTTAAACAAGTTAGATAATTGATAACCATTTTGATAGCTAAACTTCTCTCACAGTTTTTTAAAAAAGCAGTTTCGAGTTTTCAGTAAAAACAAGCATCTATCTAAAGAGCACCAACAATTCAGAGTAATTGCACATACCTTAAACTCCCATACACATAGATTAATTTTTGGAGTGGTGCCCTACTTTATTAAAAACCGGAAACTAAAAATATTCTTGATATCCTGAGGCTAAGATGCAATTTCTTGACTAGACTTTTATGTCATTAAAAAAAAAAAAAGGACCTGTTCTTTGGTGAACATTCCACCACCAGCTGATGGAATAAAGTAATGTTAAGGCTATAGGCAATGCTTGCTCCATATCCCAACACACCCTTGCAGATCTGCTGCACACCCCAGTGTGCAAAAAAAATCAGGTTAGTGTGCTTTTTCATGTCTCTCGTGAAGTCTAGGCTGGCCTGGAACTCACTATGTAGGTCAGGCTGGAACTGAGTTCTGAATTCTCCTGTCTCAGCCTTCCATGTAGTGGGAAAAATAGGTGCACATCACCACAGGAGGTTCTCTTCTCTGTCTTTTGTTTTCCTGTTTTTTTTTAGAATTAATATTGTTATCTGACAATTCTATAGAGCACTTTGGATAGTGTTAGGGATGTGGATCACTGATGGAGTGTTTGCAAAAGGCTTTGTTTTAACCCATATCAGGGAAAAAAATAGACAAGAAGCCCCTGGATACGAGATAGCTCCTCTTTCCATTAATCTTCCATAAATGCTTAGGAAAAGGCAGCTCATTGGGAACTGCTCGGTTTCCTAGTCTATTCTGGACCTCCAGGAGCTGCTCTCCAAGCCGCGCCTACACTTGCCTCCTCTTGCTCAGAGTTAAACAGTTTTCTTAAGCCAACATATCCCAAGGGATGTCAGTGCTCCTGAGCTGTCCAGAAGGCTCAGGTCATCTTAGGCTTGTGGTTATCTCTGGGGTACAACTTATGACTGATGCACGCACATCTTATGACACCCAGAACCATCAGAAGTAAATTATTTCATAAGGACTGTGCGGTGGCATGTAACTCAGTCTACTTGGGGATAGCAAACGTGCTGTGGTTGGTGACATTCAGCCGACCACAGCCCCAAAGGCCTGGGAGACTTCATGAAGTAAAGCTGAGTGGACTCAAGTCATCAAGCCAACCAAAGAAATAATACATAATAAATATATTAATAAATATAAGAATATATCATGTATGGCACACACCTTTAGTCCCAGCACTCAGGAGGCAGAGGCAGGCAGATCGCTGTGAGTTCAAGGCCAGCCTGGTCTACAAAGTGAGTCCAGGACAGTCAAGGCTAACACAGAAAAACCCTGTCACACACCCCCCCCACCTCAAAAAGAATATATCATGTATGTTCCTTCAAAACTTTCTCTTATACCTCATTGCATGCTGAATGTTTTCTATAATCTTATTTAAATATTTATACATATATGAGTACCTATATACCCATAACATTTCTATCTCAGATCTGTCTATATAACTGTAAAAATAGCAATTCAATGCAAACATAAAATACAATATCAGTAACTGAAAATTAAAATAGACATGGCAGATAGCTTGCTGTGTGTTCATATGACATAAGGTGATACAAGGCTGCCTTTATTTTTCAGTTATAAAAAACTTAATCCCTCCATGACTCAGAGCTACACATTCATAAAGCACTCAATTGTATTTGATATAATTAGAGTAGGTACCTTAGATACAATTATATGCATTTAAAGTACACTTCTGTTTTTTCATATAAACTAAACTATAATTGTCACTACATTTTATGACTACTCGGTTCCTTAAAACTAATGGAAAACAAACAATATAAATGTCCAGAGATAACTCTCAGAGATCAAGCTGGCCTGGAACGCGCTATATAAATCAGGTCGGAACTGAACTCTGAATCCTCTTGTCTCAGCCTTCCATGCAGCGAGAAAACAGGTGCGCACCACCACAGGAGGCTCTCTTTTCTGCCTTTTGTTTTCTTGGTTTTCAAAATTATATTGTTATTTGACAATTTTATACAGATATATAATGTGTTCTGATTACTTTCTCCCCCTCTCGACCCCCTCTCCCCTCCCTGTCCCGCTCCCAGATTCATGACTTGCGGTGTTCTTTTGTGGCCTTTCTAGTTTAACCAGGGCTGGCTATGTGACACTTGGATTGGGACTGTGCATTGGAGCCTGGTGGGGTCATCAGTGGGTGTAAGACTAAGGGTAGTCTTTGGCCTCGGCGGCAGAAGCAAGATGACAAAAAAGACGTCATCCTTTGGAAAGTGTCGCAACTAGACGTACACATTGTCCCGCCGCTGTGGCTCCAAGGCCTACCACCTTCAGAAGTCGACCTGTGGCAAATGTGGCTGCCCTGCCAAGCACAAGAGAAAGTATAACTGGAGTGCCAAGGCTAAGAGGCGGAACACAACCGGGACCGGGCGGATGAGACACCTAAAAATTGTCTACCGGAGATTCAGACATGGATTCCGTGAAGTAACAACACCTAAACCCAAGAGGGCAGCTGTTGCAGCATCCAGTTCATCTTGAAGATTTCAAGCAGTCATAAAATAAATGCTCTGGTTTCAAAACAAAACAAAAACAAACAAACAAATAAAAAGACTAAGGGCAATGATTTCTCCTTTCCCGGATCTATCAACAGCAAATAAGTGCAGCAGTGGGAGGAAGGGCCTTCTTGGTCCTTCTTCATCCATGCCTGACTGCTGACAGCCTCACCCTCGTACTGAGCCAGTGCAGGCATCCTCAAGAGCTGTGAGTATGCGACTGAGGTGGCTGTCTTGCCCCGAAGTCATTATTTATTTCACTGTCCTCTCCTTGTTTTCCAGCCCTCACATCATTCCCATCCTCCCTTTCCCACTGTTCCCTGAGTCTTGGAAAGGATGGCATAGATGACTTAGTGAGGGCTAAACACTCACCCATCACTTACTTCAACACCCTGTACAGCCACGGATCTCGGTATTCACCACCATTTTCTGGAAAATGAAGCTTCTCTGTTTAAGGTCAAGAGTAGCATTTATGTGTAGCTATAAGTGTAATATTCAGAGAGCAGCATAACACGATGTCAATTTAGCTAAATAACAGCATAGACCCTAAGGTCTATGACCTCCCCATCATGGTGTTTGTTTGTTTGTTTGTTTTAAACAGGTTTCTAACACCCAGACATGTATTTCCTCCTACAAAGCCAATCTTTAATCCAATCAGAGAGCAGTGCCATAATAGCAGTGCCACTATTGCACAAGTGGACCTATAGTGTTTTTTTTTTTTTGGTTGGTTTTGTTTTTTGTTTTTTGGGTTTTTTTTGTTTTGTTTTGTTTTGTTTTGTTTTGTTTTTGTTTTGTTTTGGTTTGGTTTGGTTTTTCGAGACAGGGTCTCTCTGTGTTAGCCTTGGCTGTCCTGGACTCACTTTGTAGATCAGGCTGGCCTTGAACTCACAGAGATCCACCTGCCTCTGCCTCCCGAGTGCTGGGATTAAAGGCGTGCGCCACCACGCCCGGCTGACCTATAGTGTTTAATAGATTGTCCTCAAAGACTGAAAGAGACACAGCTGAGTACCTCTGTTCTCCCATGCCATCTATTGCTCTAGTAAACTCCACGACAAAAAGCACCTTGGAGAAGGAAGGGTTTATTTGGCTTCCTGTTCCAGGTTGCAATACATCACTGAGAGGACTCAGGGCAATAGCTCAAGTGGTAACTGAAGTTGAAACCGTGGAAGAGTTTCACTTACTGGCTTGTTCCCAGACTCACAGTCAGCCATCTGCCTTCCTCATACAGCTCAGGCCCACCTGCCCAGAGACAGCACTGCCCACAGTGGGCTGGGCTTTCCTGTATCAGTTAGGAATCGAGAAAATGCTGAACAGACATACCCATGGGCCACTCTGATTGAGACAATCCCCCAGTTGAGACTCCCTGAGCTAACACCCGGCTGGATCAGGTTGACAGCTGGAGCTAATTAGGAGACTCCCCTAGCAGCCTGCACAGCACCTTCTGGGGCTCTTCCCTTTCTTTGAAAAATGCACAGCTCTGGAGTCATAAAATGAGAGCTGCAGGTTTGTGAGCTTGTACGTGATATCCGACGGTTTCCAATTGTCTAGGTTTGCCTGGGGGCGTGCGCATCTTTCAGCATTAAAACCAGGAAGGTTCCAAGCAGGGAGGAAATTCATTCCTTTGCCATCTCCTCCCCAAACGTGTACATTTTAAGCAGTCGCTTCTCCTGTGTTCCTTCACTATTCAACATTCTTCACCCAATTTTTATCCCCCAAATTTTGGTGAAACTCCAATGCACCTCACCTTGTCCTCTGTAATGCTTTGGACTGAGAACTGTGTTGTCTGAATTTCACCATCGTTTCCAGGGAGAGAGACAGACACACAGAGAGAGACAGAGACAGGCAGACAGATAGACAGAGAGAGATTATAAGGAAGTAGGGTCTGTTCAGAATCTTGAGCCGGAGACAGGGAGGCTCTTTAGAGTTTCACATGTTAATACTCTTGTGGATGGTGATAGTCTGCCCTGGTTGTTACAGGAAGCTGTGATATGTCAAGCATGGATCCCACACACCCTTGATGCCTTACCTGCTATCTTCTTAGCTTCATTAGCTTTCCCAGTCATGCTAGAACGTGTTGGTATCAAAGAGATCTTGACTCATACAAAAACACTGGGCTCAGTATTCAGCTATTAAGAATGTCACCTAAATGATACCAAAGTCACATTAGAATATCATTAAAATAAATACATAAGTTTTAGTGCTTTTTTAAATCCTCTTCAGTCCTTAGGCATATATAGCTACCAAGTTAGGAGTAATTTTTCATTGTTTATTTTAAGACTACATAGTTAGTATTATTTACACACACAAAAATCCCATTGTCTTATTAAGTGGAAAAAAGTCATGATCTAACTCAAGTTAGATTTGACTTGAAATACGCTGGAATCTTAGCCACTCTGTAAAAAAAAAAAACAAAGAAAGAAAACTAAGTGGTGTAGAAACTTGCTACTTAAGACTATTTCGGAGATGAACTTTCTAAGAAATGTCCTTAACAAGAGCAGATCATTATGAGGTAGAACAGTCACCTGCCTTCTCACTACCACAAGTCAGGTCCTCAGTCGACAGCAGTTTTCCTTTCACAGCTTGAAATGCCCTCCGTGTCCTTCTGACTATTTTCAATTATCTTCCCACCAGATAATCAGATGTTCTTGCTGTAACATAATTTCTTGTTTCAAAATATGAAATTTATCCAAAAAAGAGAGATGCTTGGCAATGCAGAGAGCTTTGCAGGACTCACTTCAGAACACCGCTTAGACAGATGCGCTCTGACTTCAGGACCCCCATCCCCTGGGAACATAAAGAGAAACTTTCTCATCTTAACTAATAGATGTGAAAAGAGAAAAACTCAAATAATGTAAATCTACTTGGAGGACAAGTTTTACTCAGTCCACTATTATTGCAAATTTTGTGTTTCAATCAGCTCTTTCCAGTCCTTTTTGGTTGATTTTTCAAAAATAATCGTATCTAAGAACACTTTTATTTTCTCAGATCATAGCAAAGAAAACTTTTTTTTTTGCCTTTGATAAATAGAAAGGATGATCCAGTGGCACAGCAGCTACAGAGAATTAGTGCTTTTCCTGAAAAAAAAAAATTAATGTCTTCTGCAATGCGAAGAGACCCCCTTCAAGAGGTAGAAATTCCATGGTAAGAATGTATGTCTAGACTGCCTAACCAATGGTTCTGTGATGCTATGAGAGATGTTGTAGTGGGCCTTTTGTTCTTTTTGTTTTTTGTTTTTGTTTTCTTTTCTTTGGAGACAGGGTCTCAGTATATGTCTCTGACTATCCTGGAACTCACTATGTAAAACAGGCTGGCATCGAACTCACAGAGATCCACCTGCCTTTTCCTCCTGAGTGCTGAGATTAAAGGCGTGCGCCATCACGCTTGGCATGGATCTTCTTTTAATTAAGAAACTCACTGTAATTCTTTTAAATCATACAAAGAAGGAACAGAGTTCATACATCTCTTGTTTTTAATGCCCATAAATATCTCGTCCAGATAACGATTTGGGACTAACTCATATCCCCAGAGTGTAATCTCAGTTATAGTCACCCTTTATATTTATCTCCACTTAAATATTGTATTAGAGATGACAGGAAGTAAAAATATATAGCAAGTACAGGCAGACATGAAGAAAAGCAGAGGGCAGATATGAGACCAGAACCTGGCACTAAGCAGTCGCTCTGAAGAGCATGCAGCTAATCCACGAGCTTGCTGTGGTGTACAAAGTCTTCTGAACCTCCGGAGGGCTTTCAAAGCTTCTGTGTGTGGAACAGGGCTCTATTTACCAGCTTTGCAGTGTCTCTGCTCCTCAGAGCCTAAGGCAACTTCCCGGTTCATCTTCTGCTAGATCTTTATCCTGTTGGGTGAAGAAGACATGAAATTCATCCAGCATCTGGGTTAAGACTTAGAAATTAAATATATTATTGTACATAGTGAAATAACTATAATTGATAGTTGTTGAAACTCTATATACAAACAAACTCAATAGAGTTCCAGGAACAGTAAGTTCAGTTCCAGGGATGGCCAGAAAATATTTTCCCACAGAATCAGCAATAGCTGTGAGATTTTGGTTTTAGCTCACAACATATATGCATGAGGTTACCAAGAAATATCGGACTCTGAAGATCACGTGTAGCATCATCTTGCAGGAAGCCAAGGCCCATGTTTCAGTTTCCAGATATTGTAGAAGTCTCCCTCCATCGCCACAGTGACAATGGGGACAAACAGGATCCTCCTCTTTATCCCAGTACTGGTCCTCTGAAAGAAAAGTGGGCCCTAAGGAATCGTTAAGACAGGACTCCCAACCCTCTCTGTAGTAAGTGGAGACAAAACACGGAAGAGGGTAGGAATCAGCGTTCCACTTTTCAGACTTAAAAATAAACTCCCTTCCAGGGGGCTGGCTCTTCTGTTCTTTGTAGCTGTAGAAGTTTCCGGTTCTGTGGCTGCATCACTGCCATGGCAGATGTTGGTGACATTTATGGGAGAAGGACGGGATGGAAAACACCTGTGGTGTCTCACGCTTACTCCCTCCTAGCACTAGGGAGACTGCAGCAGGAGGATTGCCAAGATTCGGAGGGCAGTTTGGACTGTGAGTCTGTGGACAGCCTCAGTTATAGAAGAAAGACCCTTCCCTGAAGGAGATTTGAAAGAAGAGAAGGAGAAAGAGGAGGATGGGGAGGAGCAGATAAAATATTTCATATGTATTTATTTCTCATAACAAGTTTATAAACGCTAGGGATGGCTGGAGTGTGTCTGTATCCACGATTGTAGAGACAAATCATGGTAAGGAACTATGGTGTTCTTCCATTGCCCAGCACTGCCCTGACCTCACATGCACAGCGTGTCTTTGACTGGCTTTGGGCCTTGTCATATACATGAATCCTGGTGACTTAATGCTTGACTTTATTTTCTTCGAGCCCACATGACTCCATTTGTACAGATATAGGGCATAAAAATGAGTGGGTTCCTCTTCTCATTAGGGACCTGACCTCATTTCTGAGCTTTTCTAATCCCACCTGTGAGATGTGCAGTATTAAAACTTTTAAATCCTGACAGCTATAGTTTTGTTTTTTCCATCTAATAGTTTGCCTTTTCCCTTTGGCAACTTAATCGTGTGGTCCTGGATTCTCTCATGTGTAGAATATAAGAATTTCAGAAAATAATATCCAAAGGCTTTAAAAAAAAACTGAAATAACTCCACAGAAATACTCACCATTCTATTCAGGTTGAAAATATATAAACACACTCGGCTGGGGAGACTGTTGTTCCCTGTTGTAGGAAACTTAGGCACAAAAAGAGGGAGAGAAGACTAGACTAATCTCTATGGTACTGTGCAGATGCTAAAGATAAAGGAATTAATATGGACTAAGATTCTATTGTCAGAATGTCTCCTTGCTAGTTGACTAACTATGGGATAGTGGGTGCTTAATTTGTTTATAAAATCCGTACACTGTGATGAACAAAGGCCTACAGCATGACTATGTGCACAGACCAGTATCCAAGCCTCTAGATCTAGCTATGGAGTGTTCTAGAAATTGTGACACTCCACTAGCAACTAGCAAACTAAGAGCACAGATGTATTTTCTCATTGTCAGTTCCCAAAAATACAACATCCAGGGTTTGGGCAGAATACAGAAGATGGGCCCAGGATGTGTGATGCTACAAGGGGCAAGAAACAGGGCTACATTAAAAAAGGAAAAAAAAAAACAGAGAGAAAACATCTTGGAGGTGTGTCCAACTAGATGTTTATGAGTGCTGAGACATGAAATGACAGTCAGATGACAATCCATTGAACCAAACAAGTACCCGCTAGTCCATGTTTACTCAACCAATAAGGAGTGGGAAATACTCTTCCTCCTGCTAAAATCTCAGTTAGTAATGTGAAAGCAATGGAGACTGGAAGTGTCGTAAAGTCATACAGAAGAAAACTGTAAAGATGCTAAAATTAGTGGGCAAAACCGTAGGAGGAATAAAGATTTACACTTGAACATTTAAGAAGGAGAAATCCCAAGTTTATAGTACAGAAACTCAGTAAACACCCACTTAGCCAAATCATTGGGGTTCCTATCAACAAGAAGGCGCCCCAACCCATAACATCCCTGGACATGATGCCTGAAGAAGACATAGCATGGCTTCTGCACTGTTTCCAGAAGTGAATGACGCCAGCCAATTACTGAGCAAATGGTGGGAGGATAGACAATGAGGAGCACTATGTGAGGTAACTGGCTAGTACTTTCAGTGAAAAGCCTCAAGCATGGCCTGGGGATGTACCTCGGGGGCAGAATGCTCGCAAGACACACACAAGGACCAAGCATCACATCCCCTGAACCACACCAAGAGAGTGTCAAGAGCTTTACTTGTCACCGATTGAAGATTGAAGGGGACTAATGAATGACAATTTGATGTCATATGACTCTAGAATTGGGTTTCAAAAGGAAATCAGACAGTAGCTGAGGAAACTGGAAAGTAAAGAAATGTGAATACGGTTTGATGTTAATTCTTTATATTGTACCACTATTACCTTGTTCCTTTCAATCTTTAGACTATACTTACGCAGGATGTTTATAGACAAGATTGTTATAATGTGAAATGTGTGCAGGAGTTCTCAGAAGGTTTTTTTTTTACAACGTTTTTGCTAAATATAAAACCATCCCAGTTTTTAAATGAACAAAAATGACAAAATTATAAAAATGTACAGATTTTGAAATGATGATGACATTCATTTAATGAATAGGTTGAATGGATCCTTTGTGCTGGCCAGCATGCTGAGTGACAGCTTTTACACACATTTATATGTATCTTAAGTAGTCTTTATCACTGATATTAAGGCAGAAGCTCTAATCTTTCAACAACAAAAGAAGAAGAAGAGGAGGAGGAGGAAGAGAAGGGAGAGCCAACATCTCTCTTTGTAATGATGACATGACCACAAGAGTAACATAGTAAAATACTCTTCTTATAATCTAGTAATATTATATATTTTCATTCCAAAAAACCTCACTGAGTTATATGGGGCTTCAAAGTTAACTGCAACATTTATATGGATGATGAAATATCTAATTCTATACAAAGATTAATAACAGGTATTAATAAAGATAATGTACTTTCAAGTTATAGTAATTAAAATGGTGTGATAAGAGAACCAGAGGAGATTAATGGTATGTGACAGAGGACTAAACCACATGCATCTCCTTCTGTGAGACTTCAGCATTGAACACGGATAGCTAACTATGTAAATAATTGTTATTATGCTTATTTAAATATTTTGGGAAATAGTAAGTTCATTTACTAATTAAGCAAATATTTAAGTTCCTACATATTTTAAGAACAAAAATTGAATGTATAGTATAACCAATTCCACCTACATAAAACTAATTTCTAATGAAATAAAGAGGTAAGTCTGTTTAAGTGTATGAAAATTATTAGGATAATAAAGACAGAATTGTCTTTATAATCTTAGATGAGAAAAAAACTTTCTTCCTAACATGGGGGACCTGTGATGGTTTGAATAAGAATGGCTCTCACTGGCTCATAGATTTCACTGCTTGGTCACCATGGAGTGGCACTGTTAGGAAGTGTGGCCTTCTTGGAGGAAATATATCACTGGGGGGCGGGGGCTTTGAGGTTTCAGAAGGCCAATCTAGTTCCAATCTCTCTCCCTCTCCCTCTCTCTGTCTCTGTCTCTCTGTCTCTCTGTCTCTCTGTCTGTCTCTCTGTCTGTCTGTCTGTCTCTCTCTCTCTCTCTCTGTCTCTCTCTGTGTCTCTGTGTCTGTCTCTCTGTGTCTCTCTGTCTCTCTGTCTCTCTGTCTCTCTCTCTCTCTCTCTCTCTCTCTCTCTCTCTCTCTCTCTCTCTCTCTCTCTCTCCCTCCCTCCCTCCCTGCTACCTAGGGATCCATATGTAGAACTCTCAACTACTCCAGCACCATGTGTGCCTGCCTGTAGCCACACTCCCCACCACAATGACAATGGACTAGGCCTCTGAACCTGGAAGCCAGCCCCAGTTAAATGCTTTCCTTTATAAAAGCTGTGGTCATGATGTCTATTCCAGCAATAGA
This sequence comes from Acomys minous, assembly GCF_964271855.1. NCBI lineage: Eukaryota > Metazoa > Chordata > Mammalia > Rodentia > Muridae > Acomys > Acomys minous. The sequence continues at coordinate 52,348,450 of NC_140490.1, read as the reverse complement.
ACACTAACTATGACAGGGCCTATAATGTATTAGGAGAAAAATTAAGATTTAATATCACAACAATCCTAATTTTTACAGAACAAAAGATACCAAAAATAAATTTTAAATGTGGAATACAGTAAAAACAGTTTAATGTATGCAACCAATTTCAATCGAAAATAAAGGGTTCCTATAACAAAGGACAATGCAACAGACAGTTAAAACAAAGAAACAAACAAACAACAACAACAACAACAAACAGCCATAGACTAGGGGCTTCTACATCAACCTCCTTCCCCCCATCCCTTCCCCAAAGCACAGGGAACATCATGGAAAGGGGGTTAGAAATAATACAAGTTCCAGAGCTGTGAAATTCAGTCTTTACACATGACCTTACAGCTGCTGTTGTTACATGCACACAATGCATACAAGATCAAGCCAGTTAAAATCCCAGCATGAAAAAAAATTCCCAGCATGATTGCATAAAGAGTTCCAGAGACTCCACAGCTATAAGGAGCTATGGACAGTTGATATCTGCCTCAAGATGAAAAGTCACTTTTCCTTCGGGGGCTTGACCACTAGTAAATCGCCTATCCCGCCCACCTCTGGTGGGTTGCCCCGCGCTGATGAGCCTGGGGGTTATTTAAAAATTCATGGAATGGCACATTGTTTTAAAAGAACAATGCTAAAAATGTATACTGAGCTGGGTATGATGGTGCACGCTTGTAATCCCAGCACTTAGGGACGCAGAGGCAGGAGGATCATTGTCAGTTCAAGGCCAGCCTGGTCTACAAAGTCAAAGACAGCCAAGACTACACAGAGAGAAACTGTCTCAAAAAAAACAAACAAAAAGGTTATATGGAAATCTACCACTATAGAAGCACTCACACACACACACACACACACACACACACACACACACACACTCACACACATACACACACACACACACACACACACACAAAGAGTTTAAATGGGATTACCTTGTAATGAGACAACAATGCTTTACCAACAGACTAGCAAATAAAGAGCTCAATGCCAAGACTGGATTACATCTTTTAGAGTTGTTAGTCGAAGAGCTCCCAGAGCCCCTCAACAGTACATACTATTGTCATTGCTCTTGGTTACCCCCAGAATTTGACACTAAAACCCTATTGTTCAACTGAGTCATAAGTCATGAAGAAATCAACCTGCTACTGACTTCAATTTCATCCTTACTGGCTAACATGATGCCATAAAGTATTATACATGTTTCCAGAGAAGAAAAGTCATTATCTGTCTTACCCAGCTGTGAACCCTAAAAACTACAATACTAGCAGCCTAGCAAAATATGTCTTCTGGCACAATAGGAACCCAAATGTTATGAGAGGAACCAAATACTTTCTGATTGGATTTAGGGTCCATCCCATAAAATGGAGCCCATACCCAAAACTATTACTGAGGCCAAGAACCAGTAATAGCATATACAAGCATGCCCAAGCTCAGCATGGAGGAGGAAGCGGGGTATGAAGTCCCAACCCAACCTGGAGAGTTCTTGGCAATTAATAGTTGCTGGGAGAGAAAGGGTTAGTGTTCATGAAGGATGTGAAACCAAGAAGGTAGACCACACTCTAGATGTTGGTCTTATACCAAGAGTATTTGTGCAACACGAATTAGGCTTTATGAGAGGAAAGAGGAGGAGGAGGAAGAGGAGGGAAAGAAGAGGAAGAGGAGGAAGAGGAAGCAGAAGCATCAGGAATCTGTGTGGGTAGGGAAGTAGGGTGGATCTTAAAGGAGTTGAAAGGGTAAATATGATCAAAATTCATTGTATAAAATTCTCAAAAAATTAGTAAACATTATTAAAAAGGAAGAATGAAATACTATTATAAGTATAAACACAGAATTTCCGTTAAGGTATTTTATGTATAAAATAAAAATTGCATGCCAATTTTTATTGAGTATGACTGTATACATGTATATTTTCACTTTATTCATACTTGTAGAAAAAGAGGAACCTATATTGTTCCATGTAATCCTTGTTTGAAGTTTTTATTTCTATTTCTTTTGTGTGTATGTGTATATATGTGTGCCACATGTACAAGGACCCACACCATCCAGGAGAGAATGTCAGATCATCTGAAGTTAGAGATTCAGGTGGTTGTAAACCACCAGACATGGGTGTTAGGAACTGAATTTGGATCCCATGAAGCAACCAGCACTATTATTAACCACTAAGGTGTCTCTCCAGCCCCCTGGTTTTGCATGTTTACATTGAGAACACATTCATGAGTGCTATATGCAGCTATAAACATAAAACAAGATAAGCAAACACTTCCACATGGTCTATGCAGTATGATGTCACTGTTACTCTTCTCTCCAACTTTTAAGGTCAAACTTAGAAGGGGAAAATTAGCTTAAAGTAGAATACGCAACCCAAAATAAACTGTACAGCTGCTTTTTCATAAAGATGCAAAGTATGAATGACTGCCTTTTATACACACTCATCAAGCGTACATGGGTAAAATTCTGGACATATCTGTACAATAATTATTTGGGAGGATGAAGTGGGGTGGGAGGAGCCAGGGACCATCCAGCTTCTGATAAAAGCATGCCTGTTCATGCAGTCCATGTCCAAGGCACATGAGCCTGACTCCTAGACTTCACTAGGTGGTAGCAGAATGAATTTAACAATCTCAGTACATTCCTTGCACTTGATAGAAATAAACCTTAGGCAAGATGAAGAGGGAAACAAATGTAGGTTCTACCAAACAAGGTACACAGAGACCCTTGAGTAAAACAAAAATTAAGAGGTAAGACTATACATAAAAATCTAGAGGAGTAGTTGGAAAGATGGCTCAGCAGCCCAGAGCATGTATTTCTCTTGCAGTGGACTAAGCGATTCCATGGACCCACTTTGGACAATTTACAACTGCAGGTAACTCTAGCTCCACGGAACTCTAGCCCTTCTGTAGTCTTTGCAGGTAACTGGATTGTCTCTGGAAAATGGTAGTGAGCTCAGATAAAGGGGGGGGGGGTTGCAGAGCATTACTATACTAACTGCATCAAATGTTCTTGCATACACACACACACACACACACACACACACACACACACACACACACACAATCTAGAGGAACGATTTGAAAACCAGTAAGCAAGTGATGGAGCCACAGGACACACTTTTTAAGCATGCATTTAAATCCTGTAAGTAGACCTATGGTAGCAGCAGCAGGGGGTGGGGTGGGATGCTGAGTCTAGAAACGTGTAGTTTTCTACCCATCTGCCAGTTGCTCAAATTAGAAAGCAGGCATCGTGTTTCCTATTTCTCTTCATTCTCCATCAGTTTGAGAAAAATTATGTCATCAATTCAACTTTCAAAATATCTCTCCAATCTTCTCAGCACTTTCCATTGTCAGTTCCAACAGCAATGTCCTACAATGCAGATAACTCACAGCAAAGCCATAGTGATCCAACTTCTCTCAGGGTCACTCCTGCTCTGAACACCCAACTGCATGGCCCCTGTGTGAGCTCTGAAGCAGTTCATTCTGTTTTGTGTATGTGCAATCTTTCCCATCCTGTTTAAGGTACTGGCCTTTCCGGGCAGAAGTTCTTGCCGTGAAATGCCTTCACTTCTTTAGCTTCCGTATAAGCCGCTCCTATTTGCTAAGCTAGCTCCTTTCTCTCTCTGCATCTGTATTCACATATCACCCCAATTTTTTCCACATTGATTCTTCTCACCAGTCAAGCCTTAACTCAAATGGCAGCTGTCAATCAATGCTTCCTTGACCACACATCGCGGGTAGCAATAACATAAATGTGTAATTGCCTACTCACAGTATACCTGCTTAATGTAGACTTTCCTTATTATATAGACTCCAAGAAGGCAAGGAACATGTCTGCCTTACCCGCTATAGCACTTTGAGTGCCCAGCCTTGACATATAGCAGCTATCATTCAGATGGCTTGGTAAACACGCTTGTATAATTGGGTCCGGAAATACCTGGAAAGGACGTAAATGCCCACTAAGGAGAATATTAATAGGAATAATTATTGTTTGTGCTATTTAAAGATGGAAACGGTGTTATAAGGTTCTATATAAGGCTCTCTAGGGAGATTGAATGGCTCCCCAAACAATACAGCAAAATTACAATGTGTCTTTCCACCGTGTCTGCCCTATTAGTGGATCTAACAATAACTTGTAAATGCAGCCACTAAGAATAGCAACTGGTCAATACTGAATAAACTCATGACAGAGTTATGTGTTCATTTTAAAATACAGTGATTAAGTCAACTTGTTCTTTTTTCTGAAGTATGGGACTTACAGCAGTGATGGTATAGCAAGGTGAATGTGGCCACTGGACTCACTGGGGAGCAGAGAAGAGGCAAGGAGAGCATGGTCAGGAAACATAACAGCGTCTCAGAGTGTATGTGTGGGAAGGGCTATCTTATTTTAAAGGCTCCTCCAGATCTGACATTCTAAGGATGTGTAAGAGAAGTCAGAGTCGAGAAGCACGGATGAGAGCAGAAGGGGCATGCCAAACCCAGGGTCCAGAGCTACGTGCTGGTACGTTAGGGTCCACAGTCAAGTCAGTAGATAAACTGAGAAGATGCAAGGAGCTTGAGGCCATTGAGAAAAACCACAAGAAACTACAGTGGAGAACTTCTACGTAATGAGCACTTGCATTGTACCCAATGTCATCACTAGCATTCTCCCAAATTAGGTGCAACTGTCTTCGTCTTTAAAAAAAAAAAATGAGGAAACTAACAGAGCTGAGAATGGATAAATGCCTATAACTTTGCACATCTCATAAAGTGAAAGTTGTGGTAAGCTATCAAGTGACTTCAGTCCGCATACTGTTTGCTGGTGGCTTCCTTCACTTAACTGAGCTCCAATAACAATTCTCTTCAAGGAAAATATCTTGAGGACCTACGTCTCCCTCCCTCCATACCATAGGCTGTCTACTCATAATGTTAGTTCACCCAGCCTCTGTCTGCTGGGTATCCCATAGTCCAGTGGGAACTCATTGTGAGGTGGCAATCTTGGTGAGCAGGGACTGCTACAAATATTAGGAGCATAGTTGCAGCAGCCATGAAGTGCCAGGCTTCTGGATGCCAGCTGAACTTGATGCCATATGCTAAATCTTCACAAATGTCATAGATGACAAAACAGGGTATTTATTTTATGCGTGCCAGTTTCTCAGCAGCTTTCACCCTGGGACAAAGCTGTGAAAACTTCAAGAGTAGTCCTAAATAGTCTACCGGTCTTTAATGGAGGTGTCCGAAAGCCTTTTCTGTGTCTAAAGTGGACGTAGACCAGTTGGCTGGGATGATATCAGTAGAAAGAAGCCAAGAGATTTCCAGTAAGTACATGGCTTGAGAGCTTGGGTGAAGTCCAAGCCCCAAATGCTTATGTCATAGTCATCTAAAGAAAGCAGGGAAAGAATGAGATTGTAGCTAAGGAAGGTCAAGTCTAATCAATAGGCCCCCATCATGTTAAAGGAAAGGATGCTTTGAATAGAGCTTTAAAAGGAGTGAGCAGAACAGAGATCTAGCGTTTATTGGTGCTAATCTAATACTGCCTGCTAGATCACCAAACAGGAACTAGCTATGGCAGCACAGCTAAACGGCGAGAGATTCTTTCGCCGTGGGAATCTCTCATATTATTTCAGGTCCTTGCTTTCTACTTCCATGTATATGTGTAGTCTTCCAGCTGCTAATAGGGCTTTGGCATGAGGAATTAGTATCTAGATTCCAGACAAATGATTAAATTGGAAGTCTTACAGAGGCATCAATCTTTTATAAACTTGAATGCTGTTTATCTCTGAGAAGCTGAACAGTCACTTAAGGGAAAAAAATCCTACAAGACGGTAATATCTAAGCTTAGTCACTTTCCGGGAATCGGTGCATAGACTCAGAACAACAAAAGTCAAGAACTTAGTTATGAGGGCATGGGTGCCACACTCAAGTATTGCTATCTTAGGGGACATTTTGAGGAGACTGCTCTGTGGTGTCTTTGTAACTGTACTAATTGTCAATCTCCTTAAGACAGGGAAGGTAAAAAAGATGAGGGAGGGAAGAGTTAAGAGAAAGCAAGTCAGGGTAGAGGAAGGGGACATGGTGAAAGTATGACAAATATGTGTGTAGAAATGTCACCGTGAAAGCCACTCATCAATACAATTACTCTGTATTTGTAACTACAGCTTAAAATCCATAGAAGACCATGTTTAGATAGTGGAATTGCCAGTAATGGGACACAAGTGACTTTATTTCCTTCTTGGAGACTGGAGGAGGATGGAGAGACTCTTGGCCTTATACAATCCATAGGTGAGAAACAACTCCTGAGACTTTGCTGCCCAGCTCAGCTTTGGTACTACGCCAACTTTCTGGACTTTTGTTCATTTTATATTTTATATCTTCTTTTTTTAAAAAAATATTTTTACAATTTTTGTCTTTGTTGCTAAAGAACTACCTTTTTGTGTCCTTGAATTTGCATTGAGAAAATGAAGTCTGCCTCCAAGGAGCTGGCAGTTGGGGCACCTGTGTATATCTGGGATGCATCTGAGGTATGATTTTTTTTATGTTGGAGGCTTGATGCTGGCAATCATCTATGTCAGGAGCAGCTATACTGATTTCTGTGGCAGGGAGTGAATCTCTCTCTCCATCTCCCCCTCCCTCCCTCCCTCCTTCTCTCTCTCTCTCTCTCTCTCTCTCTCTCTCTCTCTCTCTCTCTCTTTCTCCCTCCCCCCTGTCTCTGTCTCTGTCTCTGCCTCTGTCTCTCTCTCTCTCTCTCCCTCCCTCCCTCCTTCCCTCCCTCCTCACCCCCTCTCTTCTTGAGGGCTTGCCTCTGGTCTCCAAAATGAATCATTCAACTGTCACATAGGCTTCCAAAATTCAGTGTTTGGCAGATACATGTAAACCTAATATGGAAATGATGGCCAATGGAACTTTGACAAGAATACCATTTTCAAGAAAAATTGGTTACTTAGTTTTAATTTTGAGAGTCTCTCTCTATAGCCAGGATACCTTCAAATTTGCAATCTTCCCATCTTTACCTCCTGATATGAGAGCTGGGATTCAAGTATGTGTCACTATGTTCCTTGTTCCTTATTGCTACATGTTTTTCATCATGACTAAAACCAAAATGTTTTAGTTTACTGTGGTGACACATACAATGCAATGTAAGTACTTGGGAGGCTGAGGAAAGAGAGTTGAGAGTTTGAGGCCAGCCTGAGCTACATCAAGAGTCTCTATCTCAAAATGAAATCAAAAGTTATTTTCACACAACTTTCTTACTCATTTAAAACACAAGTGGTAGTGTTAAGTGTACTTATGCCATTGTACAAGTGATGGTTGATCTGCCTCTTCCACTTTGCAAGACAGAATCACATACCTGGGCTGGAGAAATGGCTCAGAGTTTAAGAGCACTATCTGTTCTTCCAAAGGTCCTGAGTTCAATTCCTAGCAACTACATGGTGGCTCACAACCATCTATAATGAAATCTGGTGTCCTCTTTTGGCCTGCAGGCATACATTCAGACAAAATACTATATAAATAATAAGTAAGTCTTTTAAAAAGAGAAGAAGAAGAAGAAGAAGAAGAAGAAGAAGAAGAAGAAGAAGAAGAAGAAGAAGAAGAAGAAGAAGAAAGCCGGGCGTGGTGGCGCACGCCTTTAATCCCAGCACTTGGGAGGCAGAGGCGGGCGGATTGCTGTGAGTTCGAGGCCAGCCCGGTCTACAAAGTGAGTCCAGGATAGCCAAGGCTAACACAGAGAGACCCTGTCTCGAAAAACCATAAAAAAAAAACAAAAGAAGAAGAAGAAGAAGAAGATGAAGAAGATGAAGAAGAAGAAGAAGAAGAAGATGAAGAAGATGAAGAAGAAGAAGAAGAGGAAGAACCATGTATCCATTCAACAGTAGCTCCCTATCTCCTGACCCTCAGTGAACACCTCTCTATTTTCTACTTCTTTCTATTTGACTTCTCTTTGCACTTTATCTATTAGTGGAATTGTACAATACTGTTTCTCTTCTAACTGGCTTACACTAAGCTTTTAATAATAACCCCACTTCTTCAACTGTATCCCCCCCATAGGTGAGAAGGAGAAGCAACCATTACCATGACACCATGATGGTAGTCAACTTCTGCTTAGATACACCAGTCAGCATGTTGGACCTCCTCAATGGAAGCTCAGTTGATCTTCACCACAGCCTTATACTTAAGTGCTTTGCAAGGCACTAAGATAGGCCCAGGTGGGATAGGCCAAGGACTAGCTAGGACAGGCAACTATCCCCATGCTACAGAAGGAGTAAGCGTTAAGGCTTTTGTTCTCATGTGGCCGATCAGACCTCTTAACCAGTAGACCACACTGCCTCTCGCCCACATTTGTAATCTGCCTGCAGTGTAAAGACAGTCTCTCCCAAGGTGGCCAGATAGTCCTCGGATGAGAACTCTGCTTAGGTAAATTGCAAATTCACAATATCTGCAAGGCATTCATACGAAGAATGTACATAGGCTGGCATGTGTTTTCTGCAAGGAAATTTGATGCAGCTAGGATAATAGATGTTCTGCACCCTCCTTCTGCCTAAGCTCACCAGCATCTTCCAGGGATAATTCTTGGGTGCCTGCTGGTTTCAATCTCAGCTGTCCTGCCTGGGTCTTCCTCAAGTACACAATCCTGTCATCTTCCCTAGCCAGCATGCCAGGCATCTGAGAATACATGTGGAGATGTTATCATCTCTGGGATGGGGCGGGGAGAGAGATAAGTATCCCACCTGGGCTGGGCGTTGCTCTTCCCCCTGCATTCCTCCACCCTGTGCCCCCATTTGTATTTTCCAGGATGACTCAATAAGCTGATTTCTCAAGCAGTTTCCCTTTCTCTCAAGTCCACCAGGGATCCCAAACTAAGTCAATCAGCAAACGTGATGGTAGACTTGCACTGCCAGCTGCTGCTTACTCTATTATTTCAAATAGAAGTGTATCCTCAAAGCAGATGTGTGTTTGGAGCATCCAGGGAGACAGCACCTTGAAGGCAAGGCCTTGGGTAAACATGGCTCTGAACTGAGCACCTAATCTGCCATAGCATGGAAGCACTAAATTTAAAAGGAACTCGTCAACCTTGTTCAACAGCCCCCTGGTAAATTCAGCAGACACTGAGTCATTTCCAACAACAAACAGCATAAATTAAATTTGAACTGCAGTGTACATGTCACTGTTGGCTCTTTACAGAATAAACGCAATACAAGCTGAGCAGATCTAAAAGGCAAGTCATTTCCTCTGTTTCTGGGGAAGCCACCTGTGGGTCTCTGTTTATGGGTCACCCTCGGAGCACCATCAGGGGTGCACAATGGGTCTGCATGCCTTTCCCATTTATACCACTATTGAGACAAATGAGGCATTCATGGGAAATAAAACAGTAAATGCCATGTTACACATCGGTTTATAAAAGAAGCACGGCTATTCATCCAAAAGAGAAAGACCCACATTGAACTCATTAGAAAAATGATGAAAACACCATTTTATCCCAGTCCTGAGCAGCTGGTTCTAGTCGAGGTGAGTGGAAGCTAATCAATCATAAGCAATCAAGAAAATGCCTGGTTGGACATATCCTCTTAGCCAGCAGCAACCTACAGCACACCTACAGCCCTTATGTACTCTAGAATGGGAGATGAGGAGCCTCGGTGCACAAGAGTCCTTCAGTACAAAAGATGCCACATCCATGAAGACTCACACAGGAAACTCAAGAGTGAAAAGCAGAGACCTAAACCTAGTCCAGAGTAAAAAAAAAAAATTCTACAGCGAGTATTTGCACTTTCAGTTCATGATGGAAGTCTGTTTCAGGAGGAGATGTGAACAACATGAAGGGAGAAAGTCAGAATTAGACCAGGGGACCATTCTAAGAGATAAAGATGTTTTTAAGTAAAAAGTGGTTGGAAAATTACCATGCTGTCATCTTCACTGATAAATGTCCCTTCTGTGCATCCTGCCATGACAACCATGGAGGAAAAAGTAATAGGGAAAGGGGAAGAAACTGTATGAGGGCACCAGAATGAATAATTATCTTCTATCTGACAAAATGAAGGAAGCTTTGAGAAAAGAGAAAGTGGGGACTTTCTTCATCTTCAGAATGCCACCCCAACAATTCATCCCGTTCCTCGGCCTTCTTGTCTATTGTTAGGTGTGTCTGTGGTGCCTATTTTTAGAATGGAAGATTCTAGAGGATGAGAGGATGACCTATGCATGGATAATGCAGTGGTGTTTGTGGCACAAAACGAGAGACAATCCTCTCTGTCTGATATGAGGAGTGGCAGGCAGGCTGCCATGTTACATGTGAGGCTGTTAGCATCATCGCATGAAGTCTGCTTGAGATCATGGATGCTGTGAGTAACCACAGGTAGACATGGGACCCTCTGCATGTATGGATGACATCTTGAAGGGTCTGCCTGTCAGTGGCTGTTGAAGATGGCCTGTCAGTGAAGTCTAGCTGAACTTTACGTAGCACTATCATTAGGAGATATAAATAGAAATAAATATATAACATATGCCGGGTCTGTCACCTCTCAGTACCAACATATTAAAATTTTGACCTTTGAAAATGGTCAGATATTATGTAGATTATACTGCATATGACTGAACCTTTTAGGATATAGAAGTATTGTTTCACTTGGTGAATAAAGCTCTGGATGGACAAATATGGCAATAAGGGATATCAATAGTTTTTTTTTCCTACAGAAAGTGTTAAATAAACATATAAAACTCGCCTGTGAATCAGTATGTCTTTATATAAAATTATGTCTAATACCAAAATGTATGTGTGTGTTCATCTTTGAAATATCTCTAAACGAATCTGTTTCATTAACAGCAGGCTGTGTAAATACGTAAAAAAGCACACGGGTCCTCCGGTTTGTGCCAGAATAATACAAGTGCATACATCTTCATCAGCTCGATACTTTCCTTGACACTCTGACCAAATACTTGACAAGTTGGTTCTCAGTCTGAGAATCCACTCTGTCAAGGAGGAGAAGCAGGAGCTGCTGGGCTCCTCAACTGTAGTCAGGAAGCAGGAAAAGGTTCGGGTCGGCAGCCTGTGTTCTGCTTGCTGGCTTTTTATTCAGTCCGGGACTCCAGGCCATGCCGTGGGGCCCATGCTTAGACTGTGTCTTTCACCTTAGTGAGTCCCACCTAGAAATGCTCTCACAGACTCACCCAGGTTTGTCTCCTGGGTAATTCTAAATCACGTCAAGATTAACCATCGAAATCTGGGTCTTTTTATTTCTTACTTCCTGAAAAAAACCAAACAAACAAAAACAAAACCAAACAAAAATATAAACATATCTACTCTATGATAGCATAAGCTCACTGGGCAGGAAGGGCCTTGTTCCCACTTGGGGAGAGCATGCCTCTGCATGTGTGTAATCAGATTTTGGTGCCTGTAAAAAGTACTTGACATGACCATTCTGTTGAGCTTATTTTGGCTTTCGGTTTTGAAGGCTTCAGCCCACACTGGCTAAATGATTGCTTCTGTGCCTGCTGGGGGGCAGGTACATCATGATGTGAACTCTTGGAGGTGAGCTTCCGCTCCAAGGTACTGTGTGGTTTGCTCAGACATTTGCCGAAGTGAGAATAGAAATTCCCTACAGAATGAAATCAGACACACAACACACACACACACACACACACACACACACACACACACCCCACATTCTTGCACCACTCTTGTCTCAGAGAGCACTCTCTGTGGCTCAGTACAGGTAGCTGCAGGCACTGTCAGAGGAAGAAGCAGCCATGCTGAGCTCTGTGCCTTTGTCAAAGGTTGTCATCTCCTCTCTGGGCAGAACACCACTATGCCTGTGACCTCAGTCAACTTGGCCTACCCCTTATCTCTCTACAGAGCTCTATTTTCTTCACCACTTCTTGATGAATCTTTAATGTTTCTTGGCCTCAAAGTTAGAAAGACAGTAAAAGTTAGATCTTTCTCTACATGAGCCTCCACTAAGTGTGTCTCCTCTGACTGCCCAAGGGAGCCAGTCCCAGCAGCAGGTTCAGCTCTGCTCTGTGGGTTGAGGGGTCTGAGTCCTGAATGCTCAGTTGCTACCTTCTTGCCTCAAGAGAGGTTTGGGAGGCATTGTTTACACTCTGGTCTTTTTAAACTTCAGCCATTTCCCAAGGCTGAAGTGTTCAACAAAGATGTCAACTTCTGAAAGCCATACTTTTAATTACAGATTAATTCTGAGGATGGTGGTTTCTTTTCTTCTTCTTTTCTTTTCTTTTAGCAAAACAAGCACATTCGAATGTTATTCTTCAGCCCTAGCTTTTGTCAAGAAGTTCATGAAAGTGGTTACTTTTATGCCAAAATCACTCTAGCAAATGGCAAATGGATAGTACACTAGTTTTATGTCACAAAGGGACCCGTATGTGGTATTTAGGACACCGGAGAGTATTTACAGCACACAAAACTCAGAAAGCCTTTGAACAAGGATCAGTGGACAACTTCCCCCTTTTCCTTGTTCCCTCTGTCCCCCTAGCCCTTCCCCCACCACCCCCTCCCTCATGCAAGATAAAGGAAGTCAGTTAAGGGGATCACACCATGGGCTGAGAGTGTCTGTGGCTTCTGAGGAAGCCAAGAGGTGACATTAGCCTTTTCACTTGGTCCCACCTACACCACCTGTAACTGAATACAAGATTTTCCACTACTCTGTGCGTTCTGCCTTACTACCTGTCATTTGCCCATCAAGGGCTTCTTGATGAATATGTAACATCCTGGTTTTTTCCATTTATCTCATCTATAGCCCTGGCCTTCCCTCAAGTTCATTGTCATATAATTGACTAGCCATCTCCTGTGCAGTTCTCATCACATACTACTGTGGCTATTCTGTGTGGTTATTTCCTGACGAGCTCTACTAATCCCCAGCAACTAGCTGTCTTAGCCAGGGTTTCTATTGCTGTGAGGAAACACCATGACCAAAAAGCAAGTTAGGGAGGAAAGGATTTATTCGGCTTACACTTCCAGGTCATAGGTCATCATTGGAGGAAGTCAGGACAGGAACTCAAGCAGGGCTGGAAGCTAGAGGCAGGAACTGATGCAGAGGCCATGGAGGAGTGCTGCTTACTGGCTTGCTCCCCCATTGCTTGCTCAGCCTGCTTTCTTACAGAACTCAGGACAACATCCAGGGATGGCACCACCACCGTGGGCTGGGCCCGCCCATTGATTACTAATGGAGAAAATTGCCTTACAGCTGGATTTCACGAAGCCAGTTTCTCAAGTGAGGATCCTTCCTCTCTGTAACTTAGATCAAGTCGACACGGGAAAGCAGCCAGTACAGTAACAGAAGACAAGAACTCATCTCAGGTTTTCAGTATGCATCTATTGAATGCAATGGAATGGACTGAACTGAAAATATATCAATTACTTTTCTCACCGCTGTTATCAAATACACGACAGATACAACCTAAGGGAGGAACAATTTATTTCAGCTCTTGACTTCAGAGGGTTCTAGCTGTCTACTGGGGAAGGCATGGTGAAGTAGCTTACATCATGGAAGACAGAATGCAAAGAGACGTGTAATACATTTGGGGGATAGAGCAAGATACAGCCCAAAGGACACACACACACACACACACACACACACACACACACACACACACCCTTGCAGGCACCTCCTTCCTAGAGACGCCCTGCCTTCTGCATTTCAGCACGATCAATAATACCATCATATTACAAATGCAGCAAGGATTACTCTATTGATTAGGCTGGAGCCTTCATGAGCCCCCCTTTTCTGGAAATGCTCCTATAGGCACATTCAGAGGCATGCCTCGTCACTAGTCTGATTGGTTCTTGATACAGTCAAGTTGCCATCAATATTAACCATCCTGGAAAGGTGACTTGAGTGGCATTTCTCTTGCTTCAAAGCGTCTCAACAGCTTTTGGGGAGAAGTGGAAATTTCATCTTCAGACCAGAACAGACGGTAACAAGGACTACATTCCTACCTCTTATGCACAGGAAAATATATTTGGCCAAAGTGTAACACCAAATAGCGTGTAGTAGAAAGGAAAAAAAAAACTACAGAGCACAGCAAGCTGAGGCAGGAGGATTACAACTTCAAGACTAGCCTGGACTACACAGTGAGTTTGAGGCAAGACTCTGCCTATAAACAGACAAACAATTAAAAAAAAATAGAAAGCCATGAAAGAACTGGGGAAAGTAATTGGTTAAGTATCAATTTAAGGCAAAAAAAAAAAATCAGCTGCATAGCATTGCTTATACCAGGTGAAGCCTGGCACCTTCTCCAGTTCACCTTTAGTTTTTGTAGGAGGCTTTCTCACAGGGATGCCGGGACAAAACCAAGTATGATTTCTAAAATGCTCTGTGATGCAACTATTTTTTTCCTCATTAATGTTAGTATATTTTATTCAGAATTGATCAAACTCTTAGATAATTTAAAATTGTCACTTAAAATATAAAGGAGTCCCTCAAATCCTATTCCTCTTTAGGTGTCTCATTTCAGATATTAAGATTACCCAAAACATTACTGGTTGTGTTCTTTGACAGTTCTGCCCATGAGACGGTGTATTTATTCGGATTGTTCTCTATCCCTACTCCCCCACATCCCTATTGAGCTCACCTCACCACTACCAGTCTCTTGTGGCCCACTATAACCAGGGCCATCTGTGTGTCCACTGGACTGGAATCCACCTTCGGAGCCTGACGAGATCATCAGTGGGCACATGACTGAAGGTAATGACTCTCCCACCGTGAACCTGTCAGTAGCAAACAGCTGAGTAGTGAAGGGTAGGTCCCCCCTGGGGCCCTTCTCCTGATATGCTACTTATATGTGTTCTTGTGAATACTGCAGCATTTATTCGTAAGAGTTTGTCTATTTTATTTTCTGTGCAGAGTGTTCTGCCTGCATGTATGACCTCGCACCACTCACGTGCAGTGCCCGCCGAAGCCAGGAGAGAGCATCAGATTCTATGGGACTAGAGTGACAGATTGCTGTGAGCTGCCCTGTCTGGGCTGGCAATCCAACCCGGGTCCTCCTCCACACCTCCCACAGAGGAGCAGCCAGTGGTCTTAGCCACCTAGTCATCTCTCCAGCCCCAATTCTGTAGTTTTGTTATGAACTTTTTGTGATAATCACAGCAAAATTTTCCTTACATGTCCCTTGCCTTTTAAAACTTTGGATGCATACCTGAGTTACAGTTGTTGGCGATACTTGCACTACTTAACCGGACGGTGCTGTTCTTTATTGCCTTCTTTGTACATCCAAGGGAAGAATTCACTGATGTGCAGAGCCCCAGAGCTCCTCATGTACCTGGGCCCTTCTTAGCGTTTTGGAAGGAAAGCTAGCCACGTGCTACCCTGGCCAGGACACGTTCTGAAGTTGAATATTTCAACCACACTCCATCCATCTTCCTTTATTCTGGCTCCTGTGCCCTTATGCCAGACTTAATGCTCTGTGGTGTTAGGGGGCAGTTAAGGCTCTAACTAAGTTGAGATAAAGATACATCGGGTTTGTTGGCTGGATCTGCTCACCTTTCTGACTATCAATTATGGACACTGCTAACTGTGTCTCTCTAAGAATGCTTCCCAGAAGCAGGACAGTCTGCTTGAAGTATGTTCATAAATACGACTTCTGCTTGAAGTGTGATGAAGCGTACTGCAACACGGAAAGCACAGAGCGTGGTTCTCATCAATGCCTCGTCATGGGGAAAAAAAAATCAAATCTCCTGATACCAGGGCGTGCTCATCAGCTTTCCACTACCACAAACAAACAATTGAGATAACTTAAAAAGAGGAAAGACTGCTGAGACACCACTCAATGCAGAGCACTTGTCTACTGTGTTCCAGGCCACTGATTCAATGCCCAACACTGCATTAGAAGAGGGAGGAGGGGGAGGGGCAGGGGCAGGAGGAGGAGGAAGAGGAGGAGGAGGGAAACAAAAGTAAGAAGAGATTTTGGTAACAAAAGAGATCAGAGTCCCAGAATGCCCATCATCTTGGTAGGTAAGTTCCCTGTGACTTCAAATCTCCCACTGGGTCCCACCTCTTAAAGGCACAGCCACCTTTAAATATACCAAGCTGAAGACCAATTCTTGATTATAGGACCTGTAGGAACATTTCAGATCTACTGTAGAAAAACGAACAAACAAACAAAAAACCTCTGCTAGGTACTCCATTACATGCTAGTTTTAAATATCCATACAATAAAACCATTTGTTGTATATTTGTATAGAATATAAAATGCTTGGACATTAAGAAGCAAAATCTAACCAAAAAGACTTACCTAATATTGGAACATGACATACCAAAAAGAAAGATATAAATGGCCACAGGATTATTAGTTTTCTAGTTAATAAATGGAGTGAATCATATTATCAAAGAGAAAAGATTACATTTTTTTTTCTTGCTACTATGTCAGGAACTACAAACATCAGGGCAGATATAATACATTTCATTACCATCAAGGACAAGTTACTGAAAGAATACAGCTGATTCAAAAAATCCCTCACAGTTAGACTCTGCAGATGACAGCATGAAAAGCCCCCGGGCCTTCTAATTCATGACTGAAAGAAACACGTGAGTTTTTGCAGTTTGCCCACAGCACTAAAAGTTCACCCCATGCCATCCACAGGTTGTTCAAAGGTTGTGGGAACTTTTCTATCTGTTAACTTAAAGAACCTACTTTGGCCAAACAGGAAATACAAGGCTGCTTTGTCTTTTTATGTTCTCTTTAGAAAACACTTAAAAACTATTGTCATTTAAGGCAGCAATTTCATGACAAATAACAAAAGAGAAAGTATTGGGGTGTGTTTTCATAAAAGTTTAATTTGGGTGAATTTCATGATGCCTGTGCCACTTGCCAGCTGTGTTTTCTCACTAGTAGGCACCCACTCTGTCTCTAATTTCCACATTTGCATTTTTACAGTATTTTGTTAAGTGCTAGCTCTAAAATTCATTAAACTTGGTGGTTCTCAGAAAAATCTAAATGCAAACATGTTCTTCTGTTTAGGGAATTTTTCTTAAATGTAGAGGTGATTGGTTTTCACATTTGAAATATTTGTGTTTACGTAGTGTGTGTCTGTATGTGTACACACATGTACACATGTACCAGAGGGGGATATGGGATGGTTGGATGCACTTACGTTGAGTGTCCTTGACTGCTCTCCCTTGACACATGGTCTCTCACTGAGCCTGTAGCTTGCCACCTGGGGGAGAGGCTGGCAACATCAAGCCCCAGTGGTCCTTCCTTCTCTGACATGGTCCACTCCTCACCAGCACCAGCATTAAAGGTGCACTAGGCTTTTTAAGTGCGTGCTGGGATTCCAACTCTGGTCCTGATGCTTGTGTGGCACCTGCTCTTACTGACCCACCTCCCTAGTGCCATATGGGGAAATTTTTATGTTTGTATTATAGGCTTGGGAAATTGCAATTATTTTTTAAAAGTATGCCAATAGTTTCAACATCATTATTAAACAATACATATACATTTACATATACATCTCCTGTTGCTAATGAAGTTACTGTAGCATGTTTGAAACACTTAAAATGTCTGACATCCTTCCAGGGCCTTGCCTCTTCCACCGTACTTGTTTCAATCATTGTATTTTAGGCGCTATTTTTAAAAATCCCTTTCCATTCTTAGGAATTTTTTTTCTGGATTATTAGAGTCTATTTTTCAAGGTTGGTTTTTTTTTAATCACTTTGTTCTACCTAATTAATTATTACATTATATTACAGGAGGCTGGCAGGATGGCTCAGTGGTTGAGAGAGCGAGGTTTGATTCCCAGCACCTCCATGGCAGCTTGTAACTCTATAACTTCCTCTTCTGACCTCCTTAGGTACTTTGGGTAGGTGGTACACCAATATACACGCAGGCAAAATACTGATACACATAAGATAAAATTTAAATATCTAAAAATTATTGCTAGAATTCTGGCCATTTGTAATTATTTATCAAGAACTGTTATTGTAATAATGTTGATTGTTCTTACCTGTGTGAGTCCCTTGTAGTTGTTTGAGTCCCCTCGTAGTTGTTTGAACTCCTCGGAAATGTTTCAGGTGGATTCACTTGGATTCTTGAATCATTTTATGATTCAGAGACTGTCTAGGTCACTTATTTTTGTTTGGGACAAACTATTTTACCATGAATATGTCTATGTGTGTTTCATAAATGGCCATTTGTTAAACTTTCACATTGAAAGAATTTTTAGATGAAATATTGATCCATTCTTTGGCTATTTTAAACTTATATTTTTTATTATGTTGACTAAAATTTATCAGACTGTAGTAATTGTTTATACTACGCAGTTATGAATTTGATAGTATTTTCCCTTAAGAAGGTAGGAAGTGGAGGAGGGAGAGCAAGGAAGAAGAAAAGAGAGGAGGATAGATTTTTATCTTGTTAGCTGTGTATATATATATCTGTGTGTGTGTGTGTCTGTGTGTGTCTGTGTGTATTATAAAAACATTCTCTTTGGCTTCTCTAAGATTGGAATAACCCTGGATAATAATCTAGACTGTGTGTTTGGGAGGACCCTTACCAGATGATGATATTTCAAAAATAATACACATCTATTTCAGTAATGGACTTCTTTATTATAAGCCATTGTTGGTTCTGAGAATAAAGCCTACTATGGTAGTCACTCGTTGTTCTGTTAATATATGTGGGCTGATGATTTTATTTAGGGTTTTTCTTCCTCTATAATCACCAGTGAGATTTAGCTGAAGTTTTCTCCCATTGTGATAATTTTATCAGGTTTTGGTATGAGGTTAAAATAAACTGGGAAGATTTCCATCCTTCTTTCTCCTTGCATATTTTAAATTGCAAAAGAAATCTGTAATTTCAGAGTTGAAAATAACATCCATAAACTCATCTGGGTTTGGCAAATTTGGGGGGATAATTATCATCTTTTACAATTTTATTCAGGGTGGATCATCTACATTTTGAGCCAGTTGGGTTATTTATATATTCCACACAGACCATGCACTTCATCAAGCATTTCAGAGGGAATCGGCTCTTATTGTTCATCCTTGCAGCGCCGCCAGTTAAAAAATGTTTGAGTAAGAATATCCATTGCTTATTCTAACAGTGTGACTACAAAACTGGCTGGCCTGCACTGTAGCCTGTGACACACACACTGGTGTTTAAAATAAAAATTATTTTGAAAATTACATTCTTTAATTTCTTTGAGCGGTGTGTGTGTGTGTGTCACAGCATGTGTGTGGTAGGCAGAAGCAAGCCTGCAGGAGTTGTTTCTCTCTAAGATGCAGGTTCTGGGGACCAAACTCAGTCCATGAAGCTTGGCAGAGGAGCCTTGACCTACTGAGCCATCTCACTGGCCCCCAGTCTCGTTTATTTTTAGTTTTGTTTCTTTAAAAAGATAAAAATCTCAATAAGTTCTGAGTATTTCAAAAGACCAACTGGCTAGCATCAAAGAAAGTGAACATTCTTTGAGATTCCCTAGCTTAACAATTTTGTGTGTGTGTGTGTGTGTGTGTGTGTGTGTGTGTGTGTGTGTGTTTGTGTGTGTGTGTGTTTGGCAGGATGGACTCTAGTGTTCTACATATGTACAGATTGTGTAAGAATCAGGCTCTTTGGGGCCCTTAACATATGTATCACCCAAAACATCAATCATTTCTCTGAGGTGAACTATTCATACTCATCTTTTCTAGTCATTTTGACATGCGATAATGGGGCAATATAGCTTTGTGTTCTTGAAGCCACTTAGCGAATATTCCGCCTTTTACTTACTCTTTTCTGAGGGTTAGCATCAGTTGTCAGCCTGACAGAATGTAGAATGTGACCAAGGTGTGCTCCTGCACACCTGTAAGAGATCCTCTTGATTGCCTTAACTGATGTGGGAAGACCCATGCACTGTGGGTGGCACCATTGCCTTGCTGGCATCCAAGACAGCACAGATGGAGAAAGAGAGCTGGGGTGGCAGCATGCACTCATTTCTGTTTCCTGACTGTGGGTGTGATGTGCTTCACACTCATGCTGCCTTGATTTCCCCACAGGGATGGATTGTACCCAGAAAGAGTGAGACAAAAAAACCAAAAAAACAAAAAAACAAAAAACCAAAAACCCTTTCTCCCTTAACCTTCTCTGGTCAGAATATTTAAAACTGCAACAAGAAAAGAAACTAAGACGCTGTTCCAGCATTTAATAATTTTTAATCTGTTCCCTATATCAATGGCATATGCTTTTTGAGATTCTATAAATAAGTTATGGTCAATCTATGCCTACGCCATTTCATTTAACATGGAGCTTTCCCAGGCCCATTTATGTTGCCTCAAATGCAAGATAGTGTCCTTTTTAATGGCTGAATAATCTCTCTCCTTCCCTCCCTCCCTCTCTCCCTCTCTCTCTCTCTCTCTCTCTCTCTCTCTCTCTCTCTGTGTGTGTGTGTGTGTGTGTGTGTCTTTTATCACATTCTGCTTACATATATATGTGAGCATAGGTTGATTCCACATGTTGGTTGTTCAGAATAGTAATGCAATGAAGATAAGATGGCGGATACCCCTGACATGCTAACTTTACTACCTTTTGGTAAATAGTTAGTAGTAGCATTCCTGGGGTCATTTGGAAGTTCCTCTTTTTAATATTTGGAGGAATTTCCATACCAGTTATATTACTTTATGACCCACCAATTAAAGTTCCCATTTCTTCAGCAGCACTTGCCTCTCATCATTTCCAGTAAAGTCATTAGATACAATGGCATATATCTGTAATCCCAGCACTGGGGGGAGGAGGGCAGGCAGACACAGGTGGCTCCCTGCAGCTCATTGACCAGTCTGTATAGCCAAAGGCATGAGCTCCCGGTCAACGAGCAATGAGGGATTCTGTCTCAAAAATTAAGGTGGAGAGCTAGTGAGAAAGACAGCTAACACCAATGTGTGGCTAGTGCAGAGGTATACAAGTGTGCATGTGCAAAAACACATATACAAACTAATAAGTGTATAAAGATGCAACAGTCAGTAACAATATTATTAAAAGTTATCTTTCAGTTTCATCAATAGCATCACAATACCATAGCAATTTAATACCAGCCTCCATCCATTCTTAAAAGTACCAATCACCGTTTTAATAGTCAGAAATTATATTTTATCCCTTTTTGTTCCTCAACATTTATCCTCATTCCACCTCAAATCACCTTCCCTAATAATTCCTTTCAATATTTATCCGATGTATTTATTATTTGCTTTTTTACAAATTTGTGGAAATATTTTTTCCATAACAAGATAAGCATATGAATTGAAAGCTAATTTTTGAAAATCATGAGTGAACAGAAGGCTTTACGTGTCAATTGCCTCTTGGATAGAGCTATCATTGCTATTGTTAGTACATAATTAGTCAAAACAACATAACCCTGTCACGAATCTTCCTAAATAGTTACCAAACAAAGCTCAGTTATTAGAAATAAAGCATGACCCAATTGCAAAATGGGGCTTAGAACTAAACAGAGAATTCTCAACAGAGGAATATCAAATGGCTGAGAAACACTTAAAGAAATGCTCATCCTCGTTAGGCATCAGAGAAATGCAAATCAAAACGACACTGAGATTCCATCTTACACCCATCAGAATGGCTAAGATCAAAAACTCAAATGACACCACATGTTGGCGAGGATGTGGAGAGAGAGGAACACTCCTTCACTGCTGGTGGGAATGCAAACTAGTACAACCACTTTGGAAAGCTATCTGGCGTTTTCTCAGAAAAATGGGAATAGGGCTTCCTCAAGACCCAGCTATCCCACTCCTTGGAATATACCCAGAAAATGCTCGAACACACAACAGGGACATATGCTCAACCATGTTCATAGCTGCTTTATACACAATAGCCAGAACATGGAAACAGCCTAAGTGTCCCTCAGTAGAAGAATGGACTAAGAAACTATGGTACATTTACACTATGGAGTATTACTCAGCTATTAAAAACGAGGAATTCCCGAAATTTGTGGACAAATGGATTGACCTAGAAATTATCATAATGAGTGAGTTCACCCAGAAGCAAAAAGAGACAAACGGTATATACTCACTTATATCAAAACACTAGTCCAAGGGATACGTCCCATGAAAAACCTTACTTACCAAGAAAGTGGGTCAGAGGAGAGGACATCCTATTGAGACTTTAGGCGAGAGTAGCATGGAAGAATGGGGAAATAACAGGACCCACAGGGTCCTGGAAACCTACAAGAAGAACTTTATGACAGGCAGATCTGGGTCCTGGGGTCCTCCTCAAACTAAGGCACCAGCCAAGGAGAAATAGGCAGTAAACTTCGAACCCCTACCAAGACCTAGCCGACGAACACGATATTCTCCACTGTTGAGTGGAGAGTGAGATCTGATTCTCACGTGAACTCTGGTGCCCCTTTTCTGACCATGTCCCCTGGATGGGGAGGCCTGGTGGCACTCAGAAGAAGGATAGCAAGTTACCAAGAAGAGACTCAATAATCTTAGAGCATACATAGGGGGAAGGAGTCTCCCTCAATCACAGACATAGGAGAGGGGAGAAGGGGGGAAGTGGGAGGGAGGGAGGAATGGGAGGAAACAGGGGAAGGGCTAACAATCAAGATGTAATATGAATAAATTAATAAAAAAAAAAATAAAAACTATTCATACAGAAAATGATACAGTTATATTAAATACTTTATGAAAATTGAATGTCATCATCTAAACATAAGAATTTCATGAAATAATATTTATTATGTAAACAGTTTCTCAAAGAATATATTTTAATTATATCTTTCATTTCATGTTTCAGTCTTTTGTTTGCTTTTTATTTGCAGTGGCTTTAATAGTCTACATGTGTCCTACATGTGTTTGCTTTCTGGCACATAAAGAAAAACAATGATAAAAAAAAAAAAAAAAAAAAAAAAAAAAAAAAAAAGAAATAAAGCATGATGAGACGAAAGGAGTCGGATTATCATCACTAATCATCATTTGAATGAGGCGGGACTCACGTATTCCATATTGCTAAGCGCAGGTCCGGAGAAGCCTTGTTCTGTAACTGCGGTGCTGGTGCTGGTTGGAGCAGCTGCTTCTAGGTCATGAGCTGAGGAGGAAGCGGGGAGGAAAGCAGTTGTGAGCCTGTCCTTCGTTAAAGCATTGACGTGGCACCTAGTCATCAGAACTCACGCATTTGGATTTTACTGGCGTTTATGAAATGATTATTGTATCAGTCGGGGCTTCGCTGTGTAACAACAAATGTCAGTGGCATACGGCGAAAGTGCTTGGAACTGGGATCAGGGTGGGGACAATGGATATCTTTTAGTTTCAACGGAGATTTTAAAGCTCTTTTCTTTTACAAATGTATTTAAATGGCGCTAAATGGCATGTTGTTTAAATTCATGCGACAGGTAGTTTAAAGTATTTGTTGTCACAACGCAAGCCTGACCCATAGGCATTCTGTGACATATATGACAGTGGAGGTGGGGGGGGCATCATGATGAACCCATTGTGATTTTTTTTTCTCCCCAGCAAAAACACAGATAAACTGAGGCATCCTTGGCTTAAATGTCAGGTCAGTGTTGGGGTTCAAGGTGCAGCTGCCGTGGCTCCCTGGTGATGTGGTCTCCTGAGAGAGACGGAAGCAAGCCGTCCACCCCAAAGCCACAGCCCACTTCTGCCCACATTTATCTGGCCAAAGAAAGCCGGAGGACCAAGGCCAGTGTCCACAGGGAAAGACGCGCAGTCTAGAGCAGCGTATCTGTTGGTTATTCTAAACGAGGGGCAGTTTAACGTGAAGACTTGTATCCCCGGCACACTTCAGCAAAGCGCTTCCCTTCCGGGTTCCCTTTCGTCCTGCCATGCAGATCCGGGACCTTCCATTTAGAAACTACCTGAGCCACAGATGGGAGGCAACATGATGCCAAGATTCAAACTTCCCTGGCACTACAAGAGGAAAACATCCCCACTTCAAACCACTGAGATGTTGGCATGGCTTTGATTCACAGAGTGTCCCTGACCAATTCCCGGCATTTTGTTTGGATCGGCTTTTCTAGAGTAGGGTAAGGCTTTTGAGCATTTTAAAAGGAGGAACCTAACATGGATCTTCAAGTTCTAGGCCAGCCTGGTCTATAGAGCAAGTTCCAGGACAGCCAGGAATACACAGAGAAACCCTGTCTTGACCCCAACTCCACCCCTTCAATCCCCAAAAAAGGAGGAGCCTGGACACTAGGGAGAAGAAAGCAGATGTTCCCATCATGCAATGGTTTGACTTACAGGTTTGACCATGGTGAGGTCGGTCCACACTGAGTAGTGCTTACACTTCCATGTTTGATCTGCTCCCAGTTAGCAGTGTGAGCTCTGACCCACAGTAAAGCCTGTGTGCTCTGTGACTCTCTTAAGTATTAGTTACTATCCTGGGGCATTCACAGAGCTGTGCAGCTAACACAATGCAACCTCACCACAGTTCCGCCGTCTTGCTCGCATACCATCCCTCTCCATGCTCACCTCAGCCGATGGCAAACAATGGTGTTTCTTCTTCCGGTTCGTGCCTTTTGGCTTTTTCATGCAAACGTGCTTTTTCCACAACTGTGGCTCGTCCATGGTCCATGGACGAGTTTGAAAAGTTCTTTCTCGTTGGCTTTTACAGAAAATGATATTTCCAGGACTAAATTAACCTTTAGCTTATTTTTTTTTTTCATTTCTTCATTTCTAGATAGCTTGCAGACAGCAAAGACATATTTAATCCAGTTTGGGGGTCATTTTTCTTTTTTTTTTAGCATTGGATATAAAACACCCATATTTGGTTTTTTGATTATTTATTCATTTGACTTACTGGGAAAGATTCTCAGTGCCTCTACCATCAGTTTTATTTCCTCTCCAGGCCATCAAATTTCCCCTCCACATTTTCTCCACATCTGATTCCCCTGACACACACACACACACACACACACACACACACACACACCACATATTTCCCTCCCCACAACCTCTCCAATCCAGTTCCCTCTCTACTTCTACAGTGATTTTTTTTTCCCTTTAGAAATTAGTACATTTTGCTAACACTGTCTGTCTGTCTGGTTTAATTTGGTTTTTCGAGGCAGAGTTTCTCTGTGTAGCCTTGGCTGTCCTGAACTTGATTTGTAGGCCAGGCTGGCCTCAAACTCACAGAGATCGCCTGCCTCTGCCTCCTGAGTGCTGGGATTACAGGCTTGCAACACTTTCAAAAGCATTAAATTGTTTTCTTTACTATGACTATAATAATTGTCATTTTTCAAAATGAGCTGTGTTGCCCTGTAGGATTCTTACATTACTGATACTATTTCCACCTTTGATTTATTTTTGAAGGAATTGTTGTTGGCTTTGTTGGTATTATTTATGTTCAGTTTCTATTAATAATCTGCCTTTTATTTCACTCCCATTTTAAAAGACGTTTCTGTTTTCAAGATTTGAGTTTAATTCATTGATGCCAGTCTCGCTCATTTATTTAGAGTATTTGAAGCCACGGAGCTCTATGTGCCACGTTAACTGTATTTATAACTTGATGTGTGTGCTGGCTAGTTTTATGTGAACTTTATGCAAACTACAGTCATGTGGGAGGAGAGAATCTTGACTGTGAAAATGTTTCCATAAGATACAGCTGTCAGAAAGCCTGTGAAGCGTTTTCTTAATTAGTGATTGATGGGGGAGGGCCCAGCCCATTGTGGGTGGTGCCATCCTGGGCTGGAGTCTGGGTTCTATCAGGAAGCAGGCTGAGGGAACCAAAGAGAGCAAGCCAGTAAGCAGCACTCCTCCATGGCCTCTGCATCAGCTCCTGTCTCAAGGTTCCTGCCCTATTTGAGTTCCTGTTCTGACTTCTTTGAGCAATGGAGCCTGGATTTGGACAGGTAAGTCGAACAAACCGTTTCCACCCCAAGCTGCCTTGGTCATGGTGTTTCATCACAGCAACAGTCACCCTAACGAAGACAATATGTAACATCTTATTTTTATTTTCTAACTCTCTTTGTAGTATCATCGGGATCCATGTGCTATTTTGAACTAATCCAAATAGATTCGTTTTGTAATTTCCTAGTTTTCAAACATATCGGGTGTCCTGAGCTTGCTTTTATATTTTGCTATCATTTGCTTACATGGAGTCAGAGTGGAGTCCATCCAAATGTGACAAGTCTGACCTTGTGACTGCTGCCATGTCCCATGAGTGTTCCAGGATGTTTGAACGAGAGTCCTGCATGAGGTGATGATGGATGTTTGCACATCAAATTCTGATTTCTTCTTATTAATGCTCAGCTTCCTATATATTGGCTGACTTTTAGTCTGCTGGTTCTCTTATTAAGAGACATGCTAAAAACAAACAAACAATCAATCAAAGAAACAGAAAAACCCTTTGGTGTGGTTTCGTGTGGTGGGAGAGTAGCCTATTTTTCAGAGGTTGGCTAACTTTCTTTACATATGCTGAGGCAATACTGATGGTGAGTTTAAATTTTAGTTTCTTCCTAGTTAGCTACAATTTTATCTTTGAAGTGTACCACTTTACACCTAGTGAAAAAAAAAAGATCTTTTCCTTAAAGACTAATTTGAGAGATAAGGACCTAGGAACGCTGGTTTGGGGGGGCTGACAGTTGTATGGCACATTTTTCTGTCTCTTCATTTTCAGTAACTGAATGAGCACCCCTCGTTTCAGAAGTCTCACTTTATTCAGACTAACGTCTTTATCTTTTAATTGGGCTATTCGATCCGTTCCGACATCTTGCAGCTATTAGTATTCTGTTTCAAAATCTCCATCTCATTGAATGCTGTATTAATCGCCTGGTCTACTTAATGTTCCTTTTTTTTTTTTTTTTCTTTCAGTGTTTCCCCGTCTCCTGAACTGGGTCTTAGATGCCTGCTTTGGTCTCTCCTCCATTAGTCTGAGGGGGACACACTCACTGATTCTTCTTATAGTACTTAGTCTCCAGGAAGAAGCAAGGGTTCTGAACTCATCAAATCTAGAACCAATCACTTTAATTAGAACACTCTAATTCCACCCGTCTTATTTTAAGAGTCTTCTCACTGGGCAGTGGTGGTGCAGACCTCTAATCCCAGCACCTGGGAGGCAGAGGCAGGCGGATTGCTTTTGATTACTGCATGTTTCTGTGATAAGTTTAGTGTGCTCAGAAATTACACAGGAGATGCAGGTTATGGGTTTTTTTTTCTTTTCTTTTTTCTTTCTTTCTTTCTTTTTTGACAGAGTATTGTTTCTTGCAGCAAACAGAGAAGTAGATGATTAAAAAGGGATTTCCACACATTTAATGCCAGCACTCGGGAGGAAGAGGCAGCCAGATCTCTGTGAGTTTAAGGCCAACCTGGTCTATGGCATGAGTTCCAGGATGCCAAAGGCTACACAGAGAAACCCTGTCTTGAAAGACCCCAAAAAGGGGGGGGGTATTGAGGCGATTCCATGTATTGTTCCATCTTAGTTGTCTTTTCTGAACCTATAACTGATTTCAAGAATTTGTTACTGTTTTCATTGGGTTTGCTCTATCATTGGTAGTCTCCATGGGTTTCTTAGAAACCTGACTCTATAAAACTGAAAGCCAGCTTTTCTCCCGTTGAAAGCTTATCCCTTTGCTTGGATTATTTTTCAATCTCCCCCATCAAGTTCTAGATCCTGTTTTTCTGCTTGGCTAGTCTTGTGACTTGCTTTGGCAGACAATGTTATAATCCGCCCTACGTTCTAGGGGGAAGTGACTGTTGTAGGATATGAGACAGTCTTACTGAAGCCATTTGATGCCAGCCACGCCCAGCCAAGCCCACGGCCAACACAAGTGAATCCAGTAGAGACCAGCAGTGCCCAGAGAGGTCCACTTAAAGTGTCAGCCTACAGGATTATAGGCTGAGCAAACAATTACTATTTTAGACTACTACGACATTTTAATACTATTTGTTATACAGCGAAGGCTAACTGATACGCCCTTCCTTATTCAAAACTTTCACTCTCTGAAGAGAGGAGAAAGGTACAGTTTGGGTGTTTTTCCGGACTGGGCAGATGACAGTTCTAGCCGTCTGGAATGGGCGGGGTGGGGAGACAAGGACGTGTGGAGAACATCACCAACAAGCTAAAGCTGTCCTGGATTAGTTAGTGGGCCTTTTTTCTCAACCGGCAATTCCTGGAAGAAAGAGCTAGAGTGTTTTAAATCGTTAGTGAGTCACCACAGTGGTTTCATTTTGTGGGATCTTGCTAGTCATGGTCTTGTTTTATTTAACGTCAAGTTCTTTGTGGCAAAGCAGTAGCCAATTATAACACTAAGACTGCAGAAAGTATGATTTATTTACAGCTCTCAGGGGCCCTGCGTAAATAAAGCAGAAGCTTTATGTATTAGCGACCTGTATAGTAGAAATTTGGACCATCTGTCGGGAGGACATGGATTGTTATAATTTTCCAGCAGGAGGAAAAAGCCCCAGGCAACTATGCTTTACAAGTGCAGGGCAATGGGGGGAGGGGTGGTGGTAGTGGTGGGGGCTGAGGATTATATAAAAATGAAAGCTGAAATTTTAAGTATAAAACTGAGAGAGATTCTAGAAAGAGGAATGAGAGACATGGGGGGTGGCATTTGTATGAAGTTTTGGTTTTGCCGAAGAAAAGACGTTTTGGAGCTTTGCTAGGCATCTTTAGTATTGCCTGGATAGAATGAAATCAGAAGGAAGTGACACTTTGAAGCCACACTAAGTAAGGGCTGAGGTTTGCCTGCATTCAAAATAAATTCATAATTTGGCCCCATTGCACTACTCTACAAAATCATAAAATACATTCCATTAGCATTATCCATTTCAGTGTTAACTCTGCACACATTTTAATGATGTTTTTGAGGCTTCCAAAGGTGTAATTTAAATCAACAGTTACATTAAAAACACTTATGATACAGTTAAAGGAAAAACCACTTAGCTAAAATAATGATCAACACAACAATTTCCCCCCAGAGACCATATCTAGTTATATGATGTATCACCAAGTCTGCATAAATATTAACAATAAGGCTTGATACAGTTTTACATGTGACTCTGCCCTCAACCTTGACCTATTTTTTTTTTCTTCAGAGTAATGACAGGTCTATTATTAAAGACTGTCAAGTTAAGACGCTGCCAAATGTAGATCACTGACCTTCCTTATTTCTTCCCTCGTTATCACTGTCCTATATCCTAAGAAAGAAAAGAAGTCTATCACCAGGCAGAAGAAAAAGACTAGACAAAGTCTACACTTGTCAATTTAATGGTGGGGGGGGGGGGGGAAATGGCTTAACACACACACACACAAACACACACATAATTGGGCAAAGGCAAATTCCTAGACTGATAACCTAGACACAAGCAAAATATTACACCAAGTAAATCTCTACCCCTACCCCTTTTTGAATTCATACAGATAGTTTTCCCATCCAAATTGCACGTGTGTCTGCTGGCAGACAAGTACAGGTAATTGCCTCCAGGTGTTTGCCTGCAGGAAGTCATTGAAATTCAGTGCCAGCAACAGCAGCTTTCTCAGCAGCAAAATCTAACCTGCAGGAACCTCCCAGGCACAGGTACATTTCAGAATAGCAACAGCAACTGGCTGGAAAGGCCCTAAGCTCACAAGGCCAGCTTAAGAGAGAACAGACAAAAAGGAAGGACGTACTCATTAACCAAAATGTAAGGTTAAAAACAGATGTTGCCTGGCTTTTTAGAAAAGTGGTTAAAATGTTACTTTTCTCCCAGAGAAGTTATTAAATTATGAGCATAATTACACTTTCCTTGGTTTTGTTTTTACACATGATTACACTTTACAATACTTTTTTTCAAGGTTTCTCTGTGTAGCCCTCGCTATCTGGGAATTCACTGTGTAGACCAGGCTGGCCTGAAACTCAGAGATTCTCCTGTTTCTGCCTCCCAAGTATTGGAATTAAAGGTGTGTGCCAACACCACCCAGCTAAAATAATTTCTTACTGAACAATAAACCACACACATCCTTTGGGCACTGTGATTAGATACTACCAGCCATTCAGTTAAAAGTGGCGGATGAACCAGTAGATTTTTTTTTTTTTGCTTCCATTCAGATAATAATATGAATTTTGAAAGGCACAGAGTGCAAATGCAAACTAAACAAGAATATACAGTGTAATAAAATCTTAGCAGGCAGAAGCAGATCCAAGAAAGAATCTTCAGCTGATGGTGAGGAAAGCCAAGCAGCTTCCTTTTCTTTTCTTTTTTAGATAGAATCCAAAGGAGATTCAGGAATGGGCACCAGGGTTACTTCCTGGAAGTTGCATTGCAGGTGAGACTGAGAACCAGCTGGACCTCAGGGCCCGTTCTAGTCTCTTTGCAACAGGTGTCTGCTCTGCCACAGCTGAGAGGCTGACTTCCAGATGCACAAGAGGGTACTGTAGCCAGAGATGCTGACCTTCTAACACACACACACACACACACACACACACACACACACACACACACACACACACACACACACACACCCCAGAAGTCTTTTCTGGGTAATTTGACCAACCCAGAGAACAGATCTGAAAATATTGATAAATTAAGACTACAAAAGAAGAGTAAATCAGGTCAGCTTGCTGGGAATTCTCTAGTCAGTGCAGACCAGCTACACATCAGTAAAGAAGGTGCTAACTAGTCAGCTTTTAGGGTGCTGTTCCTAGTGAGATGAGTGTTATCAGGGTCTCAGACAAGAGGGAAAGAATTGGAGAACCAGCAACAGGAGAAAGCAGACAGTGTGAGCAAGAATAAAAATGAAAAACTGCCATTAACGTTCTAGAGTAAGATGTTTACAGGGAGAAGATAAGAAAAGGCTTTTTTAGAAAAAAAAATTTGGGGGGGGGGGGAGAGTCCTTAGATATTAAAAAAAAAAAAACCTGAATCATGGAAATGAAAAAAGTGAAGGAAAATATTAGAAGACACTGCAGAGAGAATTTTTTCAAAAAAGAAGTGAAAGTAGAAAAATAGGTGATAAAAGACGAGAGAGAAGTGGCAGTCCCAGGCAGTACAATGTCTGTGCATGTGTCCTGAAAAGACTCAGAACAAGTAGATTTAAAAAAAAAATGATGAGGGGCTGGAGAGATGGCTCAGAGGTTAAGAGCACTGACTGCTCTTCCAGAGGTCCCGAGTTCAGTTCCCAGCACCCACATGGTGGCTCACAACCATCTATAATGTGGTCTCATGCAGATACAGAACTGTATACATAATAAATAAATCTTTAAAAAAAAAAGATGGAGGTATAACTTGAAAATAATTTTCTCCAAATGAAATAACACCAGATTTTAGGTCAAAATTTAACCAAGAGAACCCAAAATATAATAATAAACAATTAGATATGTCACTGTGAAATTTAGAATATAGAGACAAGAAGGAGAAATGACTCTGAACGTTGAGAAAAAAAAAAAAGACATTCCATGTGAAGAATTGAGATTCTGAGTCAGGAGACTTCTCAACTAGCTGGAAGCTACATAGCCATGGATTTAGAGCCTTCAAAATTCTGGGGAAAAAAAATCTTGCTATTCTAGAATTCTCTCTCCAACCTAATATAAGTTTAACTGAGTGTCAGATGAAGACAATCTCAGCTGTAAAGTCTTCCAGAATTTTGTTTTCCATGAATCCTCTCCTGAGAAGTGACTGGAGGGTGGACACACCCCAAAGGAAGGAATAAACCCAGAAAGAGGAAGTCATGGGATCCAGAAAATGGCTTTCCAGCTTAGGAAAAGGAGGTGACTGTCCAGATGGCTGTGAAAGGGTACCACAAAAAACTGGCAAGTCAGACCTCAAAAGCTTGGGCAGAAAACTGGGTGTGGTGGCTCAAACCTGTAGCCCCAGGACCCCCTGGAAAGTGAGGCAGGAAGAGTGTAACTGCAAGACCAGCTTGGCCTGCACAGTGCACTCCCATCACAAACCAAGCCAGAGATGTTCCATAGGGCAAGATTAATATTATATGCAGTGAATTTAAATGTATTGACATGCTTACCTAACAGGATGAATTAATAAATACAAATACATCCAAGTAAATACATAAATCAAGGGGGAAAATCATCATAGTATGGTGTGCTGATTGGTTTTGAACCTTATCCACATGACCATCAAGTCATGGTGATAACACTCTATGCTGACTGACGACCCAATCAAATGGTGCTCCACACCATCACATGGCTGATGTGTGCTTGGCACTGAGCGTATGGATGAAAGCATGGTAAAAAGCCTTCTGTCTGAGAGTGAGGCATCACTAGCGATATCTAATATTCAAAAGTCAAAGTTCAGAAGGATGGGTGCGATATTTTGAGACACATGCAAATGTACAATCACTGGTGTTTAAGAACTGGAAGCCATTTGCTCCTCGGAAGGAGCAAGCAGATGCTAGGAAAGAGCATTTCCTATCACGTCTTACTACTATCTAAACCGCTAACCCAGTGGGTTCTCAACATGTGGGGTGGCAACCCCCACAGGGGTCACATGTCAGATACTTACAATTCCTAACAGTAGCAATATTACAGTCATGAAGTAGTAACAAAATGATTTTGTTGTTTGGGACAACATGAGGAATGTATTAAAGAGTTGGAGCATTGGGATGGTTCAGACCCACTGCCTAAACCTTCAGTCATCTCCGGAGGACAGAAAATGAAGAGGGCACAGGATAGAACGTTATCCTACCCATCTCTAACACACCTGAGTTGAACTGGATTAAAGGCACATACATTTACTGCAAAGTGCTTGTGGGTAGAAAGAGTTACAATAGGACAAAAAAAAATCCCTCTGGGACAACAGGAAGACTTTCTGGGATTAAACAAAAAAGTACAAAATTGAAGAAATGAACAAGACAGAAAAAAGTCATATCTTTACTGGGTCGAACTGCGTTGAGAGGCAATAGTTTTATAAATGTCTCTTTAAATGTGGGGTGGGGTAGCTTGTTCAGTAAAGTGCCTAGTGAAAATACCTGGAAACCTGAGTTCAAATTCCCAGCACCCATGTAAAAAATCTAAGCACAGTGGTACCTATCTGTAACCCCTGTGTTGGGTGAGCAGAGGCTGGCAGATTCCAGTAGTTCATCGGCAGGCAGCCAAACCACATCAATGGATTCCAGGTTCAGAGAGAGACCCAGTCTCAAAAGATATAAGGTGGAGGGCAGTTGAGGAATATGCTCTATGTGACACTGACACACATGTACGTAGGTATATGTATGTTTGAAGGCACACATGCACATGGGTCACACAAACACTGGTCATATACCATACACAGATACAGAGAGAGAGAGAGAGAGAGAGAGAGAGAGAGAGAGAGAGAGAGAGAGAAAGCTGAGAATTCATGTGTAGCCTTTCTTCTAACCCTTACTGCAACCTGCTGCTAACAGCGTTGAATGGATATAACGGGTTGAGCAACACAGAGGCATTCTCACTACAAGCCTCTGGTTTAGATTGGAGTTGGACTCTTGTGTGACTCAGCTTTACTCAATGCATTCAATGTATCATTCCATTGTTTTATCTAGAAAATGGTTTTTTTGTGGGGGGCGAGAAGGGGTTGGATTTTGAGACAGGGTTTCTTTGTGTAGCCTTGTCTGTTCCAGGACTTGCTTTGTAGACCAGGCTGGCCTTGAACTCACAGAAAGCCTCCTGCCTCTGCCTCCTGAATGCTGGGATTATAGATGTGTGCTGCAACGCCAGGCTAGACAATGGTTTTGATTCATTGATTTGGTGGTTGAACTGCACATTAGAAAGGTCAAACCAACATGTAGATTTCTAGGGTTGGGACACTGTTTCTATTCAAGATTTAAAGCAATCATTAAAAGAACTCTCTCTCTCTCTCTCTCTCTCTCTCTCTCTCTCTCTCTCTCTCTCTCTCCCTCCCTCCCTCCCTCCCTCCCTCTCTCCCCCTCCCTCCTCTCTCTCCTTCCCTCCCTCCCTCCTTCCCGCCCTCCACCCCTCTCTGTGTATTATTTTTTTGAATAATTACAATCTGTAGGTGCTAATCCTGTCTCACTGTTTTATCAAAAAAGCAATTTGAGATTCTCCACCTCCCACCTCCTGATTTTTACTGAGAAGTTCTGGAAAATAATCACACAGTCCTTAAACAGATAGAGTGGAAAGGGACAAAATACACATACTGATTTTGCTCTCCAATCAGTGGACAGGCTATAGTGAGAGCCAGCACATGCAGCCTGTGCTCTGGGAAGGAGAAGGGCCCAGAACAGGCCGTCTAAATGCTGTTACTGAAGACTGGAGACCTTCTCCAGATCAGGGGATGCTATATGGCTGCAACCACACCACCTTAAGTGGGAAATTTTGTGAAATAATGAAGGAGCCCATGAGAAATTGAGTTCTGAAATTAGATTTTTATTATCACAAAGCCTACAAACCATAGATCCTAAGCCTAGAATGTGCTTAACTGATCTGGTCCCAAACAGTCTCTTTATTAGTAAGTACTAAAGAGCAAAAGGATTTTGGAGGCCAGGGTAGGAGGTATAGCTTATGAAGTGACAGGTATGGTTTGTTACTGCTATGGTCTGGACCAGCAACACCTGGAAAGACCCCTTTGCTTTTGGGGTGTGGTGGTACACGCCTTTACCCAGCACTTGGAAAGCAGAGGCAGGCGGATCTCTGAGTGCCAGGCCAGCTTGGTATACAGAGTGAGTGCTAGGACAGCTAGGGCTACAAAGAGAAACTTCTGTCTTGAAAAAAAAAAAATGACCCCTGTGCTAAAGCGTGGTTCCCAGGTGGCACTACTTGGAAGCGGGGAGAACCTTTATAGAATGGGGTGTAATTAAGTTAGGTCACTGGGGATACAGCCTTAAAGGAAGGTACTATGGGATCCAGCTCTCTCTCTCTCTCTCTCTCTCTCTCTCTCTCTCTCTCTCTCTCTCTCTCTCTTTCTTCCTCCCTCCCTCCCTCCCTCTCTCTTCTCTCTCCCTCTCCCTCTCTCTCTCTCTCTCTCTCTCTCTCTCTTCTCTCTCTCTCTCTCTCTCCCTCCTCTTCTCTCTCTCCTCATCTCTCCTTCTTGGCCACCATGCATTAAGCAACTTTGATACACTGTCCACCATGATGCCATGTCTCAATACAGGTCCTAAAGCAACCGGCCAACTGTCCACAGAATGCGGCCTCTAAAGCTGCGTGCTGGGATATACCTCCTTCCTTTCTAAGTTATTAGCTGAGGTCATGGTCTGGGGAAAAAGAGATCCATGATCTGTTGGTAGTTTTCTTGAGGGGTGTGTGTGTGTGTGTGTGTGTGTGTGTGTGTGTGTGTGTGTGTGTGCACTCCCAAGCAGTAAGTGCTACTTTATATCATTAACATCACTGTTACCATGCCTTAGCTCCATTGTAGAAAGTGACTGCAGGCCACTGCAATCCATTTGAGGTTAATGAATCCGGGGTGGTTCGTTGGTTCTGCTTCAAAGATCAGCAACAAGAGTCACAGAGCTGACGAGCCCACGTGCCTGGCTGAGAGGAGGCTGGCTTTCTGTATCACCACCGAGAACATGGAGGGAAGGCACAGGTCACGTGTGAAAGGTGAAGGCAGGCATTGGGCACAGGGGCAACGTAGAGGTGGAGTGAGTGAATGAAATACAACTTCAGGCAAAAATGGGTGGAGCCGTGCAGGGGAACCAGGGCCTCATTAGGGAAGCAGCCTAAGAGAAAGCTGGACACGATCTGCCAGATCACACCGAGGTTGGAATACCAGGTACAGAGTATGGGCTTGGTGGTGAGAAGGGAGCTACTGGCTTTCCTCAGGAAGGGTGTTACAGGATCAAAGCGCTATTGTAGGAGATAATTAGGGTGGTGTGCCTGGTTAAAAGAAGCTAAGCATGTTTGGACTCTGACTTTCTTTGCCAAGTTGATGTCATGGTGGACAACTGCCTTCTCCCCCCAGGCACCATTAGATATTAATATTGGCAGCACCAGAGGGCCTTGGGAGCAGCCTGCTACACAGTCTTTTATAAAGTGTAATAGAGATAGATGCTTTTTCGTTTCATCTTTAGCTATCTTTTGAAGAGGATTGAGAAAAATTTACAATGTGTCACATTAGGCCTGTACAAATTTTCTAAATGCTAGAACAAAGCCTGGGGTTGGAAGTGAGAAGAAAGGGGGGGGGAGGGGAGGGCTGGTTATGAGAAAAACCAGGCTTGGAAGATACTGTTGGAACTGAGGTCAGAACTGCAGCATGTAGGCGGCTGTGAAGAGATAATTCTGATTATAATTAGTCAAGAAATCTAAATTCAAGGATCCAGGTGTTGGTGCAATAAGCTCAAAGAAAGTAGTATTTTCCATTTAAAGATAAGAACACTTGTAAATATTAATAGAAGTAATTATAAGTGGAGTTGAGGGCAGATGTCTCATCACATTCATATAATGTATGTATGTATGTATGTATGTATGTATGTATGTATGTATGTATGTATTCCTGGGGTTAGGAACAAGCCAACAAACCATTTACTTCAAATGAAGAAGGAAAAAGAAAGAGGAAACAGTATAGAGGAATGGCAAGTAGTTGCAAATGCTTAAAGGGAATCTGGGGGCTGGGAGACGGTTTAGCTTCTAAATACATTATTTTTACAGGGAATCTGAGTTCCGTTCCCAGCACCTGTGTTGAGTGGATTGTGATTATAGCTCCATCAGATCCAACACACACACACACACACACACACACACACACACACACACACACGAGACTTTGCGCATGTGCATGTCACAAGGCTAAAGGGAAATATGTCCTTAATTAGACACTCATGGAAGTAGGTGTTTCCAGGTCATTAATAAGCATGCACTGCTCTCCTGTAGATCATCTCTAGGAAGCAGGGCACCACTACAACCTATTTGACAGACGGCGATGTATAAAATGCTTCTTAACATATTTAAACTTAGGCTGCCAACGAGCAATGTGTTCGGGTTGGAATTTGGCCACATAAATGATATTAATATTTCTTTCTCTTTCCTAGAACCTCTAGATTCACATAGCAGAATGCTCACTTTTACTAAATTGCTTACCCAGCCGTTGGTCAATAGTACACACAGGACTCCCAACATTACCAAATATTTACGCTGTCCTCCCAAAAGCAAGGAAGCTTCAAGGAGCTGTTAATAGGAGATACTCCATACTGCTCAACTCTGCCCAGTATTTCTAAAGGGCCTCAAAATTTCCCATTTGTTTTATAGTTTTATTTTTAGGAGTTATTTATATGTTTGTTTTTGCAGTGCTCGGGATCGAATCACAGAGTGGGCACATATTAGAAAAGTATTCTACCAGTGAGCCACACCCTCAGCCCACAATTGCTCAGTTAAAACCTTCCCACAGTTCATTAGAGCAGATACAAACTCTGTGGTGCTAGACTGCAGATTGGTCTCTGGGGACTCATGATTCATGGACACCACTATCATAATATTTGTTATGGATAATTTTCCACATATGTGTTTGGTTGGGATAAATTGTGTTTTCAAAATTATGAAAATTTGAGATTTCTTAAGAAGATTTCTTAAGGGGGTTTTAATGAAAACAATTTGTGTGGATTCCCCCGCCCCCCCCCCCATCCCCCACTGTATTCAAATGGGTGCAGGATTATCGGTTGCTCAGACTAGATACTCCCAAAGAATGCATGGTTATTGAGAGAGTAGAATTATTTTTGGAAGACCCGTTCTCCTCCTGTTCATCAAGCTTTGCTAAAAGAGAGGTGTGCCTTCAGAATTATACAAAACTGGTGTGAGATATCGGTAGACAACACTTGGTTTGCTTTCCTGGAAGTCGCAGTATCTCGTTCCCTGCGGACTATGAGACTTTTTGAGAGAGCATGGTTACAAAACTGCTGTACCATCCCAGCCCAGGAAGGGAGGGGGGCTGTTTTGACGCTCCTGTTACTATGTGAGGGATGGAATTTTACAACCAGAAGGTTCCACAGCAGTTGGGAACAACAGTTGTATGAGAAGCAAGCAGAAGACAAATGTGTGTGTCCTGTTACTCGGGCTCTGAGCACTCCATACCGAGGCTGCCAAGATTTGCTGCTTGCATCAATATTTTTTATAATTACCAACCCTTTTGTGTGTGATCCATTAATAGTAAAAAAAAAAAAATCTTTCAAATAAGATGTGTACTGGCTTTAGGCTAGATAGCCATCTTGGCTAGCTGAGCCCCCGGCTCTAACCTTATTTAGATGTCTTATTTTAACCCTTGTTCTATTTTTTTCTTATCATCGCCCATGAATAAAGTTCCACCTCCTCTTACAGAAATTAAAATAGCTGAAAAAAAAATGTAAGAGTGTGAGAACCATTGAAAACTGCCCACGAGCTCTTACTGTCTCTTCATTAGCTGCTAGTCTGTGTCTTCCCGACTCCTGTTCATCTCACTGAAAAATGGTGAGTTAATATCACCTTCCCTTTTGTTAGTTCTTTATGTAACACTCCAGTTTTCCCCAAGTTGGTCTTTGACTTCTCTTGGCTTGTTTTATACAAAGACGCTTTGGCATAATAGGAATTACCACGGTAGAGGGAAGAGGCAACAAAAACACAAAGATGCCAATGAACTCAAAATCACAAATTCATAAGCGTGGGCACTTTTTTACTTTTCATTTTTGGTTTTTTGAGACAGGGTCTCTCTGTGTAGCCTTGGCTGTCCTGGATTTGCTTTGTAGCCCAGGCTGGCCTCGAACTCACAGAGATCCACCTGCCTGCCTCTGCCTCCCTGGGGCTGGGATTACAGGCATGAGCCACCCCCCCCACCCACCCAACCAGAAACCATGGGCTTTTATAAACAGGAAAACTGACAAAATAGTATTGAATAATGCAGTGGAGAATTTAGGGAAAGGGAAAAATTGATGTCTGAATGGTTGTTTGCCAGAAGCAACTCAGATGCAAAAATCTGATTCAATCAATGAGCAGGAGTGAGGGAAAGGTTCTTGGAACCTCATAATATGGTGAGAGCTGGGAACTGCTAGGCTAGGAGGCTCGGGAAGAGCAATCTCAGAGAGGGCCAACGACACCAGGAGCCTAACCAATGGACTTGCATTTTAGCAGCAGTCCCAAGCATTACTAAGTGTTCTCTTGACATTTATTCCTCACTAAGAATGCGTTTGCCTTTTAAACCGCTTTAGCCCAACTATTATAGCAACCCAGAGAGAAAAGGTGAGGCACATGCGTTGAATTAGGTGTGATCATTCGACATAAAATTTTCTTATAAGATCACCTTTAAATCGTTACTCCACCGATGTTAAGGCAGGGATGGGAACGGTAGATTTCAAGATAGGGTTTCTCTGTGCTGTTCTGGCTGTCCCGGAACTTGCTCTGTAGACCAGGCTGGCCTTGAACTCACACACATATCCACCTGCCACTGCCTCCTGAGTGCTGGGGCTAAAGGTGTGTACCACTACTGCTTGGCCTCACTCCACAATATTTTTTCTTCATTTTTATGGGCAAATATTTCTGTCCTTCCCTCTTTTGTTTTTGCCCCCATTTCCCTTCCATTCACACAAAATACTAAGCTATTAAAACTCCACTAACTGCAGTAGAGGAAGACTTTTGTTTTTGAAATGATGGATGAAGATTACAAGCAAGCAAACAGCAGTAGAGTGGCTGGTGGGGGGGTGTGGGGGGGCAGGGGGGTCGGACCGGGGAAGCGTATGGTCTGTGAGCTCCCCAGTCATGCTCTTTCAGTAGTTTGTAGTTTGCTGGTGGCACTTTACAATCTAGGGGACCATTCTGCATCCCAGTGGCCTCCTCTGTAACCTGGCTAGATCTCTTTAAGCTCTGTTACATACTTTCGAGTCTAGAAATGGAAGTTTAGAAAGATGTTTATAAAGAAGGAAGACGTAAGACAAGGGCGCATTTATACGACGTGGAAGATGAACAAGATTCAGATGCCAACAATCTTCCATTCCACAAACATTTGCTTCCCACGTTGTTCTAGGATGGAACAAAAATAGTGGGAAACCAAGGCTGGTTCACTCATTCTAAGCCCTATATTCATCCCCCCCTCTCTTCTTTTCTTTTTAAGACAGAGTTTCTCTGTGTAGCCCTGTCAGATGTGGGACAAGTTCTGTAGACCAGGTTGGCCTCCAACTCACAAAGTTCTGCCTGCCTCTGCCTTTTCCTTTGCCTCTGCTTCTGCTTCCTGAGTGATGAGATTAAAGGCTTGCACTGCCTTACCCAACAAAGACCCCTGTATTTAAGGGTAGAGAAATAATATACATGGAAACCAATTAGATAATTCCAGAATGTTAGATGTTATAAAAGAAACTAATATAGTGGTAAGACAGAGTTTGTATATGAGAGGCAGTACCAGTTTAATTTACCTGTGTTCAGAAAAATGAGACCCTTTGGTCATTAAGTGATCCATAAAACAGATTTATTTATACCACTATACCTGTGCACACAGATGGGTTTTCATAAGGGTTTGATAGCTATTCCCAGATATGTTAAGGTGTAGAGTACCCAGCACTATTTTAAGAGTTGGAGGCACAAGCCTTTAATCGCAGCACTCAGTAGGATCCCGGTTAGTCTGAGGTCAGTGTGCTTTATATATTGAGTGCCAGGGCAGCCAAAATTTGACAGAGAGATCCTGCCTCAAAAACAAACAAACAAACAAACAAACAAATGCAAATGAACAGTTATTTAGTAGTAATATTTCCTGGAAACTGAAGTCTAGAAATCCCCTTGATCTTTTCTAAAGTACACAACACACCCTTTCTCGGTTGGCACAAACTCTAGTGCTCAGGTTCCCTTTAAAAAACTCCCTGTAGGCTAGGATTAAGGCTATCTTTAATCTTAGCACTCAGGGGACAGAGGCAGGTGGATCTCTGCAAGTTCTAGGCCAGCCTGGGGTACATAGTGAGACAATGTCTCAAACAAAACAAAACAACCTCAAAACTAAACCATTGCATGCCACAGGACCGATTGTGTCCCCTACCTCATTCATGAAGCCTGCTCCCCAGGGAGACCATATTTGGAAATAGGGAGTTTAGTAGCAATTAGAGTTAACACGAGGTCCTAAGTTAAAGCACTGATCCCATGGGATTACTGTGATTTTTTTTTTTTCAGCTCATGGTTTGTTTGAGGGTGTAGTCCATTCCAGAGGGGAAGACACTGAAACTGTGGTAGTGCCGAGAGCTGAGATGCTTCTGTTCTTACTGCTCTCAGAACAAGGAGCCAAGAAAAGCCTAGAAGTAGGCTCTGCTATAAAGCCTGAGGGCCACCAGCGAGGCTCTCCCTCCGGAGCATTCCTTCTTCCACAAGCTCTCAGAACAGAGCCACCAGCTGGGGACCAGGTACTTAAACTCCTGCGTCTCTGTGGGCACTTGAGCTTCCATCCACAGCAGTGTCCTTAAAGGAAGACTTTTTGTTGTTGTTGTTATTTTCAATGTTTCAATTTTATTTTGTCTGCATTCTTGTCTGTGTGAGGGTGTTGGATCCTGTGGAACTGTGGCTACAGACAGTTTGAGCTGTCACTTGGATGCTAGGAGTTGAACCCAGGACCTACGGAAGAACACCCAGTGCTCTTAACTGCTGAGCTATCTCTCCAGTTCCCTTGTAGGAAGAGTATCCAGAGCCTTAGTTCTCCTCTCTTTCTCCTTCCATGAATACACAGCATTTAGGAAAGCTCTGTGAAGACTCATCAAGCTGGTAGCCATCTGCAGATCAGGAAGACAGACCTCAGTGGAAAGGACTCTGCTGTAAACTTACTTGTGAATTTCTGCCCTCTAGAACCTGGTGGCAGGGCGGGGTGGGGCAGGGAGGGGCGGGGTGGGGTGGGGCAGGGTAGGAATTGATGCATACTGCCCACGATCTCCAGTTTATGGTATTTTGTTACATCGGCTTGAGCAGACTCATACCATGTCTTAGATTTTTGTACTTATTTTTAACATAATAAAATTGCTTTTAAAGAATGCTGTTCTCCCCTTCCTTGTGCGTAGTGTTTCTTAATGCGCTATTTAGGAAGCAACTTCCGTGCAATTCTGAGAACTGTGTGTAGCACTTCTATCAATCACAACTACCTATCCCATCCGTCAGCTTCTCTAACGGGTGGCACCACAAATACTATTCATGAAACAAGCATCCTTAACATAGAATGAGGCACTTTCCAACAGAGCTAGAGGCCAGTACAAATGCCTGGGGTATCATCCGGCTCAAAAATTAGGTATGGTCAAACGCAAACACATTTTCCTTTCACTCCTGTCAGCCTCAACTAGCCCAACACCCTCACTTTTGTGACATCTCCTACCAGTTTCTCAGAACGTGATATCTGTAAGCCTCTAGACAATGCCTTCTCCCCTTTTTCTGCTCCGCAGATGCAGAATATTGTTAAGATTATAGTCTAGTTAGCCTTTATGCTTTAGCCTTCTATATGTTCTGGGTCCCAGTCATGAATAAACCAGGTATTAACTCCATAGCTTCCTGCAGGTTGTTTAATGTATTAGGAATGGGATGACGGAGAAATGGGGGAAGGACACTGGCCACCACCTCTGCCACTGTCACTATTACCGCTCGTGTGACTACAACCGAAGTCTTTGTATCCAGCTCCCATATGTATCCCAAATCCACCGGCCATAACAACTTTGCTTAAAAAGACCATCCTCCGTCCAGATGCCTCCAAACGACTACCAACTGCTTGCAGTATCATGTCTTAATTCCTTCCAAACGATGAATGAGTTGGCTCTTCTCTAACTGCCTGGCGCCAGTTCACTCTGACTGCCTCACAGCTACTGTTAGAAGAACCTAGCCATCCCAACTGTGAGGCACAGCCCAGGTGCACAGCCCGCATCTGGGTTTGAATGTGAAGAGCTCCCGTCCCACTTTCAATAAGTGTCCTAGTTTGATTGTCACTCCTTTCTCATGTGCTGGGATTTTCTACTGCAGGAAGGAAACAGCATCTCATAGTTTTCCCCTGCTAGCTCTGCGGTTGCTTCACTGAGCTTGGGTACCATGTTTATCTTACGAGCAGATCCTGAACTCTTCCTAAAAACTCTCCCAAGTGCTCACCCTCTGCTGGAACGGTTTTTGGGTAGACATACCCTCCACCTGAAGCTCTCTTAGCAGTCATAGAAATAACTCGGTGTGACTTTAATTGGCTCTGTTTATAAGCTGTAGCTTCTATCTTTTCTCCCTCCAGGTATTTTTCCATGTGTTTGTGCTGTCGCCATTAATTTGTAAACTCCCAGAGGGCAAGGCCTGAACATAGCACGGTGTTGTCATAGAGGGCATGTGCCATGCCAGGAGGGATGAATGGGAGACACTGCCCCTCCTTTAGTACTAATCTGTTTTGGTTTTGACTTTCAGAACATCTTTCCTTAGTAATGCTTCTGAGACTGAAAACGTGTGTGTGCGTGCACACACGCACGAACGCGCGCGCGCGCGCACACACACACACATATATGTATATATATACACATACACACACAATTTAGGTTGAGCTAGTGTCTGGATAAATAAAATAAAGCCAAGAGTTGCAAGCTTTCTATAACATAAGAGGGAGGATGTGGAAGGAACCTGTAGTGTGTTACTATAGTTTATCGTCTTGGGAGTTGTATTCTTGCCTCTTCGAGGCTGCAGGGATATCTCAGAAAATAATATCTGCTTCCAAAGCTGAGAGCTGAAAACTGAACACCCAAACAATCTTATTACAAGTTTGTTGCTGTGAGTGGTAGGAAAAAGGATGTAATCTGGGAGACCTCCTTCTCGGATTCTAACAGAAAACAAGCAGCACAGTTCCAAGATCGAGCTGGGAGAGCTTTCTTCAGCTCTGGTGAGGAAGGGAGCCAGCAGAGGTCCTTTTCCAGCAGGGGTTACAGCTGGGGGATTCCGGTCTTCTGGCCACCTGCTGCGCTGGCTGCTAGCAGCACCCACAGAGAATATCCAACTGTCACCAGGCGCTGAGCTCAAGGTATAACCCGCGTAGGCGGTGCGGCAGATAACTCAAAGCCCCGGGTAGGAGCCAGCAAAAAAAAAAAAAAGGTGGGGGGGCAGCGCAGCGAGCCAACCAAGCGCCTCCCCCAGCGTTTCCTCTCACGCCCACTTCCAACCTAGGAGGCTTTTGGTTTCTGCTTTTGTTGTTTTTAAAATGAAAAGTTGAACCCAGGAAGCTTGGGAGCAGACTTTTTGCCTTGTAGTTCGGTAAGTTTTCTTCCCTCGGTTCTTTTGTCTGGTTCGCTTGGGAATAGCCCGGGTG
Organism: Acomys minous; assembly: GCF_964271855.1. Lineage (NCBI taxonomy): Eukaryota > Metazoa > Chordata > Mammalia > Rodentia > Muridae > Acomys > Acomys minous. The sequence goes on along the minus strand of NC_140490.1, from coordinate 52,304,412 downwards.
TAGGGGACAGTTGATGCGGGAGCATGTGTGCGAAGAAAGGTTTGTCGCCTGGTCGCAGGAGTGGGGGGGGGGGGGGGAAGGGGACGGGAAAGCCCAGCGCACAGGGCGGAGGGGAGGGACGGGCAGCATGACCCTGGGCCAGCGGGAGGAACCACCGGGATCCCGGCGTGGCGGCGGCGCTGCTAGCTGCACAGGGCGGAGGGCCTGAGCCTTGGAGCCGCGGGGCCGCACCAAGGGGGAGCCCGAACCAGGCAGCGCCTGGGCGGCTGCATGGGAACTGGGGTTAGGGAACGCGCGGGCTTGGCCACGAGTTGGACTGGTGCTCTCGCCTCGCTGCTCAGTTGGAGAAATGCAGTCAGAGTCCCCACAGGATCCTACTTCTCCCAAGGGGCGCAACATAGAGGTTTACATGGATCACTAAATAGAAAGGGGTCCCTTGGAACCTCTATGCCTTTGCTAGTCTAGAACCGTCACCGGGCACCTGGATCCCTATTGTTCCAGGATTTTTGACAGTTCAAGCTGAAGTTTACCACTCACAGGGCGATCAGGTTCATTTATCCAAGTCCATTTATTTGCTGTATTCAGAGGATCTATTATTTACCGTGTCACAAAACAAACCGAAACAAGCTCCTTACCTACAACGTAGCTTCGTTTCCCTGCATTCTGGTAATGAAAGAAATCACATTTAGAAATGTCAGAAAACTTACTAGGAAATGGTTCTACCGGTTTGCTGCTTAAGAAAACATCGTGAAATGACAATTCAAAACCAGATAGGCAGTTTGTTTAAACGTTCATACCATTGCTGTATCCTAAAGACATACTGAGTTCTTGGATATATTTCTGTTTTGTTCAGTAACTATTGAGTCAAAATATGCACTCTGTGGTAGTTTTTTTTCCAGTTCCAAGCAACAAAAACTCGACATGTGAAGAATGTGTCTTTATCCCAACACCTTTTGTTCATCTCTGTCTACAAGTTTAGCTTTTGATTCAAACAGCCCAACTGGGGGAGGGGCGCTATATTACATGTTTTGTGAATCTGACCACTGGCTATTTCATTTAATAAAATAGGTGCTATTCTGATGAAAAAGTAAAATGGCACTATTTCATTGTAGGGCTAACAGCGTGTTACCCACCATCCGAGCTTTCTAGCTGCATGATCTTTGCTCCTATGACCAAATTTATTTTTTGGTAGGCATATTTTCCCCTTTGCAAAACATTATTTTTGGCTCTAAGCTTGCCATTACTGAGTATTCCATTTTTAATCATTTCCATTCTGGGGCTTTGAGCTTTTCTTAGCTCCAGTGAGCTAGAGGTAGGACTTTCTCAGGGGATTTTAGGGGTCAACCGTTAGCAGGAACGACCTGGATAACGTTTTGAAAGCCTAAGGGAACAAAACAGTTTGCACAGATGGTCAGTTGTTAGTGGGCGTATGGTCGTTTAGCAAAGAATATTTTTGCTTTGCGTCTTTTTTTTTAACACCTTATTTTTTCCAACTTTGAGGTGACCCGTTAAATCAGTCACTTCTGTCAGCTTTTTTAGCGCATGTGTAGAATTTTTAAGTTCAAATTGCTAGCTAGCATTCTTTATATCTAACCTTGAAAACCCGCTTTACTCCCCAGATTCGGCTCTCTTGATAGTTCCAGAAGTTTCTAGTTCCCTTTCTCTAAAAGCAGCCGGGGTCAAACTCTGGTTTGTAATAAATTAGTCTGTCTTCCCATTTCACTCCCCCAGAGTTCCAGAAGCCCGCTGGGTGGCTCCGCCCCATACCCCCTCCTCTACTCCCAAAGTTCCCTAGCGGGTTAGTCCCTTGCTGTCAGGCAGTCAAGGAGGGGTTAACTGCGTTTGTTGCTGCTGCTGCTGCTGCTGCTGCTGCTGCTGCTTTAGCTCTGGGAAGCACCGTCTCTCTCCGGAATAACCTTGGCTTTCCTCGGTCTTTTAATAGAACATCCGCCACCAAAAAAGTGGTTTCAGTTCAGGGCTTAATAAATAACACGTCCCCTCTGACCCTCCAAACCAACACCCCCACCCCCTTTCTCTCTTTATTTTAAAGTTATTTTTCAAAGTTAATGAGTTTCAAGTTTCACAATGATTTCCCCTTCCGTCAACTCGGAGCTGAGGAAACCCCCTTGGGGTCCCCCCCTCCCTCCCGGGGCCCTCCTCCTCCCCCTCCCCCCCCCTCCCCACCAGGGCCAGGGGCGGGGCTGGGAGACACCATGACGTCACCCGGCCGGCCCACATCCTGCTCTAGAAAGTCAAAAGACGGTAAAGAGAATCGGGCCCCGCCCGGCCCCGCCCCTCCTCCCGGGCCAACCGCCCCCGACTGAGGCCGGGCCGGGCTTCCCCAGGCCGCGGAGCCCCGCCTCCCCCAGCCGCCCCGCCCCGTCCCGCCTCACAAGCCGTGCCTCCTCCTGCGTCCTGGGTCCCCGCGGCGGGGCCTGCGGCGGCGGGCGGGCGGGGCGGCAGGGGGCCCGGGGCCGGCTTCGCACAAGCCCGCCCTCCCGCCGCAGCCCCCGCCCCGCCGCCCCCGGGGATCCCCTGCCGCCCCGCCCACGCGCGGGGGAAGCCTCCGACCTTCGCCCTGGCGGCCCTCGCGCTGCCAGCCGTCCTCACGGACACCCGGGAGAGGTAAAGGCCCCTCTCCCGCTGTGTCCCCCTCGATCCCTTCCGCGCCCTGCTCGCGCCTCTGTGCCCCTCGCTAGCTGGACCGGGCGCGGCGGGGATGGAGCCGCGGGAGGAGGTTCTGCCTGTGTCCCGGTTGTCAAGTGCAGCGCAGTTCCCGACGGGTGCGGGCGGGGTGCGGGCCGGGCGCGGCGGTGGGGGCGCTGCACCCGGGAGAGCGCGGCGCGGGGGGCGGGGGCCGGGACCACCTCCCCCTGGCGGGCGGGCGCGCGGGTGTGCGTGTGAGTGTGTGCGCGTGTGCCGGCGCCGACCTTGCGGAGGGGATGCTGCGTGCGGGAGCCGCTTGCCACTTCGGCGGGTCCTGGCGGCGCGGGCGGCGGGAGCTGCGGTCCTGTGATCCCAGCAGGTACAGAGGGCCGGCTTCCCGGTCGCAGCCGCAGTTTCTCGCAGGAGGGCTCGGCGGGGCTGCGGGAGACCAGGCCGCGGCTTCCGCACCTCCCGGCTTTGTGGCTCGCTTTCCCTTTCGTTCTTTGCCTGGAGTGCCTGTTTACTCCGGCCACCTGGGTAGTTTCTCTCGGGGTAGGGCGCGCGCCCGCCGCCGGTGGGTCGGGGCCGGTGGGCAGGGGCGCGGGGCAGCTGGGGATCGCCGCGGGGTCGGGCTCAGGCAGGAGTTGCGGCTAGAGAGGGGAGGGGGCGGTGGCGAGGCTGGCGCGAGGAGGAGTCTCTAGGCTGCCGCGCTCGCCAGCCAGCTCTGTCCTCCTCCTCCTCCTCCTCCTGCTCTCCGCATCCACTCTAGGCTCCTTCCGGAGCTGGCACTTCCATTCCCCCCTCCTTCTGGCATGCGAAGCGCTTTGTTCAGTGCAGCGTTGCAGAGGGGTTTTCCCAGGCTCCGCCCTCCACATTCATTCATGTTTTTTCTCCTTGCGACTGTCTTTACGCTTTTTGATCGTGTCCTGTTTTTGCACCTTGTAGTATGCATTTCTTTCTCCGAGAAAGAATGGTTGATCACTGGTCCTAGTCCCTACCGTGCTGTCGTCTTTGAAAATAACCACTTCTCCACCGCAGGTTTAAACGTGGCCTGGACAGCTAGGGACAGGGGGTGGAGGCTGCAAAACGGGGTCGCCTAAAAGCTGTTACAGGTTGGGAATTTGTATATTTTGGATTTATGTTTGGGAGCTGTTTTTTTGGGGGGGTGGGCTGAGGGGGTCACGTGATCGGCCTACAATCAGAGTTCTCGCTTTAAAAACTTCGTAATATTGTGACCGCTTAAAAGCTTTAGTTTTAATAAGGAACAGCGCATCCATAGCTCTGTCTTTAAAGTCTCTGTGCAGCCAAAATCTTGAGTGTGATAACTGACGCCTCTGTGGTAAAGGGAGTTGAGGAACCTTATCTTTTGTGGGTCATTAACTGGTGCTGCAAGAGACATCATCCGCCGTTGACCGTCCTGTTTCACATTATTCCCCTTGCGTTGGATTTTGAATAGTTTGTGCTATGCCGACTAATAGCCGTGCTAGGAATACAGCCGCAAGCACGTTAATTGTAGCCACCTTTTCCTTGTGCTTTAGCTAAAGTGAAAGCATACATTTTTAAAACCTTACGGTGGGATACACATTCTTTCTTTTAGAGGCGTTCTTCCCGAGAATTAATATTTCAGCGTTTTCGTGTGGCAGGCTTCTACATTGTTTAGCTTAGTCCCTCTGACAGTCAGTCTGAGGTGGGTAATGTTTTCCTGGGTTTACTGCTTGGGAAATCTGATCTTCTTTTCAGAGAGGACTAGTGCCTTGGAGGGGGCTACACAGCATGGGGTAAAGCCTGGCCTTGAACCTGGCCTGGTGCTTGATTTGCTGTGTCATTCATCCCTTTGGGAAGGGGGTTGACTAGGGTAGCTAGGTGTTACCTTCTCAGAGGAAATGGGCATGGAGTCATGTGGGGCCACATTCCGTACTTATTGATCTGAGGCAAGTTTCAAAATCTCTCCCAAAACTTGACCCCTTACCCCCTTAAAGTGGGTGAATTAGAACTGTTGTCTCAGTTGTTATCGCTTTCAAAACTTGGTCCCTCCCCCCTGTAAAATGGATAAATTGGAGCTGTTGTCTGGGTTGTTCTGATTAAATTAGGTGATAAGTGGAAAGCTACAGTAAAACAGGTCCCCACTAAGTATTCAGTAATCGATATGATGAGAGGCTTTAAACACAGCATCCTTAGTCCATTGTGTTTGTTTAGTGATTAAACTTCCTTTCACCTCTAGTACCAACTTACTGGGCTTTGCTTATCAGTATTGTTGCAGGAAATTAAAGGTAAACTTTTAACTGATTATTGAGAAAGAATCTAATGGAAGAGACAAGAACAGGTTGCTGATTTAGGAAGATGGGTGGTTATCAAGTTTCAGGCATGTTCAGCTTTTTGACATTGCAAAATAATTTCATGGCTCAAGAACCTTGCAACAGGGTTACAAAAAAAAATCACGAAAGAAATCTCGTAATGTTTTAAATAAGTTTCCTATTTTGTGTTGGGCGGTATTCTTAGAGATCCTGAGTCAAACGTGGCTACTGCCCTTGGTCTGTAGGTTGGACATGCCTGATGGATAATTACATCTTGAGATGATGCATTTCAGATTGCTTTTGAAAAGGCACTAGGTTATGCTGCAGTAACAAGTAATTCCCAGGCCTCAGAGACTTAAAGCAGACAAAGGGCTGCTTTTTGTTTAGGCAGCATGATCATATTGTATTACTGGCAATGCAACTCTTTAGTCACATACACTGTCTGGAACAGTGCCTGGCCTGTGCCACAGTGGACAGAATGCTCTGGAAGATCTTGCTCTGATAACTCAGTGTGCCAGCATGGATGTGAGGCATGTCTGTGGTCTACTCCAAGGTCAATATGCAGCTGCTGATCAAAGGCGTGTGCAGTCCTGCCATGCGCCTGGAAGGGAGGCATGTCATCACTGGGGAACAGCCACCATAGCAACTGCATATTAACCGAGTCAACTAAAATGGCATGACCAGAACATTGGCCTTCCATTATGAATGGGCGTATGGACTGTATACAACATGACTCTTTGTCACTTGACATTCACTTTGGTGACACCCAGTAATGCTATTCTAAAGTGAATATTTTCACTCTTATCTAACCAATGTCTGGTGACTTCTTTCACCTGTTTTCTCAGCATGAGGGCCCAGAGAGTGGTAAGTCTTATGTCTAGTTAAAAGCAAGTGATGTTTGCAAAGGTTGCCTTCTATTGAGTTTAGGTCAGCACTGCTCTGTGCTCTAACTTTTGAAGTATCCTTTTCTTTTGAAGGTAGCTAGATTTACTGCTTTTATCTTTTTCTTTCCAGCATGTGGATTAACTGATGTCTGACGAGTACATGGAGCCAGCCTTTTGTAACCTCCTCTTCCAACAATTTCTAAGAAGAAAAAGGAGCTCTTAAATCTAAGAAAATGCCTCGAACGAAGCAGATTCATCCCAGAAATCTCAGAGGTAAGGCTCTGTGAGCAGTGAAGAAAGGCTTCTAATGACCTCACCATCAAGTGCTTTGTTGGTACTAGCAATGGCTGTGGGTTTCTTCGACACCGACTACTTCATGGATAGCTCCATTTTTCTTCATTCCTCTTTGTCTTATATAGTAATTGTCCCTTGCCTGCTCTATGAATTAATTTCATACAATTATAGATCTTTTCTGATGACCTGTTAAAGGCTGAGATTTATCATTTTTTCCCAAGACAGGGTTTCTCTGTGGAGCCTTGGCTGTACTGCAACTTGCTCTGTAGACCAGGCTGGCCTTGAACTCACAAATATCCTCCTGCCTCTGCCTCCTCAGTTCCGGGATTAAAGGGTGTGCCACCACTGCCCCATGATTTACCATTCAGCAGAAATTATGGAATCTGAAATGGATGGTTGATGTTGTCTGATAATTGAATCACTGTGATTTCATGGTCAGGAAAGAATAAAAGTCTCCTCCTCTGTCTTTTCTGTGTCTGTGGCGATTGTACCTTGAGCTTCAAGCATGCTGAGCAGGTGCAGGTGCAGGATCAGTGAGCTCTCCTGCTGCCCTCCATAGCAGTGGGAGAGTTTCTTCTGTGAGTTCCATCAGGCTGGAGAAGTGGGGAGAGTTGGAACTGACAGTCACATAGTAGGTTGTTTGCAAAAGTCAGAAGAAACTGCCTTAGGTTCAACAAAGAAGCATCTTGTCAAAATTTATACATAAGGCTGGAGATCTAACTTGGGGCTAGAAAATGGGCTTAACATGCTTGAGGCCCTGGGTTCTATCCCAGCACCAAACAAAACCAAGCAAAGCATGCAGGATATGTACAAGACACCCTTGAGACTAACACTCAAAGGTAAATGGTTTCCCTTAAAGGTAAGGGTATTTAATATCGGAAAGTAAGCACATTTTTCCCTGTCAAATGATTTTTATTGTTTTGATGCGCTTCATTCACTGTGAGTAGCAGTTATCATTTCCGTTGGACTCCAGTATATAAGGATTTAGCAGTATTGGATGTGTGCGATGGCTCAGTTGGTAAAATGCCTGCTATGCTATTAGGAGGACCTGAGTTCCGCTATCCAGACGCCATGTGGAGGCGGTAGTACAGGTCTTGTAATCTCAGGCTGACAGAAGGGGAGGCGGAAACAGGAGAAGGCGGAGAAGCTGTGGGCCGCACAGCCTGGTGTACCCGGACACCAAGAGACGCTGTTTTAGACAAGGTGTAAGGTGAGAACTGACACCTAAAGTTATCCTCATGTCCACACATGTGCTGTAGCAGTGCAGACAAGTGTTCACACACATGCAAAGATATGGATGTGTATGTAATGGTGTAGTTGTGTCAAGCAAAGATCTGCTACATCAGAGCACCTTAAGCAAAACAAAATACTGTGTGAAATAGACATCTCTTCATATTGCAGCTACGTATAGGGAAGTGCATGGTTGGTGGTTCTGTTATGCAAATACAGAGTGCTCATCCCTCCACACATCTTCCATGGTCTCGACTACAGCACACCCTGCCTGTGTGGCTTAGGCTGTTGCTCCTAGAATGCAAGCATGAGCACGTGTTGAGTCCTAGGCAAGGGCCAATCAGCGCTTTTCTGCTCATAACCTCTTTTCACTGAAGAAAGTTTTTTTTTTTTAACTTTTTTTTCTCCTTTATTAATTTATTCTTGTTACGTCTCAGTGGTTATCCCAACTGAAGAAAGTTTTAAAGGCTCTTGGTTCTGTAAGAATAGAAAGTATAAAAAAGGGATATAAAGCAAGCATTTATTAACAACAAGTCATAATTGAAAAGATACTTTGTATGTTGGTATATGCACATATGTGTGCAATTACCTCAGAGGCCAGAAGAGGGTGTCAGAGCCTGGGAGTTACAGGCAACTGTGTGCTGTCCAGTGTAGGGGGTACTGGCCCCTGAACTGTGATCCTCTGCAAGATTAGCAAGTCCACTTAGCTGTTGAGCTAATCTCTCTAGACCCAAATCATAAAAGCTTTAAAAAATAATTATTCATTAGTTTTTGCCATTTATTAATGATAACACATTTGCACACTAAATTTGATATGCTTGTTTAGTTTGACACAAAAGAATCAAGTCTCAGCTGAATATTTGAAAGCTGTAAAGCTTTCAGCTCACCGAGGCTTTGAGATGGTATTTTTTGGTGCTGAGAATGCTGTTTGACATAGTGCATAGTACCACATGGCAGAAAAGTATGATTGTGAGTACCGCAGACATTGTGGAAGTTCTATCTTAATACCAAGCCTGCCTGCCTGCTTCCTTCCCTCCTCTACCACTGAGCTTTACCCCTACCGTTTAAACTCGTTTTTAAATTAAATTGTTCCTGGATGGTTTCACTTTATAGTGCAGTCTGATCACATAGCTCCCACTTGTCTTATTCCCCTCCGCCCTGCTAGCCCTCCCTCCGTCTAACAACATCCTTCTTTATGTCTTTTTCTTTTTTTTTTGTTTTTGTTTGTTTGTTAAACACATTTTTAATGTGGGCTGTTTTCAGTTTGGGGTAAGTTTACAGTTCTGTTCTGTGTCCAGGAGCATCTGTGGATGATCTATTTGAAAGGAGGTCATTTGCTCAGAGACCTCAAAATATCTGTACTGGTCAAACAGAGTCAACGAGAAGAAGAAACTTGTATCTTTTCTAAAATTAGGATATATTTCACTTTTTGAAGAGGGCTTGACATACGTTGGGTCCTGGGCCATCATAGTGGAAGGTGGCTGATTTGTGCTGTTGTAAAGGGCAGACTGCAGTTGGAGAAGGATGGCAGGCTGGGAAGGAGGGCCTGCTGCAGGGCCTGCTTCCTGTAGGACAGAGTCTGAGCCCTTTTCCTTACTGGGCAGGGCCTGCATGAGGGTGAAGCTTGCAGTTCTGCTAGGAAAGGCTGAGTTGGGAAAGGTGGAAGGAGAGTGGAGTTTTCATAGCTTCCTTCTGTAGGGGTGTGTGTGTGTGTGTGTGTGTGTGTGTGTGTGTGTGTGTGTGTGTGAGAGAGAGAGAGAGGGGGGGGAGAGAGAGAGAGAGAGAGAGAGAGAGAGAGAGAGAGAGAGAGAGAGAGAGAAGAGTTTGGTGTTGGAAAAGAGCTGGTGAAAGACATGACCAAAGTTACTTCTTGGGAAAGTTCTTTCTCTCTCCTTGATAACTTGTTGTGTCATATTTTGCTTCCCCACGGCCCTTTGGTTTACTTGCCGAAGGCATCTCTTGTGATAGGTAAGAAATAGAGAGAAAGGAAAACAGCTAGACCAGGAGTGCGACGCAGGCTAGTCTGCACTGGCCTTGTTGGCATCATAGGCCAGCCCTCTGCAGGTTGTCTCAGAAAACAGTCTCTGAAGCATATTTGTCTTATCCTTAGTAATTGACATCAATAAAAAAGGGTTGATCTCTCTTGAAAAAAATCTCAAATTATATTTATTAACTCTTCGATGCCAAGCTTAACACTTAAACATAGAGTCCTTGATCTGGGTTGCTATATACTCAGGATACTGCAGAGGGACAGGATAACACTGCCTGGAACGGGAGTTTTATTTTGGGAAAAATACAGATAAATACATGTATGTATACGTGTGTATTTGTCTGTCTGTATATGTTTCTGTGTACACACAAATGAGTATTATAAGTACCCGATTGTATTGAAAGCACACATGCACACTGTTAGGCATGTGTGGTCTGTGCTTCCCAAAGGGGTGGCCTTTGCACATTTCTCCTATCAGAGACACTTCAGTAGACAAATCTGAGAAGACTTGATTTGGCAAAGGCAGAGAGTAGGTTTGAAGCCTGCAGGAGGCTGCTATACATGGCTGGTGCTCCACTTTGTAGGCCTTAGGTTTTCACATTCCTGGTCATATAATCCAGGCAGAGTCTTTGTCCTTGCTCTTTCGACTTGCACAGTACAGGCTGCCACAGAGCGCTAACACTGACTGCTCTCTGAGGTGACCCACTCAAGTCCTGGGTCTAAGAGCAGATGGAAGGTCCCTGCTGAGAGGAGCAGTTCAGAGTGCTGCCCCGGAGTCCCTGGAGAGGGTCTCTTCCAGCCTTTGCTCTACTGACACAACTAGGTAGGTTGTCTCCAGAAGAATAGACAGTGATGTGGCAGATATCAAGGTCCAAGACCCCATGTGTGGTCCTATTGAGGCGGCAGTGAAGTGGAGCTATGTGGCCCACAGTCCATACACTGAGGCCAAGTCATCCTCATCAGCTTCCTGGGTTTGTTTTCCTGGCCTTTTAGGTCACGAGGCTCAAGGAACTGGTAACTGACAGATGATCTGTGCCAGACGTTGCAGACGCAGGCCTGTCCTGTGCTGTGCGTGTCATTCTTACATGTTTCAGGGCTGTGGAAAGGGAAGAACTGCTACCCGTTTGGTTGTATTTGAGTCTAAGGTTCCACAGCCTTGCCTTTTTAAAGATTGGAAGGCAAGATGCAAAATAGGAGATGTTAGCCTGTGTGGCTAATTTTCACTTTTTTTGGCTGCATGCATTTTACTATGAACACCTCAAAAAATGAGACAGGCCCCTTTTCATGCTCTGCGAATTAACTTTATTAAACTATGCCTGGCAGCATTTGGGCCTTATCAGATCATGGCCATCTGGACATGTGGGGGTCTATGAGTGTCCCCACCCCACATTACAGGATAAGGAGCAGTGTCCTGAGCTTGCCCAGGAGCCTTTGCACAGCTAGGCTTGGATTCTTGGGTGTCATTGATGGCCATTAGCCATTCAGAACTCAGCTCAAACGTTTACCACCTCTGTGCTTTCCTTCTTCATTGAAGGTGCCTCTTGCCCCTCTCCATTTTTATCCCCTGCCCCCGTGGAGTGTCTTGGCCAAAGTCTTACCTATAGTTTGAAGTTGTTTTTTTGTTTTTTTTTTTTTTTTCTTCTCTTCTTCCTCTTTGTCAGAGTCCCTGGTCTGTCCACACACACACACTCTGGGTCCTCTTTCCATACTTGTCTGTGTCCTCTTGTACTCACAACATTCTGCCCTTACTGTTCTTCACAGCTCTCATCTCCGGCTTGTGTTAGAACAGGGGAGACTGTTCTTCTTGCCCAGCAGAGGACGGTTCGGAAGTGAGAAGATAATTGCTACTGGAGAAATGTGTGGGTTTGAACTTAGGTAGGAATTGCGTGCTTTGCTACTTGATCATCTTGTTAACTCCATATGGTCCAAAGCGTCACCTACACGGGGAAACTGAGTGAGTGTGTGCGCTTCTGTAGGGTGTGAAACCTCGCCCTAGGCTGCCTTGGGAGGGTTATGTCCTCTGCACACTGACACTGCCCTCCCTCATCCTCCCCAGCTCCTCCTTACCACCCCACTCATCCAACTCCACACCTTCTTTCTCTCTGTAGAAAACAAATAGGTTAATGAACAAACCAGAATAAAACAAAACAGAGAAACAGAAAAAGGAAAACCAAAGAAAAAAGCAAGAGAAACACGTGTACCTACAGAAATACAAAACCCATAAAAACAAAATCAGAAATTATAGTAGGAAGTAAAAAGACAGTAAGGGAAAACATGCCAAGACAAAGCATTGTGAGATAAAAAGCAAAGACAACCTATTACATTGCCACTGAGTTTGTTTCGTGCTGGCCGTCCACTGCTGGGCTTACAGGTCTGCTCTTAAGTGTGGTTTATATACCCAGTGAGGCTCCATTGGCCAGAACTTGTGGGTTAGGGATGAGCACTTGTGTCCACTTCCTCTCTCAGCACCAGGACCCCATCTGGCTTCGGCCTGTGCAAACCCGATGGGTGCTTCCACAGTCTCTGACTTCATGTGTGTGTCAGTTCTGTTGTGCCTAGAAGACACTGCTTTCCTTGGTGTCGTCTATCCCCACCAGCTCTTACAGTCTCTGCCTCCTCTTCTGACTATGTCCCTGAGCCCTGAGGGAAGGGGTTTCATGGGAGTTACCCGTTAAGGACTGAGTGTTCTAGGTTTTTCACTCTCTGCCCTTTGTCCATTAGTGGCTCTGTCTGTGTTAGTGCCCGTACACTGGAGAAGGAGGTTTCTTTGGATATGGCTGTGCTCTGTACTTTAGATTAGTGGTGAAGGCACAGATTAGGACTTCTTGCTATGACCTGGAGCTGTGTGGTCGTGTGCAAATTGTTTTCCATGTCTGTAAAGTGCAGATAGTGGGTGAAGGGTAGACTGCAGGGCTACAGCAGCGTTTGTCACATGCCTGGTGCAGGGCAGTCACCTCCCAGAAGTGGCTTACGTCAAACCTCTGGATTGCATGTGTTTCACAAGTGGAGGACAGGAGTGCCCACAGAGAACTCTTTCCGGATTGTACTTGGTGCGACACAGGCCACTTGTCTGTGCTCATGGCCTGTCCTTGTCCTGACTGCTGGAGATGGAGGTTCTAGAAGAGGGAGGCCAGTGCAGAAAGGCACCTGGGAAGGAGCGTCCATGTTTACTGCCACCACTGCCAGTTTTCCGCCTGAACTCACTCAGCCCTTGCCTTGTTTTTTTCATGTTAGAAGTGGTTAAACAGCATTTAGTCTTCATCTAGTATTCAGAAAACTGAAATGTTTCCGATTTTTTTTTCTCCGATTTTATTATACTGAAGTATTATAAAATATTTCAGTGTGACTCATCCCCTGAGTGCTGTTCTCAGGTGTGGAGATGGCTGCCACCTCTGTCCCCTGCTCCACTCCAGTGTAGGAAGAGACCTAACCTGCTTTTCAGGGTTATCTGACTAAGGAGAACCCTTTCACTTGTCACTTCATGAGCCTGCTCCAGTGGTGGTTTTTATAAAAGCTCTACTATGAATGCAAGCCCCCCTTGTTAATTTAACTTGTCTAATTCTAGTGACTGTCACGGGGAATTCTGTTTACACAGTGCTTTTCACGTTTGAATGTTCGGTCAGCCTTTCCAGCTGACAGCGAATGACCCGAGAGGCCAGGAATGGGGTAGAGAAAACAACCCTGTGGCTTATTTAAAATATTCTCCTGTATGTGATGAAGAAAGAAAGGAAGTAAGTAGTAATTTAAAAACCAGTTTTACGTGATATAGGTGAGAAAACCACTGGTGCTTTTAGGAGCTGTCCTATAAATAGCTGGCATTATCTGACTAGGACAATACAGGGATAGACTTAATATACAGACAAAACTCCCAGTTTGTTTTGAAGGTAATTATTTTTCAGCTCGTGTTTAGAGTACATTTGGTGATTTCTGAATGCTTATCAACATTAGCCGTTTTTTTTCTATTTGAAAGTATAAAATGTAATAATATAATTAGCTGTAGTAGTGCCTTCATTTTAGAGCATCTTTGCACAAAGTGCGTTCTGCTGAGGTATTGTTTTATCTCACTATAGAAGAGAAGAGTGAGTAACATGATGAAAAACTTACCTCATATACAACCAGAGGTAAGCCCCGCAGTTAGAACATACTGCTGTGCGCCAATCTGGCCTACTTTTGTTCTTGTGTTCAGGGAAAGTATTTTATGGTTAGATGGAGTGCCTTACTTTTTAATTTGTATTTAAAATATTGAGCAGTGTTCTGCTGCCTGTTAATAAGGGGACTCTTCTGAATAGTGTTAATATACCAGGTGTGTACATCACCTCGTTAGAGCTGGAGATTGTTCACTGGACATCATAGCTTGTGTCCATGAAGGATCATTTCACAAGAATGCTCAGTTCTTCAGGAGGCCTCTTGGCTGTTACTTTCTAAACTCACACTCATTCAGTTGTATAGGATTACTGCACCAGCGCCATCGCCATCGCCATTGCCATCACTATCGCCATCACCATCGCCATCGCCACTGCCGTCGTTGAGACATAGTCTTGGTACATAGCCCTGACTTGCCCGGAATTAGTATGAAGAGCAGGTGGGCTTCACACTCACAAAGATCCCTCTGCATCTTCCTCCTGAGTGTTGGGATTAACGGCATGAACCACCCTGCCCATCATCATGTTACACTAATGCTCTCATTGGCTGATGTTGATAGAGGCAGCTCCTCCTGATGGGCAAGTTTGTGAATCCAGCCACGGAGTGGAGCTTGGTACTAGTAGCACACAGAGCAATGGCAGGGAGGTTGGGGTTAGAGGATTATACAATTTTTTCCTTTTAAGTCTTTGTTTGTGGAGAATCCACCTCAGAGTTGTTTGTATATATGACTCCAAGTTGAATTTGCCATCATAAACAATCCCAGGAATTTCCAAGTTCCTCCTCAGAGTAGCCAATCAGTAAAGACATTTGTGTATGTGGATTGCTGAATTATGTGTGGCTGGAAGTAGAAATGGCTTGCCTAAAACTAAGGAGGGCGACCTTTAAGTGAAGGTTTCAGCATAATAGCTTGCATTTCAGATGGGAACCTATTAAATATTTAAGCAAGATGTTAACTGCCACTCTGAGCTTTTCCTTGCATGCTGTGCATTGTAGAAACCAGGGCAAGCAGACTGTTAATTGTCAGGGTCCCTCATATAGCACGTGAGGGAAAGGGGGCATGAGGCACTGTTGTAGAGATCAGAGTCGGGGGTTTTATTGGTTTTCTGTTTTACTTCTTGTTAAGTGAAATAAAACCTAGTTCTTGCCTCCTTTGTTTTCAGTATAGCATGTCTCCTAAGTCCTGGCAAAGGGGGAGTAGGAGTGATAGCACACACATGCAGCTGCAGTTGAATATGGCACGTGTAGTAGGGCCTCCACTGGCAAAGTCGGAAGTGATGTCAGTGCCAGAGCGGTGTGGCATCGTCCTCCTCAGAGGTGTCCACTTGAGGCTTTTTTTCTGGTGGGAACTTGACTGAGGAAACAGCATTGAGACAGACTTTTAAAGATAGGAAAGACAGACTGGCAGAGAAAATAATTTGGTTAGGCTTTGGTAGGAGAACAAACGGGCACGGGGAGCGGAATGGGGTTTGGGGAGTGTGTTGGTTTGTTTAGTTAGAGTGACTTTCTTAATGAAGTTGAATTTCAAGGACCTGAAGGGTAAAAATTTCTTAGCTTTGATGTGTGTAGTTCCTATTTTTGGGTAATGATAAAATTACTGTTAATATTTTTATGCTACTATGGTAGGTGAATTTGAATTTTTGAAAGAAATTAAAGGCCAGGCGTAGTCATACACTGTGAAGTTAAAAGAAAAACAGACTCCCAACTTCCACGTAGCTCCAGTGTGGTTTGTTGCCATTCATGGAAGAAGATAGATGATTAAAAGAATGAGGCAATCTTGTAAAAACATTAGAAAAATGCCCCTCATATGAACCAGACAGCAGAAGTGTATTCCTTTGGTCTCCTGTTTGTGAACAAAGAATGAAATGGCTAAGGTTGAGCGCATGGAAAGCAGAGCTCGGGCTCCCTCTTGAGTACTTGTCATTTGGATCAGGGGGTCAGAAAACCACCGGCTGAATCTAGACTCTGTTTCTGAAATGAGTGTTTCATTAGAACATCTTTGTGTCTGCTGGCCCATGCCCAGTCTAGGCCCATTTTCATTGGGTGGCGGCTGGGATGATTAGCTCTATGTGGCTGACTAAGCTGAAGTACCTGCTTCCTAACAGAGCCAGTGTTAGCAGCACAGCTCAAAACCTGAGTGCCAACCAGGAAGCGCTAACTTTGCATTTCCTTCTCTGACAGCGAGAGCCCACCCTCAAGAATGGTGACAGCAAATGGCCACATTGACTTCTGTCTCTCAGAGGCTCTGTGTGGACTTCTGTGGCCCCGCTGTGATGTGCTGGCATGATGTGGCTTTTTACTAATTCTGCCCTGTGTTTTGGGAAATTTTTATAGCTCAGGACATACAGACTGTGGTACGCAAATATGAAAGTCCCGTGTGAGTGTCTGACAGTGAGTGCAGCAGACATTCAGCTGACACTCGAGGGCAAGTGTGATGGCATAGAAAGGCTTGGATGCTGTGTGTCACCTTCTGATGCTCATGTGTCCGCTTGACCTTCCGTGCTTTGAGAGGGTAGTGTCTGATGTGCAGTGAGTTCCACATCCAGTGTTCATGCAACAGCTTGGAGGAGCTTGATTTTGTACTAACTGTGGATTTGATGATAAGCTATTTCACACAATAGTTACCTCTTCCGGTCCCCAGGCAGTGAAGCCACTGCGTCTGCCGCACCACTGTGGCGTGTGTATTATTTGAGTTTTGGTAAAGTGTAATATATAGTCAGGAAAATCCAGTCTAAGTGCCCAATTCTGTTAACCTAGTAAGTGTATACAGTGGGCAGTCTTTCGCACAATCTAGCTTTACATCATGTGTATGCACACCCCCGCACCCCCCTTTAGCCATTGGCAATTGGATCTCATCCCCAGCTCCAGTCTAGATAACTGCTGCCCTCTTTCCTACTCTTCCATGGCCTCTGAAAACAAGACAAAGGAAATCATAATAGAAATTGTCTTCCTAATATAATCAACTCACTAGGATTATATTACCTTTGGTTGGGAAGTGGTGTTTCCTTATACACAGCCTGCTTGTGCATTCAGGAGCCAGTGGTCACGTGGGCTTGCCCAGCGTGGCCATCGTTGCTCTCAGCAGTCTCAGATCCACAGGTCTCATGGCCTTTAACCTCCACTTTCTCTGCTGTTACTGCAGCTCATTCTTTGGGTTACTGTTTGGTGTGTTTATTCTTTAGCCTTTTACTTCTAGAATCGCAGTTAAGTCCTCAGTAGACAGCCGTTTTTCTGCAGCTGCTTCATCATACAGCCCAGTGGTGGCTCCTCAGCCTCACGCTCGTGACTTGTTGCATTTGTGCCTGCCGTTTTCCTGCTTCATGTCTGTTTACGCTGCACAGTATTCCTTTGTACCTAACCCTTGTCTGTTGGTGCTTGTCTTGATTTCTGTTTTTATGGTCTTAATGACTATTCTAGAGCATCTTCATGTGTCACCGTCTGGGAGCAGTGCAAACCCAACTCTGGTAATGTACAGAAGCTTTGCTCCAATCTCCTTTCTCCCTCTGTGCTGACCTGGTCCTCGGTGTCTGACCTGTGTCCGCGGCACAGGGTGCAAGGACTGCTTTCTGCAACCTGATTCTAAGACCATCTTAAAAGAAAGAATGGAATGCTAATAGTATGTCTGTCTTCCTAGTGGCTGTTCTTGGTACTTTTCTGTGGTTCATGCTTCTTCCAGAGCAGGTCTTCCCCCCGTGAGGGCTCTCCGCAACCTCTCCATTCATACTCTTTGTGACCTTTTTCACTTCCTTCCTTCCTCAGCCCCCTATTTTCCCTCATCACTCATCAGTTGTCACTTGGAACTGAGGAAGACTCTTTTCCTTCCTTCCTTCCTTCTTTCCTTCCTTCCTTTTGTCAACACAGGGTAGCCTTGGCTGTCCTGGACTCCCTTTGTAGACCAGGCTGGCCTTGAACTCACAGAGATCCACCTGTCTCTCCCTCCTGAGTGCTGGGATTACAGGCATGTGCCGCCACACCCATCGAGGGAGCCTCTTCAGATGCTCAAGCCCAGGAGAGGAAGTGATGTACCCGCACTTGGCCTCCTGTTTCATATTTGTCTCTAAATGGCTTGCAGTACGTAGCACAATCTAATCGCTCTGTAAATGACTTCTGCTCTTACTGTTAGAGAGTAATGAGAAAGCAGCTTGTGTGTCCCCATGTAGTAGAACTGCTGATCACTTGTGAGTGTGTGTACAGGCATACATGCATGCTCTGGGATCTGTGTGGGGTCAAAGGACAGTGTTAGTGTTCTGAGTTGTTTGAGGCAGGGTCTCTTTTGCAGTTTGCAGCTGTATGGCTTTCATCATGATAGCTTGGTGGTGGGGTTATAGGAACTCCCATCTCTGTCTCCCATGTTACCTGGGGAGCACTGGGATTACTGACTTGAGCTGTTGCTGTTGTTGGCTTTAGGGTGTCCTTGGGACTGGAAGTCAGGTCTGCACACTTGTGAGGCAAGAGCTTTATTCCACTGAGCCATCTCACTAGCCCTGTGTCCAGTATTTAAGTTTTGTTTTCTTTCTTTTTTTTCTCCTCTAAAAGCCAAGGTTCTGAGGGGTTACACTGTATTTTGTGTTTGGCCAAAGATTGGTTCATGAAGCTTTTACTCCACGAAGGCCCTGAGCACTGTTGACTTACCTGTGGTTCTGACATTTATCTGCCTTGGCTTTTACTTGTAGCCAGATGCTGTGGCATCTCTGCACGTGCCCATGGAAGCACTGTAGGTGAGGGCTGCCTACGTTGCATAGCGCTGTATCATCTGCTGTTAATGCAGAGCCTCTGGTGGACCTTGGAGAGTGTATCCAGTACGACAGTGGCTGCCTCCCCTCCCAGAACTTCTGTGAATCCTTGGTAATCTTGTTCATGCTAGACAGGGCCTCACCTTCAGAAAGAGAGAGCCTCTGGCCTTCCAAGTTCACTTGCTTATGAGATTGCCACTTAACCTAACCATGTTCCCTGTCCAGTAGCAGTGGACTTGCTGGCTGTGCAGCCTGCCCTGGGTGGCACTGTGGAACTGACTAAGCTGATGTTAAGGGGCCAGAGACAGTCTTTAGGAAGAGTCCTCCAGCAGCCCCTCCCCCTTGATCTTACCCAAGAGGTCTGCACTTCCTGTGAGGAACATGCATCTGAGCCTGCAGATGACAATGATAGATTTCCAAAATGCAGGAATGCTTGGCTGTGACCATTTTGTCTGCCTGGTTGTGTTTTGGGGAGAGGGTTTGTGACCTTACTTTATCTGTGCTGTGTTAGCCATGTGTATGTACCAGACAGCCCACTGGCAGACAACATCCTGAACCTTAGGACATGAGCTGTGCACAGTGTGTGCTAACAAGCTTCTCAATAAAGGATCCTTGCAGAACCCCATTAAGTCAGTAGAGAGCCTGCATGCTGTTTGAAGGATTTAAATTATGAGGTGCATGTGCTTTAAGACACTTGTAGGCATTACTGATATTTAAAATCTGTTCTTGCAATACCATTATTAGCCCACTGAGAACTTTAAATACAAGTTTTTGTTACTGAAAGAATTATTGAGTTGGAAAAAAAAAAAAAAAGGAAAGACTTGGAGTTTGGGTTGTGGGTTTGGAAGCAAATGCTAACTCTTCAGTCTATATGATCCGTGGACAGCACAGTGCTGCTGTCTGTCTCCGAGCCTTAAGCTGGGGAATGAAACTAGCCTTTCAGGTTGTTTTGGAGGCCACCACCCTCCACACATAGGGATAGTCATTCCTTGGACTCCTCAGGAGATGTATTCTAGGGCTACACAGAACAAAGTCTGAATGCTCCCGTTCCTTACATAAAATTATGCCACCCACAGTTAACCTCAGCTCAGCATGGAGCCTTCTGTTGAGGGTCTGTGCTCCACACAGTGCCAGCATAACTAACTGTAGTGCTGTGTCGTCTGGGAAGAGTGAGGGGCAGAAGGGACCATAAATGTCCAATAGTTTGAGGTACTTTTTCCGAAGTATTTTCAGTCTGCTTATGTTTCAGTCGGTGGCTGTGGCAGCTATGGGCATAGAGGCCCGTCATACATAATGAAGGCTGGCATAGCCATGCAGCCAGCCTGTGGATGGGCGGATAGTTTTAGCAAAGTTTCACTACCAGATTTACCTCCTTGTTTTTACCTGGCTATGCTTCTTTGGTTCGCTCTTTTTATTTTATTTTAATAATTTTAAGTTTTTTTTTTGTTTTTTGTTTTTTATTTAAGTGTGTGCGTGTGTTGGCCAGGAGTTGTCACTTACCTTCTACTCTACTGGGGATTGAGCTCAGGAGAGATTAGATCAGGCTTAGCAGCAAGGGTCTTTTTTTGTCGTTCCCCCCCCCCCCCAGCACTTTTAATTTTCTTCACAAAACTGATGTGTTAATGGAGCTTAATGTTCTCACTGAACAGTAGAAATCCAAAATTTGTCATTTCTTAAAGAATTGAGTACATAAAACCATACTGAAATAACAAGGAAGAATAGCATTATAGGTGTCAATGAGAAGATTCCCAGCTCAAGGCAAGTAACAGCCCACGGGGTCAGGGTGGGCAGGAAGGGTCTTTAGTACTGAGCCGGCTTACTGTCCCCTCCCTGCGCACAGCAATAATTTTGTCTCTCGTACAGTCAATGCAGCACACAGTTGGGTTAGATTATGTTTTGCTCTAGTGCTTGTTCTGCACACTGAGGTATTCCCAGTGCTCACAGTGAAGTCTTCGGATGTCTGTGTCATGGCCATGTAAGTGCCCACAGCTCTTTTATGTGAATGGCGTCTTGGTGATGGTGAGTCAGCTCACGTGACATACTTGTCCTGAGGGGAGATCTGTACTGGGGAAGTGGAATTTGTATTTGGGCATTCTCAGGCCATCTGTGGAAGGAAGAAAACAAAGGCTGTGCAAGGGTTGTCAGGAGTTCACCGCAGGCTGTGTTCTATGATACAGCAGTTACTGTGGAGGAAGTAAAACTCGGAAACGTTGGTTCTTACGTCATCTTTACTTTTAGGAGGACAGAATGGGCCTTGGCACATCCAGATCCTCCTCTTAGCAGTCTGATTCTTAGAGCTGAGTGGTAAGCCATTCCTCTCAGTGTGAGGCAAACCCTGGTAGGACACGCCGTGTCCCAGGCTATTTTATAATGATTTTTTAAAGTACAGTTTTGGCCATCAAGTTTCTAGGCACTACTTCTTGGAAGCCTTCAGTTTATCGCGAAGAGTGTGTGTTGCCTGGTGTGTGTGTCGCGTTGCTCTTAGAGATCCAGCAGTTGGGTAGGCGTAAGTTTTACTTCGTAGACACTTAGAGCTCTTTAATCTTCAAGTGAAGCCAGGAAGCCCTGTTGTTGCTGTTGTTATTGGGGATGGGGCCTCACTGTATAGCTCTGCCTGATCTTGAACTCTCAGGGATCTGCCAGCTTCTGCTTCTACCTCTCTGATGCTTGGATTAAAGATGGGTGCCACCATGCCTGCCTTGTTCATTATATTCTTAAATTATTTGAAAATACCATTAGTGAATATCTTTTCAGTGAAGTGAGGATTAGTTATACAAAAGTGTTCTACTTTAGTCTATCAAACCCTGCCAGTGGCATTTCTGTGCGTGGAAACCAGATAACATTTAAACAGCGCCTGGCCTTTCAGGTTTATGGGTGACTGGTGTGGGAAGTAGCTGCCGCCACTTTTCTGTTTTTAATGAGACACAGAAGAGTTCAGAGAGGCCAGATCTTGTTAGCCGGTAGTCCAGGCACATCTCCTTGCAGCAAACCATTGTCCACAGGCCCTTTCACTTGGCTGCCCCTTAGCCTGGGCAAATACAACTGGTCAGTGGTTTCCAGAATCTTTAAAGTGTCTCTTTCTTTCTAATATTTACAATTTCAGCATGAGTCCTGTTGAGCTGTAGCTGAGCATGTCTAGATGAAGTCAGGGGACTCACCCTGTGCTGTGGAGCATGCGCCTTGAGAACATGAAGACAGGAGGTTAGGGATCGCAGGGCGTCTTGGACCTGTGCAGATCACAATAGGAAGCATAGAAGATACAAAATAGATCTATTTTCTCAATAGATAGATAAAGTGAGTATTAAAATGTATGTAGCTTATTTTATTATATAAGTTAATTGCAACCTCACCATAAAGTAACACAAATATGAAAAAGTATTTTCTATAATAAAATATAGAAATGAGAATAATTTGAAGACAACTTTGATTTCCCCAAACGTCTGCTATTTTTTTTTTTTTAAAGGTTTTCATTTTTTGTTTTGGTGTGTGTGTGTGTGTTGCCTGCTTGAAGGCAGAAGAGGGCTTGTTATCCCCTGGAACTGGAGGTTACAGATGGTTGTGAGACACCATGTGGGTGCTGGGAACAGAATCTGGGTCCTCTGCAAGACCAGCAAGTACTCTTTTCCGCTGGGCCCGCCCTCCAGCCCTAACTTCTATATCTGAAAGAAGCTGTGCTCCCTTGCGATGGTGGTGCGAGTTTAAAGAGTTTATACGGAAGTCCTATTTCTTGAAATTTATCTCAGAGAAATAGTGTAACTGCAGCTAAAGCAAGGTGGTGCTGAGACCTCCACCTCAGAGTTTCTGTAATGGCGAGAACTGCGGCTGTAAGTGCCCCTTCATCAGAGAAGCGCATGGTCTTGTGTGCTATCTGACTACACATAAGAGCTTTCAAAAAACTTTGGAAGCTGGAAAATGTCTTTCAGGTTCCTACTAGGACGGCCCATTGTACTCTGCTCACAGCCTTCAACTGCTCTGCTCTTCTAGTGTCCACAATCCCAAAGCCTTCCACAATCCACCCAAAACAACGTGCTCAGGGCTGCCGCGGCAGCCGCCCACTCCTTGCTAGCAGCTTGTGCCTCAGCTACTTTTCGGTTGCTGTGTTAAAACACCACGACCAAGGCAACTCCCAGAAGGGAGGTTTATTGTGTGGGGGCTTATGGGTCCAGAGTCTGTCATTGTCAGGGCAGGGCAGGGTGGCTGCTTGCACAGGCTCAGCAGCAGGAACAGCTGAGAGCTCACATCTCACATCTTGAAAAGCAGAAGATGGGAAGCGCTGAAAGTAAACGTGAACAGGGTACAAGTCTTTAAGCTTTTACAACCCCACCCCCAGCGCCATGTTCTTCCAGCAAGGTTACACCTGCTGAGCCTCACAATCGGGTCACCTGCTAGGAACCAAGAATTTAAATACTAGAGACTGGGATACATCCCAGTCCAGCCACCACACTTACCATATGTAAAAACGACTAGTAGATCACACACTAGCAGTGTGATCTTTATGGAAATCCCTCTGCTAGGGTGGCAACAGTAGGAAGATGTGAGACAGGAGTTGAACATTTGCTATGAGACAGATGTTGGTTGGTCAGGCTGCTGGGTATATACCCTGCCTCAGGCCATCACACACACACACACACACACACACACACACACACACACACACACACACACACACAGCTGTACAGCCTGACGGAACATCTTTCTCCAGCAGACTGCCTGGGACCTTGGACTTGAAGAATGAGCATCTGTCTGGGTAGATGCAACAGTGCAGACAGATGGTGATGTGTGTGTCATGGGATGGGGAAATTACAGTGCTGGTGAGGTACATACACAGTGTGGGATGGGGCATTAGAGTCTTGGGGTGCATTTAATGTGAGCAGCAGTAGGGGGCACGCGGTGGGTGACTGAGTTATGCAGTGGATGGATGGAAGAGCTGTTTCACTTGAAGTACTTTCATCTTTCTGTACCTTTTATCTCGTTGGAAATGCCCTGTTCTCCTGACTGTTGAACAGCTCCAGTTGTCTGACTAGTTAATAAACAAGCAAGAGATTCAGTGTCAAACCGGTATCTGTTTGCATCAGTTTCTTTGTGTTCTCATTACTGTGGTCACCCATTTAGATCAATGATTATTTTTGTCTGGCTGTAAAGTGAATTAATGTCAAAAATTCAAAATTCTTACTCTCAATCCATGGAACCATATTCCTCTTGCTATGGAAGGTTATGCTCGGCATAAGCACATTTCAACACATTTCAACAAAATACAGTCATATTGGTCAGCAAACAAGTTTGACTGTTAGAGAAAAGAATTTGGAATCCAAAATAGCTGCCAGAAGTGCTTTGGCTCATCTGTTTTAAATATTCTTGATGTGAGGAATGAAGACTACATGATAAATTCTGTTTATTGCTTTTTTTTCTGAAAAGTATCCAGGGTAGAAGGTTAGGGAACATGGCCGTCTGGGGCAGATAACACATGCTGTGAGGGCTCGCGGTGACTGTGACGTGCTGCTCTGTGATGGCTCCCTGCTGAAGGCAGTAGCTACTGGCCATTCCGTTGGGCCTTATTTGAGCTTTCATAAGGAGGCACACATAGGAGCATTTCTCAAATGTGCTTTTTAATATCCAAGAACTGTGTTTTGGCATAATTGCTCTCTTTTTTTATCCTGTATGTTTTATGCATTTACAAACAGTCTGGAAAGGGCCCATGTAGTTTACGAGGCTCCAAAGGCTCCGAAGGCACACAGGATGCAGAAGCAGTGAAGCCTCTCCCTTGTGATTCTCAGTGCCAGTAAGGAGGAAGATGAACTGTGGATGCTGACAAGTACCTTGACTCTCCCTGCTGCCTCTGTTGGATTCTATGGGGGTGACATTTCTGCTCTGAGTGTCATTGTCAATATATTCAAATAATTGTTGATGCATTCACCTCAAACCCACGATGAAGACTGAGCTAAGCATTCTGTGAAGTAGCTCCCCCTCAACCTAACCCCCTCACCCCTCGCCAGCAGGGCATCTGTCCAGAGAGATCGCTGTTGCCCCTTAGTCCTGACACATCAGAAGCCTGCTGTAACCTGTGGGAGGGCTACTGAGCATTTCTCATAATTTATCTGTATTAACAGCATCTCCAGCTAAACAAAACAAAACAGCTGTAATTTTAAAATACAGGACAGCCCTTCTGTAGCTGGAAAGCTTGGCTAGCTAGGCTGCAGGAAGGCACCTTGGGCTTTGCCCATACTCATCTGGCACCCCTAAATGGTAGTAGGCACAGACCCCCATTTGATAAAAGGCCTGTGTGCACAGGTGGAGCAGCCCTCATCCAAAGCTTGGGACCAGCACTGTTTCACATCTCAGCTTTCCTTGGACTCTGGCTATGTGACTAACCTTTTACCAGTTGTGCATTGCTAACCGAGTGCCAGCCTGTGCCTGGGCATTGCCTTTCGTTTGGCACCACCTGCCTTTGCTTTGCCAGTTTATTTCATTAAACATTTGCCAGTCACCTGTGATAGAAACCCTGCCTTTCATAAGCCTAAGGTCATGACCTAAAGTAAAAAAACAGTTTGCTTAATTGTCTTGCATTCCCTCTAGGGCCATGTAGAAAATGTCTTCGCAAGTAAGCCTCCCTTTGGGGTTAGTTTTCATAAAAGTGGGGTTCTTTGATTTTGCCAGTCATTCTCCTCTGGTAGTCTCATGCCCTGTAGCTTCTGAACCCTCATGCCAGGTTGCCTGGATGGCAGGGTGGGCTGGTCTGCAGTGTTGGAGAGGCTTATGATAAAGAGGTCTTGTTATTTCCTTTATGTGTCGGGGTGTCTTGCTTGCATGTGTGTCTGTGTGTGCCTGGTGTCCACTTTGATAACTCCTCTAGTGCTAGAAGTCTTGTGGGCTGCCACATGGGTGATCAGAATTAAACTGAGGTCCTCTGAAAGAGTAGCCAGTATTCTTAACCCATCCTCTTACCTACTGAGCCATCTTTTCAGTGTCCTACTCAGTGTTCTTGATTGCAAAATCTCTGGACCTTTAAACTTAGGGAAAGAATTTATAGAGAAATACCAGTTTTTGCCACAGTGACCCCCACAGGTTGGTCTCTGTGGTTAAAGCCAGAGCTTGCTTAGGCTGTCTGTGGACTCATCCCGCAGTGGCTCCTCTGGCTATGAGGAGAGAATCCCTTTGCTGGGCAGCCATGGGGAGACATCCCCAGGCCAGATGAGTGCTTTCTACTGCTGGGCCTTGGGGATCTTGAGGCTGTGCTGTTGGTGTGCAAGCGTTGCCTGCCTTTGGAGAGGAAGCGGTCCTTTCATCAGAGTCCTAAAAGGACCTTTGATCAAAAGGAACTAGGCACCGCTACAGATAAAGAGAGCTCACAGTGTTTGGGGCATTGCGTTTCCATCAGGAAGTGCAGATGTGTTAGTGCTCACTGAAGCAAAGCTTTCTGGAAGGATAAGAAAAAAACATTAGTTTATATTCTGTTTAAGACAGTTCAGCCACCAAAAAATAGGAAGAATTGTTGATCTGATTTTTTTATTTTGTTCTGACTTTTAAAAAAATATGGATTATATATATTTAAAGTATATTTACCTAAATATACCTCAATGATTTATTGGTTTTTGGGCTTTTGAGACTGTCCAATGAACCCAGAAAAAAATCCCAAATGTCCATCAGCAGGAGAATGGATCATTAAATTGATAGTACAGTTTGTATATTGTATATATATCATACAGAGGGTTAGTTTAGGGATGTACGGAAGAGCTCGGATGCATGGTGAGGGAATTCTGGTGTCCAGAGAAGCTGGGTGCACAGTAGAATGTACAGAGTAAAACTCATCATGATGTTGAAGAACAGGCAGAGCAGCACTGCTGAGAGCGGCTTGGTAGTACCTGCTATGCTAAGTATTCTCACAGGAGAATATGACCAAGCACTGCCAGGTCCAAGCCACCCTTGACAAACACGTAGCCAAGGATGCTTGACTGAGCCCCAAGTTGAGATCAATTTTACTCCTGGAGCAGTAGGAAACGAAAAACACATTTGATATAATAATACAGTCTTTCCATGCAGACTACCGAGGCACAAAATGAATACTAAGTGATAGCTCTGTGCAACAACATGGATAAACTGCACTAACCTAACTGCACAGAGGGTGTGCACTTAGGTGCGCAAGCATGATGCTTAACAGTGAGCATTTGCAGGAAAGTGGTTGGCTTTGGAACCTCCATTGCCTTCTCTGCACAGTCCCTTGTCTGTCTTTTGAGTCCTGCAGTAATCTGCAGCCTCTATGACTTCAGGATTGTGTCTTGCCCAGGATGCAGTTCACAACCCTTCTCCTATCTTCCAGCTCTCACATTGTTTTCTAGCCCTCTTCCCCGTGATCCCCGAGTCTTAGAAGATGTGATGTAAGTGCCTTCTTATGGCTGAGGAACATTGATTTTTCTTTTTTTTCTTTTTGGTTTTCAATTTTTCTCAGTATTTCTTTTTTTCTTTTTATAATAACACATTTTTATTGAAAAATAAAATAATTCATATTACACCTCATTTTCTATCCCATCCCATGCATCCTCCCGTGCATCCTCCCATTCCTCCCTCCCTCCCACTTTCACCCCAATCCCCCTTCCCTATGACTGTGGCTGTAGGGGACCTCCTCCCCCTGAATATGGTATCAAGTCTCTTCTTGGTAGTCCACTATCCTTCTTCCGAGTGCCATCGGGCCTCCCCAACAAAGGGACATGGCCAAATATGGGGCACCAGAGATCCTGTGAGAGTCAGTCCCCAGTCTCCACTTAACTGTGGAGAATGTTCTGTCCGTTGGCTAGATCTGGGCAGGGGTGGAACATTGATTTTTCATTCATTCTCAGTATCTTATGTAGCCACGAGTCTCTGTATTCACTTCTGTTCACAGGAAACGTAGTCTAGAATGTTTTCATTTTTAATACTTTTTTCAATTTTATTTGGTCTGTATTCGTCTTTTGCCTTCGTGCATGTCAGTCTGTGCACCATGTGCATGCCTGGTGCCAAGGCAATTAGGAGAGAGCATCAGATCTCTTGGAACTAGAGTTACAGATCCTCGTGTGCTGCCACGAGGATGCTGGGAACTGAGCCTTGGTCTCATGGAAGAGCACTTGGCGCTCGCTCTGTATCACCATCCGCCTCTGCTTCGCCAGGCTGCGATCACAGGCTAGAAGCACTAGCCCAGAGTGTGCTATGTTCTCACTGGAGCAGAAAGCACCTGGGTTTTATAGCTTTTCTTAATGCAGGAAACCTAAGTGGTTTTAAACTTTGTAACTGTCTTGGAATATGACTTGTGGACCAAGAGGATTGCTGTGATTCGCTAACAGTCCTTTAGTCCATGAGATGAGCTACTGTTAGTAGCACCTTTTTCTTGCCTGGGCCTGATGTGTGGATGTGTATTGAGAGACTATCCTAGACTTCCTGGAATTTCCAGTGACTCTGGCATTTGTTGCTGAATGTCAGTGTCACTGTAGTGTTTATTTTAACCTGAAATTCCCGGAGCTTTCTTGTCACAGTAACCTGTGCGGTGGGTTTCCGGGCTGTGGGAAGAGTGTGTCTAACCTTGGGAGGGGGTGAGGATGTGCATACTGGGCAGGCCAGGTGGGTTTATGCACACTGGAGTATCCAGCGCAAAACACGTGTTTTCAGTGTTCCACACGAGTCAGTGAGCACCGTGTCTGATGTGCCTGCCTCTGTGGGGCACTATGCTAAAGTGAGCGGTGGTCAGGGAAAATGAGGGCTTAGCTTTATGAATGTGAATACTCTATAATGCTACCTTAATCTATGTATTCCATGAGCTGACCAATGTGTGCTTTTATCCCCTAAGAAACTATTTTCTAATTTGTAAATAATAAAAGAATTTAGTTGAATTTTGCAACAGTAGTCTTGTGGTGAGGCATGTGGTGGAGCATAGAAGGGTCCCGTTGTTCTGTAGGCTTTCCTGAAAGTTTGTAGTCGGGTGCCTGAGGAAGCCTTCTGTGGTGACTAATGGTGGCTTTGGAACCTCCATTGCCTTCTCTGCCTCTGACCCATCCGAGAAGCCATGTTACTTTGCCATCTCTTAGGTTTTGTGTTTATTTCTTGGTCCACAGGCTTCCGTGGCTTCTTAGCTAAGCTGCCGAGAGCAACAGACTAACACGATGAGCAAAGTGATGAGGCGCTGTGTGGATCTTGGCTCTGCCCTAACTCTAGTCTCAGGCAGTTTTATTTGTAAACTACTTCAGCAGGAAATGCTTGCCCCAGGGAGTACGTGGACCCACATACATCGGTGCTCATCACAACTCCTGGGTCTTAGAAGGACCAAGAGATTGCTGCAAGGGAGGAAAGACAGGGCGCTGTGTTCCACCCAAAGTGCTAGCTTTGCAAATACCAGCTTAAGTTGAGAGGAAAATGGAAATTGAGCTTTATGTTGACACACATCAGAGCAAATGGTTGTGTTTCCTTGTTTCCTTGAATAATTTACAGGCTGGGTGTATTCTTATGGGTTGTCACAGTGGAAGGCTGGCCAAGCGCTACTAAGACAGTAGTGGAGCCCAGTGAGGGTGATGGTGCCTGAACCCGAGCAGCAGGCTCCACCTGGAGCTGCCCCGTTAGTTTCTGGAGTAAATTTATGTTACGTGAACTCCTGGGGATGAAGGGCACCCATCTGTGTGCAGGGAGTCTGCTAGCAGTGATTATTGAGGAGGGATTATTAGTGTGGCTGTAGCACGTAAACACCTTTTATAACATATCTCAAACCTAATTTAATAGCAATTAAAACCAAGTTATAATTTCAACACGTTGTGCCTGTTATAATGTGTACTACCGGAACCATGGTGGTGCCAACATGCCTAATAAAAGTGTGGTCGTATTTCCGGACACTGGGCAGCCTGGCTCTGTAGCGGCCTTCTACATGTATCTGTTTGAAATTGAGCAGGTAATTTGTATTTTTAGTCCTTAAAGTTTCTTTGTATGAAGAAATGTGACTTTCGGATGAATGTTGTCCATCTTTTGTAAAGTGACCATCCCAGTGGCTGTCAGAGGGACCCTCTCACTGGGAGGGAGTTAGTGCTCCTTTTGGAGGCTCATTTTTTTTAACCATTCATTTAACCCTTTGAAAACGATCCTGTGGCATGCTGGTTGCTACTGTAGGAAGAGTCAAACAGGCCTGGAGGAGTTGGAAGCTCTAGGCTCTCAGTCGGTGGCCGCCGTCAGAACAGGGATAAAATTAATGTCCTTGCTGTCTGGTCCCCACACCCTACACATGTTGCTACTGCTGTACCATGCAAGCTGTGAACATGCTACACAGACTTCAGGCATACTTTATAAACCGGTGAGAATGGCACACTCTGGAACGCCTGCTAGGCGTAGGTTGTAAATTTTAGTTTTAGGCATTGAACTGTAGCCTGTCCAGCTACATACAGGCCAGCATACAGAAGGGCGGCAGGGTTTTAAACAATGGGAGGCACTTTGCCAGGCGTGATTAGAGAAATCAGGAAGTTGTACGCTCTGCCAGCAGGTGCAGTAGTGTTTCTGGAAGGCATCCTAGGGGATGTGGCCGAAACTGATGTAACTCAATGCGTAACTGGTGACAAGCTCTCTGCTGAGTGCTGTCACAGGTGTGGCTACCTGGCCATTCCTCAGCATGCTGGGAGTTCAGAGTTGCCCTTGGTAGCCTCTTAACTTTTTCCAGATCCCATGGCCACAGGGGCAGAACCATTACTCAGAAATATGACTTCTTCCATAAACACGTCATCTCATTCACTTGGGCCTGCCTCCACCCTGTCCTGGGCATGGTTGGCTGAAGAAAGGGTACATCCCTTTGTTTTTTTTACCTTGAAGTGCTGTAGGCCACGTTGCCCAGGCCCGTGTTGCTGCTGCTGGCCAGATGGAAATGCTGTCCTTTGCACCTGCAGTTGTTGGCAGTTCAGAAACACTTGGGTTTCCCCACCAGTCTGGAAAGAACAGCAGCCCTGGCCTTGC
This sequence comes from Acomys minous, assembly GCF_964271855.1. Lineage (NCBI taxonomy): Eukaryota > Metazoa > Chordata > Mammalia > Rodentia > Muridae > Acomys > Acomys minous. The sequence goes on along the minus strand of NC_140490.1, from coordinate 52,274,255 downwards.
GGTTCATGTCGAGTGTCCCTGTCGAACAGTGGCCTCTCCCTTTCACAGGTGAGCCCTGAGCAGCGTCTAGTATTGAACCAACCCCGAGACCTGAGTTCAGAAGTGACCCGAGTGCATGACTCCCATTGCTGAGTGCTTAGCAGTTTGGCTGCTTCTACATGGTTTGGAATAAGTATCTGGTGGTGTTTTGCCTGTAGGCATGTCTAGGCTTTCCTTTAGCCAGCCACCTCCATGTGGCCAATTCTTTAACCTCCCTTGAAGGTCCTGAGGTTTAGTTAGGTACCAGGGGACTCCACGATAGAGCAAACGGGCCTTAGCAGAGTGTGAGGCTAGCTATGGGAGCATCTCTCATTGCTGTTCGCGAACACAGCATATTCTAGAGGTCTCCAAGCTGACATTTTAGATAAAGAAAGAAACTACCTCTTAGTGACCAGAGGATCATTAGGATTGAGAGGAAATGGTTTCTATCTTCAGGAGTCCAGTTCTCTCCAAGCACACTGCCTTTCCTGTCCCTCAACTGCCATCATCTTCCATCAGAGCTTACATTTTTATTTCTTATTGTAATCAAGTCTTTGTGATTCCTAGGCTATTTATACACAGGCAAAGCCAGCCTGGTGTTAATGGTGTCTCAGTAGACTATTTGGAAATCTGATGTTAAGGTCTATGTTGCAATATTTGTTTTTTAAATATTTCTGTGTAGGCTGCATATGATAAGCCACACATATAATGCCAATTTTTTGGCAGTCTTAGGCAAGTTTGAGGTCACCATGGGCTACAGAGTAAGTTTCTGTCTCAGTAAACCAAACCAAACCAAAGTTAAAAGAAAAAACAAAAAAGTGTTGCTCCAGTTCATTTCAACAGCTTTAGGGACCGAAACCAGATATCTTGCTTTTAACATTATTTAGGAAAAGTAGTCCTCTGTGTTTGTGGACTGACATTAACTCGTTTTGTGACATGTTTAGTATCAGGCCCTCCCTCCCTTTTTTTCCGCTTCTCTCACTGATAAACTTACTCTTTCCTGGCAACGTTGAGCTGTTTTAGTGAATGTGCTTTATTTTTCTAGCTTGCATTTATTTGGGATTTCACTAATTCCTACTTTGTATTGAGGAAATGTTTCTTTGTGACATTTTGCTTTTTTGAGATGACACTTACAGAATTGGAATTTGATGATCTGGTTTGTAGCATTAAATGAAGATGGAAAGCCAGGAAGTTTTCACCACAGGATGCTTGGGCCTGGGTGTTGTTGGCTCTGGCAGGCACTGTGCCCTAGACGAGGTCAGTAGACTTGTTGCTGTGTGTAGGGCCAGCTCCGCCTGGGACTCAGCCTGTCAGGGGTGCTTATCTATCACCTCAGCAAGAACAAACCATGCTGAGGCTTCCAGTGTCACTACGTACACTGTCTGTGTGCTACATGTTAAGCATTTATACCCTCCCTTGGGAATGAGGAGAGCATTGAGGTCTGCCATTCTTAGGCACTGGGAAGATTAAGGCTGACAGCAGCGAGCTGGCAGGGGGAGCCTGGCAGCTGGCTCTGCTGGGCACATTGCTCCCAGTGGCCTTTGTTTCTGGGCTTTGTTTGGTTCTTCCATCCCCCATCCTACCCCTGGATCTCCCTTTTCTCAGTCTGCTCCTAGTGAGACTGACATGATAAGCTGATTCTCTCACTAATATGTTTTAATAGTCTGCTTATACTTATTCCTCTTTGTGGTTATGTCACAACTTAATGCTTAATGAAAAACTTAAGTAATTTTTTTTAAAGAAATAATTAAATAATAAAATACTGCCAAGGAAGCTAGCTTCTCTCTTTGGTTTATCCCGTCCAGTAAGTACCACTTAAAATGTATGGTTTATGGTGTTTTCTTAGAAGTAAATAAATGAATAAAATTTGAGACCAGTTAGGCTACCCTGGAACTGACTCACACTTGTGATCCGTCTGCTTCACCTTCGAGAGTGTTGGGACTACCCCATGTGCGTCCACATCTGCCTGTTCTTTTATTTCTGTTTTCACTTTATGTATGAATGTATGTGTATAAACAAACAGATACGCTGTGCTTATAGGTCAAATATAACTGTGGCGTGTGTATGTCTCTGTGTTTGTGTGTGTGTTTTATATTTAATGGGGAAGAAACCTATCTAGCTGCAGTTGTGTGTGAGGGTGCACATTCAAGCTACTCGTTCTGTCTAGGCCAAGAGGAGTTGTGAGAAAGGGTGGTACATGAGTGGATATTGCTAAAATTGTTAAGAGGGATGGATGCCTTTGTTGTTGTTGTTGTTGTTTAACTTTTGTACAATCTCAGCCAGCTGCTTTTCCCCCATAATGGCCCTCTCTTGCAGCTGTGCTGCAGCGTCCTGGGGGAGAGCCCTGTGGCTTTCTGAAAGACTGTCCTTTCATATGTGCTGGCCCGGATGAGGTGTAGGAGGAAGCGAAGTGGCTGGTTTCAGAATGATTTTAAGCCCAGTGTGGGGACTTTCCAAGCAAGAGAAGGTGCACTGAGGGGCGGTCACCCTGTAGAGCAGCTGGCACTGCTGAAGCAAGCAGGCCTCTAGGCTGAGAACAGGGCTTGCAAACTTCCGACTCTGGTGTGAGCATAGCCTGGGATGGATAAAGAAAGAAAGGTCTTTCGAGTGGAATGAGAACTGGGCTTTATCTGTGAAAGAATGTGCTCTTCCAGTTTACGTTCACTTACTGCAGACATGGGCCCAAGGAAGGATGTGCTGCTCCCTTAAAGCACGAGGAGTGTGTGAAGGACCGCAGGTGGCCTTGTGTAGAGCACTGTCACCTTCAAGAATTTCCTTCTTAGGATATGAACATCTTTTTATAAGATGCCCATTGGATATGATGTAAGTACAGTTATCAGGGCCCGGGCATTATTTGATCCGTTTAAAAAGCTAGCGTTTCTGAAGATGGTGGCAGGTGCTAATATTCATGTGTGTCTCCTGTGACACATTGCTTATCTCAGGAATGAGAACTACCATTCAAAAGGAACATAAGATGTCTTTCTTGGTCAAGAGCCTCAGATCATCGACTTGCTTACTGTACTGTGCTGCTTCAGCTTGCTCTCTCCCCTTTGTTCCTCCCAATAGAGTCACTCAGTGACTGTTTCTGCCCTCATAGCAACCAGTGCTATGCTAAATAGTCAGTGATGCTGAAATGGCTGGGACTGTTGTCCCAATAAGACCTGGGCTCAACCATCTACCATATAAGTGGAGTGGGACAAAAATTGTGAAAAATTTGTGGTTTTGTTATTAGAAAAGCTATGCACTTTCTGTAGCTGGACTAAATGCCTTTATACTTTACAGGTGTAAAGATTTATTATACTTTAAACTATGTGTATGTGTGTATGTCTCTGTGGGTATGTGCATGAGTGTGCAGGGGCCCAAGGAGGCCAGAGCTGTCACTTGTGCTGGCGCTGGGTTTGTAGATGGTTGTGAACCTCCTGACATAGATGCTAGGAACTGACCTCAGGTCTTCTGTAAGAATATTCTGTGCTCTGAACCACTGGACCGGTCTCCAGCACCCACTCCACAGCTGACTTTCCTTCACACCAGAAGGAGGTCTGTGCAGCTGCTTTAACCCTAGAGGTGGGGAGGGTGGCAGTGTCTGCAGTGGCCTATTTCTCTAGTTAATTTGGTGCTTCAGGACTATGTGTGAGAGGCAAGGTAGATATAGTTAGTGATCGCCCAGTGTGGTGTGTGCACAGGAGTGTTTTGTCTAGCCAAGTTGTACTTGTTCTTTTTGTTTTTGTTTGTTTGTTTGTTTTTGAGTCAGGGTTTCTCTGTGGAGCCTTGGCTGTCCTGGACTCACTTTGTGGACCAGGCTGGCCTTGAACTCAGAGATCTGCCTGCCTCTGCCTTTCAAGTGCTGGCATTAAAGGCGTGTGCCACCACTGCCTGGCGTTGTACTTGTTCTTTAAAAATTGTATTCTTAGCGTCAGTTTCCAGCTCTTTTGAGAGTTGGGTTTCCTGTCACCAGGTTTGTGAAAAGTCAGAGCAACAGCAGGTAGATTCGAATAGTGAGAAGAACAGGATCATCGTAAGGGAAGCACCACGCGCTGCTAGGCTGCTTGGTGCTCTGTGCTCCAGCCTGGCCTGTCTCTCCTGAGGCAGGAGACCAGCAGAGGAGCCCAAAGCCTTGAGCACTGCTCCACGGGTTACACAGGGCAGAACCAGGGCTTGAGTGAAGCCAGGGAGGCAGTGGGGGTGCTGTGGCTGAAGGTGGTGCATCTTGAGCTGATGCAAAGGCAGGAGAGAAAAGAACAGCGTGCTTTCCTGTCAACTGTATCAGCTCCCTGCAGAGCTGAAGGCCTTGGAACATAGGAAAGAAACCACTCCAGCTTCCAGTTTCAGCACCAGCACAGTTCAGACGAGCATCTCGACATCAGCACCGTGCTTGGCGGCTGTTTAAGGGCAGCATTAATTTCTTCCTGATCAAGATTCTTAGCACAACCGTAATATTGAGGAGGTGTGCGTTTTCACTGACTGTGCAGAAGTGTGAGCTCCCAATGGTGAGTGCCAGAAAAATGGGTCATCTTGCCTTTCCTTGTGTCAAGTAGAGATAACTGCACTTGAAAGCTAATAGCGCCCGTGCCCTCGCAGCCAATAGCTCTCAGCGGTGTATAAAAAGTGCCTACTCTGCATTCATTTACTTTAATCTATCAATTTTGGTGGCAGTTTGATGTGTTCTGTAGTGTTACGCTTGGACCAACCATTTGCCCAAGGACCCTGTAAATAGCTAGTTTGATATGAGGGTTCACGCTTTAGGAAGTATAGCGCCCTTTCCTCCCTCTTGGGCAGATGTAGAAGAACTTATACTGTGTCCATCTGTGCTCAAGGAAGAAGATCTGGAAGATCACATACTCACAAGAATCATGGACATTCATGACCAAGTCATACAACAATAACTGCTAATGCTTGTAGTTCATGAATGTTTGCTTATATAGCTAGCTGCGTGTGCCTAGACATAAACATTTACACGCATTGTATGAGTGTAAGTGTGTAAAATGCCCAGCACAGCTGACATGGTACAGCATGTGCTTTTGTGCTGCCCCCGCCACCCCACAATGTCATCCGTGACTAGTTTCAGTGTCACTACGATGACTGCACTGTGCTGTCACATGACCACTGTAACTGCTTGTAACTAGATGATTTCTATTGTACTGCTTGGTACTGTGGAACCTTTGTCATTTTCTCCTTTTATAGTTAACAAGTGTGATTTACTCTAGTGCATTTTTTATTTAAAAAACATATTTTTTTCTTTTTCATTAGAAGTTGGGGCATTTGGAGCTGGGATGTGATTCCTGGTAGAGCGCGCACATGCGCAGTCCCAGAATCAGTCTGCAGCATCCATGGAGTCTGAACATTGCTTCTGAGAATCTAAGTCAAGATTGTTCATTCCATTTTTATATCTATTTTGTAGCAATTTCAAGGAAAAGTTATTATTTCAAATACTAGATTTAGGAATGTGTCTATTTTCCTTCAGTAGAGTTGGCAGTGGCCCCCAGGGCCTTCTGCATTCTAGGCAGGCGCTGTACTAGGCTGCATCTCCAGCGGAACCCCATCCTTATTTGCCCCTCTCTTTACATTTCATTCTCTTTTTCACGATCTTGTCTTTCTCCTGGGCCTGCTGTGTAGGGCAGGATGGGATTTCTGCAGTGCTTGCTACCTCCTAGGAAGCTGCAACATTTACTAATTATATAAATCAGTATAGTATCATATTTACAGTGAACACTGATAACCAAGGTTACACTGTGCTATGGAAAATCTATTTGATAAATCTGGAAAGAAAAGAGAAGAAGGACAATTAGAATAATTGGTTCTGGGCTAGAGATGTGGCTCAGTTGGTAAAGTGCCTATCATGCAAGCATGAGGACCCAGGGCCGTGCAGAAGAGCTAGGCATGATAAGGCGGCAGGCGGGCTCTTTGGATCTCATTGGCCAGTCAGCCTAGCCAGTGACGGAGCTCCTGGTTCAGTCAGACTTGTCTCAGATAAGATGGAGAGCCATGGAAGATACGTTATATCTGGCCTCCACATGCACAGTCATATAGTGTATACCCACGCACACACACGTGCACGCACGCACACATACAGTTATCTCTTTGACAAGTATTATTTATAAATAACACTGCCTCTGTATAGCCAATAAATCTCAAACCCATTGTCCTCCTGTCTCAGCCTTAGAAGTGCTGGGATTGTTGTTTCTAATTAAAGTAAAAAATCTGTGTGTTACATCTGAGGAGTTGCCACAAATCAGAAGACACAGCATACAATATATATATATAGAACATGTAGTGTGGAGGGAGGTCTGGGGAGATGGCTTACAGGTTAAGAGCACTGGCTGCTCTTCAGAGGATGTGGGTTCTAATCCCAGCACCCGTACGGTAGCTCACAACCATCTAGTCTTCGGGAATCTGATGCCCTCTTCTGGCCGTCACAGGTAATGAATGCATGCTCAGAATGTATAGGCATGCATACAGGCAAAGCACATATAATGAAAAGTAAATTAAACATGTAGTGTGAAGGACAAATAATCACTAATTCTTTTATTTAAATATTTGATTTCTGGACTGGACTTTTTTTTAATGCTATTAAATCTCAGAGTATAAATTCAGTTATTTCTATCAACATCCTAGATGTTAGGCTGGAGATTTTACTGCTATAATTACAAAGCTTTTCTGTGCCTATAAAACAAGTTATTCAAAGTTAGCAAAATGATTAAAATCAATGTGTCTAGTTCATAAAGCCCAAGACAAGACAAGTGTCCTCTAGGCCACTACTGTTTGTAAGCGGGCACAGCAAGCCATGGATGGGGCTGTGCGTCTTTGTACTGCCCTGGGGATTGGTCCTGGAAAGGTGACTGGTTACTGGCACCTTGTTACACACTGATTGCTGAAGCCACATGCAGGACTAAGAAGACTGGAGCTGTTTCAGGAATGTATTACCCCTGCTACAGTGGAGAGCTCTACACCCACGTGCCTGCAGACACCCTATGTAGTTGTACACACACACACACACACACACACACACACACACACACACACACACACACACTTTTTAAAGGGGATATGAAGGTAGGAGGGGAGGGACCCAGGACTTGGAGGGTGGTAGTGAAGGGTGGATTTGATCAAAATAAGGCCTTTTTTTTTTTTTAATTTGCAAGGAAAAAAAATGAAGACATTTGAATGCATATTGCGGAGTGGAGGAAAGAAACCGATATGAGACAGCTGCATACTGTGCGAATCCAGCTATGTGGCGTTTAGGAACAGGTAGCCTGTGGAGATAGTAAACATGAGGTTGTGGAGAGGGGGAGAGACATGGGTGTGCACAGAGGAGGCTAAGGTGTGAAGCTGTTCTGTATAGTGGATACCAGTGCTGCCTCAGCGGCAGTGTAGCAGAACCTTTGTCACCATCCATAGATTCCATCGGGAAGGAATGTGAGTATAAATTCTGGGTTTGATGAAGTGGACACTTTAGTTCAGGTCCTTTGATTGGCAGCTGATCCACTGGATGGGGGGCTGGGTGTCTAGATGCTGATAAACAGAGGGAGTTGTGATGTGTGTGTGTGTGTGTGTGTGTGTGTGTGTGTGTGTGTGTGTGTTTGTTTAAGAACTCTGCTTTCCAAATGAAAATTTCTGTCAACCTGAGACTGCTCTAAAAATAAAAGTATTCATAACGGATTCATATTTTGATGAATTTTTGATTTCTGGATCTGGGATACTTAGCCTGCTAGTGTTAAAATAATACTGACTTTAGTGAGGATCAATACTCTCATAGTTCAAAGTTATACAGTGAGTGCAGTTCATGTCTTGGGCGTATTCTTTATGTAGATCTGGAAATGATTTGTCATGACTTACTATGTGTTTTATTTTGAAGTAGTTAGGACTTCTTATTGTTGCTTTGCTCTGTCTGTGCAGTGAGTATATGCTGTGGATATGTATATTTCTGATGTCAAGGCACTACGGTGATATTTTCATCATTATGTATATTTTAAGTAAGTCTACGAATGTAGCTGTTTTTATAGTTAATGAAATGCAAGTAGATTTAAAGTATTAATTTTATGTACTTTTATCACTGACATGTAATCAGGAGAGCTACTGTCACTTGGAAGACAAGGATTCATTGCCAAGGAGAGTGCTGCATACTTGAGCCCATTGGTAGTCCATCCTCTTTAAAAAACAAGTCCTACTCACTGGGCGTGGTGGCACACACCTTTAATCCTAGCACTCCGGAGGCAGAGATAGACGGATCTCTGTGAATTCAAGGCCAGCCTGGTCTACAAAGGGAGTCCAGACCATCTAAGGTTACACAGAGAAACCTTGCCTTGAAAAACCAAAACAACAACAACAAAACAAGAAACAAAACAAAACAAGGTCTCACTCTTGTCCTTGCCACATAGTCTGTGCTCTAGAAGATGGCCTTGCGTTGCTGCTCATCTGTACGTCCCACAATCCAGTGAGAGGACTTGAGGTTAGCTCAGGTTTTCTTCTCTTGCTGTTATCAAAGGCTTGCAGGTAGCAGGTGCACAGGACAGCATGGCTGCTGCTTCACCAGCAGCGGTAGGCTTCATGCCCTGGATGCCCCTCCATCCCCCCATCCCCCCATCCCCCATCCCCCAGGATCAGTAGCATTTCCAAGTGTGCCCAGGCTTGTTCAGGGTGGTTTTCTGTTGAGTATATGCTAATACAACCCTTTCTGGGTTGGTTAGAAGGAGGAATAGAAATGTTAATTGGGGAGAGGCGGGTAGGAGGAATGGGAAGAGTTTAAAGTTCCTGGATTCCTGAAGCCAGCTTGTTGAATCATCCCAGACAGAATCTTGAAAGTCAGATAACTTACGTCTGTTTCAGCCTTCACCTTTGTCCCTTGGAGGATCATAAGCATAGATTCAAAATATGAGGTCACTGTAAATAAAAAATGCCACTGAGAGCACAGGCTAGTGCCAACGCTGCCAGAGACTTGGAAAATGTGTCCAGTTTGTCCGTATTCACATCTGAATACAATATTTAGTGGGAATACTGAAAATGTAGTTTGCTTTAAATACCATTCACCAGTCAGTCATGTGCTCAGAGAAACTGAAAAAGTCGAGAGAAGGTTTCAAAAGCGTAGATGATATCAGTTACATTGCAGGGCTACGCCTAAGTTGCCTGTCTCTTTTGAAGTTGACTTATAAATAAAATCCAGAATTATTGATCTTATAGTTGAAAGGAAAGCTGCAAAACATTCATTAATTTTTTTTCACATTTCTGATGATAGGGTTATACCAGTGAATAAAAGCCAGCATTTGCCCTTAAAGTCTAGCTTGGAAGATAGTTTCTGAACAAATACCTGTTTCTAGGTGTTGAGTACTGGAAATAGAGCCTTTGGGTAAGAGCTGGATAGTCAGTCCGTGTGCAGGACAGGCTGGGCACGCAGGACAGGTTTCTCCAGCTCCGTGTGGTGGCTGCTGCTGGGACTAGTGAGTGACACAGGCCACACTGAGGGGACTTGTTTCCTAGTATGCATGTGGTACGTGTGCGTTTAATAGCCCTTTCTGCAGCCAGCAGCTGTTCAAGTTACGCAGACATTCCAAGCCTCAGCCTCAGTTTTTGGGGGGCATGTGGTAGGAGTCCGGATATTGGAAGCAAAACTGTTAGTAATTTAGGTGAGTTTTGATCCAGTTGTGTCACTGTGTTATCTGAACTAATACACACTTGGCACGGGACCCAGGGTAAAGGTCTGCATAGATCCCTTCCTCACACTGCATAGATCCCTTCGCCCCTTCTCTCATGTGTCTTGCTTTGAACGTGAACGTTAGAAATGCCATCTTCCTTCCCTTTGGTTTCCCTGGCATCCTGTTCCATTTCTAGTGGTTACACTTTGCTCTGTCTCTTGATTCTGTGGTGATCTGATGCCTTTGGTCACTCAGTATCCTCTGGAGTGCTGGAAGGCCAGGCTGGGCTTCCGCTACTTGAGATGCAGCTTCCATGGCCTCGAGTGACCCTCCTATCTGTCCCCAGGCATCAGAGTGCCCAGCACATTGATAGGACTTAATAAATGCTTGTGGAATAATTAAATGAAATTTTGTTTTCTGTTTTATTTTTATAAATTGTGTGTGCGCGCGCATGTACATGCTCGTATGAGTATTTAAATGAACTATTCTGTTGTATTGATTTCCCTGTATGTACTACAGCTTGTTTTCCCTTAGGAAAATATGCTTTTTAGATGTTATTAAACCTACCATTTAAACTTGCCTTATGCTTTTTCAGTTCCAATCCTTATTTTGAGAGAACCAAATATTTAATAACAATGGATAGAAATTGATTTTTTTGTTGTAATATATGGATTGAAACATACTCTAATGTGACCACTAGCTACCTGTCAGTTACTAATATGATAGTGCAGATGGGGACCCTGCCACTTGCTTCTGTAACCATACAAAGTGGGTACCACTGTTGCCTCTTTAAATATGCATCCAGGACATATACTTGAAACAGCTTAAATACAAAGTGTTATTAAAGCTAGAGGGGTTTCTGATCAGTTTATGATTTCTGTGGGATTCTTACTAGATAGCTGACTGGTTGTTTCAAAAAGCAACTAAAAACCAACTTGACTTTTCTGAACAAATGCTAGTCTCCAAAAGAGGCAGTGTATATTGGATATGGTTGGTTAGGGATCATTATAACCGACAGGCAGGGTCTCTTGTCTCCTTCTCTGTAGCCAGATTGTAGGCCAGCTAAAATCTTGAAGCCAGATACAAAGGGTTTTGCTGAGGTACTGGATTGGGAATTGGGACTCAGCAAATTGCAATCATCTTATGTAAGTGGTCAGACAAATGGATTTTAAAACTCCGATTTTCTGAAGTTCAGAAAGGTGTTCAGAAACACAGAGCGAGGAATGCACAACTGTTACTTTAAGAAGGAAATTAAGTCTGGAGGGAAAGCAGCCTGTTCTGACTGCTGACATTTGTGGCCTCCTTTCATTTGCGTAAGAGGTGGACTGGCTTCTCTCTGGCTGCGTTGCCATGGAGAGGTAGTGGGGGAGGACTCCCAGGACTGCAGCCTGCCAGCCAGTGAGCCACAGAGCTGCTTCTCAGTGTGACGTGAAGGGGCTGGGAGCTCAGGTGTGCCAGCACACAGATAATGAGGATGGCTGACCTGCCACGGCTGGTAACGTGACTGTGCACATATCTCTGGCTGTGATGTGTGTGCGACTGCCTGAGGTTTGCTATGTGAATGGAGAAGGTTGTGGTGTTGTGTGTTCCCACCCTGTGTGTGATTTTTCTCCACCTGATTCGAATTAATGAAGAAAGAGTTCAAACAATTAAACCAAATATGAACCCTGATTATACTAAGAAATTGGTTAACTTCACCTGGCTTGTTTGCATCTAGATAGCATCTTGTAGAAAGGCAGATAAATAATATATACACTCAGAAAAATCTAGTACGGTAGGCTGAGCAGTAACCGGAAAGGAATGCATTCCTGGCTGGAAATACTAACACAGGCTGTTTAGAGCAGTGCTGTTTGCTCATGCCAGGGTGACAGGGAAGCCGGAAGACACCTCTGCAGAGCATGCAGGAGGAGAGAAGCTGGGTGGTCTAGAGAAATACGCTGCATCTGTGGGCGAATTTTGATCATTGCTGTTAATATTTGGGGGGGGGGATAATTTAATGCCAATTAGAAAGTCTTTAACAGTATGAGTTTGTAGAGGTACTTGTTATGGCTTGGATCTGCTGCCTTGATGTAAGAGGCCTGTTAGGCAGGAGGCTGCATTAGTTTCTGTTGTCTCGTGTATTGGTAATTTCTTAAAGCTTTGATTTTAATTTTACTTATGTGCATATGTCTCTGCAGAGGTATGTACATGGGATTGCAGGTGTCCGCAGAGGCTAGAGGTGTCAGACCTCCCGGAACAGGTTTGAAGGAGTTGTTGAACACAGGGTGGCCCTCGGAACTGTGTGTGGTCCTTTGTAAGAGCAGAACTCTCTCTCCAGCTCCATGATTAGCATTTTAATTTTAAATATTCTTTTCTTGAGGAGATACATGTATTAAGTTTATCATGTCTGAAGAAATCTAAATGAAAGCTGAATATTAATTCTGCTTAATAGTAAAATAGTTGAAAGTGTTACAGGTGAGAAAATAAATTGACTACAAGATACTACCATTTAGTTTTAAGAGCGATAACTTGCCGGGCATGGTGGCACATTCCTGTTACCCCGGCACTCCGGGAGGCAGAGGCAGGAGGATCTCTGTGAGTTCAAGGCCAGCCTCGTCTACAAAGCGAGTCCAGGACAGCCAAGGCTACACAGACAAACCCTGTCTCTTTAAAAAAAAAAATGATGTTATTCTGCCAAAAGTAGAAAGGAAGGGTGGAAGGAAGAGCAGATAGGAGAAAGGGAGCGGTAGCTTCCATCTCTGTAGCCCTCATTAGGCCGACGCAGGACAGCCGTGAGTTCAAGACTAGCCTGAGCTGTTCAGTTATGGCTGATTGCATACCCTCCCTTAAACCCCAAACACTGGAGATGTAGCTTTGTGATGGAGTGCTTTCCAAGCGTGTGGAGGGCTCTGATTTGATGCTTGCTCTCACCCAAAGAGATAGATTGTATAGAATCTAGACAATAATAAATATAATGTAAGATTTGTAGAATGGAAAAATTTATGGTATCATTTACTTGGAAGTATCATTTCAACTTGAAATATCTCAGAAGCGTGCACACTTTATATGTGGAAAACTCTTCTTCAGATGACAGGCTTCCTTGGCATCTTTGAAAGTCCTGTTTCTTTTGTGCTAAGTGTTGTATCTTAAGAAAACGTTTCCTTGCTTTGAAAATATGCTATCTAGGGGCAGTGGTTAAGAGCATTGACTGCTCTCCCAAAGGACCGGGGTTCAATTCCCAGCACCCACATGGCAGCTCACAACTGTCGGTAACTTTAGTTCCAGGGGACCTGACACCCTCACACAGACAAACATACTGGCAAAACACCAATGTAAAATAAATAAAAAATAAATAAATGTAAATTTAAAAAAAAGCAGTAATTAAAAAAAAGAAAACATGTTCTCTAAAGTTGTATTTGCAAGTTATTATATGCAGATGTTGATGAAGTCAGTTTTAATTTTCTTAATTTTAGTTCCATGATACATCTTTGAAATTGAAAAGGGAAATAAAACTAAGTGTTTCAGCTGAGAAGTATGAAGAATAACGTATTGGAGTTTGTATGTAGGTGCTCATTGATGGCGTGCAACTGCTCGCTAAAGTACTCTTGTCAACGTGCTTATGCTTCAGAGTCTCACACAGCACTGTGAGGGAGATGCTGTCTTCTTTCTCCTTTTACTGACGAGGAAACTGGAATTTGTTTCAGGGTCACAGAGACAGGAAGGTGGGTGCGGATCTACAGCCGCCAGCCCTCACAGTGCAGGGGCAGCGTGGCTTAGATGCCCCTTCTACTTAGGTACCTGTGCTGAGGGAGGGAGCAGTTTTCCTTTTCATAGCTTAGTTTTCTCAAACTTGTACCAATGAACACATGAGAGCACTCGGGTGTTGCAAGGGAAACCTCCTCCACTGTGTTGGCTGCTGTTAGCATGTGCTGTTAGCATGTGCTGTTTCAAATGATAGCATTTAAGAGACTAGGCAAAATACTTTTTATTGCCTTATTTAAACCAAAAGAGAAATAAAGAGACTATGGCAGTGCCACACGGAAACCTTCCAGCTGTCATTCATTTATAGATTGTGCACAGGGTTTCTGTCCTTCCTTGCAGTCAGCCATTTGAGCCAGCTGGTCTTTTTCCTGGAGGCTGTCCTGCCTATGGTGAGATACTGAGCAGAACCACCATCCTGTTCTTGTTAGATGCTGGTTACAGCCCCTGTCCCTCAGTTGTAATAAACAAACATGTCTCTGGAGATTGCCAAATGCCGTTTAGGGGACACCTCATCCCTGGCTACAACCACAGCTGCTATGAAAGCATCACAGGCCATTGCATCGCAGGACAGCGTGTTAGCATGAGGACAGTGATGAAGATGAGAAAGGTGAGACTTCACACATGAATGGCACTAGAGAGGAAGGTGTCATGCCTGGCTGGTGTGGCCACATTGCACTGTGGAAAGGAGGCAGGGCAGAGCACAACTCTAGCCGAAAGACCAGGAGAAGGTCTACTCTGGAGGTGGCTGTGAACACGGTACCCAAGTTGTCCGGCTTGGAGAAACACTTTAGAGTTAGAATCAGGAGACTTGGGGCTTTTCATAGTATTGCCCCCCTGACAAAGAATAGAGGACGCTGAGCGTCTGAGGACTGGCCAGCACAGGAAGGAAGACTGCTGGCAGTGGCTGCATGGGGCCCAGTTTGTTAGAACATTAGAAACTACCAAGTATCTCAGCTCTTCATGAGTATTGCCGCCTTTGTCTTCAACCGCTGACTGCCATGTGTAAAATGAAGTATTGATTTGCCTCGTGGCAGATTAGTTGTGATCTGGGGAAATGAACTAGGCATAGCCTTTTCTTCTTATATATCTATATAAAGTAAATGACTGTTGGCTGTCAAATAAGTATTTTGTTCTCAAGCCACCATTGTGAGGTGTATATAGATCCTTTTTATAAAAACAAAATAAAACAATACATTTCCGCCTCGGCTAGTGGATTTCTGTTTTCTTAACATACAGAGGCAAAGGGGTAGGCGTTTGAGATACTACCCCGTAGCGAGGAGAAGCCCCCAGAATGACAGCCAGACACATGTCAAAGATAGAGAGGATTCACACAGGCAGGGAACTGAAGGTCCACCTAAGAGTGCCAGTCACAATAGACAGTGAGATGAAGACATATCAACATGTGGAGTCGAGGGCAGTCTGTGTGGGAAGGGTAGGAATAATCAGCAGACATTTCTGTGAGTTGCATTTCAAAACCAGGATAGATCCGATCATGGTGTGGACTTCAGTGAGTGATAATGCCTAGGGCGGGAGGAGGTGGGCACTGATGGTGAACTCACTGATATATTATTACAATGGCTCCAGTGAGGGGCAGGACAGGCCTTCACAGGCACGCGGTGGTGAACATCACACCGAAGATAAGAAATTGCCAAGTTAGGCAGGGCATCTTTCTGGTGTACATGAGGGGCACAGAACATTGTGTGTGTGTGTGTGTGTGTGTGTGTGTGTGTGTGTGTGTGTGTGTGTATAGCACGGTTTGGTTCTCCAAGTTCACACCTAGAGTTACTGTGCCTCAGTTAACTTGGCACTTTCTAGGTTCGTGCTGTGAGATTATTTTTGGGTGCTATAGTTTGCTCTTTTAGAAAGACCAAGGGAGGCCGGGCATGGTGGTGCACGCCTTTAATCCCAGCAACCGGGAGGCAGAGGCAGGCAGGTTGATGTGAGTTCGAGGCCAGCTTGGTCTACAAAGTGAGTCCAGGACAGCCAAGGCTACACAGAGAGACCCTGTCTTGGGGGGAAGAAAAAGAAGAAAGAAAGACTGACCAAGGGTATGGGGCCTTTGGCCTTCCCCTGCTCTGTTAACCTCTCGCCTCCTTTGTCCCAACCCTGCCCCTCCACCGCTTCCCCATCATGCCCTCCCGTCATCTCTTCCTCCACCTGCTCTTCTGTCATCTTTATTCTCCTTTCCTATAACCTGGAATAGACAAGGGCTTCGCCACCCCAGCCCCTAAGAAGACGCACTCTTTGTGGTTGGAACACGGTGTATGCTGCCTCTGTTCCTCTGTCTGCGTAAGAGAAGGGCCTGTGCATTGATTTTCTTCTGCTGGGTTATTTATAGCTCTGGGATTTAGAAAATAGTCAACCTTATCAGCTGTTGAAAGTAGTAACAGCACATCTCTCTGCCCTGTGCTGCCCTGTGCTGCATTCCATGGCTTCCCATGCCTGTGTGTTTGCTAATGCATTTCCCTCATGATTTGCTTAGCATGTCGTCTGTGATACACTTAGACTCCCAAGCCAGTAAGAACAGCTGACAAATGCGGCAAAGCTGTTGCGGGTTTGGCCAGTTGAGATGGGCCATGCTCACCAAGTTACAAATCTAATGACTGTTGCTTGTGATGCTGAAGTGGCCAATGTGTCCTCCTGTGAGCCTCTTAAAAGCTCCTCTTTGCGGCTGTGACAACTCTCAAAGCACATGCATCTTGAGAATTGCTTGGCTTGGGGAGATTAGATTGAAATTCATTGCATTGCAAGGCTTATTTAGAGATTTTGGTTTGGAGGCGCATGAACGGACTGAGAACATTCAGCGCTCCCAGCTTTCCGTGAACTGTTGTGTCGAGATAACAGTGGAAAGTTACAGAAGATTGACACATGGCATCGGCTGGGATGATGGGTTCATGTCAAGCAAGGGTGGGTTCATATTATATATAGCGAAATATGTATATCACACACATGTATGTACAAAATATACAAACTGTTATTTGGGTTAATGGCTTAGAAAGATGATGTTAATGACCCAGAGCAATTTTTTCCCTTAAAATGTGACTTCATACATTTTAATAGGCAGATTTGATGATAATGTTTTATAAATACTAGTTATTTGAAAAACCAGCTTAAGGGCTTTGTCAGGGGCTAGCCAGTGGTAAAGAGCTGCCTCCTCTTAGTTAATGGCTGGCCACTAGTAATACGTGGCTGAACCTCTGAGTTTTAAGCTTTAAAAAGATTTTTCTGTTTTTAACGAAGTATATAATTTAGTAGCTGATACTGTTTGCATTTGAAATTACAGCAATCGTACGAAATTAGTGGTCAGAAATAGATATTTAATCTATTTATAGTCATCCCCATGTGAAACAATGAAACCCATGTGACCTTTCCCTTGTGCCTCACACGGACCTCCAGCTGTCCTCTCATTTATCACATGGAGAGGATGGCAATGGCTATTTCAACACGTGTGTGTGTGTGTGTGTGTGTGTGTGTGTGTGTGTGTGCATGCACCCATGCTGTGTGTGCCTTGTTATAAAAATTTAATTCTTCCCTGCTCTTGAAGAGCCATGTACTGTGTAGAACCATGAGGAGCCACCACATTCATATGATACCAGTGTCTGGATTATTGGGCATGCCAAGGGCTGTATGTCCAGTGTGGTGCTAGGGACAGTGGTGAGAAACACTGCCTGGTCTCTTCCTTCAGGACTCCAGGTCTGGTGTAGGAACTTGTAGTAAAGTGAAATGACCACTGTGGAAAAGAGATACCAGGTCTCAAGAGCTGTGGGAATGAGCCTGAGTATGGCCACCAGCTTTGCCTCAGAGCTCTAAAATGCTTGTGTTCTGGCTGGTTGTGACCGCAGGCCCCCACATAAAAGTCACACCAGTAGTCGATGACTGAAACTGTTAGACCCAATCTGTTGTTTCAGCTTCTTTCCCCACTCGCACCACCTACACGCAGTGTTTCACATCCTCTTCTGGTTCTCAGGCTTGAGGGGGTATCATTTGGAAAACATGCCAGTTGGGTTACATTGAAGTCAATGACATAGTTCCTCAGTGACCTTGGAATGATGATTGGCATTTTGACTAAATTAAATGTCTGTCTGCAGTATTTATAATAGTATTATGGTGGTTAATCTTTTTAACTTGATGGGGTTTAGAACCACCATGGAAACACACATGTGGGCATTTTTAGATGGGATTTGCTACATGAGGTTAATTGAGGTGGGTCTACCCAACGTAAATGTGGTGGCATCAGTCTGGGGTCTGGGGCTGAATAAGAGGAAAAAAAGGAGCTGAGCACCACGTTTGTCTCACTGCCTCCTCACACTCCCGCTACCAGGATTCCTCAGTGCTTCCTTCCCACCGTGGTACCGGGTATCCTTGAGCCGTGAGTCAAAACAGGCCCTTCTTCTGTATTCATCATAGCCACAAGGAAGGTAACTGATGTGGTGTCTTTGCCGTTAGAAAGTAAAACACTACCAAATGGGAGCAGCAAACAGACGCTACCTAGTAAAAAACGTCACTTCTCAAATACCTGCAGTTTTGAGGTTAAAGTGAATGTAAAAGCCACACCCAGAAAAAACATAGTCACCTGACCACTTACAAAGTTTGACTTTATAAAAACCTACACAGCTTTAGACAATTATTGAGTCCTACCCATGTGGTCAGTACCTTATGAGTTTCTCAGTGATATCTTAATTTTCTTGTAAGGCTACTAAAACAACAATAAATAGTAATTTATAAATGAATGTGTTTATATAATATGAGAAGTAATTCTATTTTAAATATAATGTACATTTGAAAATAACAAAACTTTCAACTGCTATAGTAACAAAATATGACAAAGTATATTTAATGGATTCTAGTCCATTAAAATAAATGAGAAATGTAACTCTGAATTCCCCGTCAGAATTCAAATGTCCGTCTGTGAGCAGTGCACAGCGTTCTGTGCAGCTTTGCTCTGATGTCTTCCCCTGCAGTAAGGTCCATCCCGTGTTCTACACTCCAGGTTCTTTATCACATGTGTGCTTGACTGTCCATCCATAAAAATCCTTAGTGAATTTTTTTAGCCATTTTTTTCAGTTAGTTATTAACCTATTGATTCCGACTGCTTACAGCTGACTCCCACCCCCTCCCCGTTATTCACAGCTGATGACAGCCCAAGACACTAATTGGATGCTTAGAATGTAAATAATTTTGAACCTTCTGTATCTGATGTTGGTTCTTATACATACACTTACTATACAAAGTTTTAAATTGTCAATTAGGGATGATAGGAAATTACAATTACTAAAGTAGAATAGTCGTAACAATATACTGTAATAAAGTTATCTACAACTTAGGAATTATTTCTGAAATATTCCTTCTAATATTAGGTAACGGAAACCGGATGAGAGAAAGTAAAACCACAGTTAAGGGAGGACTGTGTGTAAATTCTATGAGGTGCTGGGAACAGGCCACCTGCCCTCAGAGATTAAGACGGGAGATCATCGGGCCTCTGGCCTGTTTCCTGGATGCTATGGCTCCTCTCTGCTTAGTTGCCAGGACCCTTTGCTCGTCCTGGCAGCTGCTCACAGCTTTATGCTTCTCACATGCTCTGTGCTCTCCTGCGGCACACTCTGGCCCCCTCTCTTGCAGGACGTCTGCACTGCCAAACTCCTCCTCAGCCTTTACACTTTGCTTTGTCTGTCAGGAACAGGAGAAACCAAAAAGTGCTCACATCAAAGAAGGTGCTTTCAGGTTTTTGTCTGTCAGGAACAGGAGAAACCAAAAAGTGCTCACATCAAAGAAGGTGCTTTCAGGTTTTTGGAAAGTTCATGGCAGACAACTCACTGGCTCTTTGTATGCAGTGTGTGTTAGAAAGCAGAAGCTATCGGTTGTTTTGTATCAGGTGTATTGGTCAGCAAGCGATTTCAGACTCAAGTGATGCAAGATTCGGCCTGTGAAGTTTGCTGTCATAGGATGGCCTGGGCCTCAGGGCGTTTTCAGAAAGCTAACATTCTAGCTTGTATTTTATTTATAAATGTGTTGTTTTTGTTTGTTTGGTTGAGAATGCCAGTGACTTCTTAAATTGAACCAAAGTATAAGGTTGAGGTAACAAAGAATCTGAATTCAGCCCCCTGAAAACAAACAAAATAAAAGCTAGGAGCGATTATGGGAGATTTCAGTCCCAGCATTGGGGAGGCAGAGAAGTGTTTCAGGGAGCTTCAGCCCAGAGATTGACCCCTCTCAAAGAAGGGGGAAATAAGGTGGACAGCACCAGAGAAACCACCTTCCTCCCAGGCTCTTCCCGAGGCTGTCTGCTGGTGTACACACAATGCATAAATAACACATGCACACACTCGCATGCACGCATCCATGTGCATGCGTGTGTGCGCGCACACACATGCGCGCATATGCATGGCACACACACTCAGTCACATGGACCAAATAAGTTTATTTACTTTCTCCCTTTACTACATTCTCCTTATGAATCAGGTTGTAAACATCTCAGAAAGAAGCAGGTGGCAGTACTCCAGGCTTGTGAGCCTGTCACAGATTCTTTTTCCCCTTGCCTTCTCACATGTGAAAAGCTGGTAAGCAGACTGGAGCAGGCAATGGGCCCCAGCTAGTGTTCTCGGCCACAGGTATGTCCGCCCCCCTACCGCTGCCCTTTCTCATCACCCTGAACCAGCCCCATTTAGCAATGCTTCTAATATCCATGGGCATTTTCCCTCAACTTTTGTTCATGTGGAGTTACCTTTTTTGGGCTGAAAAGTTAAAAAATTTGACTTTTTAAAAACTTTTGTCGTTTGAAACCGTGTCCCCTTGTGGTGTGTGTGTGTGTATACGTGTGTGTGTACACATGTGTGTCAGTCTCTTGGCTGGCAGTGAGCTTCTGGGCCTTGCCTGTCTCTGACTCACAGTACTGGGGTAATAGGCACCTACTGCCATAAGGAATTTTATGTGGTGCTCGTGACCCAACTCACGCTGTACAGCAGGCACGCTACCCACCTGTCCTCTTCCCATCCCTCTTCCCTGTCCCTGATATTCTATTTAATGTCACATGACGTGTTTAGTGTTCTTTGCAGTCATTTTTGTGATTCACCAATCTAACTGGATCTGTAGATGTTTTCAACCAAAATTAGGGAAACTTTAGCCAATATTTTCCTCTTCCCCAGTTTTTCTAGGGCTTTTCTTTTCCAGCTTTCTCCCTGTGTGCCGCATTGCCATGGTCCATATGCCTCAGTTTTTTAGGAGTTAGCGAGCTGCATGCACAGGGTTGCAGCTCGGGACCACCACTGCCTGGTGCTGTTCTGGCCTCAGGCCGTTCTAGCCGTGCACTGCTTCAGCTGCTCAGGGATGTGCCTTCAGGTGCAGTGTTTGCCTGGCCACTCGGAGTTGCGCTCTCGTGCAAGTATTCCAAACAACAGACAAGGATCCAAAGCTGTGTTCATGGGTTCCGGGTCTCCTCTGCCTTCTTGTCTGTGATCTCTCACCACCATGGCCAGGCTGTGGCTCTTGCTCAGCCCATTAAGACTTGCTCTTTGCTTGAACTGTGTTCGCAACAGCTGGTAATCACCCTTAGATAGAGAGGACATTTACATGTGATCTTACTTGGTTTACTTCTCATCATTAAACATCAGCTCATATTGTTTTCTTGTTTGTTTTATTTTGCTTTTCTTCACCTTGGGTTGTTTTCCAGCATTTCCTTCTTTGAAAAACTTTTGCAGGATATTTTATCAATAATATAAAGATTTGACCCATTTATGTCATTGTACCATTCTCCAAGTCCCAAGTGAGCAGATACTGCAGTGCCAGTACCATTCTGATTTTATGCAGGTAAGAACTATCCATTGAACACTACCAGCAGGTTGAGGAATGCCATGGGCCCTGCAGGTCATGGAGCAAATGGGAAATCTCTCCTGCACAGCTACTCTAAACAAAAGGAGGAAGTGGCTTGAGCCACTCTCGAGGCTGTTGCTGAACATTGTATGCCACATGGAAGAAGCAGAGTTGCCTGCACTGACAGCCTCCTTCCTTCCCTTTTTATTCCGTCTGTGACTCTACCCTAGTGAATGGTGCCATCTGCGTTCAGGGACGGTCTTCCCCCAGTCTTACCTCACATGCCATGTCAAATCCAGAAGTCTGAAGTATACTTGAATGAACTACTGGGTGCCTCTTAATGCAGTCGAGTTGGCGATCAAGGCTGCCCGTCATGTGTTGTAAGTGCTCATACATAGGTCTGTTTTATTTGATTAAAGGTTTTTTTGTATGTGTTAGAGCCTATGTTCCCAAGGGAAGCTGCTGCCCCGCTCCAAGCTTTGTGTTCGTGGGCTCTGAGGAGAATGAGGTGGCCTGCACTAAGCATAGCTGCGGGTTCCTGAGTGACGCCTTTTGTCTTGTGTGTTCTCTCCCACTCTGTATGGTTGCAACAGTGAGCTGCAAAAGGAGCAACTTAGGCATTTCACTCCGTACTTCTACCACATGCCAAAAACTAGTTGGTGTTCAAAAGATTTGTATTTGGGGAGACATCTTTTCAACCAAGAAAGATGAAAACAAGCAGGAACCCTAATATTTGGTTGAGCTGGGAACGATGCGTCTTTAAAACCTCACTTAAGTGTGGTGCGGTGGCCCACACCTTAATGCCAGTTCTTGGAAGGAAGAGGCAGGTGAGTCTCTGAGGTCCGGTTTGTTCTACGTATTAAGTCCTAAGCCAGCCAGGGCCACATACAAAGCAAATGAAAAACAAACAAACAAATAAGCTCCCTGCCTCAAGAAACCCCAAATGATTAATAAATAATATGATATTATAATAAATAAAATAAAATAATGAAACCTCACCAAGAAGGAGGGTGGCAATGTAGTTTAGGTCAGGATTGGTGCATCCTGTGACTTGTTGGGAAAACCTTTACACTGAACTGATTTTTAGTAGGGGTGTTCTTAGCTCATCCTGAGTTTTTTGTTTGTTTGTTTGTTTTTGTTTTTAAATTACCACTTACTGTAATTGGAATGAGGATAGATCAGTATGGCAGAAAGTGGAGGTGTTATTATATACGACCAAAAAAGAACAATAAATAAATCTGTATGATTTTACGTTATTTTATATTTTAGGTGCTATACTCTAAATACTTAGATATGACAGCACTTACCAGTGGCTAACTTGGGCTGATGTATCATTTTCTTCTCATAGTATAAGCAAGTTAAATTTCATAGTTAGATAATTCAAACTCAGTGACAGGTTTAAAAAGGTAGCAGAATGAAGAATGAGTCTTTTCTCCAAGTCCCAGGTTCCTTTCCCAACTGCAAGTGTATACTGGCCTATGTATCTTTTCGTGCACATGCACACCCTTTTGTACAAACACACACTCACACTCAGCACACATACATTTTAATACTGCTTTCTTTTCTTTCCTTTTTTAACTTTGTATCTTAGAAAGTCTCCAGTCTTCATGTTCTTTTGGTTGTTTGGGTTGGTTGTTTGTTTTGTTTTGTGTGTGTGTGTGTGTGTGTGTGTGTGTGTGTGTGTGTGTGTGTGTTTTGCTGTTATCTGTAAACCAGGCTGGCCTCAAACTCACAGAGATCCACCTGCCTCTGCCTCCCTAAATCCTGGGATTAAAGGCGTGTGTCACCACACCTGGCCCATCTTCAGTCACCATCCCATACCAGCAGGAATCAGGAGTGCTGGCTAATGCATGGCCTTGGTGTGTGCAAACCTGACTCCTCGTGGCAATCCTGCTATCCTAGAGTGGGGCCTTTCTGTGGGGTTGGGGCTTGTTAGATGCCCACCACATGCCAGAAAACTCTTAGCTCGTCACACCATTTGGATGCCATTCCCTGTTTAATGGCTTTAACATAATAAGTGCCAATAATACCTTGCTAGCAGTTTCTAAAATCTCAGAACAGGCTCCATCTTCTTCTTCTCACAGTTTGGTGTTATGGCAGTTTCTCAATGGGCACGGTAGACAGTGATAGTAAACTTGCTCTGAGCTGCTGTCTGGCCATGGTGACTGACAGCCCCTGGCTGGTCCATTCCTACTCCTCTGGCTACTACTGCCCAGCGTTGCCCTCAGGCTGACCTCAGATATGGCGCATCCTTCTCGTTCTACTTACATAAGCACTAAAAGACTGAGACTTTCCATCAACAGCTCCGCCAAAGGAGTTCCTTCATGTGCTCAGACACTCTTGGCAGAGCTTCGGTTCCATTTGGAGACAAATGGTTTTTAAACCGTTGCCAGAATCAGAATAATCAAGTTTCATATGACAGTCTGCTTATGACTGTGCCTTGCATGGGTCCCTGGTAAAATGGCCATAGGTTCAAAATAGAGAATGCCCTTTGCATAAAAGCCAACAAGAATAAAATAACCCCACCATGTAATGTTAGCCAGAGACAGAGTGTTGTCGTTTTTGCTCCCATAGTAGAATGTCATGATGTGGATTATTCATGAAGAAAAGGATGTGGCTAGACAGTTCTGGAGTCTGGGAGAGTGAAGACCAGGTGCTGGTACCTGGAGAGGGTCTTCTTACTGCACTGTAGCCCCACAGGAGGCCCTGTCTGTCTGTCTGTCTGTCTGTCTGTCTGTCTGAGGAGCAAACCTACCCCTACAACCTGTTCTGCGGTCGCTTGCATGACCTGGGTAAGCTACCATTAGCCCCACCTCCCATTGCTGTTCTTTAGAGATTGTTTCAAACATTAATTTCAGAGGGGGCCGTGTTTCTCAAGCCATAGCAAATCCAGTTCCTACCTGTGAGACAGGCTGGTGTGCACTGGCACAGTGTTTGTGGCGGTGGCTCAAGGCATGAAGTGGTTTTCAGGAAGACTGTGCTCTTCTGCTTCCTGTCCTGTGAGGCTGAGTGAGGGTCTCTAATGCACATGGAAAACCTGACTGCAAATTCTCCATAGATGTGATTCTCACTGAAGGGATCCCAGGGATCAGTGAGGTGGCCGCAGTACAGGCAGAGCCCAGCTGGCTCTTCCAGGCAGATGCCTTTCTTCCCAGGTGAGTTGTGTGAAGCATTGTTAACCAGACTCACACATTCCTGGGCCCCATAACAAACACAGCAAGAGAATAAAACAAGTTTTATTCCAGTGGTTTGCCTCTCAGATCACATTTCTCCTTGGTTATAGTGCCTTCTGTCAGCAGGGATCCAGCCCAGCCCACAGAGGAACTGTGGTTCACTGTAACTGGTGGCCCAGAGCCCTCTGCTGCTAACGTGCGAGACTGGAAGACAGTGCATGTCCATTGTCATAGCTCAGGAGGTCAGATGACCCAGGGCAGATGCTCCACCCTGCCTGTCTCCTAGAGTGTGATGGGGGCAGAGCTCCCTGAAGGAAAGTTGTGCCCTCATCACTGTTCCGAAGTTGGAGGAAGGGGCCAAGACAGGAAATAAACGCAGTAGCTGGGACCTTCTTCATTGCTGAAGAAGAAAAGAAGTATCAGAGTGGCTTGAGACCCACATTTCATTCTGTTCGTTCTTGAAGGAGCGTGCTTACTTTCTTCCCTACACAGTTCTCCATGTAAGTGGATACTGCTGTTCCCATCCAGGCATGACCTCCACTGCCTTTCTTCTCACACACTCTGAACCCTCTCCTTCCCACTTCTTACACCTAGGCTTGCTTGTGTCTGTGGTGACCTGAGTCCTGGGACACAGTTCTGTTGTGGTAAGAGGCTGCTTGCCGTTGTGTTCCCCTCCCCACGGGATTTCTGATGCCGGGAAGGATTAAGAAAGAAGAGGGTAGTGTTTGGTAAGGAGACGAGGAAGTGGTGCACACGTCTCAGTTACACGGTGGTTGTGGTAACTGCTAACTGAAGGCTCAGTATCTGTCAAGTGATGCTAGGTGTCTCTTTGCCCTAGAAGAAGGATGTGAAAGATGCTGTGCGAAGCATTGACTCTGCTAAAGAGCAGTTGGCAAATGATGACATAAAGATTAAGAAAATGTGACAGAATTCCCAGTGTTTCCATATTATTCTTCTATATTATCAGACCTGTTATCTCCATTTTCCATTGTCTCTGTCTGTAAGAGCCTCTGCTCCCACTCCACCCCAGCACCAGCAGATCAGCCTTGTCTTAGACTATCCTGTTCTAACAGGAAGGACACAAAACTTGAGATACCCAATATGACTTACCCAGCTTGTTGGAGCATCTGGTCCAGCATCTGTTCCTGATAGTGAGTGTGTGGTGAAGGCCCTGGGCGTGGCAGAAGGCTGGATCAGGGAAAGCAGGAGTTTGTGTTACAAAACATCTTGGGGCAATGCAACAACACACTTGTGTACTCACCCCACATAGGGATCCCATGACAGACCAAAGGACAGGCACCACCAAAGTCCAACTTAGTGAACCAATGAGTTTTATTGGGGTTACATACAGGAATATAGGCCAGAGGTTACTTACAAGAGGAAAAATCACTCAAAGACAGCTGTATCACTAAAGCCCACCCCAGCATGGGGTGACAGCTCACAAAGCTGGGAACCTGGAGCACACTGCAGAGCCTGCAGCAACTCAACAGGTTGGAGAGTGTCAGTTGGCCATAACCTCTTCCAGGCAGCTCCACTAGTTTCTACGTCTTCCAGGGAGTTGCTCTGGTCTCAGTCTTTTTAGCAGCTTGGTGTAACTGAGAGTTGCCTTTGCAGGGTAGCCCTGTCCTATCTGAGAGGGACTCGGCTTTTATTGTTTACTGTGGCAGGGAGAGACCTTATGAGTCTGGTCAGTTTCAGGGACTTCCTGACGCTTTTTTGAATTGTTCACCATCCTGCTTAAGGAGCTTCCTGCAGGACGGGATGTTTTAATCTAGAAGGAAAATGTTACACAACCTGGAGGCAGTCTGTTGGCAGACAATCAGGTATACGTATTTAGTTGCCTATATTTTTGCCTAAGCAAACAGACCTTTATGTTAGGTGTTTGCCTTTGATTCAGGAACAGTCTAAATTTTACAATAGGGAAAACATGCATATTATTTGCTGACAAGGGATGAGGCATATACCCAACCATTCAGAAAAGCCAGAGCAGGATATGTCCTCTTTGTTTACTGTTTGGGGTCCATACTTCTTGAGTCTGGACCCCATCCAGACCTCATACATCCAGAGGTGGGGGGGGAGTGTGTATGTCTGTGTGTGTGTGTACATGCAGGCACATTAGAGTGTGCAGGAGCTGCCATACATGGCCACATATTGCTGACAAGGCTGGTAAGCAGGTCCGCTGGACCCTTATACTAGTGGTTAGAGTAAGGATGGTCTGGCTTCATACTCCTCCCCCTTCCACCGTGGTTGCCATGACTACTCCCTTCATCCGCTGTGTCAGAAATCCTCAGCAGTGGGAGCTAAATGAGTGTTGTCATGCTCTAAGGAGTCCAGCATGCAGTGGGCAAATCACTCGTGATTATTAAGAAGCTGGTGGAAACATGTATTGGAGAGCATCAGCTTTCAATGTCTTTATGCAGTAGTTGACTGTTTAAATAGTTATGTATTTTTCAGATGGGTTTTCAGGTAGGAAAATGACTGTAGTATCCTCCTGACACCAGGGAGAATTACCAAGTCTGTGTTTTGGTGTAACATTACTGAATGTATAGCTTTGTGTTTTAATTTATTTGGAGGTCCTTAGTTTTTAGGTGCATGCGGAGCATCCCCTGGCATCGGTGTCAGCGTTGATAAGGGAGATGGATAATGCAGCCATCCGGGCACCTCATAACAGGCTGCTCGTAAGAGCCAGCTGATGAGACCTTTTCCTACATGTCTGACTCTTGACCTGGTAATACCTACAACCTAAAGTCCATTACTTCTCAAGATTGAGTGCATGATGGACTCACCTAGGAAACAGTTTAAATGCTGATTTAAGAGGTACAGGGCACAGCCTTGGCTTTGAGATATTTTATAGGACAGTAGTATTGAGTGACTCTGTGCAGCGTTGGGCCTGTATTTCAGGGGTTCTCTAAAGAGTTATACAACCAGGACCTGCAATAGTGTCAGGAAGGATCCACTGTGGGCTCAGTTGCTTTGGCGTGACTTAGGAAGAAGCCAGTTGGCATAACCTCCCCACACACCGTTAGCAGAAGCATTTAAGCACTGTGGTCTCTACAGTTCCTGCTGATCAAGGCCACAAGTGAAGATGGTGATTGAAGTTTCCATAGGAATAATTAGACATTTATCAAGGGACAAAAGTAACGGCAAAGGCCCGAGAAATGGCTCAGCAGAGTGTGTTTTGCATGTTTGTGCATTTTTACCTGGCCCTGACTGGTTTTGAAAGCGAGGTAGCCAGGCCCTGTGTTGATCTGTTCTAAGTTTGGATGCACCGTGGAGCTACATCTGCTTTTCTCTTAGAATTCTAAATTTCTTAGTGCCAGGACTGAGGCAGACGTGGTGAAGTGAGCATACATGGAGTCTGATGTGGCATTTCTGATTGGAAAGTTCAGTGTAGTGTATATCACAAAGAGTACTTTTTCTTCCGTTCTATGATTCTGTTGCTTTAGCCGTAGGGAAGGTACTTTTTTGTGTGCTCAGTCAGCCTTCTCTACTTCATTCATCGTCATCCTCCATGTCTGTAAAGCCTCTGAGCCCTTCACTAGGGATCCCTTAGACCCCCTTATGCAATAGTTGACTTTTTTTTTTCATTTTCAAACATTATATAGTATAGGGCTATACTATACAATGTGTAGACGTGTACTATATGTGTATATACGTGGCTCTAGTATAGGGCTGATACCAGTCTTTGTTTCTCTCCTCCCCTAGTCTTGGTTGTTTTTTTCAAAGGGGTCACTGTTAAAGGGCAGTGGTGGTTCCTGGGATCGGGTGGTCAGAGTGAGTCTTAAAGAGCCTTATGTCTGCATGCAGGGACTCTGTGCTGTGCCGACCACCGTTTCTCTAAGAGCACTCTGCATTCAGCTTCTCTCCATCTACATTCTAGTGTTATATGTTCAGACTCTCTGCCTGCCCGCCGGCCCCGCCCCAACAGAGACTGTCTGCTTTGGGCTCTGCACTTCCAAGCCATGTATGCTCTCCAGCCTGAGTGTCCTTCCTCTGTGGATGTTGTGACTGCAGCTACTTGCATGCAGCACTTTCCATCCTCGGGAATCCTTACACTGGCAGACAGGAGTAAATAAATATATTCTGAGTTTAAGTATCCTTTATCCATAACAGTAAGGACCAGAAATGTTTCAGATTTCTGAGGTTGGGGATATTTGGATATTTGCATCAACTTTACAAGTTGAACAGTCAAATAAAGAAGTTAAAAATGTTCTTGAAACTTGAGACTTCTGAGCACTAAAATTTTGTTTTGTACCATTTTGGATTTTGAGATTAGGGCTGCCTAACATGTAGTATTACTACATTTTAGAAATTATCCTGCAGCTTTTCATATGATCTGTAAATTTAGAATTTAGAATTAATAACCATCATAAATTAGCACATTGTTAGGATTCATTTCTATTGAATTTAAGTTTTATATTCCTACTAATCATAGGTAATTGAATAATTGAAGAAAATGTAAAGGGTAGGATGAAAACTATCAAAGTACTACTCTCAGCTATGTATGTCTTGGTGTTCATGTGTTGCTGCCTCCCTGCCTGTTGATGGTACTAAGCACACACTCATCTTTGTGGTACAGCATCTTCCTTTACCTAACACATCTTGAGTATATCCCATGAGTAACTATTTTTAAGGACCGTTTTTAGAAGATTAAAGATAGTGTATGCAACAGAAGTTTTTTTAGTGTCCTGTTACACATGTGAAACCTTCCCTGTGTCATCGTTAACGCACACTCTGCAGTAAGCATTGTAGCAGTAGGTCACGTGCTACACTGTTGTGAGTGACGGGTCTAGTGACTTCAGGTCTCACTGTACTCTGCTGAGTAGACGGAGTTAAATGAGGAAAGCAGGGTGGCAGAGCTGGCAGCAGAATGAGGGAAGTTACCTTGGGTTGGAAGAGAGTCGGGGTGTGTGTGGGCAGGGAGCATCCTGGACAGACTCCCTTCAGGGATTTGGGCAGAATGGACATCATGAATTTGGACTCATCTCTTTACATATATTTGTTAATAACGCTTGGTTACTCAGATGTTGGCATCCTTTCTATTCAGAGTTGAGGCCTTTGTTCAGAGTACAGACAGATGTAATTTAATCAACAACACAGTGAATTTTATGCAAGTCACTTTTTCTCCTTATCTTGTTGCTCTTGGAAAATTACATAGCATTTGAGCGTGTCTAGGTTCCAAATCACAAGTCAGAAACACTAAAAACAAAACAAAACAACAACAACAAAAAAAACGGAAACATTTCAGACATGGTAGCATCAGTAGAAAATTCCATAGTTGACCCCACATGGTAAATGCCATGTGAAATGCAGGTGACCTAAAAATACTGTGTAAAAGGACCTTCCGGGTCTGTGTAAAAGATGTGTATGAAACATCAATGAGTCTCGTGTGTCACTTTTAAGAGATAGCACATATATGAAAACATTCCAAAATCCAAAACATGTCTAGTCTCACTACACTAGGTTGAGGGGTGCTTGGCCTGTACCTTACTTTTGAATAGTGATGACTTTATGGTTTGTTTGGTATACTACTTGAGTGTAGTTATCTGTGCTGTGAATAGTATTTCTGACATTGTAAATCCACATTCATGTGAGAACTGTTCGCAGTATCGGTTTTTATATCAGCTTTGTAAAGTGAATCAGAACACCTGTGAATCTTACTTTTTTGGAATTTTAAGAAGATACTGTATTCTTTAAATTTTGCAAGAATCTGATAAGTCTCTAGGCCTAGAGTCTTACTAAGAGCCAGTTTTAAACCCATTGCTGGGTGGAGCCTCTTAGAGGACAGCCATTCTAGACTCAGAACATTGTTAATAGAGTCAGGGCTTGGCTCTCTCCCATGGGGTGGGCCTCAGGATAGGTCCAGGCATTGGTTGGACATTCCCTCCATCTCTGCTCTATCTTTATCCCTGCACATCTCGTAGGCAGGGTAAATTTTGGGTTGAAGTTTCTGTGTGTAGGTTGGTGTTCTCCTCCCTCCACTAGGAGTCCTGTCCAGTTAGAGGGTGTCCTCTTCAGTCTCCACAACCTCTGCTTCTAGGGGTTTCAGCTAGAGTCACCCCTATATTCCCCCAAGAGCGCCGCCCCCCCCAGATTTCTGTTCTCTCTGCAAACCCTCTGTCTTCCTGCCCGATCCCCGTCCACTCTCGACACATCTGATCTCTACCCTTACTTCCCTCCACACTCCCTCTCCTGTCCTGTTCTGAAGCACCAACTAAGGACCATGCACAGACTGGACATAGGCCTCCTATACATCTGTGCCCAGTGTGCAGTTTGGTCTTCATGTGGACCCCCTAGTAAGAGGAGCAAGGGCTGTCTCTGATGTGGACTCTATTGCATACTTTTCAGTCACTTCCTCCTGGTGGGGCTGCTTTGCCAAGCCATTGAGGAAGAGGATGCTCTCAGCCCTGATGTGACTTGATGTGCTAGGGTGGGCTGGTGGGGGAGGCTCCCCTTTTCTGAGGGTAGGGCAGGGGTAGGAGGAAGAGGGAGGAAGGCTGGGACTGGGAAGAAAGAAGAGATGGGCTACAGTTGGGAGGTGAATGAATAAATAAGTACATTAAAAAAGAATCCAGTTCTCTGTTGCTCTCACTTTCGGTATGTCGTGTCTGATGACATTTTGGTCAGGTTTTCTTCTTCCTGTGCCAGTTTGGTCTGTCATGTTTGTTGGATTCATTTATACAGAGTTGGATTGGTTTTTCTCATTTATTTTGCTTTTCTGTGATTTGAAACACAAGTAGTTGAGAATTCTATTTCCCCATGTTTACCACAGTGGGTTCTCTTCCCTACAGACATAGGTTGGTCCAGACATCATGGAGATATGCAGCTTGTAAGTTACAAGAGGTTGCTGTAATGGCAGGTGTACTTAATGACAGATGTACTTGGTTGGGGGGGGCGTTGCTAAGTGTTCTCAGCCTGAAGAGTACATGCACACGGAAAGTGTGCCTTGTTACTTGATGCTATGCTGTGGTCTGTCTGGTGTCACTCAAGTGGCTGTGGCAGTTGACAGACAGTATCAGGGTGTCCTCTAACCAATGGTGAGAGCACATCCAGTAGTAAAAGCAGTGTGCTCGCATTGCTTTTTTCCCCAGTCAGATGACAAAAAACAGGTGCCGTTTTCTAATTTACTAGGTTCTACTTTTTAACATTTTATTAATTTGTGAGAGAGGACAACTTAGGCTTTAAAACAGAGACTGTAGGGCCAACTGGAGAAACAGGAGGCACAGCATTAGAACTGACATGGACAAAATTAAATTAACCCTGTCATACAGCAACTCAAGTGGTGATTCCAGATTACACAGTGGTGGGGAAGGCATGGTGGGTATCTCCAAATCAGATACCCCATCTTTCCTAGTCTCCATTTCTCTCTTTTCCCAAAGTAAGAACTAGACCTTGATGTTATTGCTTGGACATGACGTTAGGGTTTTTTCCTTCATGTTGCACCAAACCTGACAATAGCAGCTTAAGGAAAGAAAGGTTGGTTTTGTTTCATGCTTGAGGAGGGCCACAGGCCATCGTAGCTGGCAGTAGCAGGAGTGTTGGTGACACTGTCTGTGATCAGGAAGCAGAGAGAGGGGACACTTTCCCCTTTTCAAAAATTAAGTCTGTGACAGGGGCCCATGGGGTGTTTCTGCCACATTCAGGGTGGATCTTCCCCTCCAGAAGGCCTCTTTGGAAAGGCCGTGAAGACACACCCAGACATGTGCTGTCTCCATGGTTCTAGACCATTGAGAGTAACTACCATAGGCGTGGGGGCCGTTAGGACAGTAGTGAGGATGTGCTGCAGATGCTCTGTTTTATCATGGTGTCAGGCTGCAGCTTTCATCCACTGTCCTGGGGACATGGCTTTTCATTTTTAGTAGTAAAGGACATAAAAGGAGTGTAATGTGGCTGTTTGTTGCTGAGTTATTTTTGTGCTTTCTCAAAATATATATTCCATTAAATTCAGCAAAAACTACAGACACAGACTACATGACCATCTTCTGAAATTTCAGGATGGTTTTGCAAATACACCTGTTATTAGGAGAATTGTAACGCACAGGTTAAATATAAAGAGAGTATTCTGTGAAAACTGACTGAGCAGAAGCTTTCCTGTCTCTCCAGTTGAAGGTGTGGTTCACCTGCTGAGTGGGGCTGTGGGTAAGAGCTTACTGTACTGAGCATAGTTCTAAGTCGTGGTCCAAAGTTTTGTAGCATTATTTTTAAGACAAAAGGCAACTGAATAGAAAATTGAAAAATGAAGACTAGTATTTTGCAATCAAGTGCCAAAGTCATCTTTGAAAGGAATTATATGAAGTGCGTACAAGGAAGGCCAGCATCAATATACTAAATAACCATACAGATGCTGCCAACCTGGGTATCCTAAATAACTACACGGTAGGGGCTGGCCTCACTATCCTAAGTAAACACACAGAAGTGGCAGCCTTGCTATACTAAATAACCATTTTTAAGTATTTACTAAATCTTAAGTTTTTGTTGCTTTGATCTACAGTTGAGCCTATTAATAAAAAATTGCTTTTTAAAAATAATGTCAAATTATGTGCATAAACTCTAGAAACCACATCCATTACTATTGTGAATATATATATAATATACACATTATTATTTATTACTAAGGTTTAGATGAACTGCTGGCATAGTAATAATAGTTCTTTGGTAATAAAACCAATTTTTTATGTTTCTCAAGGGCTGTATATTTAAGTCATATGATTTATTTATTTATAGTTTGAATATCAATGATGTACTTAATACTTTTTTTGTTAAAAAAAATACCCTTTATTCTTTGGTCCTTTGTGTTTATACAGACTTTACCCTTGCCTTCAGGTTTTGTTTTGTTTTGTTTGAGAAAAACAAAGCCAAAACCTGATGCTTAATGCTAGGTCTACTTTTTTGCACCATTCTTAATTTTATTTATTTTCAAGTTTAACTGGTACACAAAACCGTATAAATTATACATGTTTGGGGGGGGGCAACACCATGTTTCTAGATATGAGACCATTGTATAATATATAAAGTCAGACTAAAATACCCATTTTCTGAAATACTTATCATTTCTTTGTGGAAAATCTCAAAGTCCTTTCTTCTTGGTTTTTCTTCTGGTGCCTGGGGTGTATAGGGTCTTGCATGAATTAAACTTGTCCCCTACCCCCACCCCCAGGCCCCAGGGGGAGGTGGAGGAGAGGGGTGGGGCCACCTGGGGGTGGAGGAGAAGAGTGGAGCCACATGGGGGGGGTGGAGGAGAGGGGTGGGGCCACCTGGGGGTGGAGGAGAAGAGTGGGGCCACATGGGGGGTGGAGGAAAGAAATGAGGCCTTATGAGGGGGTGGAGGAGAGGAGTGGAGCCACATGGGGGTGGAGGAGAGGAGTGGGGCCACATGGGGGGGGTGGAGGAGAGGAGTGGGGCCACATGGGGGGGGGTGGAGGAGAGGAGTGGGGCCACATGGGGGGGGTGGAGGAGAGGAGTGGGGCCACATGGGGTCAGGTAGAGTGGAGTGGGGCCACATGGGGGGTGGAGGAGAGGAGTGGGGCCACATGGGGTCAGGTAGAGTGGAGTGGGGCCACATGGGGTCAGGTAGAGTGGAGTGGGGTGCTGCTTTCACTGTCAACTCATCATCTCATGACAAATAACTGGTATATAATGGGAGCCGCTATAGTATTTTTGCAGATCTCCCAAGCTCCCTTCAGTGATATTCTGAGTCTGTAACTAGCGGGCAGCAAATGGACAAGGCTTTGGTGGATGCATTTTCCCCTCAGTTCCTCAGGCTGGAATGTAGTGTAAGGCCCCAGAGCTTGCACTAGCTCTCTTTCTGTCTTCTGTGGCCCCTATTGTGCCACATGACCAGTGAGCAGTTGAAGTAAGTTTGATGAGTGAATCGAAGATTTGAGTTCTGCCTTTCTGGCAGGAGACAGGGAGGGGAAGCTGCAGCAGAGGGGAGGGACCCCTGGTGGGGTGCGCTGCCTTTGATTTATGTAGAGTATGGTCCTGTGCCAGAGGCCATCTATACCCCAGCTAGGAGCAATAGGTTCAGAGTTGGAGACACATTTGGGGCTAGTGATGTGTGGCAGAGGGCAGAGGCTGACATCCACTTGGCACAACATTGTAGAGCATTTATCTAAATTATAATTTGGTGAGATATCTAAAGTCTATGAAGTTATTGAGACCATGTTCAACTGAGTACAGAGTAATGCCCTGGGAATTTGTGCCTGCTGGGCCTGGCATTGACCTTGAATGAATTACACCACCGTCACCATCGTCAAATTTGTGCAGCCTGCTTTACAAAATTCAAATTGATTATTACCAAAGCTAAGCATGGGTATATTTATAAAGCTTGGTTGTGCTTAGAGCCACAGGCTGGGGACCACTGGAACCTGAGGCCACCCTTTTCTTCCTTCTCTGTCCTGAAGCAACACCCATGTCCTAGCTGTTGGTGCTTGCAGTGCTGAGGATGGACCCCAGGGCCTGGTGCGTGTCTGGCAAACACCTCACCCTGAGGTACTTCTCTAGTCCTCCCTGCCTGGAGCTACTCCTCCAGTCCTCCCTTCCTGGAGCTACTCCTTCAGTCCTCCCTGCCTGGAGCTACTCTTCCAGTCCTCCCTGCCTGGAGCTACTCCTCCAGTCCTCCCTTCCTGGAGCTACTCCTCCAGTCCTCCCTGCCTGGAGCTACTCCTCCAGTCCTCCCTGCCTGGAACTACTCCTCCAGTCCTCCCTGCCTGGCCTTCTTACTTCTGGGTCCAGCCCTGCCTTGCCCACATGGTTTTGCCTCTGGGATGCACCTGCCTTTTGGAGCTTTGTGCTTATTCAGTAGTTCCATGATTTTACTTTATATGCTGCCTCTTAGCCACATCTTCTTACATTTATATACACTACGGCATTATCAAGGGACAGACAGTATTTTGTCACAGTACTCTTGAGGTCATCATTGTCTTCAGGTTTTCATTAGCATTGTTTCTCATGTTTGTCTTTTGTCTTGGTATTAATTCATTTTCTGTTTCGGTAATGGATTTATAGGCTGATAATTCCTCAAGGAAAAGGCTTATTCAGTTCACTATTTTGAATATTAAACGTCTAAATAGTATAGTGCTGGTTCTGTAAGGGCCAGTTTGGCCTCAGCCAAATCAGCACACAGTGTTGGAGCACCTCAGGGTGGGTTATAACTTGGAGGTCTCCTTGTGGTGGGATCACACACAAAAGGTAGAGATTCACATGCAAGACCACAGGTCACAGAGGCGAGTTCTGGAACTGGCTCAGGCCCCATGAAACGACCTCAGTCCCTCTGAGAGCAATTCCCTGTGTCCTAAAAGCTCCACAGCCCCACAGAAGACCAACCCTACAACACATGAACCCTTGGTACTCAGACCACATCAGTCTACGGCACCATCTGGTTTAGTCATGCTGATCCTAACTAATGTAGTTAGCATTTGTTTTAACAAATCCTGTGTGTGTACAAAAAATTATTATTTTTTTACATACTTTTTAGCCCAAAAAATAGTTACTATTTTTGTGATTGAGTATCTAGAATGCATTAAGAGGCGGGCTCTGTCTCAGCTGGTAGAGTGCTTATCCACCATGGGTGTGGAGGTGAGTGCAGAACTCACTGCACTTACAGGTAGAAGCGGAAGAGTCACAAGTTCGAGATGATCTTCCATGGTTTGAGGCCAGCCTAGGCTACGCGAGACCTTGTCTATTGAATGAATGAATGAACAAATAAAAGTGCAGTAATTTGTATTATAGGGACATTAATTAAAAGGTGTCTTGTAACTACAAATTAATTAAAGTTGTAGATTTGAAGGAAAGTCTCTTTAATAGTAAAATTTCACAAATACATGATTTCAATGTGTTGTGTATCTATCACTGCTTAAAAGAAATATGTATATCTTACCATATTCTTTGTTTGCTATTATTGATGTGTTTTTTCTTTTCTTCTTTTTCATAGACAAAATTGAAGAAGCACAAAAAGAGCTTAATGGGGCAGAAGTTTCCAAA
This sequence comes from Acomys minous, assembly GCF_964271855.1. NCBI lineage: Eukaryota > Metazoa > Chordata > Mammalia > Rodentia > Muridae > Acomys > Acomys minous. The sequence continues at coordinate 52,237,909 of NC_140490.1, read as the reverse complement.
AAAGGTAAGTGAAAATCATCCCTATGTATCCATGCCCATAAGATTGCTCAGAATCGATGCCTTTCCCGCCCCAAGCTACTGCTGTAGTTCTGAGTGTCCTGGCGCAGTCTCAGCACCTGCTCCAGCACTGGTTTTCATGGGCCCATGTCCTGGTGCTGGGAATATGAAAAGCAGATGCAGCTCCCTTTTGAGCAATGCTGTCATGTAGTAGCACAGACCGTGTGGGTAGCACAACCCAATGTGTGTTCCGGTGCAGTGTAGGACTCTGATGTTAAATTTGAAATCCATCATTTCCAGATAGCCTCTGGGCTCGGTATAAAATGGCAGACTCCCTTTCTCACCTGGGTTCCCTCTCTGCCTGATCTGGGGAACCCCAGCTCCTCAAAGGAGTTTCACATAGCCCGCAGGGAGACCACAAGCCCAACCCTTTCCTAATAAACCCATTCAGTTTGCACCTGGGGACTCCTGGAAACACCCATCCTAAGCTAATATATCTTGGTGCCTTGTCTTTCAACCAGTGACCTTTACCCATACCAGGAGCTCTTCCCCCACCCATAGGATAATTAAGTACTGCTTTCCCCTTCTTATGATTGGGCTGTGCAACTGCATGTAAATGAAAAATCACCTCTAGCCCCAGAGAATCAAACACATTCACCCTCAAAACCTCTCCCATTGCCCAAGGTTGATAAGTCCCTGTTTCACATGAAATCAATGGGCCAGCGTCATCTATTTCACACAACTGGCTGAGACTTGTCATTTATTCTGGGGAAGGATGGGCTCCCCTCTTCCTGAAGAATTCAGCACTGAACCTCCATAGGGCTTGACTGCCAGCCAGGCAGCCAGATGCTTCTGACCTCTGCAAGCTTCTGCCATTTACTAGCTTGCAAGTACGGATCCCTGCTGCAAGTAGCAGGCTGTTCCCAAGCAGCCATTTTGTCTGTGGAGACAACCAGGGTCCCTCCTCTACCTCTTTCTTACAAAGCAGCCACCAACTGCTCATGCAGGCCGTGCCCTCATTGCTACCTGGCTTGTGTTTTGAAGCCTGAACCTCCTTTGACCCTGCCCTTCTCCTTTTGCACTAGAGAGATTGGCACTTCCGTTTCCTGCCTGGCATCCCAGCAATCACTTGGAAAGTAGTTGAGCATTTGTAAGACAGGCGTGCTTGGTTGAAGAAGATCGTGCAGTTTTCTAAAAAAAATGATAATTATTTCAAAGGATGGAGATGACTTTGTTAAATGAGAAAAAAAATAAATGTGAAATATAGTATATAAACTTCTATTTTTTGTTAAAACAAATGAGGAGTGGGACCTGATATATAATATATATAATATATATAATCACACTTATGGGATTGGACAAAGTTTAGAAGGATTTATTTATGCAAATGTGCTTATGAAGTGGGAGTAAGGGAGATGCTGTATTGTGTTTGTGTTACTCTGGGTTATACAGTAGCCGTAACTTGTAGTGAAAATCCAAACAATATGCAAACATTGGTCTCACGGCAGAAAGTATCGTGTCTTCCGGACACTAGAACCTTCAAGAGATGCCAGTACTGCACAGGTGATGGTGGGATGCCTTTGTCCCAGCACTGTCTCTTAGAGAGATGGTGGGCTTTCTCTAACACTGGGGGTGAGGGTGGGGGTGGGGGTGGGGTGGGGGTGGGGTGGGGTGGGGGTGGGGTGGGGGTGGGTGGAGACAGGGTTCTCTCAATACTCATTCTCATGATTTAGTGTTTATATTTCCTTATTATATTTTCTAATTTGAGTGGACTAGTTGGCAGAATATTTTAGCCAAATAGAACCTTCGTAGAGGGGATCTGTCTGTCTGTCTGTCTGTCATTCTTTTCTTTTCATTAGACTGGTCAATTTCAGAGAAAAGAGTTTCTTTATCCCCCAGTCTCCATTCCTTAGAGCAGCTGTGGCTCTGCGCACATGTGTTGTGTGTAGCAGTGTTAGTATCTTCTTTAAACCTCCCCCTCTATGATAACTCTGATAGGAATCTGGCCCTTGATGATTCTTGCAGAAAAACCAGACTAGGAAAGGTAGATGTTACCAGAGCCTTGCTGAAAGATGCCTGTCCAGCCTTGCCATACGACCACACGGTGGTATCCACGGAAGTTAGAAGATGCCCCTTTCAAAGGTTTTTTTTTTTTTTTTTTTCCAAGCCAGCTCTGCTCACAACCAGCAGCAGCCCTCCTGGCTGCTACACGCAGAAGAACAAATGTCACGTGTGTTCCCTGATTTTCTCCAGACCAAAAAGTTCTCACAAAAGTGAACTGAATGCTGAGAGGAGGGAGGAGGGGCAACAGAGGTCAGAAGGACTAAGGAAGCTGGGTAGTGAGCCTCAGCATAAGGGAGCTGGGTAGTGAGCCTCAGCATAAGGGAGCTGGGTAGTGAGCCTCAGCATAAGGAAGCTGGGTAGTGAGCCTCAGCATAAGGGAGCTGGGTAGTGAGCCTCAGCATAAGGAAGCTGGGTAGTGAGCCTCAGCATAAGGGAGCTGGGTAGTGAGCCTCAGCATAAGGGAGCTGGGTAGTGAGCCTCAGCATAAGGGAGCTGGGTAGTGAGCCTCAGCATAAGGGAGCTGGGTAGTGAGCCTCAGCATAAGGGAGCTGGGTAGTGAGCCTCAGCATAAGGGAGCTGGGTAGTGAGCCTCAGCATAAGGGAGCTGGGTAGTGAGCCTCAGCATAAGGAAGCTGGGTAGTGAGCCTCAGCATAAGGGAGCGGCTCTAGTTGGCAGGTGGCTCTGGGGCCAGACAGCATGAATAACAAGTGAGGGCAGTTTGTGCTCTGTGCTGCTGCCACTGTCTAGTTTTTCAGGTAGAAGTTCTAAGCAAGTGAAAGAAAACAGCTTTCCCTTGGCATCGAAGTCAGAAGGGCAGCTCCTCTCCTGCTGCCACCTAAGAGCAGCGCTGAGGTCTCCTGGCTGTTTTCTTGGCAACTTCTCTATTTTTTCCTAAAGAAAATCCACTTCTTCCATGAAAGGAGGCTATAGAAAATAGAGTTACCTGGTTTTGGGAGATGGTGAGGCAGCATGATGTCACTTTCTTTACAAACTTCTGACATGAGCAAAACATGCACTATTTTATGTTTTGTTTTCTTCTCCCTGGCAAATGGTCCTAAAATGCTTCCCGTCCATTGGAGAGCCTGTGATCCTCACCTGATCATGGGTTCTCTCCCCCTCTGCTCCCACACTTTGGTTACAGCTAGGATGAGCCGCGAATTGATGCTCAGTGGGAACCAGTGCGGCTGCAGCTCTTTCAAAACAAAACCGGAGAAAAAACTTGTTCATTGATCAAATTACAACTTTTTAAATATATTAAAGAAGGGCAAATATTGTTCAATATAGACCCTGACTTTGACAGTTATTAATCAACAGGATAAAGAAGTAACTTCAAGTGTGCTGGAGAGATGTTCAGAGGTTAAGAGCACTGGCTGCTCTTCCAGGGAACCTAGGTTCAATTCTTAGCACCCACATGGCAGCTTGCAATTGTCTGTAACCCCACATCCAAGGGATCTGGCATCCTCACACAGACTTACATGCAGGCAAAACACGAATGCACATGAAAATGAATAAATATTAAAAGAAAAAAGAAAAAACAACTCTTAAAAAAAAAAGGAAAGGTAAATATGTTTAATATAGATCCTGACTTGGGCAGTCATAAATCAGTAGGATAAAGATGTGACTTAAACTATTCTAATGCACTATTTTATTCATTTTATCTGCGTATAGATAAAAACCAGGCAACTTTGATTTACTTTAGTTTTAAACAGTTTGGAGGTAGGTGTGCTTGTGTGGTGGCCACGCCATCCCCATGGTCCTCGTGCCCCTCCTCAGGAGCTGTCTGCCTGTTATTTTTTAATCATTTGGAGAACATAATTGGATCCTTATTTCCCACCTGACAGTGAAGCAGAGTCCAGAGAGAGTAAGTATATTTAAATGTGCCTACCACAGAACAACAGAGGTAGTCACATGATCACATGAGAAGGGAATTATTTCTAAGCATAATGATTAAATTAGCTATAAATTATGCCTGCTCTCTTGCACTGTGCTTCACAGTATTTGTCAGATAGAATTTAAATAAAATGCTCTCACCAACATGAAAACAGGTCAGGAAGGAGGATGCATCCTGTGTCTTCGCTTATGTGTTTTGTATTGGTATTGCTGTTTTCTGTTCTGGAGATAGTTTCCCACGTTGCCAGTTTGACCTGGAAGTTGTGACCCTCCTGCTGGTCTACTAGTGAGGTTCCAGGCATGCATCACCACACCCTGCTTAGATTGTATGCTGCTTCTTGAATCAGCTTTCATACTTTGTTTCAAAATGGCGGTCTAACTAGCCGAAGGGATATGCCCCATGAAAGTCTTCACTTACCAGGAAAGTGGGACAGAGGGGAGGACATCGTATTGGGACTCTAGGTGAGAGAAGCATGGGAGAATGGGGAAATAGAAGGGTCCAGAAACCTAGAAACCTGCAAGAAGAACATTATGATGGGCAGATCTGGGCCCAGGGGTCCTGCTCAAACTATGGCACCAGTCAAAGATAATATGTTCAGTAAACTTCAAACCCGTACCCAGATCTAGCCAATGGAGAGGACATTCTCCACAGTTGAGTGGAGATTGGGGTCTGACTTTCACACGTACTCTGGTGCCTCATATTTGACCATGCTCCCTGAATGGGGAGACCTGGTGGCACTCAGAGGAAGGATAGTAGGCTACCAAGAAGAGACTTGATGCCCTATGAGCATATACAGGGGGAGGAGGTTCCCCTCACAGTCATAGGGGAGGGGAAAAGGGGAAAATGGGAGGGAGGGAGAAATGGGAGGATAGAAGGGATGGGCTAACAATTGAGATGTAATATGAATAAATTAATAAAATATATTTTTAAAAAAGCAAAACAAAATGGTGATCTATGGTATTTGCTACACATATGTAAAACACACAGTCACTCCATTACAGTGCATAAGGATAGTGTGGTAGCCACAATGCTGGTCCTTACTAGTGCTCCTTACTGTTTGCAGTTTGAACGATGTAAAACACTGTTTCACGGTTTACTTCTTTGATGACTAAGCTTAAAATACAAAATCAAAAACAAAAACCCAAAGAACAGAAAAAAAATAAAACCTGAATGCCACATCTGTGCCAGCATCCACTGCCACCACTCTGAAGAGTTAGGGCTCAGGTACCAATGAGAGGCGCCAGTGGGGAAAGGCACTGGCTGCCAAGCATGACAAAGTTCAGATCCCACTTGGGGGACAGAGAGAACCAACTCCCACAAGTTAGCCTCTGACTTCCGTACATTCACACGTGTGGGCTCACACAGCATACACATGCACACAGCAAACAAACAAATAAATAAAAGTTAAAATTAATATTCAGACATGGGTATAGAGCGAGGTGGATTTTCTTAGGTCATTTTCTATCTTGTTATTTTTTTCTGTGCATTACTCTCAACAAACCTCCCGGAGGCAACCTATGCCTCATTCTTTTCAGCATGGTTGCTTTCCTTCCAACAGTTTATATTCTAGCTACCGGGAGGATTTTATTTTAAAAATAATGTAGATAAACCATTTTTTTTTCTGTGAGTGAAAAGTCGGGCTGGCAGGGCTAAGTGGGTTGTGTGAGTGAACAAAGATAGGGCTGAAGGTGATAACTTGGAGCACACAGACTGCTCAGGACTGGCTGACAGTAGGATTTTTGTTAACACGGTCAGAATTTATGCACCAGAATACCCTTCGGTTATCAGGGAGCTTGAGGCAAGCTTGCATATCTCAGAAGTCAGAGCGCCAGCTGAGCAGAGAACACATAGTAGATCCTGGACTCCAGTTAGAGTGCAAATAAGAAAATTAGAATTTCTTACCCATATCCCAGATGGCTTGTTGTATTTTAAGATCTTTGTAGTATGAAAGAATTTCCAGGTAGTAAAATATTGGTGACTTGATTTGCAAATTGTTTTCTAAGCACATCATACATTTTAAAGGTGACAGCTAATCTGCAATGTGTGTTTTAGTGCCAGTGCTGATAGTAGGAAGGACAAGTGTTAACGGTGTTCTCCTTAGAAAGTGTGCTGAGTATAATAGTAAAGATAACTAGGTCATATTTTATCAGCAAGAATGACAAAGTCCTCACGTAAGACAGACATTTGTGTGGAATATTGGAAAAACTGGACAGATACCATTAAATTAAAACATGTAATTTTAATATGCTTCATGATAAGATGAAAATATTTTTAAACCATTCTAGGGAAAGTATACACAGGAAAAATACTTGAAAAGCTCAGTTTGGAGGCTGGAGAGATGGCCTAGAGGTTAAGAGCAATGACTATTCTTCCAGAGGTCCCAAGTTCAATTCCCAGCAGCCACATGGTGGGTCATAACCATCTATAATGTGATCTGGTGCCCTCTCCTGGTGTGTAGGCATACACCCAGGCAAAATACTATGTAAATAATAAATAGAAATAAATAAATTTTTCTGGGCATGGTGGTACATACCTTTAATCCCAGCACTCAGGAGACAGAGACAGGCTGGTCACTGTGAGTTCAAGGCCAGCCTGGTCTACAAAGTGAGTCCAGGTCAGCCAAGGCTACACAGAGAAACCCTGTCTTGAAAAAACAAAAACAAAACAAAAAAATACCAAAAGAAGAAGAGGAGGAGGAGAAGGAAGAGGAGGAGGAGAAAAAAGAAGAAGAAAAACTCAGTTTGGGTGTTGTAAACTGGAAGATCTTTAGCACTTTACACAGTGAATACTCAAGTTCATAAAAGGAAGACTAGACTTCTATTTTAGATAAATATTTGGACTCCAGAGTTCTGTTCAAAGGATGGGCCTGCTTTTCAATTTTAGTATTATATTGAAGTTAACACATGTCTATATATTACTGAAAAGTTGTGGTCTTTAGGTTTACAAATAATTATTAGAAAAAAGAATCTTAGTGAACATGTTTAATGAGAATTTACTGTAAATAGCAGTTTGTAAGTCCCACACTCTTAATGTTTGAGGAAATCAACTGTTCTTCCTTGTAAAGGTGTTTGTTTCTTTTATTTTGTATCAGCCTTTTTCTGTCTAAGTCTTTAAAAGGGACAGGTCTGACCCTGAGGAGCCCTTGGGTCCTTTGCCCAGATGATGACACCTACATTGCCTCAGAGCAGTTTGTGTGTGAGCCAGATGCCAGACACTCTGCCCCAGGGAACAGATGCTTTCATTGAAAAGAGAGTCTTTCCAACTTTACATGTGCACTGCACACAGACTTCTCATGTGTACTGCACAGGCACTTCTCATGTGTATTGCACACTGTCTTTCCATGTGTACTGCATGCCGACTTCTCATGTGTATTGTATGCATATTTCTCATGTGTACTGCACAGATGCTTCTCCTGTGCAGTGCCCACATACTTCTGTATGTATTGCAGACTTCACATTGGAAAATCAGGTTCATGATCTGTCTCCTATATGAAAAATAATGCAGTGATCTTGGGTCATAGGAAAATTACTGTTGGTTTAATTACATGTGCTAGATTTATAAAAGTATTGTATGTCAAGCCTGTCAGTAGTTTTAGATTTAAAAACGGCACATTTTGCATCTCAGTACAGGTGAGCTGCATAGTGGTAGGGACAAGGTACTGCAGACTTCAGTGTAAAGGAAAAGTGTCTTTAACTGTCCTCACTGTGTTAGAGTAGAAAACCCTGAACTGTGAGTAAAATATAGGAGGCAAAAGATTTTTAAGTGTGTTCTGTCTTTTTTAAAAATTTTGTGTGTGTGTGTGTGTGTGTGTGTGTGTGTGTGTGTGTGTGTGTGGTGTTTGCTTACAACATGTGTGTAGTGCCTGCAGGAACCAGAAGACGATGTGGTGTCCCTGGAAGTGGAGTTAGAGATAGTTGTGAGCTGCCATGTGGGTTCCGGGAACCAAGCTCAGGTCTTCTGGAAGAGCAGCCAGTGCTCATGACCTCGGAACCATCTCTCCAGCCCCTCCTCCTCATTTTCTAAGGGTGCCACTAACTATCTGTCAAGCTGGTAATTAAGTTAGAGATTTAGGTAGCTAATGTGATGTTAATTTCATGTAGCAATTCATTAAAAGATGCAGTTTGTGCATTTTGCAGCGTATCTCATTCAGCAAAGTGCTGTTGATTATAAATTGCACAGTAACTGTTTAGCATGAGACAAGTCGCTAACAATTACATTATGACACAGTGCTCTTATATTTGCTTTAGCAGATGTATTCTGGTTCTATAGAAATGAAACTTGAAAATCTCATTTGTCTTAGAGTCTACTATATATGTATTTATTACTGTGGTTTCATTTTTGATAAGAGTAATTAAGATAAGGGCATGTGGCCCGAGCTGTTCTGTGACAGCATCCCTGAGGACTGTAGAGAGTAGCAGATTTTACATAGTCACTGGCTTCTTGGACCAATGATGGGATGCACACAGTTTGCCCTTAGATAATTAACTTGATGTCACACGCCTCAGTATTTTTTAAAGTAAATGTTACAGATCAACTCGAAGAAATTGTGTGCTGCGGTTAATCTACTTATTCTTTTCTTTAGCTTTGCAACAGTAGCCCCTGCAAAAACAGGTAATAAAAAGACAAGCTCAGACCCTGGTTCCTTCCATAGGGATTTCTCATGTTTTCTTAAGAACCAAAACCAACCACACAAACTCTACATATATGATGAATACAATTCAAGGGGAAGAATGGAAAAAGGAAATGTAGAGAGATGGACAGAAGCCAGATAAACAGCTAGACATACAGAAGTAAGCTTGAAGAATGCAAAAATAACAAGATACTTTGGAAGTAAAGGACCATTTCAACAAAGCCACAGCATTCTTTCTCTATTTCGCTGTCCAGAACATTTTTCAGGCTTTGTGGTGTGGCTGAAAGGTAACATATTGGAAAGATAAAATGGAACTTTGGCTCTGATAATGAAATCATTTCACTCAGGAAAAGATTAGAAAGCATCAGATGTAATTGGGTGGATGACCAGGATATGCAAGAGGGGCCTGAGGATGGTGGCAAGCCAGTGTGAATTACAGCATCCAGACAGCCTGGCATGGTCATCCCTCCAGCCTCAGAGCCTAGAGCTGAGCCCCTTATTTGCTGTGATTTACCATGTCTACATTTCTGTGATGGTCAATAGAAGAAATTAAAATCAGCCAACAACAAAACAGAGTCCTTATTATAGGGTACTGTCACAAAAGACATTTGAAACTTATGAATTGTTCATTTCTAGATTTTTCTATATAATGTTGTTAAGTGTGGGTACAACTGAACACCATCCCCAATCCCGACTTAGGAGGGCATGTGGCAGCTCTCTACTGAGCATGCATGTAGCCATGTTGGAACTGCTTGGCAGACCCTTCCTTCTTCAGTCATGACAGAGCTCCATAAGGTGACCCTCAGATCTCCATCTCGCTGTTCTGCACCCCTCTCCTGTGGGTCCCCTCCACCCCATCCCTACCATGGACACCTTTTTGTAATCCCTCCAGCTTGAGTTTGCCCCTAGTAGTCAAAATGCCCATAGGTGTCTGTGTATTGGGAAGGAGTTTGACCATTGATTAATCAAGATGGATGGGGTGTGGGGAAGATGGATTCCTTTACCTAGCAGGCAGGACTTGTAAACAATGCACACTATTGCTTTTGTTTCTCAAGTGTAGTTAAATAGCTATTTATTTCTCCTGGTACATGTAACCTAGATTGCTTCTCCAAAGCAAATTGTTTCTTTTAGTATCTTCAATTATCTGGCACAGTGATGCATACAAATCGTTGATGTTTGTCTCAGTAACAAAAGCTTCATTCTTTCACCTCTAATAGAGTCTGTGGACAGCTACAAATTGCTCTGTCCTCAAGATTTTGTTCAATCATGAAAAATTAGACTCTTCTTGGTGTTCTTATATTGTAATATCAGCATCTTTTTAGCCTAGTGGATGTGAAACCCTGATGTGAAGATTCCCGATTTCTTTCAGGTTTATACTAGATAGAATCAAATGTGCAGGAAATGCCTCCTTTTCCTACCTTTGTAATAGACATCTCACATACATAGCTCATAACCTTTCTTGTGACTAAGGGTCAGCATTATGCCAGTAAACCACGGAAAGTCTGGGAGCAAACCATCTTTAGCATTTGTCAGACTGGTAGATGTATCCCCTGCTGTGACAGATGTCACACTACCAATGGTTCTGGCTTCCAGAATGTCACCTGAAAATGATTGTGAGCACATACTGCTTGGAAAAACGATCAGCTCATGTCAGCCGTAGTATGAGAGGATCCTGCAACTGGATTAGTAACATGGAAGTGCAGAGATCTTGGGGCTTTCTTACAGAAGTCACTAAAGTCTTTGAATCTTTCACATGAAAGTCAGACAACCAAAAGCACTTTAAAATTGAAGTTGGCCCGGAACTTGCTATGTAGGCCAGGTTGGTCTCAAACTCACAAAGCGCTGGCAGTAAAAGTGTGCACTACTTACTACCCCAGCTCAAACTGCTGCATTCCTATTTTGCATGACTCATCATTCAAAATTAGAGCACGTTAGCAAAACAGAAGGCAGAGTTATTTCATACCACCCGTGATGAGTTGTGGCTGTTCTGTTATCCGCTTGCCAGCCTCGCTGTAGTGTAGTCTCAGAGCCTAAGTTGAGGGGCACAGTTGCCTAACTTCCCCCTGGGTGCTTATGGAAAGGGTGAGATGGTTAGACTCAGCAGTAGGTATTACCTGCTCTTTTCTTTGTGATATCCTTAAACGGTAGGGGATAGAGTAGTAACCATGGCAAAGTATTGTTAGGATATGGCATTTAGAGATGCCATAAGTCACAGGAATTCTAGCAAACCACTGTTGGTGCTGTCATTACCTCCCTCCTCTTTTCTTGGCCTATCTAGTCACCTGCTTTTGACTCACCCAGTGTTATCCTGTGTTTGGAATTCTTCGTACTTGCTCATGTTCCACGCAGATTGTGTATGTTGGCACTGTCCTGTTGACAGAATGCCAGAGATAATAAATATAGAGGAAAGGTTTCGTTCAGCTCACAGTTGTGGAAGATTCACTTCATGGCTGATTGGCTGGAGTGGTTTTGGGCCTTGGTGAGGCACATCATGGTGGTGGTGTGGAGCAGAGGAGGCTGAGAAGCTCAGTGCCTCAGTCCCCTTCTGAGGGCATGGTTCCTCCTCCTGAAGACATATGTCCTCAGAGATTATGCCGCCACCCAGTGTCAACCTGGGAACGGAGCTATAAAGCAAGGGCCTTAGGGGGACGTTTAGATTCAGCCTGTAGCAGTTTGATATCTTGACAGGTCCACCCACAAGTCACTTGTTTGCTGCTGGTTTTGCCTTATGTGAGTTTCCTCTCTGGAACTTTGTTTTTGCTTAAGTAAAAACAATGAATTTTGCTCTTAGTGTTTGTTTGTCTGCTGTGTTTAATTTCTCTGTTAGTTGTGTTAGTGACTATTGTATGGAGTTTCTCTATTAATATGTGTGTGTTGTATTGAATTTCTCTATTAGTGTGTGTTGTGTGATTTTTTCTATCATTGTATTGAATTTCTCTATGTATTTACTGTGTTGAGTTTCTCTATTAGAGTATGCTGTGTTTTCTATTAATATGTGTCTATTGTGATAAATTCTTTAAAGTGTCATCTTTTAGGCAGAATCTAGGTCACCTTCAGTTTGGAGAAGTCTTGCTGGGTCATAAGGTAGAAATCTAGTGTGGAAGTTCATTTCCTCTAGGGCACTTTGTAATATCACATGTCAAAGCTGTCAGTCTTTGAGAGCAATCTGGGTTCTCAAAATTATTATCAGTATGCTTTTCTCACTGAGAATTTTGTCTTTGACACTTTCTACCGAAGGGTGCAGGTGCAGAAATTCTCTCTGTTTATCTTCATTGTATTTTGTAAAGTTCCTTTAAAGCTGTAAATTCATACTTTCCAGAGTTTTTCTCTTATCTCCACAAAGAATGGCTATTCTTTATCTCCGCTATCAGCGATTCCCAGAGACATCTGGGGAATTTCTTCCTGCTTTTATAACTGACTTAGAGCTCTGACATGCTTTGTCCTGTGACATCCCTTCAGCATATTTATTATCTTTTCCAGTTCCAATGTGAGCTTAAATTGGTTCAGTAGGTTCTAAGCCTTACTGTCTTACATTTGGCTTTTCCCATCTACAGTATCTGTCACACCTGTGGGTCTCCTTTAGGCCTTTAGTATTCTTCTTCAACAAAATAAACACATACAAAGTCTTTACTTGTTCTGGTGTTGGCTCCCTGTCACTACATTTATGGTAATGGTTCTTTGATGCTGAATTCATTTCTCAGGTGACTGTTCGTCTTAGGACATGTACTAGACATTTTATTTGAAAACTGTGGAAGTATGTTGAAGGCTAAGTTGAAATCTTTCTTCAGAGGGATATAAAGCTTGGTTTTCACCCAGTGCGTCCTCACAGCTAGACCGTTCAGGACTGAGCGTGCACACAATGCATAGTGTACCCTAGAGTCTGCTGTTTCTTTCTGCTGTTGTTTGGTGGCCAGAACTGCACAGCCTTAAGCTCCACCTTTGAATATGCCAGTGTCCTGGGAAATGGACACTATAGTGCTCTAACCTGGGGGACCTGAATCCCTCATGGATCTCGACTCGGTAGCTTCTCCATCTCTAGTGCTTCATTACCTCCAGGCTAATAATGCTGATGTTTTATTTAGCTAATGCATTCTCAGAAAAGGTCTAGATTATTTAATTTTTCTTTACTAGCAAGTCCACCCAAAAGTTACTTATATATTACTATATAATTTTTTTCATTTACTGCAGGCAGGTTTCTCTTTTTCTTCCTTTGTGTATATTTACATATATTTACATACCTAGAGACTATAGTTTTAATGTATTTAAATCACTTTTCTTTTGTTTGCTTTTCTTAAAAACTTAATATGTTTCCAGCATAAGATAAACCAAGAATTCACCTGTGGTTTTCTAGTTATCTCTCTGGTTTTATTTTTTTATATTGAATCTTTGGGTTTATATTTTTTACACAGTTTGCTCATAACCTATATTTATTTTATTATCTCATATATGAGATCAGAATCTTATATTAAAATTTATGCCATCGTTTTTCCCTAAGGTTGTGAATTCTGGCTTTATAGCATATTAAACCTTCCTAAGTTTCCATTCCACCACCGCTCTGGTCCTACGGGAAGTTGTGCTTTAGTGACTCTGATGTGACTGTCACTTTGGTTTTGCAGGCTTTGCAGAACTTATTGACTAATTGAGGTTTATTTTTCTGAATAAACATTATGGTTTGTCATAGTAACTGAAGCATTTTTTCTTTAAAATTTTGTGAAATATAGAAAACTGAAAAGAATTGAATTAATTCTTGCCAGGGGCATGGTGTCCCCCTCCCCCACCCCTGTGAATTTTTCTCACGGGTATCTCTGAACTTGCAGATACTCCACCTCTCAGCCCTCCCACCCATCTTCTGTGGTCCAGGAGCATCATACCACAGACTATTGTATTTTCTGCATGTTTTTAATACTTAGTGTAACATTTACCTTGATGAGTCTTTAGGTTTCTGTTACAAATAAAGCATTTTTCATTATCTTTTCTACTAGATTTGGTGTAAGTAAAAAGATTGATGTTTGAAAGCCGGGCGTGGTGGCACACGCCTTTAATCCCAGCACTCGGGAGGCAGAGGCAGGTGGATCGCTGTGAGTTCGAGGCCAGCCTGGACTACAAAGTGAATCCAGGACAGCCAAGGCTACACAGAGAAACCCTGTCTCGAAAAACCAAAAAAAAAAAAAAAAAAAATTGATGTTTGTAAGTTTAGTAAGGAGGTACCACTCAAGACCTTTGGTCATTGCCCCCACAAAACACTGCTTGTCCTTATCCTCACTTCTGGCTCATTGCATATGCTGAGTGCTCTCAAGAGGTGATCAAGAACAGCATTGGTTCTGGCTGAGTTCCTCCTGTTCCAGTCTTGCAGCCAGAGGTGGCTGGGCTTTGCTTCTGAGTCATGGTGAGTGGCATTGTGGTGAGTGTGGCACTGTGTTGGTGCATGGCTTTGGCATGAAACAAAATATTCACCACGGTTTCCCAGTTTCCCAATTTTGTTTTGATTTCTCTCGTTTCCCTGGTGACTTCTTTTTTCTCTTTAGCTAGTTAGAATTGTGCTGCTTAATTTCCATGCACATGGGGCTTTCCCAGCTATCTCCCACTTTGATTTCAAGTTGAGCTTTGTTGTGGCTGGAAAACACACTGTTCTCATCTAGTTTTTGAGCAATCTAGTTTGGCCTTAGTAGATACGGTCTGCTTCTATTGCTTTGGATAGCTTACATTGATTTTCATTTACTAGAGTTGTTGTTAATTACATTAATGCATGTGGTGCAGGGCACTGACCCCAGTGCCCTGACTGTTAGGAAGCATTCACTCTACCATTGAGCCACACCCCTGAAAAACTAAGCAGTTTAAAGTGCTCATCATCCTGTCATTCTGTCAGTGAGAGCAGCTCGATCGACGTGGAGGAGGCTGTGTCTTTGCAGAGGTGGTAAGGATGGGTAATCAGTTTGCTCACTTAGCCTGTTGGCAGGACTTGATATTGTGACTATATTTCTTAGTTCTTCCTAGATTTACTTGTTGACTCTCAGCTAAAAGCCACTCTCAGATTCTTGATAACATTTCATTCATTGGATCAGTGTTTCTTTTCCCTTCCCCTCATTCATTCATTCATTCCTCTGTGTTCAGTTATTTATTTTGGAGGACAGCAGGTTGAAGCCAGCAGTTTGCATACGCTAAGCACATGCTGTTTGAGTTTTCTTTGCCTGCTGTACCAAAATGCCCAGGGCTGTCAGTTAAAAGGAGGGAGCGTTTCTCTTGATTCCTAGTTTTTAGGTGGTCCAGCGCCACACCTTTGGGCAGGAGGCAAAGCAGAGAGTCTTGGATACTGTTTACTTCCTGACAACCTGGCACAGAGGAGCAGAAAGGCCAGGGACACCACTTCCTGAAGCCCTACCCCCACATTGTCCCCATCTGATTGTGAGCCTGTTAGTTATCGGTCACCTGATGACGTCTCAGCCCTCTTGCTCAATCCACCTAACTCTTTGAAGTCCACCTCTGAGTACAGTTGCTTTGGGCCAGGCCTCCAGCACTTGAGTCTGAGGACACTCCAAGGGCTGGGTCTACCATGTGCTCTCACTCCAAGGCACAGCCAGGCTCTTCTGCAGCTTTGTAGCCAGCAGGGACAGGTCACATCTTACAGTCCAATCTCTTTCCCACAAATTCTGCTGTGAAATTTGAAAGGATCCCGTTGTGATTCAGCATCTTTGCCTCATTCCAAAGTCTGAGCCGTCATCAGCCCGCACAGCCTCTCCAGCACTCAAAGACCTCTGCTCGAGTGTTCCAGGGCTTCGGGTGGCCACTTTTAGTGGCCATTGTTTTGCTCTCCATGTGGCCATGTGGAAAATACAGCTTCTTAATAACATCTTTGAGGTGGTGGATTTCAAAGTGGCGGCAGCTTTGCAGTCTCTTTAGAGTTCCTCTCATTATTGCATGGTCAGGACTCAGTTATGTGCGTGGATTCAGATAAAAGGCTCAGCATTTCCACATAGTTCTGCAGGCAAAGAATCTGTTTTCATTTTTCTGATTAACTCTTTATTTTGCCTTTATTTGTATGGGAGTATTGTAGGTGTATGTACATGTTCATGTGTGTGTGTGTTGCACGTATGTACTGAGGGCAGAGGCTGACATTGGATTTCTTCCTCTATCATGTCTGTTTTCTGAGACAGTGTTTTCACTCACTCAGCATGGGGCTAATGATTCTGCAAGACTAGCTGGCTAGCCCAGGAATCCTCCTGCCTCCACATGTGATGTGCACTGTCACACCCTGTCACATGGTCCTTCCCCTCCCCTCCCTCCCTTCCTTCCTTCTCTTTTTCTTGAATGTGGATTTTGAGCATCCAGACCCAGGGGCATTCCAAGCACCTTACTGACTGTGCCGGATCCCTGTTCCGTGTTTTACCTTCATTGTTGAAAGCTGAATTGATTATCAATACAAAGTTTTGGGCAGGTGGTTTAGTTTTCTTTAAGTAGTGTAAAAATGGAGTAGATACAGGTTGGGAAAATGGGTGAGATTTAAGCAGCTGCCACATCATTAATCTCTCTTCACTGTATTCCTGGTTAATATATATTGATCATCCCCTGGTGGGAAGGAAGAGCTGGGCAGTGAGCTGCTGTGGCTTCCTGTTTCCTACCGTGCACATTCCCACCTCTACTGCTTTGTATTCAGGCCTGAGCATCAGCTGCTGGCAGAACACTTCCCCACTGCGCCCGGCCGCTCTGCTAGTGTATGTGCAGCAAGGCTTGCTTGCTATTTCCTATGTGTGTTTTAAACACGTTTTCTGCACACTATGCTTATGAAACCCCCTTGTCTTGAAAATGCTTTCTTCTGCCCACCCCCACCCTACCCAGGGTTGAGTCAGAGATGTGCCACCTCTGTGAAACCACGCCTATCACATCTTCATCCGCCGGCAGTCAGTCAGTTGTCCTTCACAGCTGCCTGATTGTGCCTCTGCGCCATGTATCTAATTCCTAGTTCTGTGTGGTGCCCCTTCAGGCTCCTCTCTATTGAACGTGACTTCCTGACTACAAGCACACCCAGCCCTCTTGCCCTGAGAAATCTCATCTCTTTTGCCCTGTGTGTAGCATCTGGGCTTTCCCCTTCATATCCAGGGTCCCAGGAAGCAGTCTGGCTTCACCCGCCCCTGTGCTTGCCCCTCCCCACACCTCCGCCCATGGATGAGATGGCGTTGACCTCTGGAACGCAGTGACCAGGCTCTCAGACATGAGGCCATCCTCATGACCACACGCCTGGTAACTCTTTTTAATACCATCCTGTGTGTTTAATCCTCCCAGCCACAACAGCTTCTGTTTGAAACCGGCAGAAGCTCTGGTCCCCAGGCACCTCACTATCATAGGTTTCATTTTATCTTTTGAGTTCCTACCTTGTTTCTTCTTACTCCTGGCTCAGCCTTAAGTATAGCAATTACCCAGGCCTCAGATGTCAGGCTCACTTTTCTCTCCACAACATGATCTCTTTGGCTGGTCATTTATTTACTTTTACAAAAACAGCTCTCACTGTGTATTCCCAGATCTCTGCCTCTTAGCCCAGACCTCTCTCTGGGGGAAACAAAAGAATGTGCATGTATATTTCATGTGTCACCATTTCTAGATTGCTGTGTAATCTTGGTAATTATTTTAGATGGTTCTCTAATGTTATGTTAACTGGCTCTGCCTTAATTAGCCTAACCATTTTCCTGCTGAAAATGACTTGTTCTGAATTCCCAGCTATGGTTCACAGTCCACACATGTACTGAGTTGAGGTTCTGTGGAATGCAAAGTGAAGGGACTTCCCCTCTCAGACTGGCTCAGTGCTCTCATATAAAGACAGGAACCTCTGTGGAGCTTTTGGCAGACTGTCCCCCGGCTTTGTGTTCTGCCTCTGTTAAGAGTCTTGCCCTCACTGCTGAAACTGCAGGCAGCTTTTCACTCTGACATAGCCCGGAAAGAACCCCTCTGTGTAGCACCATCACTGTGTCTCCTTCCAAGCACCTAGGATAGAGATCCAGTGAAGTCAAGAAGGAATGAGTACAGCTTGAAAAAAGGTCTAGAATGTGTCCACCATTTCTGCCGCCTCCATGTTCTTGGCCAGAGAAAGGCTATGAGGACGTGAAAGACAGCCCAAAAGCAGTTCCCAAGAGAACACATGATAGAAACGGAAGTAACTTTGAGCCCAGAAGTTAATGACATCATAAATATTAGAACAAGAGCTTGAACTTAAGAGAATGGAATGAGATGAAATGGGAAATAAAACTAAGGGAATAAAACAACAGCAGCACTCCAAAGCTAATGAATGAAATCAAAACAGTTAAGAGTTTAATAGCTAGAAAATGAAATTGTTGGCATAAAGGTAAAACATTATGGAATTATAGAGAAAGCCAAACAGAAGAAGCCAAAGAAAAAGTAGGAAGCAGTATAAATCATGGTGAGGGGGATCCACAGTAAAGAGTTGGCATTAAAGGAAAGAACCTTACCCCAAAGAAAAATGTATAAGAAAGTAGTATGTTGGGGGACATACTAGAAGAAAAGTTTCCTTAACTAGACTAAGATGCCAGAAGGCAAGGGAGAATGTAGTATTTTGAAAGGAAGAAGTGTTTTTTAGCTACCAAGATGAAAATAGAGCCAGGGTTGGGGGGACATACTTGTTATCCCAGCACTCAAAGAGGCTGAGGCAAGAGAATCACTAAGTGTTCAGGCCTGAACTACTGACACCAAAGACCATTTTATGTGTGTGTGTGTGTGTGTGTGTGTGTGTGTATGTGTAACAGGGTGTGGTGGCTCAGCATGTAAAGGTGTTTACTGCCAAGCCTGATGAGTTTTACCTCTCTTACACACATAGAAGAAAGAGAGAAGCAATTCCATAAGTTGTCCTCTGAACTCTGCATGTTTCATGGCACTAATAGATGTCCACAGACAGACAGATGTGCGTACGTATGTACGTACATACATACATATATACATACACATAATAAATTTTAAAAGAGGGATTGGGAAGATTGCTTAGTGGGTACAGTACTTTGTCTGCAAGCATAAAGACCTGACTTCAGTTCCCAGAACCCACAGAAAAGCTGGGCATGGGAGCACACGCCTGGAATACCAGTGCTGGGGGTAGAGACAAGAGGAGCCTAGGGATTTTTCCAGTTGTCCTATGTAGCTCAGATGACATGATCAAGGCTTAGTGAGAAACCTGCCTTACGAACTCTAATGGAGAGGAGTAGCACATGACGCAGCCAATGCAAGCTCTGTTCTTCACATTGTACCTATCAAGGTGCAAACCCCCACACACAGGCATACAACACACAGGTTCACCCATATGCATAGTATACAACACAGGTGCATCCACACATACACACATAGGTATACAACACAAGTGCACATACATTTATGACATACACTGCACGTGCATCCACATGCATAGACATTCGGTACAGGTGTGCGCACACACACAGGCATACAACACAGGTGCACCCACACATGGGCACATGACACAGGAACACACACACATAGGCACATGACACAGGTGTATACAGGCATATGACACAGGTGCACACACACATAGACATACAACACAGGTGCACACCCAGACAGGAGCACATGACACAGGTGCACACACTTTCATAGGTGTATGACACAGGTGCACACACTTTAATAAGTGTATAACACAGGTGCATCCACATGGTACACATTGTGCTAAAATTAAAGACACAAATTATTGAAACTAAACAACTTTGTAGACTGGATAGAAATGTAATGACAAGTAATAGAGGGTGGAATATGAAATTGGAACATGTAAGCTTAAAAATATTTCTCTAATCCTTAGCTATAGGAGTTTTGTTTTTTGTTTTTTGTTTTTTGTTTTTGTTTTTTTTTTTTCAGAAATAACATAAGGAAACAGAGATACTTAGAAATTCTGTTTTCTTTTTGAGACAATCTCAAGATGACCTCAAGCACGTAGTTCACTCACCTCATCCTCCTGGGTGCTATGATTAGAGGCCACCTCACTCTACAGCTAGTTTTTGTGTTCTGTACAAAGCCAAAAGTTATATTACTTTTATATACAACAACATAATTTTGACTATTTCACCTACAATTTTTTTTCAATGCCAGGCACTATTTAATTAACAACAAAAGAGTCTGGCTTAGTAGTGGTGTACATCAATAATCCCACTGCTCAGGAGGCAGAGGCAGTGGGATCCTAAGGACAGGCGAGCTTGGGCTACATAGTAAGATTTGGTTTTAAAAATAAGAACAATTGAAAAACAGCTTATTCTAGAAAGTATGTGAAATAATAAAGTTATCATATACCCAGTGAGAACTTTAGTGAGACTCAGTGTAGGTAGGGTTTCAGGTTCACAGGTCACCCTCCCAAGTGACTTCTCATCTTTATACTTTCAGAGTTATTTTCATTGCTCAATGGCTCGCACTGTTGTGACAGCTCACCTCCTAGCTTATGGGAAGTTGGTGGGGAAACTGCCCCTCCTTAGGGTGATCATCGTTTCTCAGTTTGTCACCCTTGTCTGGTAGCTCAAAGAGTGCCATGAGCAAGTCATAGCTCACTATGTGCAAGGAGGGGAAGCCAGTGAGGAAAATGTCAGTTCATAAAAGAGTGACTGCCAGGGTAAAAAAGGCTTGTTCAGCAGTGCTCTGCAGAAGCCAGCTGGTTGTTCATGACATGTCACTGCAGTGTTTGAGCCATGCCCCTGCCTTCCCATCCTGCCCCAGGGTTGCATACTCAGTAGGT
The DNA here is from genome assembly GCF_964271855.1 of Acomys minous. Taxonomy (NCBI): domain Eukaryota; kingdom Metazoa; phylum Chordata; class Mammalia; order Rodentia; family Muridae; genus Acomys; species Acomys minous. Next base: position 52,217,604 of record NC_140490.1, on the reverse strand, counting down.
GTCTTCTCTTCACTAAGTGTATCTATAAGAGCATGCGTGTCGCTGGGCATGGTGGCATGCCTTTAATCCTAGCACTCGGGAGGCAGAGGCAGGCAGATCACTGTAAGTTTGAGGCTAGTCTGGTCTACAAAGTGAATCCAGGACAGCCAAGGCTACACAGAGACACCCTGTCTCGGAAAACTTAAAATGTCACAACAGGAACAGAAGGTGTTAGATAAACTGTCATCATCATCAAAGGCAAAGTGGTTATTACACTGCAGTGCTTTGGTCCAGTATGAAATTCAAATATGTACCTTGTAACAGCCATGTGAAAGTAATGATTTCAAATATTTGGCTTTTTCTAAAATAAGTAATATATAGAGGAATAATTTCTGTTTATATGCCCAAGGATCCAGCAAATCAAAAACAGACTGAATCATGGCAAATAATCATGGCTTAAATATATAATAGTTTAGAGAAATTGGATAGTTCACGACATTTAAACCAATTTGCTTCCAAAGCAGCTGCAGATGAGGCCGGTTTCCTTTCTTACTGAGTGGGTTTCACTTGTCTTTCTAGCTCCACATGGCCTCTTGACTTACCCTTCATCATAAATGCAAAGAAACATATGTAGTGAATATTGTGTTCAGTTGCATTGGTGATTTTATTAAACCACGAGCCATCACAGTCTTAGAACTTTCTCATTTTAGGGTGAGAAACCACAAATGAGTGTTTCTTTATTGTTGTAACTTTCTGTTCATTGATGCAATCTCTGTGGTTACAGCACTTCCTGATCCCACTGACCACCGTCTCATGACCACGGGAGGTATAGTCACTACTGTATTTTTTACTATGTAAGAGCCTTGTTGCTCATACAGATACCATCATCCATTGCATAGAAGCTTGCTGGAGCTGTCAGTAAAGGCTTATGATGTCAGATACCCCATAGGAAGGTTGACTTTCCTGCTCTACTGGGCCAGCCTTCTCAGAGTGGAGTATCAGGAGAGTCTGTAGCTCTGTGAGCAGTGAGGAAGGATTATCCACTGGGGGAAAGAATTCTGATCCGTGTTTCTGTAGATTTGGAATGGGCACCTCCTTAAAATGTCCACAGTGTCAAGACATAGCTTTGTTAATGGAGGCCTCTCACCCTTTTGATAATAATCTTAGTTTTTAAACAATTATGACATATGTACAGTTTTACCAACAGATTTTTTTTTTTTTGTCTTAACAGAAATCCTAGAGGCTGGCACTAAAGGAGCTTCTGAGTCTCTTAAAGGTGTAAAACGAAAAAAGATTGTTGCTGAGAATCACCTGAAAAAAATACCAAAATCCCCCCTGAGGAACCCTCTTCAGACGAAACACAAGCAAAACACAGAAGAGTCATCATCGCTCAGCGTTCTCCAGAGTGCATCAGAATCTCACAAGAAACACAACTGTGTCCCTGCTAAAAATGGGAAGCAACTGACCAAGCAAAATGGAGAAGCACCTGGGATGACTGCTGAGGCCTCCAAAGCTGAAGACTCGGTCTCCCCAAAGAAAGCCTCGTTTCCTCAGCACCGGTCAGAGCTGCGGAGATGGCGGTCCGAGGGCTCAGACCCAGCCAGGCTCGGTGGACACAATGGACAGTGGGGCTCCAGCTCCCCGTCCAGTAAAAGCAGGCCTGACACCAGTGAATGTAACTCTCCTTGCTGTAGCAGCACGCCCCCCTCCTACACAAGGACCGCGTTCGATGTCTTACTGAAAGCAATGGAGCCAGAGCTGAGCACCTTGTCACAGAAGGGCTCATCTTGTGCAGTAAAGACAGAAAAACCGAGACCAAATAAAAGTGTACGATCCCCTTCTAAACTAAAGAACAGCTCCCTGGATGCCCCAAATCCTACTTCCCAGGAATCGGTCGCCGAATTGCAGTGTTCTCCGTGTACCTCATACCCAGTACATGTGGCCTCCACTCAGAACAGTGAGCACGTGGCAGCTCAGTGTGTTTCTCACCTAGACAACCCACATGACCACCTTGCTCCCAAACCTAATCCACAGAGTCAGCAGCTGCCGGGGCATCTGGCCTCACTAGGATCTCTGACAAATCTGCACACCCCCGAGAACTCAAAACTTGAAGCGGTTTATAATACACCAGTGACGTCCGCTGTAGGTCTCACTTCTCCCTCCAGTAGAACTCAGGTTACTCCTCCACACCAGCAAATGGATTCTGTGTCACCTTCGTCAGTAAGCCCCGCCAGCTCTGCACAGTCGCCCCCAGGGCCGATTTACAGCTCCACCCATGTTGCTTCTGTTGTTAGTCAAAGTGTAGAGCAAATGTGCAATCTTCTTCTGCGAGATCAGAAACCAAAAAAACAAGGCAAATATATCTGTGAGTATTGCAATAGAGCATGTGCGAAGCCCAGTGTGCTTTTAAAGCATATCCGCTCCCACACTGGAGAGCGGCCCTACCCCTGTGTGACATGCGGGTTCTCGTTTAAGACTAAAAGCAATCTGTATAAGCACAAAAAATCCCATGCACATACCATCAAACTGGGTCTTGTCTTACAGCCCGAGGCTGGTGGTTTATTCTTGTCCCAAGAGTGCCCCAAAGCACTTAGTGTCCATTCAGATGCTGAGGACAGTGGAGAAAGTGATGAAGAGGGGCCTGGAGACGGGAGGCAGAATGACCCAGGTGTCATGGACCTGCAGCCTGTGCAAATAATGAAGAAGATAGCCAATCCTGAAGCTTTACCCAAGTCTGTTCCAAGCAATTCAAATCATGTGGTCAGTGTCCTCTCATCACAGGACAGACCTTCAGAGTCACAAGCCCTGGCAGAGTTACCAAAAGTTGTGGTCCACCCAGTAAGTGTATCCCCCGTAAGAACTGACAGCCCACAGGTGGCCAATCCCAAGTCTGAACTTCCTAGCACACAGAGGCAGAAGGACCTTCACGTTGCAGCAATCCTGTCCCACTCAGCTGGCGTGTCTTCCCTGGAGACAGATGAGAAGTGCCATCAAAAGGGGGGTGCGAGTCAGTTGGAAGGGAAGCCAGATTCTCACAGTGGAACAGCGCACGCACAACTCCAAAGGCAGCAGGCCACCGACGATCCCCAGGAGCAGCAAGGAAAGCTGCTTCTGAGTCCTCGGAGCTTAGGAAGTACAGATTCTGGCTACTTTTCACGATCTGAAAGTGCTGATCAAGCTGTGAGTCCACCAACTCCATTTGCCAGAACTTTCCCCAGCACGGACCCAGACCCAGCTAAGAGCAGTGGACCCCCTGGGCCTGGAGTCCGTTCTCCCGCACCTTCTGCTCGGGCCACTGGAGAGAAGTCATCAGTTGTAGGGCAGATGCGCCCACCCTTGGCAACTAAAACTCTGGAGGAAAGAATTTCGAAGCTGATCTCAGACAATGAAGCCCTGGTCGATGACAAGCAACTGGATAGTGTGAAGCCCCGGAGAACCTCACTTTCCAGACGGGGAAGCATTGACTCCCCCAAATCATACATATTTAAAGATTCCTTCCAGTTTGACCTAAAACCCATGGGACGGAGGACAAGCTCCAGCTCTGACATACCGAAGTCCCCATTCACCCCAACTGAGAAGTCAAAGCAAGTGTTTCTCCTGTCTGTTCCTTCCCTGGACTGCCTGCCTATTACGAGAAGTAACTCCATGCCAACCACAGGATATTCAGCTGTCCCTGCAAATTTAATTCCTCCCCCTCCTCCTCTGAGAGGAAGCCAATCATTTGATGACAAAATTGGCACTTTCTATGATGATGTCTTCGTGTCAGGACCCAGCCCGTCCATGCCCCCAAGCGGACATCACCGTCCCCTGGTCAGACAGGCTGCAGTGGAAGACTCCACAGCCAGTGAGAATCATGTGCTGGGATCTGGGCAGTCTGTGGATGAGAGCTGTCAAGGGTGCCCTGCCACCAGTCAGCCTGGGCCAATGCAGACCAAAGCAGCGCAAGCCCCTCACCTAGAAAAGAAGAAGTCGCACCAGGGTCGAGGGACCATGTTTGAGTGTGAAACCTGTCGAAACAGGTACAGGAAACTGGAGAATTTTGAGAATCATAAGAAATTTTACTGTTCAGAGTTACATGGCCCCAAAACAAAGGTAACTGTGAGAGAACCCGAGCACAGCCCAGCACCCGGCGGGACACAACCCCAGGTTCTCCACTACAGAGTTGCTGGCCCCACAGGTGGGTGGGAGCAGACGCCCCAGATAAGAAAGAGGAGGAAAATGAAAAGTGTAGGCGATGATGAGGACCCGCAGCCACGCGAGAGTGGGATGTCCCCAGAAAGCACTGAGGCCCTTCAGCTACAGCCTGTCCCAGGCTTGGCTCCCAGTCCATCTAAACAGGCCACGGCCACAGCTGGTGACCAGGCACACAGAGCCGTCCATCTGCAGAGCTCTCCTGTCCAGCTTGTGGCCAGGGTCCCCGAGCAAGCCTTGCACCTGAAGCAGTGCCCCGCGGCTGAACAACAGCTGAATTCTGCAGCACAGGACAAGATGGAGGTGAAAAGACAAGGCGGTGGCATCTCTGTCATCCAGCACACCAACTCGCTGAGCAGACCCAGTTCATTCGACAAGCTGGAGCCCTCGGAAGGAGGCACTGCCTTTTCTTTACAGGAGCTAGGCAGAACTGGGGTACCTGGAGCTCTGAAAGTGATAGGGATCCCACCCGAGGAAGGTCACCCACCTCGGGATGCCACACATCAGACGGCACTGACACATGCCCTTAGAGGAGAGCCACGGGAAAGTCCCAGAAAAATTCCAAGTGAGCGTTATGTGTTGGGCCAGCCCTTGAGGCTTGTCCGGCAGCACAACATCCAGGTCCCAGAAATACTGGTCACTGAAGAGCCAGACCGGGACCTGGAAGCCCAGGGCCATGACGAAGAAAAGTCAGAGAAGTTCACTTGGCCTCAGCGCAGTGAAACCTTATCAAAGCTGCCAACAGAGAAGCTGCCACCCAAAAAGAAAAGGCTCCGGCTGGCTGAGATAGAGCACTCCTCAACAGAGTCAAGCTTTGATTCCACGCTCTCCCGGAGTCTCAGCAGAGAAAGCAGCTTATCCCGCGCGTCCAGCTTCTCGGCCTCCGTGGACATAGAAGACATGTCCAAAGCAGAGGTGTCCCCCAGAGCTGATTTCCCAGCTAAAGCAGAGTTTCTTCTGATTCCACTGGGCTCGAACACACTGAGTGTCCCTGGAAGTCACAGGGAAATGAGGCGTGCTGCCTCAGAGCAGATTAGTTGCATGCCCACGTTGATGGAGGTCTCTGACTTCAGAAGTAAGTCCTTCGACTGTGGGAGCATTGCTCCTTCCCATGCAGCGCCTGTGCTCCTTGAATCTCAGCCCTCCAACTCCCCGTCTGGTGTTGGGAATGCTGGACACGTGCCCCTTTTGGAAAGGAGACGAGGTCCCCTGATCCGGCAGATATCTTTAAACATACCTTCAGATAGTCACCTATCTCCTGTCAGTGCGTCATCTTTCCAAAATATTGTTCTTCCTACTGTAAATGCAATGCCGCTTCAGGGCCCAAGACTTTCTGACGCGCCTTCTGCTGAGTTTCCTGCACATACCGTGTACTCCCAAACCCCGGCTGAGGACCTTCAGGCAGAAATGCCATGTTCCAAGTCTACTGACAGCTTTCCTCAACAGCTTTTTGGTGTCCATTTATTAAATAAAACCAACATACCCCTTTGTCACCAAAACACACTGCTGTGTCTGCCAGCACCTGTACAGGGTGGCAAACCAGGTGCACATCCCACAGCGTGCATGTCCTCTGCAGGCGAGGGTAGCTTTGCTCCCAAGTACCAGCTTCAGTGTCAAGCACTCACTTCAGGCCAGGGTTGCTCTTCTAGTCCTCTGCATCCTTTACCTAATCCAGTTCTTCCAGATCAAACTGGAGCAGATCCATGCTCGGCTTCAGGAGCAGTCAGCATAGCCGATCCTGTGTCTAAATCCTGCCCTCCGCCTACACTGGAGCTCGGCCCACCAACCGAGCAGGCGCAGAAGGGACTACCATCCTTTATGCTGCCAGTGCACCAACAGAGTACTGTTCCTATGTACTGTTTTGCAACTGTCACATCTCTGCCACAAATCTTAGTGACCCATGACCTGTCCAACACGCCAGTTTGCCAAACTAATCAAAGTATAGTGCCAGTCAGCGAAGAACAAAATTCTATGCCAAAATCACAGAACCATCTCCAAAATGCGTTGCCAACACCGGAGAAGGATCTTGCTTACAAAACTGTTCTCCCAGAGATGGGCCAAAATGTTTCAGTCTCAGACTCCTTTCCGGCAGTTCAGAAGGTGTCTGTTGGTAGATTGTCCCCGCAACATGAATCCTCAGCCTCGAGTAAAAGGATGCTTTCCCCAGCAAACAGTTTAGACATTGCCATGGAAAAGCATCAGAAGCGGGCTAAAGATGAGAACGGAGCTGTTTGCAGCACAAACATCAGCCCCTTAGAGCTGCCATGCTCAAGAGCTAGCGAGATCCAGAAGCCGAAGAAGCCAGTGCTGGTGAGGCAGCTGTGCACGACAGAGCCGCTGGAAGGAGCAGCGCTGGAGCAGGGTGCTTTCTCTGCATCTGAAGGGAGCAGCGAGAATGCTAATTTGGCGCAGGTCTTAACAACTGATAATTTGTCATCCGGACCCTCTATGTTTGCAGTCACAGACCGTGAATTGCAGGAGTTTAACACGAAGTCGTCCACTTCGTTGACTCCCACCATGCGAACTTCACCTGTCCCATCAGAAAGTGCCTGCGCTTTGCCTCTGCAGTCTGCAGACAACAGCCAGGACGCGGAGTCACCAGGGGAGAAGGAAGGCAATGTCCAGGGCCAGAGTCAGCGTCCAAGCCCTGGTCTTTCATCGGTCAGCAGTTCAGACACTCAGCAGCCACCATTCCCCAGCCTCAAGACTGCAACCAGCTTTACTTGGTGTTACTTGCTCAGACGGAAGTCCTTGCCGTTGCCTCAGAGCGACCAGAAGACGTCCGCCTACACTGGCTGGGCAGTGAGCTCCAGCAACCCAAATCCACTTGGTTTGCCTACGAAAGTTGCTCTTTCTCTTCTTAATTCTAAACAGAAGACTGGAAAGTCAGTGTACTGCCAAGCAATAACCACCCATTCAAAATCAGATTTAGTGGTCTATTCAAGCAAGTGGAAAAACAACTTAAGCAAGGTACTTGAGATATAATTTATCTTCAGATGTTGTTTGTGCAAATTAGTCTCACCAAGTCCTGATGCCTTTAAGTGCCTTACTTACAATAAGTATTCTAATTTTGAATGACAATTCGTAGGTTGTGACTATTAGAGGGGACATGACATTCTCCCCAGCAGTCCCACTGGGAAGAGTCACCTACAGTTCTGGAAGTGACTCCATCTGTAAATATTTTGCAAGCAATAACCTCCTGGGGCACTGAGCGTTGGTTTGTTTTTGTCTTTCCCTTCACCTGACTTCACTCAGTAGGAGGTGACACATTGACTTTTCCTTCACTGAGGAGTAGTTAGCTAAGAGAAGATCATGGCATTGTCTCTCCAGGGTAATTTGGAAACACCAACCTGTAGATGACCAGAGATTCTATTGTGAAATACACAAAGGACCAGAAACACTTGTCTTGTGCCTCCTGTGCACTGGTCTACTCTTGCCATGTCTGTTGCAATATTCTAAGTGAACGTATGAGAGCCACTGGCTACTGCCAAAAAAAAAAAAAAGGTGCATGGAAGAACCCATTCTCTTATTAGCTTATTTTATCAAGATTTATGGGATAATTTAGGGTCATGGCATTATAATTTGAAGTAATTTGTGGAATTCTCAATAGAATTGTTGGTTTTCTAAAGTGAGGGAAGTCATTTAAGCAATCAAATAAATAAGGCATTATGTTAGGCTCTGGTCACTGAGAATTATTGATGGCCTCTCTGACTTCTGCAGGTTCACAGACATATAGTTCTGATCCATAAGCATTTATGAATCAATCCATATCAACTCCTGCAGGGCTAGCCTTACAGTAGAGGTCTGCATGGCTCTAGCACGGCTGTTCTGTGGTGGTTTGGGTACAGGAAGGCACTCCAAGGTGGTGTCACTTTAGTGGAATCAATGATGATAATAGTAACAACAGATATTTTAGACAAATAAGTAGTTTTTTTTTAAAGTTAGTAGGTCTTTAAATCATGCATAAATGAGAAGAAATTCTAGTTTGAAAAGACTTCTGGGACCCTGGCATGGACAGGAGGCCTTGTAATGAGTTTGAAGTTGACAACACAGGTGAAAGTCAAAGTCTGGACATAGTGATGGAGAAGTGTCTGTGTCAGGAAAAGAAGGTGCATCCAAAGACAGGGGGATCTTGTTGTTTTTAACTTCCCAGACTCCCAAGTGCTCTCAATTAGAACCTTAGGTGGGCCATACATTCTCATGAGAGCGTAAAGAGATCTAGGCCTGTATCCCCAATGTCCTTGTGAGCATGGTTCTCTCAGACTGGAGATGTAACTCAGGGTTGAGCATGTAAGATGCCCCTTCCATCCCCAGAACCTGGGGGGAAAGTTAAAAAACCTAAGTACCGTGCATAAGTACCGAGTGCTGTGGGAAAAGCATTGGCAGTTCTGGCACTGTGCACTCAGCTTTACCTCTCAGGAGAAAGCTGTAGGTGGAAGGTCTGTGCAGAGGTCTGTCAGCATGCGGGAGTGATGGAGACTGCTCAGAGGGAGGAGACTGGAGGGAGGACAAAGAGAGTCTGGGAAAATGGAAAGAAATTGTTCTTCCAAGGAGGAGAGCCCCAGAGGGAAATGGTAGCAAGCACAACTCAGAAGAATGCATTTCAAGTGGCTCAGGAGTCATGGCGAGCCGGCTAACTGTTGTAAATAACCCATGTGATAATATGTCCACAATTCAAAATGGAAAGGAGCAGAAAGATGCAATAAAGTAAAAACGAAAACAGACTGTGAGCAGTGTACAGAGGGTGCCATGGAGTGGAAAAGCACACTAGAACTGATGAGATGAAGATTTGAGGCATTTAACACCCCTACCCCACTGTACCCCCCACACCTCCACACCCCCACACCCCAAACTTTAGCAAGTAGAAGCTGGATTTGATGGAAGGAGAGTGAACAAAAGATGCAGGGAACAGAGGGCTGAGGCGTGCTCTGGGAACAAAGAGCATGCCTGACATCTGTAGGCTCTAGGTCTCATCGTTGAAATGCCTCCTCCCCAAAAAAGAGAAACAGGAATTTGACATTGAAAAGGAGGTAAGCAAGACCCTTGCAAAAGGGTTAATGCCACACCAGGATTGCGTGTGTTCTGTATTGTGGAGAATCTGGTCTGCTTGCCTCCTAGGGAGTAGAAGGGAACATGTGGGCACATCTGTAATCACCATTCTCCCCTTCTATGGAACTGCCCAGCAGTCTTTGCTTACAGCTGCAGCAGTCATGACTGGCCCCCCCATGTCCCTTTTCCAGTGGACACAGCCGCTCCTTCCACAATACTCGCTCTCTGGCCTCAGGAAGTCACTGCAGTCTTGCTGAGCCCCAGTGTAGAAAAGGAGCTCTTCCTGTGCCTCACATGCAGGCAAGGGCGTTGGGTTGTAGCCTTTGCTGTTAACAGCTGGCTCTGACAAAGTGGATGGCCCTCTGGAGTCTTGTATATAGCTGTAGGCAGGATTCCTTCTAGGAGCACTATATACTTTCTCATTTTGATGTCTTGTTTTTTCCAAAGATTCTTACCATTGTCAGCCCAAAGATTTTGACTTGACCTGACTTTTTACAATAACCAGTATTTGGTTTTTGAGAGAGAGAAACCAAGTTTTGCTTCAAAGTAATTGGGGTGGAAGAGGCTGGAGACTGGGAAGTAGGCCTCTGCTTCACCTCTGTGCCTTTCCCGAGTTGACGGGGCTTTGGTAGTGTCTTTGAGGGACCTGAGACTGTATCTTACCTAGTGGTAAGTAGTGCTTTTCTGTATCCAAGGAAAGAACTCTTGAAGAAATAGACTTAAACTATGAGTGGCCAGTAAAGCATAGATAGAGCCTATTTAATCTGTTAAAGAGGGTGGTTAACTTGAGGCATCAGAGGCTGTGGTGGGAGACTGGAGGGCAGAGAGCAGATGGCCTTGACCCTGCTACCATGTGAGTCCACACGCCAGGAAGCTAATGGCTTCTCTGTACTTTGTTATGCAAATTGCCAGTGAAACATTACATGTTGTGTTTCCAGTTTAATGAAATTAGTTTCTCTTTTTGTTTTTCCCTTTCAGAAAGCATTAGGTAATCAAAAGTCCACAGTAGTTGAATTCAGCAATAAAGATGACTCTGAAATTATCAGTGAGCAAGATAAAGAAAATTCCTTAATCAAAAGTGAACCAAGAAGAATTAAAATATTTGACGGAGGGCAAGTACATATTTTATTCTTAAATGTACATTTAAACTCCTTTTAAATGTACATTTGCTGTCATGTGAATGAAGAGCTGCCAGGGGTAATTTTATTTAAACGTTCTTTTGTTTTGTTTTGTTTTTTAGCTAACAGAATCTTTCTGACAACATGTGTTAGTATTCTGTTAAGTAATTCCATTTTGATAGAGGAAATGATGACTAGGAAAAACCATAGCTCCTGAAGGCCTGGAGAATAGCTTGGGAGTAAGCCTGCCTTCCATGTGCACTTGAACATGGAGTGGCACGGGGAATCTCTCTAAGTGGGATGTGCTCATTGCCTTTTGCTGTCCTTCTGTTTTCCTACAAGAGCAATAAGCTGTGCCAGCCAGTGCCAGTTGTTACGGGAGAAGCAAGCTCCAGAGCCAGAGTCAGGCAGCGCTCAGAACAGTTCCGCGCTTACAGTCACTGTGACTGAATTTAGCGATGGAGAACTGTCAGACTGATATCTAAAATAGTGGAACTATTTAAGAATGAAGCTTCACATTGAATGACCTCAAGTAGAACTTTAGGTGAGGTGCAGGGACTAGGAATCTTCTTTCTTAAATGCTTAAAGTGATTGGAGATTGAGTGTAAAAGTTGTGCTTTATTTTTTTTATGTTGAATTTTAATCAGTATTTTCTCAAAGACATAGTACCCAATTTCCCTGTGTGTTCTCTTTCCCCTCTACATTAGGTACAAGTCAAATGAGGATTATGTATATGTCCGAGGCAGGGGAAGAGGAAAGTACATTTGCGAAGAATGTGGAATACGTTGTAAGAAACCCAGTATGTTAAAGAAACATATCCGAACCCACACAGATGTTCGTCCCTACCATTGCACTTACTGTAACTTCTCCTTCAAGACGAAAGGTAGGAGATGCTTGTCGCTGTGGTCCTCCTCCACGCCCACCCACAGGACAGCCAGGCCCGGCCACATGCAGTCTCTGCCCAAGGGCAGGGAGCTTCCATAGACAAAGTTACATCTTGCCAGCATCGTAGCATTTGTTCTTTATGTTTCTAGACCCTTTAAGGAAAATATTTTTAATCACAGGGTTCTAGAATACACATAAATAAAAATAGCATCTTAAAAGGATCAGCCAGTTTTTATATTTTACTTCCCAAATTGTAGTTCTTTAACAATGGCTAACATGGGGCTGAAGAAGAAAGGCAATTTTGTAAATCTGTTTGCATTCAAAAGGATTCAATAATACAGTAAATTTACATAGTATGATTTTAGCCCAAAATAGCCATCTTTTATGATAAACTTCAGCCCAAATTATATTGTTTCTGATTTTAAAATTTTAAACATTTTTACTACTAAATGTTTTTAATGGCTTCTCAGAAGGAGTCATTAAAATTGTATTTAGCATGCTTCTGTTTTGTGTTTATTTAAAGTGTGAGCTCTCATAATGAAGTAATTTTGCCCTTCATGGGTTTCCTTTTGTGTGGAATGGACACACGGTTACAAAACATTTGCTTTTTGTTCACGCGTCATTATGTAACAAGTCATTAAAGGTGGCAGTTCCCTACACTATCCTTTACAAAGAGGACTGTCTTCAGCAAAGCAATCTAATCGTGGCAATACCTGACTTAAATAGCAGTGTCCGTAAAAAAATGATCTTTTTGCTGAAATGATCTGTGTGTCTTTTGAGCTCACATTCACTTTGTTGTTGAACTGGCTGGCTTTAGAGTTCCTTGGTAAAGATGAATCATGTCTTCAGCCAACGCTGCTGCATTTCGGCCTCAGATGTATTGCCATTTAAAGAAAGTTACAGCTGTCACAACTGAGGCCTTTGCCTTAGCTCAGACATCAGTGGTGTCTGCGAAAGGATCATAGAGAGGCAGAGCACTCTTCAAAAAAGCTTTGAACAGGTCTGCAGATTTTCAAGCAAGCCTGGGGCTGAGAGGAGGCCTCAGGGATACGGGCCCTCCTTCCCCTAGAGGTGGGGCAAGGGGGCAGTGGTCGGGGTGATTCCTCAGTGTTGCCTGAAAAATGGGTCTTTTAACCAATTTATTGCTCTTTCATTGGTGTGACATTGTGATTTAAGAAGTATCTTTTAACTTGGGACATGAACAGGAGGATGTTTAAAAGGCTAAGTTAATAACAAAACATTACCGTGTGCATAATACTATGACTAAGACAATTGAGGTGTAACATGAAATGAGAAATGCTGCACATGGAAATGCAGGGTTTTTTAAAATTAAGGAGTTGGTTGATGATAAAGTAATAGACCGAACTGTGAGAAAATATATATATGTGTGTGTGTGTGTGTGTGTGTGTATATGTACATATACATACATACATACATACACACATATATTTAAAAACCTAAATTCCCAAATTCACCAAGGCATAGTTACGTATTAGGTTCGTAGTACCAACCTTGCTCTGTCTAAAGAACCAAAGTCTTTAAGAGTGAACCTTCCGTTTGTCTAAGAAGTTTGTTACTTCTATGACAGCATTTTGACTTACAAATGGAGATGACAGCCACAGCAAGGTGGCTTTTCACCATTTCTTTATTTATTTGCTTTTTAATGTGAAAACTTTGAAGCTCTTACAGAAAAGTAGAGCTTTATATAATAAATACCAGCTTGCCTTGTGTATCTTAATGACTCTTAACATTCTGCCCTATATTTTCAGTGCAATGTAAACACGAGCCACAGGCAGAGCATTTAAGCCCAGGGTTATCTGTTGGATGCACCTGGCAGCAGGCAGCAGCTAATGCCTTTTAGCGATCACATGCTTCAAGCATCGTAGACGTGAACTACTTAAGCACTTGCCTAGGGGTTGCTATGTGGTTGTTTGACAAGAATATAGGAGGTAGTGCCCAAATTGGTGTATACAGTTGTGAGCAACCTCACAAACTGTGCATTTCTCAAGGAACAGAAGCTGTGTACACCCAGGATATTTGCATGGCCGTCTAGTGCAAGCCCGATACTTGCAACAAGGATGCATCTCTGATTTGTTCCTGCCCCCAAAATTCAGTATTCAAATTTTGCTCCGGGCCTTCTCAAAAGAGATGGTGTGCTCTTGTTGGCAGTTTTGGGTATAGCGTCATCCTCTCAGAATGGCTGGGGTCCTTGGGAGGCTCTGAGCAGCTGGCTGTAATCCATAGTCACTCTAGACAGGTGCACCCTGTGACATGTGGCCATGTCAGCTGACAGAGCAGATAGCCCAGAGCTGCTCCAGACAGATCTGCTCAGCACATGAGGTGAAAGTGCTCAGTGGGTGCTCTCTCCTGTGCCATACACTGTGCTGTTGATGATGCCAAAAAGCAACCCAGAATAGTCATCAGGGGTTCAAATTTTAAAACTGAAAATGCCCAGGTACCAGAAATAAGGGAGAACCTAAGTGCTAGCATGGTAGAGAGATACTTAAAACATCATGGGGGAGGGGGGTCAAGATGGCAATTCATGCCAGGGGGTCTGGGCTTGTAATGCCCTTCAGGGCTCCTGGAGTACACCCTCCTTTCCGTTGACTTTGGGCCATATGGGAAATAAGCTATTAGAAATTGTCCCAAAGTTAATGCATTGTTAAGGTGCCAGGCAGAAACTGTTACAGAGATGCTTCTACAACCTGGAATCCTTAGGACTCCATGGAACATCATATTACTGAAGGTGGACTTAAAGTTCAAATGCAAACACACCCAGGGAAGTGAACTAGTGTGAGAGCAAGCCAGCAAGGCCAACTAGACGATAAGTTGCATCCAGTAATTGCAAGTCAGAATGCACTCAGAAAGAGGCGTGGAGTGCGCCCACTCTGAGGGAGTGAGAGCTGGGGACTAGGTCCCAAAGGACAAAGTAGCTACCATCCAAATAGCGCAGATTTGAAAACACAGGGCTGTCTATCACTAGTCAGCACAAAGCTCACCGCAGTTTCCTGTAAATGCCAGTGTTTTCTTTTATACAATTTTAGTTGTTGAGATTGTCTAACCACAGTGTAGCTGTTTGTTTGAAGTGAAAATAAATTTTCCAGAGCTGACAAATGCAGCAGCGGAGTAACACTACGTAAGTTTAATAAACACTTTTTTCCCTTAAGGAAATCTGACAAAACACATGAAGTCCAAGGCACATAGCAAGAAGTGTGTGGATTTAGGCATCTCGGTGGGCTTAATAGATGAGCAAGACACAGAAGAATCGGGTAAGCCTTCACCCTGTGGCTTTCGGACTGCTCTTTACAGTGTGCTCTATTTCCAGCCTGCTTGATATGCTCAATTCCTTTTGCAGTGTTTGTTTGTTTTGTCCTGTAGATTTCTGATCAGTGTTTTTATCTACTGTTCTCTGACCGCTTCTCATGCCACACTATGAAAGACTTCAGCATACAAAACTTAAATGCTTAACTTTCTCAAAGCATGTGTCTGGTCCCACCGGTCCTTGGCTTTGAATTAGTTTCCATTTGCCAATATAAAGTGCAGACCACTTGAGAATCCTTAAAATATTATCTACTTCTTCGCCCTTCCTTTTCTCATTGCCACCCTGGCTCACATTTGAATGTCCTGTGTAGAAGACCCTCTCCTCTGGTACAGCCCTTCCGCCTCGCCCCTGCCCCAGCCGCACTGGTCCTATGGCTTTGTTTATGATGTAACAACGCACAGCTGTTCAGAAAGCCTGTCTGATTTTCCCCTGCATGGCTCTGGGCAGAAGTGCTTGCCTTCTCTCACCTCCCAGTTCTTAAGAGTTTCCTCTGACAGACTCTGGCCTCTTCCCTGTTGTGTGAGTAGTCCTAGTGTGCATGTCCCTCTCTCCTCACTGCTGCTGCCCTCCAGCATGAGCATAGCCCACTGCTCAGCTGTTGCCTTCTCTGAAGCGCTTAGCTCCATGCCTGGAGGGCACCCTGCTCCTGTGTTGGTAGAAGCTGGGAGTGGGGCTCAGTGGTGGAGTACAGCCTAGCAAGCCCAGTGCCTCCCCAGTGAAAAGAACAAGAAAAGGACACCATAAACATTCCAGGATAAAACATTTTACTTGTGGAAAACATTATTGTTTAGAAGAATAGTTATTTTCTTTTTTCTCCATTAATACTGTTAACTAATACAGATATTTATTCTGACCAGTTTAGAGGGAACAAAGCCTTTAAGTCTATTCTGAGCAATCAGTGTAAAACTATATTTTTATAGATTTTCTGTTTTTAACTCAAGAAATTATCAACTCATTTAATCCAACTTTTAAGCCACTAATACACTGAATGAATCACCCTGAATTAATTTCTAGGTGTGTAGGAACAGTGACTCGGTCTCAGGTAGTAAGTACTCTTTCAGTGTAAAAAGCTAGGGAGATGGTGGAAGGGTTTGCGTGAGGGTATTTACCAGCCACCGACCAGAAGAGCTGCACAGTGAAGGCTGTAAGAAGCCATTCAACACCATGCACACGGCCGTGCTTCACTTCAGGATGAGCCTTAGGAACATGGGCTAACATAGGCAGGGTCCTCTCAGTTCCCAAGGGGAGCTGGTCCGTACAGCCCAGACCTGCAGAGAAACATGGTTCTCTTAAGTGCACATTCCCAGGTGGACTGACCTGCCCGCCCCTGGCATAGTTCCAGGTCACTTTGTTTTTCCTCATTCCCAGGCTGTCCTTAGGTTCTAAGTCAAAGCTTACAGCCAGGTTTCCCTGTTAAGATCAAATAAGCTGTTTTTACCAGTTGGCCTTTTTTATTTATGCTTTTTTAGATCACTGTATTCATGGGAAGTGTGCTTAGCTTTATTCGCTTTTATCAAATAATAAAGCATAGTGTTTAAGTGCTTTGTCCTGTGGGAAGCCCACAGTTCTCTCACTGTGACAACAAAGTACAGTCCTCCCCTTTGCTTTATTATAGGCTAACAGTATAGATACAAACGCAATAGGCAGTTGTTGTAAATAGTTGATCTTGGTTTTTCTGTTGTTCTTTTCTTTCTATTTAAAAATACTTTTAAATACATACATGCTCATGGTCAAAATGGTAATTACAAATATTTTAAATATATATGTGCCCATAGCTGAGATGGTGATTATAAATATTTTTTTACGTCTACCTCATCCTTCTCATACATTCTGTGAATGTTTTTGAAAGCACCACATGTTCCTTGATTCATTCCAGCCTCTCTGCTCTCCCTATCACAGGCAGTCCATTTTCCCTTCAGTTCATTTAATATATATGCTATGTTCATGCGCAGTATGCAGTTTTCTTCATGTTGGTGTTTTGTTTTGTTTTTTTATTTTAAATTTTATTTTTTTTCTTGGTTTTTCAAGACAGGGTTTCTCTCTGTAGCCTAGACTGTACTGGACTCACTTTGTAGACCAGGCTGGCCTTGAATTCACAGCGATCTACCTGCCTCTTTCTCCCGAGTGCTGATTCCGAGCCAGTCACCACTGCCTGGCTGATATTTTTAATATGGAGGAAAAATAGTACTTTATATGTCGATACATGGCATAGTATTTATTTTTACAATATTATTTTCCAAATGGGACCTGTCATTCCCCCACCTCTTTAGTTTAGCGTTGTCTGCACTTATCTGTAGCCCAATTGGACTGATAATAGTTGTGTGTTTTCTTTTTTCCCTTTTCAAGACAGGGTTTCTCTGTGTGACCCTGGCTATCCGAGAACTCACTCTGTATACCAGACTGGCCTTGAACTCAGATACAGTCCTGTCTCTGCCTTGCAAGTTTTGGGATTGAAGATGTGCATGCACCACCACCACCTGGCTAATTGCGTGTTTTCTTAATGATTGATGCTTGGTCTCATTGTTCTTTCTACAGAACTTTCACCCCATTAAGGTGATGATAGTCACAGTGGGATGTGTATGTGTGGAGGTGCAGGTTGACTGTGGTATATGGGCCTATGTGCATGTTTGTGGGAAGATGTGAGGAGGAAGTAAGACATGGTGTTCTGTCACTTCCTGCCTTATTTCCTTGGGTCGGGGTCTCGCTGATCCTGGCCTTATACTGGCATCCAGCAAGACCTGGCCATCCTCTTGTCTCTGCCCCTTGCTCTCACTGACATAAGGGCCACAGGTGCATGCATGCCCGGTTGTCCTAGTTAGGTTTATATTACTGTGATAAAACACTGACCAACAGCAACTTGGGGAAGAAATGGTTTATTTCAAATCTACAGCTTACAGTCCGTCATAAAACTCAAGGCAGGGACTCAAGAGAGGAACTTGGAGGGTGGAACTAAAGCAGAGGCTGTAGAAGAAAGGTAAACATACCGGCTTGCTCCCCATGGCCTGTTCAGCCTGTTTCCTTACACAACATTCAACCCCTTGCCCAGGGTGGTGGCAGCCACAGTAGGCGGAACTCTCCCACATCAATCATTAATGAAGAAAATGTCCCTAGGCTTACCTTCAGCCCGGTCTGCTGGAGGCATTGTCTCAGCTGAAGTTCCTTATTCCCAGCCTACCCTAGCTTGTGCTAAGCTGGCAAGAAAACTAACCACACTGGCTTTTTAGACGGATGCTGGGATCTGAACGTAGGTCCTCATGCTTGTGTAGGGAGCTCTCTGACCTCCTGAGAAATCTTTCTGTCTCTATGGTCTGAGATT
This sequence comes from Acomys minous, assembly GCF_964271855.1. Taxonomy (NCBI): domain Eukaryota; kingdom Metazoa; phylum Chordata; class Mammalia; order Rodentia; family Muridae; genus Acomys; species Acomys minous. The sequence continues at coordinate 52,199,744 of NC_140490.1, read as the reverse complement.
TTGCTTTGGAGGTCTCTGACTGTTTGGTGAGCAGGACTCAGAAACTTTCCCATAGCCTAACATATGCTGGGCATTCTTTTTCCATCCCCTTGCCTTGTTCCTTCGTCTTTCTAGACTTTGCACATGCTTTTCAGGGCTGAGGCCTCTCACCTTCCCTTTCCTCTGGCTTTGTTCATTCCCATAGCTCATCTTCTGTAGTCTCTTTTTTTTTTAAAGCTTGCCTCATTTGTTTGTTTGTTTGTTTGTTTATATTATGTATGCAATGTTTTGCCTGCCCACCAGAAGAAGGTACCAGATCTCATTACAAATGGTTAAGGGCCATCATGTGGTTGCTGGGAATTGACCTCAGGACTTCTGGAAGAGCAGACAGTGCTCTTAACCTCTGAGCCATCTCTCCAGCCTCCAGGGTTTCCTCTAGTCTTGTTCATTCTCTGCAAACTTGCCTGCACACCATCTCTACTTGGATGTTTAATAGACATTATGTAGGTTTAGTGTGTTTCATACCTCAGTTTACCCTTTACCTAAGAGGTGCACATCCTATGTTTCTCTCAGCTGTTCACCACAAATCTTGAATTTTCTTGATAACTATCTTTTCCTATTTGCCTCTACTATATCAATAAAACCTCTTGGTGCCTCTTTCAAAATGTCTTCAAAAAACCCTTTGCTGACTGTAATATTTCATCACCACTCCAGATTGATATAGGTATTACCAAAGTGATGGTAGTGTGTGTGATTGTTTATTTTCTGGGGTTTGACCATTGGATCAAAATACCAGAAGTTTTAAGCCTCTGACCATTACATATTCTCATCCACGATAATAATCTCTTGAGATTGGTAAAGATATTTCCATTATTTTCAGTAACCTCTACAAAGAAAATTTGTTCCTTTGGACAACACAGGAGCATTCCAGTGCTTGGCTCTTTCTCATAGTTTGTTCTGGCTCCTTAAAAAAATTTAATAAAGAGCAAGATTCCAAACTAGTTTTTATGCATTTATGCATCCACATATAGAATTAGAGTCACCAAAAGACACCAAATCTGCTCCCTACCCAAAGGGGAAATCTACCTGGAATAGAATACGGGATCTGATGCCCTCAAACGCCTCTGTCCTGCCTTAGACCTGTTCCTACAATGGGACATCAGGATTAGCTCTGTGAAACCTGGAAATATGAGGTTACCCAGAATCTTAGGGTTCTGTTACTTTAAGAGACACCATGACCACAGCAACTCTTATAAAAGGAAACAGCTAATTGGGGCTGGCTCACAGTGTGAGAGGTTTAGTCCTTTATCATCGTGGTAGGAAGGATGGCAGTGAGCAGGCAGACATGATGCTGGAGGAGCTGATCTACATCGTGATCTGCAGGCAGCAGAAGAGACTGGGCCAGAGTGGGCTTAGCTGGAGCCTAGGAGACTGGGAAGCCCATCCCACAATGACACACTCCCTCCAACAAGGCCACGACAGCTAATAGTGCCACTCCCTATGGTCAACTGCACTGACTGTGGAAAAAGTCGAGTTTTTACAATTGTCTTGTTTGTTGTTGAGATGTTTTTATTGTTTTAGGTTATGTGTGTGTTTATGTATGTATGGCAAGAATAATAGAATGTGCAGTATGAGGGCTTGAAAAGACCCAGCTTTTCATGAGAAGATGCTATAGTTATAGCTTACATTGCTAATTTTAAACTAAATGGTAACAACTTCTAAATTTCAAATGTCTGAGTGTGGGTCTGTGCATGTGTATTCACTGCTATTGAGGCCAGAGGGAAAAATACTAGATCCCTTGGAGCTAGAGCTTTAGGCTAGCTATTTGACAGGGGTGCTGCGAGCTGAACTCTGGTCCTCTGTAAGAGTGGTCAGTGCTCTCTAGATCCTGTGTCGCTCTCACTGAAGGGTTCTCTACGTTAGTTCCAGCTTAGATCCTTAGTCTCTTCTGATGCAGCTGTTTTCTGTTGTGCAGCAGCACTGTCCAAGATGTCAGCCGATAGTTTTTCTCACGCCCGCTCTCCATTGGCAGAGTGTGTGTAATGAAGGTCACAATAAACATGGAGTGAGGTAGGAGTCGCTGACTGAGCGCTGTGATTCGTTACCCACCTCAGCACAAGTGAGCTTTGAGGCTTTCCTCTTTCATCCTCTATCTAGCATGAGACTTCACAAGAATGTGTGAGCTCATTCTCAGTGGGTCAAGGTCAAGCAAGGGTGGGGAATCAAGCAGAGTTCAAATATACATTTTTGTACACCAGCTTTTATAATTTGGACATTTGAAATTTAGAAGTTGTTCCCACTTAGCTTAAAATTAGCAATGTAAGCTATAACTATAGCATCTGCTCGTGAAAAGCTGGGTCTTTTCAAGCCCCCACACTGTACATTCTGATATTCTTGCCATATAAAATTATGTAGCCTTGGGAATTTTGCCCTGTGTTTTGCAAGTATTACGATGTATGCCTTAGTTTGCACCTTTGTGTCAAAAAAGGTGCCACCAGCAATTTGCTTTTCAGCCTTTGATCCAAAGAATGTTTTCATCAACAGAGTGCTAGCCGTCAACACAAGGAATGTTAATGTGTGCCCTTAGCTGCCACCTTAGGGACAACAGTCTCAAAGGACAAGTGCAGGGAGGACTGTGCTTTTCAGTGGAATTTTAAGTACTGACCTATATACATGAGATGATGATTCTGACCACAGATTTGAACGGTTCTATTTACCCTTAGAAACAATTAGTGAATTTTATAAAAGTACTAGCAATATTTTCCTTCTAAGGGAGACCTACACACTGCCAGCACCAGAATCCATTACAGAAACATCCATTGCTTTTAAGAAAAACGTCTTTGTAGAATAGGAAACCATAATGGCCCTTAAATGTATACTTAATTCAGTGTTGGTAGCAATTATTTATGAACCACACAGCGAGGGTGGGTTTTGGGCTTCTTGCCTAAAGCGAACAGATCTGCAGTCCTGGCCTGCTGTGCTCATATAGGCTGTTTTCATAATTTAAATAGAACTATTTTCACAAGCTTTACAAAATGCCCTCCCCCCTTGGTGTTGTTTGGCTTTCAACCTAGTATTTCCTAATCTAGGAGGAAAACAAAACTAGACTAGCTACAATAACAAAGAGCTGGGGAGGGGCCTTTGCTTGTCTTCTGGGCTGTTGCTGTCTGTGGCTCCAGCTCATCCAGCAGGTGTCACTGTCTGGCAGCAGTGGGGCAGATTGTGCCTCATCCAGGGAGCTTTGGGAAGAATAAACTTTCAGGGAAGTCTTTGTTGTAAGCATATGCAAGCATTCCTTTTGGAGAAAAAGACATTGCTACATTGAAAGAATCTCTTTTCCCTCCTGAGTTAAACTGCACATATGAAAAAGAAATAATTTTGTGATCTAAAGTGTGTGTTAGTGTTAGAAACATTTACAATGAATGGAGAATGTCTAAGAGAGCTAATTGCATGGAGCTTTTAAAAGCCATTTATTTATAACTTTGTTAAGCAAATGTGGATGTCTTATGTCTTTTCTACAGCCTCTAATGGCTACAGAGGATAAGCCATAGCATTTATCTTCCTGGGGTATTAGCCTATGTTGTAGTAGCTGCAATATGATAGGAAGAAGGCCTTATATCATATTGGATGGGTGACAGGAGAACAGGGTCCGCATGCTGGCATTGAAGCTTTCTGGCTGCCAGGCCTCCTAACTTCCTGTGTAAGGCGGGTTATCCATTAACTATCATAGCATGGTGGCTTGATTTCGACTTGGTAGTATAATACAAACAATTAAATGCCAGCTACCTCTTTCTGTAAAGGGCCGGGTAGCAAATAATTCAGGCACACCAGGCCATCTGTTCTCTGTTATATGTGGCCGTTAACAAACTCTAGTTGTGCTGCATCTTACAAACAAGTCTGGCTGTGTCCCCACAAAACTTCCTTTACAAGAAGAAGCAGTGAGCCAAATGTAGTGAGCAGAGTTTCCAGGCCCAGTAACCAAGATACTCAGAGTTCTGTCATGGGTCCTATCTTACATAGCACAAGTAGTTTCATAAATTTGTACTTGGTGAGTTTTTGGAGAAGTGGTCAAGTCTGTGTCATCCTCTTTGGCATATGGATAAAAGCCACAAACAGGGCTAGAAAGACTGCTCAGCAGTTAAGAACACTGACTGCTCCTGCAGAGGACCTACATGTGAGTCCCATGGTGGCTCACAACCTTCATAGCCCAGTTTCAGGGAAATACTAAAGCCTCTTCTAGCTCCATCAGCACTGTGCACACATAGTATACATACATACATGTACACATAAGCCTTTCAAAACATTTTTTAACTTAAAAAAAAAAAAGCCTGGTACTTCTGTGGGCCCAACTTCTGATTCACCATCAGCAGGATTCAGTCTGGCCTCTTAACTAGCATAAATCCTAGTAGAGAAGAGCTCACCAGATGTCTAGAGTTCTGTTGTGAAACTGTTTGCAGGATGTGACCTGGCACTTGTCTCCTTGAAGTCACAGCAGCTGTGATTACCTGTATGAGACAAGATTGGGCCCACTGACAAGGTTCAGGTGCCACATACAAGGCCTGTCCCCAACCCAAGGATGTCTGAGAGGCCATCCTCTTCTTAGTTGTTGGGGTGACTCTCCTTAGTGCTACTGCTGCCCACATCCTGGAAATATCCCCAGTTCCAGCCAAGCTGGACTTCAGTGGAATGATGCCTGCGGTCTGGCTATCTAAGGTTCTTAGAGCTTTGTTTACGTGTCTTCAGGAGCCTGTATCTTCTGCTCAGGCATGCTACCCGCCTTATCATTTTCTTTCATTCCAGAATATTGGCCTGGTTTGAGTGATGGTCCACTATTCACTTGTAGATTCCCAAATCTTTGACAATGGTCTTTCCCTTGGGGAAATTGCAAGCTGTTATTCAGAGAGAGAAACACCATTCGCTCCAGACCCTGAGAAAGAACTACAAGAAAAGAACGCCAGCCTCTCCTGGGTTCTCTCAACACTGCAGGCTTGTGGCTCTTTCTAGGAAGAAAGTTGAGAGCAGCCATGCTGTGGTTAGCAACGAACCCTGACAGACTTCGACAGTTAGGAAGATGTAGCGTTATTATGAAATTAAGTTCCATTATTAGTTCACCCTCTCCTCGGAGAATGTGTTTCATGTTGTCCGCTATGCATAATCAAATAATTATATGAAGCTTTTAATGTCTCTGCCTATAAACAAGGAGCTCATGTGTATCTTTAATAAGCCAGCTTAATGACTATAATCTGTTGTTGACCTTTCTGATCATCCTGTAGTCAGGGTTAGATGCAGCTGAATGGAAGTGTTTAGCACAGTGTGGATTGAATCTTGACTCTGACACTTGTGAGCTGTAGCACATCACTAAACACCATTAGCTTCAGTTTTCATCTGTTCTAACTTGTAGGTGCTGGTGGCTTCTGTGTGGTTCTCTCCTAGTCTAGATGGCCGGAGTGACAGTGGAGGCATGCTGCTGCTCCCATGTACGGTAGAGGCATGCTGCTGCTCCCATGTACAGTGGAGGCATGCTGCTGCTCCCATGTACAGTGGAGGCATGCTGCTGCTCCCATGTACAGTGGAGGCATGCTGTTGCTCCCATGTATAATGCGGTACAAAGTGCAAGAAGTAGGAAGAACACTTGGATAATTTAAAAAACCATGTAAAACATGCATCTAGGTTAGGGTACACACATAATTTTCAATGCCTCTAAATTAATCAGTAGAAGAGTTAGAATTGATTTCAAGAATTGGCTCCTTTTAAACCATGGGAAAATGCTTACCTGAGAACCCTTGATGTGACACAGAGTTTATAGAAGAGCATACTGTCAGGTTTATGACACACAAATCAAGACCCAGAAGCACTGACAGGTTTTTTAAAAAATATATTTTCTATCGTATGGAAAATTGTAGAACTGCCGTGGAGAGTTCCTAAACACTTTTACCCAGCTTCCCCTTGTGTGGTAGCCTCACATCTCCATAGAACATGTATAGGCCTTGGAGTTTACCTCAGTTCATTATTGCTGACTGAAATAAAGCTCTCATTCACATTCCACAGGCCCTCTGGCACATCTCCTTTGTGTCCCAGGGTCCCATATCATGTTATGCCATCACTTTTGTGGATCCTGTAATATATCTATTGGGTTTTTGTGTGTGTGACTTTGATGAGTATTGTTTACCTTGAAGACTAGCTTTCAGTTTGGCTCTTGGGCTGTATTTTCAAATTGGATCGAGGTTGTGATTATTTGGAAGGAGACAAGGAGATGTTTCCAGTCAAGTGACCCATGATGTCATAATGGCCTCTATCCCTGGCCTATGGTGGGCTGCACTGTGTGCTTCACTGTCTTTTCCCTTCATAAGTCTTACTACTTTGCATGCCCTGTTGATTTAATGGTGATCTGTCTGTGGGATCACTGCAATGCATTGCTAACTGAGAATCTTCTGGGGACTTCCTTTCTTTGTCCTTCCACTTGTATCTGTGGACTCAGATGTACTTTATTCCCTGAGTTATCACCAGGTCCTTTGGATAGTCAGCGTCCGCTCAGGTTCCAGCATTGGCCATAGACAGGAAGAGTCCTTCAGGGCTAATCCAGTTTTATCATCTTTTCTAAGCAGTTCCTTTCTTTAGGATCCACCCCCAAGAAGTTCCAGCTCCAGAATTACACATTTCTGTAAGAACTCCTGGTCTTTTTTGCTGGAGAATAGAACTTAGAAACCAAGACAACTTGGCTGCTGGCTGGCGTGCTTACTGTTATTGATTATCGCCTCCTTGTGCATCAGTCATTAGATTGAGTTAGGGATGTTGGTATTCATGTAAACACACACACACAATACACACACACACACACACACACACACACACACTTTACATATATATGGAAATTTCCTTTTTCATCTTGCCCCATATTTATCACTTTTTTTTCTGTTTCCTTTACTTTGACTTTGTGTACGCACAGTGAGAAGCCACGGCTACCTCTAGGATTGGCCTCATCTACAGTTGGCCACATTGGCTCAGCTCTAGCATGAGTGAACTAGTTTCAGAGGTGCTCACCCACACCCCAGTGAGACAGATTTGCAATCACAGTGCAGTAATCAGGCATCACATGCGCTGTGCAGTCAAGCTTCGGCTGGGGTTTAGTGGCTAGGACCTTCTTCCCGTCTCATTGGTGTGGTTGCTGAGTTATCTCTTTGCATTATATTTTGGGCTCACCCCATGTCATGCTTGATTGGTTTAATCTTAGTCACGGTGTATATAGTGCTATGGGTTTTGGCAAATGTGTAGAATTCTGTGTCTGTAGGGTAGGCTCAGTCACCTGCGGATCCCGTGGACCACTTTATAGAAGCCCTTGCAACTACTCACCTAGCCTCCTTTTACCGGATGTCATGGGAAAAGTGGGGTAAAACATGCGCTTTTGGTGTCAGGACGGCACAGTGGTTAAGCCCTTGCTGCCCTGCTGAAGGACCCAGGTTCAGTTCCCAGCACGCATGTGGGGTTGGGGCTCACCACTGTTTGTACTTCCAACTCCAGGGAACCCAGAGTTTCTGGCCAGCAGGTATGCACTATCATGTGTGCATATAGGCATGCGCATAGTTAAAAATAAAAGTAAGTATTAAATTAGGTTGTTCTGTGAGTCTTACTATTTTTACTTTAATGAAGCATGGAGAGTCACAACCCGGAATCAGTGGGTTATTCTCACTTTACTACTAAGTAGTATTTCACCCAGGACACATGCTGCATCTCACTACCCAACAGCCCAAGGGTGTCTGAGTTGTTTCTAGTGTTTGTAAGCACTTTGGTTGGACTTTGACACCTAGAAGTCGTACAATAAGCCCGGTTTGGGTTTTGGAAGAAACAGCCACGTCTTTACCATCATTCATGGCTCCCCACTACTGGCATACGGCTTGCATTTCTCCTATCTTTGAGTGGTATTTCTAGTGGGCATAGCATTTGAGTTTGTCATTTTTCTTACCCCTGTTATTGTAATATTTCTCCTGTATGGCATTTTAATCTTAGTTTTCCTTTTCAATTTTTTAAAATGGTATTGAGGGTTGATTGAACCCAGGTCCTCTCATGTTTGCTTGTGAGGCAAACACTCTACCACTAAGCTACATCCTTAATTTGTTTGTTTGTTTGTTTGTTTGTTTTTCTTAAGATAGGCTCTTCTTCTGCTTCTCAGGCTGGTTTCAAACCTTGTAATGGGTGAGGTTGGTGGTGGATGCTACCAGCCCCAGTTTTATAACATTTGTCACTTATGTGGTAGTTTCCATCTCTCAACTGAAATTCCCTTCAGGCATTGCATGTTATCCATCTTTTTCCATTAAAGCTTTGGATACTTTAGTCATCATTCTTTTTAATTATCTTATCAGTTATAAATTAGTGTCATATCTATCTGACTAGTTCTACAGGTTGCTTTGTTTCTTTATTTTTTTTTAATACATTTTTATTAATTTATACATATTACATCTCAGTTGTTAGCCCATCCCATGTATCCTCCCATCCCTCCCTTCCTCCCACTTTCCCCCCCTACTCCCCTCCCCTATGTCTGTGTCTGGGGGATCTCCTCCCCCTGAATATGCTCATACGGTATCAAGTCTCTCCTTGGTGACCTATTATCTTTCCTCTGAGTGCCACCAGGCATCTCCATCCAAGGGACATGATCAAATATGGGGCACCAGAGTTTGTGTGAGAGTTAGATCTTCTTCTCCACTCAACAGTGGAGAATGTCCATCGGCTAGTCCGGGTAGGGGTTCAAGGTTTTTACTGCCTATTTTTTCCTTGGCTGTTGCCACAGTTTGCGGAGGACCCCAGGGCCCAGACTCTCCTGTAGTTTTCCAGGACCCACTGGATCCTTCCATTTCCTCTTTCTCCCAGGCTTCTCACACCTAAAGTTTCAATAGGATGTCCTCCCCTCTTACCCATTATTCTGGTAGGTACAGTTTTTCATGGGGACGTACACCTTGGACTAGTGTCTCGATATAAGTGAGTATCGACAGCCTACAGACTGGGAAAAGATCATCACCGACTCTTCATCTGACAAAGGTCTAATATCCAAAATATATAAAGAACTTAAGAAATTAAACACCACCAAACCAAATAACCCAATAGAGAAATGGGGCGCAGAGCTAAACAGAGAATTCTCAACAGAGGAATATCAAATGGCTGAGAAACACTTAAAGAAATGCTCGACCTCCTTAGTCATCAGAGAAATGCAAATCAAAACGACACTGAGATTCCATCTTACACCCATCAGAATGGCTAAGATCAATAACTCAACTGACACCTCATGCTGGCGAGGGTGTGGAGAAAGAGGAACACTCCTGCATTGCTGGTGGGAATGCAAACTAGTACAACCACTTTGGAAAGCTATCTGGTGCTTTCTCAGAAAAATGGGAATAGGGCTTCCTCAAGACCCAGCTATTCCACTCCTTGGAATATACCCAGAGGATGTACTACCACACAACAGGGACATATGCTCAACCATGTTCATAGCTGCCTTATTCATAATAGCCAGAACTTGGAAACAACCTACGTGTCCCTCAACAGAAGAATGGATAAAGAAACTGTGGTACATTTACACTATGGAATACTACTCAGCTATTAAAAACAAGGAATTTCCAAAATTTGTGGACAAATGGATTGAACTAGAAATTGTCATAATGAGTGAGTTCACACAGAAGCAAAAAGAGCTTTGTTTCTTTAGAGGGTTTTTTTGGGGGCTGCTTGTTCGTAAGGCCTACAATTTTACATTCACCGCTTATGTTATATGGTAAATTGTCATGCTAGACATTGCAGAAAGTCAGCATTTGATGAAACTGTCCTCTTCAGGCCATCCAGGTCCTTCTTGTCTTTTCTGAGTCACCCACAGTTCCCAAGTACTTCTCTAGAAATCACTCATTCTAACTTGGGCCCTGACTGGGACTCAAGGAATGAATGTTGTTCTCTTTATTTTACAGCATAATAGTAGGACCTTGAAAATAGAAAATAAACTTCTGTGCATGTTTTATCTTTGCCTACCTTCATTATAAAAATGACATACATCTATAGTAAATAAGCATTCTACTCTCTCCTATCATTGGAAACCACCCTCCACTATTCGGGTGTATCATTCTTTGTAAGAAAAGTCTTATTTTGCACTGCAGTAAGAATAATATTGAAATAAATGAATGCTTGGGAAGTCTAGCAAAAATATCTATTGCATTTTTCTGTTTGCATTTTTTTCCTGTTTTTCAAAAAATAGAGTGGATGACTGTTTTTCCATTGGTAATATTTCCCAAGAATCCAATGGATACCTGGAACCTCAGCTAGTCCTGTAGACTGTTTCTGGTTTTGTTTTTGTTTTTAATTGGACACAGTAAAGAATTAGCAACAATAATGCATAGACTGGAACAATTACAAAAGTAATACTGTTAATAATGAAAATTAGTTGTTGATCTCTTGGGCGTTGTCTTCACTGTGGGCACCCTTCTTCCTCTGACAGCGATGCGTGCAAAGGCCAGTGCTGAGACGAGCGAGATGAGTGGCGTGGGCCTTGTTTCCATAACGTTAGACGCTGCAATGACACAGCACCGATAGTACTTGACACTGTCCAGCCTGTTACCAAGACAAGCTACTAAGTGATTAGCAGGCTGGTCTTTGTTCTCTGTTGGACAAAGGGTTGATCCAGGCAAGAAAGAGCAAACTGGACACAATCTCATCCCACTACTCAGAACTGTACATAGGATGAAACCTGTTATCTCTGTTGTCCTCTGTTGAGTATTTTTTGGACCAAAATCCACTTAAACTAATATCATAGTTTAATAAAAATTTGTAATGTATCACACACAAAACCATATATGGTCTGACACCTATGTGAGTTGGTGACAAAGACATATTGTAGATATTTTCCCAACCCTTTAAAACATGAACTTTCTATATTGCATGATTTTAAATAGTAAAGTTTTTAAAACCAAGTCTTACATGGATGCATGAGGATTTTGATACTATCATTTGAATCTTCTTGGATAGTGCTTGAAAAGGGATGTTAGTGTTAATGACTTTTAGATAATATTTCATTTTTGTAAGAAATGGGTCAAGTCTTATAGAAACATGAAGAAACATCAGTAAGTTTTGAAAAGAGGAGATCATGGGGATGGCTCAGTGAGTACAGTGCTTAGTGCACAAGCATAAAAACTTGCGTTCAGATCCCCAGAGCCCATGTAGGAAGCTGAACATCATAATACATGCCTGTAACCACAGCACTGAACATCATAGCACATGCCTATAACCACAGCACTGAACATCGTAGCACATGCCTGTAACCACAGTGCTGAACATCGTTGCACATGCCTGTAACCACAGCACTGAATATTGTAGCACATGCCTGTACCCACAGCGCTGAACATCGTAGCACATGCCTGTAACCACAGCACTGAATATCGTAGCACATGCCTGTACCCACAGCACTGAACATCGTAGCACATGCCTGTAACCACAGCACTGAACATCGTAGCACATGCCTATAACCACAGCACTGAACATCGTAGCACATGCCTGTAACCACAGCGCTGAACATCGTAGCACATGCCTGTAACCACAGCACTGAACATCGTAGCACATGCCTGTAACCACAGCACTGAACATCATAGCACATGCCTGTAACTGCAGCGCTGAACATCGTAGCACATGCCTGTAACCACAGCACTGAACATCATAGCACATGCTTGTAACCACAGCACTGAACATCATAGCACATGCCTGTAACCACAGCACTGGCAAGTAAGCATAGGCCGGTTTTCCAGAGAGTCACTGGCAAGTCAATCTAGCTGAAATACATCTCAGGTGAAGACACTGTCTCAAAAAACAACATGGAGAAATGACTGAGGAAGACACTTTATGTCGGCCTTTGGGTCCCACATGCACCTGTGTGGGTGATATATACCACAGCTGAGGAATGCGGATAAAGCTTTAAATATCAAATGGGCATTATTACTGAGAGATCAATTAAAAGATGTTTCCAGTACAGTTCAAATTATTTTACTAACAAATCAAATACCACAAAATTTGTGTTAATTTCTTTAATAAAAGGAAGATAAAGGTATTTATACTGACAACATGGCCACTCCATGGCTAGGGGAATGTTTCTATTTGTAGGTATGAGAGACTACCCAGACCCATCTGGAAAAGCCCAGATCAGAGAGAGTGGTAGAGTGAACATGCCCAGCAGACAACCTGGCCATGAGAGAAGCAGGAGCAAAGCAGAGGGGTGTAGGGGACCACAGATAGAGGGAGAGGGAGAAGCGGAGGCCAAGAGAATTACTACTATTGAAAAGAATGAGTAACTGGGGAGAAGGAAGCCCATAAGCTGGAGAAATTTAGGGTAGGGGAGGAGGTAAGAAGAGCTAGGATGGCCCTTGAAATGTGTAGTAGGTTCCAGTGACCCTGAGGGCACCTGGAGGACTGCATTGCTATGCTATGCTAATAGGCACCATAGACAGCCGTTGGTCCCCCTGCCTTCTGGAATTTGGGGAGATGGAATTTCCTTTGGACCTGACAATAGGAAAATAGAGAAAAGGCTTAGGAACAATTGATCTTCTTATACTTTTGTCATGTTTAAGAGCTTTTCAAATGTAATATTTGAGGCTTTACTCCCTTTCTTTCCGGCTCACACTGCTTGCTCATTTCACTTTGAAGGCTCATTTCGTGCACCTCCCCTGACCATGGCCTCTCATGTCCTCTGAGCCCTTGCTCCTTGACTGGCTGCCCCATCTGCTACATGCTTCACGGTATTGCCGAGCGTCTAAAATGCGGACATTGTGTTTGTGTAACACCCTGTAACAGATCCTTTTGCTTGTCGTTGTATTAGATGAAAAACAAAGATTCGGTTATGAGCGGTCTGGGTACGATCTTGAAGAGTCTGATGGCCCAGATGAGGATGATAACGACAATGAAGAGGATGATGAGGACAGCCAGGCAGAGTCTGGCCTCTCAGCAGCACCCTCAGTCACAGCCAGCCCACAGCATCTTCCATCCAGAAGTGGCCTTCAGGATCCTGGGAGTGTAGAGGAGGACCTTAGAGTTCCCAGCTGCTTCTCAGGACTACACACAGACCCCATGGACCTTCTGCCTAGAGCATTGCTCACCAAGATGACTGTTCTGAGCACAGAACAGATTGACCCCAACAGGACAGACTTACCAGCAAAGAACAGGCAGAATACTGAAAAAGATGAGCCTGAACTGGTTGCTCCTGGAGACACTCCCAGGTCCCCAGAAGTTACCCCCAGGTCTCCCGGCCATCAGATGTCTGTGCGTTACGCTGAATCTGATGTTCTGAGAAGTCCTACCTCTGGAAAGAACGTGGCTTCAGTACAGGTAGATGAGTTGGGGGAAGGTTTGTTTGTTTTTTGTTTTCTCCTCTTATTCCATAAGGAAAGCCTGATAGATTAAAAATTAATTTATTTATGACTAGGAGTATGTACCGTTTTTGTGTTATAGTCAATTACAGAATTCACTTATGTCTGTTAAAGCCTTGTTAATTATTTTGACAAAAATCCACATATTCCTTTATTATTTGCTTTTTTAAAATAAATCACAATAAAGTATATATGTACCCATTGTAAACTTACATCCTGAGTCTTAGACATCCAGAGGTCGACTCTTATTTTCTACCAGTGTAGATATGGTGCGCTTACAGCACATTTTCCAAATCACTTCTTTGCTAGTAGGTTTCCTGACAAAATTAACAGGGCACAAAGATGATTTAAGAATTCATGTTGTTTGATGAGCAAACTTTTGGGACAACTTGGGGAAGTTTCCTTCCAGAAGGAAGCCTAGGGCCAGACACCCCCCGCCTCCCAGATCCAGAAGCAGGAAGCATACTGCCTGCCTTTCCCAGGCTGCCTCTTAAGCAACAAATACCTCTTCCCTCCCAGCCTTATGCTGATAAGGCTGTAGGCTTTACTTTTTAATGGCAAAAGATGTTTCCCACTGGAGAAAAAGCTTATAAAATTTACATACAAACCTAAACTAATTTAATCTTTCAGTTAAATATATAGACTAAATTATGTGAACTAGTGCAGCTCACACACACACACACACACACACACACACACACACACACACACACACATTATCAAGAAAAAGTATTTAGATAAAATTAATGGATAGGAAGATAGGCAAAATTCATCCTCCCCAACATTGCTTTAATATTGTTCACCTGTGTTCTAAGCTGCTGTGCCAGCATCTCTCACATAGCTACCAGTGCCTGCACAGTCGGCCTTCAGTAGATATTTTATCATCTTACGAATGAGTGAGCAAATAAATGAACAACTGCAGGCCTTTGTCTTAATAACAGCTCTTCATTTCATGAGTGAATAAGTTTTTGGTTAATTTTTTCCCCCAGTCGAGTTGATGCCCACAGCCAACTAATACAGCAGTTTCTCAACATTTCCTAGTCTCTAAAGTGGTGCTGGTGGTGCCTGAAAAAGAACATCAACATAAAAAAATACAGCCATGCTCATCTATCCATATAAACTGATGATACCCAGGAAACTGGGATGCAGATTACAAAATATTACACAAAATGTTCTTCTGGTATTGGAAGTAGGAAAGAAATTAAAACTGAAGGTTTTGTTATTGTTGTTGTTGTTGTTGAAAATTTCTTTTAAAAAAATCAAATTCTTTAGCAAGCCAACAAACATAAAATACAAACATATACTCTTAGTTCATTGACAAGAACAGATTGAACACTAGTGTTTTAGCCGTGATGAAGGAGGCTCACTGTCTCTTGTCTTTTAGGATTCAGCAGCTGTGAGACTGCCTCTTGCTACAGCCCAGCTCCACCCTCAGCCAGCAGCCAGGATTTCTTCCTCAGACTCACCTCACCCCGATAGTCAAGAACCGAAGCAGCAAATAACCTTGCATCCGCCTCCAGGCCTGCCTTCCCCTCAGACACATTTGTTCAGCCACCTCCCCTTGCATTCCCAGCAGCAATCAAGGACCCCGTACAACATGGTTCCTGTAGGGGGCATCCATGTGGTGCCTGCCGGCCTCACCTACTCCACCTTTGTACCCATTCAGGCCGGGCCAATGCACCTTACCATCCCTGCTGTGAGCGTTATTCACAGAACCATGGGCACCCCTGGGGATACTGTCACCGAAGTTTCTGGCACTACTAATCGCCCCACCAGCGTGGCTGAATTGAGCAGTGTTGTGCCATGTATTCCCATTGGCCAAATTCATGTGCCAGGCCTGCAGAACCTAAGTCCCCCAGCCTTGCAGTCGCTCTCGTCCCTGGGTATGGAGACTGTCAATATCGTGGGCCTGGCCAATGCGACCATGGGCCCACAGGTGCATCCCCCAGGCCTTGCCCTCAACGCAGTGGGGCTCCAGGTTCTGACCAATGCGCCTGCGCAGAGCAGCCCCGCCCCACAGGCTCACATTCCAGGTCTCCAGATCGTCAACATCGCCTTGCCCACCCTGATCCCCTCGGTCGGCCCTGTGGCTGTGGGCACTGCGGGGACGCCGGAGACAGCCACTTCCAACAGCAAAGCTATGGAGCCACAGATACCCACAGGCCAGGGGCACAACGCCGAGCTGCCTCAAGGGTCACCCAAAGGCCCTCAGGAAACTCCCAAAGCAGTGCCGGGCCCCTCAGCTGACCACGCAAGGCCTGAAGGCCCAAGCAAAATGGACACCAAGAAGGCATCCTCGACAAGCCACGTGTTGCCCGGGCGGTTGCAGCCCACACCCACACCAGAAGCTTTACAGAAGGTGGCACCTTCAAGTCCCCCGTCTCTCCCCGCAGACAGACCCGCTCCCCGGCCCCTGGCCCCCCACAGGCGGCCCA
Source organism: Acomys minous (assembly GCF_964271855.1). Lineage (NCBI taxonomy): Eukaryota > Metazoa > Chordata > Mammalia > Rodentia > Muridae > Acomys > Acomys minous. The sequence continues at coordinate 52,183,951 of NC_140490.1, read as the reverse complement.
TTGTGCACTTCAGCGACGTGAGCAGTGATGACGACGAGGACCGGCTTGTCATAGCAACCTAGTGGTTTATTTTTTATTGATTTTTTTAAATAACAGTTTTTTTAAACCCTTTCCTTAAAGCACATTTTTTCTGACATAAACTCATGACTAATCTTTGTGCAATCATGAACTTTTGACCAATAATTGTTGTTTTGTGTCAGCTCCAGCCATTTTTGTACATGTTGTATAGACAATTGTGCCTTTTAGGAGTTTTATGTTTAGAATCTGTACAGGTGGTTGAATATCTATATACATACAAATATGTTATATATGTATATGAAAACCAGGTAGTTGTGTTTAGTAGAAACCTGTCAAATAAATCAGATGAGTAAATTATATGTTGCACTGTTAAATATAAATTTGTATGGCTGTGGGGCAGTTTCTGTGTGTAAATTAGTATGTAAACCCCATATTTATTGTATTCATATTAGTCTTTGCAAATGGATCTGTCACTGTGTGCGACAGCAACTGTGCACTTGAGACAGATTTTCTGTGTTATGAACTGTTTCAGTAAAATACTGTTCACTGACTTCACTGGTGCCTGCATCGTGCTGTCTTTAACTTGCTCTGGGAAGCTGTCCCCTAGCTCGGGGCCTTCCACAGCAAAGCCTCAGTGGTCTCTTTCCCTGTGAAACTGGCTAAGTCCCCCAAACCAAGAGTTTATAAAGGATTTTTTTTCTAGTTTTGTAGTTACTTACTTGTTAGAGGATGGACTACTTAGGAGCATTTTGTATAAATGCACAAAACGGACATCGTGAGAAGAACAGTCTGTAACTGGTTGTGGACAACTCCGGAAAACCTAGGTGACATGAATAAACAGTCCTGAGAGCCACGATGCTCCCTGCAGGCTTTCCCCATGTCCCTTAGCCAACGGCTCCTGTTCCTTTCAGATCTGCTTTCATGTAGAGAGCTCTGACTGGCACCAAATCCTAAAGGGTCCAACGAGAATTACATATGAGAAAAACCTAGACCCTCTAGAATTGACGGCTCTGTTCTTGAGAAATCCAACTGTCAATACTTCAGGAGGATGTCAAGTGGCGGGTCGACACAGTCCTCACCGCGGCTATTTGCAGGTGGCACGTTTGTGTGGAAAATATTTTTATGTCGGAATTTGAATATCTAGCACATTAGGGCGGTGTATCATGAGTTCATATGTTTTCTTCATGAAGACTGCAAATACATAAAGCCAGCGAGATTATGTTAGAGGGGAGTATGAAGGGCTTTGAAGACACCCTGTTACCCACCTTTGGGATCATTTCTGTGGCTTTGGGGAAGGCACCTGGGACTCTACCTACCTGTCTGTCTTTTAATTACGGTTGTTAAGCTGCACTCCAGTGACAAGCCCACTCTGGAGCTGAGGAGCTGTGGACATGTGCTTTTACTTAGCAGTACATTTCTGCAGGTTGGGTTCTAAAATTCCCACAAAGAGTGTAGACTTCTGACAGAATCCTAGAAAACTCAACCGTGGGAGTTCCACTGCTCTAACAGTATAGTTGAAAACGAGTCCTATTACCCAGTGTCTCACAGTCACTGTTCGACTTTCCTGACACGACCTTGTATTCTGCTCTCACCTAACAGCTTAGAGCACATCAGCCACAAGGCCACATCTAAGCAGCTGCACCCCAGGGAGGACACTGTAGATGGGCGGCACCCCCAGGGAGGACACTGTAGATGGGCGGCACCCCCAGGGAGGACACTGTAGATGGGCGGCACCCCAGGGAGGACACTGTAGATGGGCGGCACCCCAGGGAGGACACTGTAGATGGGCGGCACCCCAGGGAGGACACTGTAGATGGGCGGCACCCCAGGGAGGACACTGTAGATGGGCGGCACCCCAGGGAGGACACTGTAGATGGGCGGCACCCCAGGGAGGACACTGTAGATGGGCGGCACCCCAGTGAGGACACTGTAGATGGGCGGCACCCCCAGGGAGGACACTGTAGATGGGCAGCACCCCCAGGGAGGACACTGTAGATGGGCGGCACCCCAGGGAGGACACTGTAGATGGGCGGCACCCCCAGGAAGGACACTGTAGATGGGCGGCACCCCAGGGAGGACACTGTAGATGGGCGGCACCCCAGGGAGGACACTGTAGATGGGCGGCACCCCAGGGAGGACACTGTAGATGGGTGGCACCCCAGGGAGGACACTGTAGATGGGCGGCACCCCAGGGAGGACACAGTAGATGGGCGGCACCCCAGGGAGGACACTGTAGATGGGCGGCACCCCAGGGAGGACACTGTAGATGGGCGGCACCCCAGGGAGGACACTGTAGATGGGCGGCACCCCAGGGAGGACACTGTAGATGGGCGGCACCCCAGGGAGGACACTGTAGATGGGCGGCACCCCCAGGGAGGACACTGTAGATGGGCGGCACCCCCAGGGAGGACACTGTAGATGGACGGCACCCCAGGGAGGACACTGTAGATGGGCGGCACCCCCGGGAGGACACTGTAGATGGGCGGCACCCCCGGGAGGACACTGTAGATGGACGGCACCCCAGGGAGGACACTGTAGATGGGCGGCACCCCCGGGAGGACACTGTAGATGGGCGGCACCCCAGGGAGGACACTGTAGCCAGATCTACGAGTTCTCAGAACTCAAAAGACAGGCTCACAATTTTAGTGCTGGGCTCTTTGAAACAATTTAAATAGAATATTATTAATTTAGAGGACTCCTGCATTTAACCATGGGTTACATTTTGTTTTATACTTGATGTCTTCTTGGAAATTTAATAATCTAGGATAACTTAATCTTATTTTGCCCTTTAGCTGTTTCAAGATTCATCCCATTATGCACATACCATTAATGCTAGTGACTTCCTTGTTTTAATGTGGCTTTTAAAGTATTTTCCTAATGCAGTTAGTCATCATCTTATTATTCAAATTAAGGTTTCCAAACTACAATAAGGCGGAAAAAAAAAAAGAAAAAAAAAGCATTCTCAAACATCTTGGAGTTTGGGTTTTCCGTGGCTAGTGATAAGCTGGGTACAGGCAGGCAACACCAGTTTCCAGTCAGTGTCGTGAACGCAAAGGTGAGCAATAAAGTATGCCGTGTTGCTGACTTAAATGGCCCAGAGGTTGGGTGTGTGGAGTAACTGAGGTTGTTTTGTTGTTGTTGTTGTTTTTGTTTTTTTAACTCAACAATGTTTCCAACTTGTAGCAGTACATCACAGTTGAGTACCATCTTGGCCAGGTACAAACTATTAGTAAAACCTGAGCAACTGTATTTTGAAGTAATTGCGTGCACAAAATATGTTTGTGTAGTTTCTCCAGTTATCATCCCCAAAGAAGCTCTCTCTATCTGATTCTCCAGATATGAAGGATCCACAGATGACATCATTCACTGAGCTGGTGACACTGCATTAGACTTATGTCCTTTTGTGGTTCCCACAAGATCCAGATTAGTAAAACATGAGCATGCAATGACGCCAAACCTATTAAATAATTGGTAAAACTGAGGAAAAAAGGCTGTGGGGCTTGAGATGAGTTCAGTGGTAGAGTCCTTTGCCTAGAATGTTTTAAGCCTTAGGTCAGCAATTCTTTACCTGTGGGTTGCGACCCCTTTGGCAAAAACAAAAACAAAACATTTGAATTACTCTTCATAACAGTAGCAAAATTACAGTTATGAAGTAGAAACAAAAATAATCTTATGGCTGGGGATCACCATCACATGAAGAGCTATGTTAAAGGGTCATAGCATTAGGAAGTTAAACTCCTCTCCTAATTTCACTCCCAAGTACTGCAGAAAGAAATTTTGAAAATAATATTAATTATTTGCCATGAATCTGCCACCATGCCACTACCAGCAGTGTCGGGAAAAATACCTGAACTGAAGGTCACTTTTCTGGTTTTCACAGATGAATTTACCTGTTATGAAATTTTATTATAAATTAATCTAAATCAAGGGCATTTAAGTAACTTATTTTCGTGCTCAAAACTTTGGCCACAGTGAAAATTACTCCTTTCATAATGATAATTAACTGACATTTAATGTAGTGATTTTTGCTTCTCATTTCTTGTTTTTAGAACACAGCTATGATTTTCCTTTCACAGAAGTGGTATAAATAACACTTTTCTCATTAATCTCTGACCTAAGTTTTAAATGAAGGCATTTAAGAAGGATTAGTGAGTATGCTCAGTGTTTTTGTCTAAAGGTTGTCACTTAAGTTTTCTTTTTTGACAAATGGCTCAGATCAAACTACACCATCTTCTTGGTATCTCTACTTTTAACCTTGAGACTCCCCCTATTATTTAATTGTTGTAAGTACATTTGCTAGTTATTTGAGAATTTCATACAGCGTGTTTTGTTCATCTTCACAGTCTCCTCCCCTTAACTCTTCAGATTCATTTCCGCTTCCCTGCTCCCACCACAAGCCTGGGGGTTTTGTTTTTAATTTAATAGCCCCACTACTCCAATTTATGCTATCTGAACCTAACCTTTCATTTTTGACATCAAAATGAAGTAACACCAAAATGATGGTATTCATTTAAGTTTGTTTGGAAACTATATAAAGTCTTAGGGTAGTAAATCTGAAAACAGGAATCTTCCTGCAAAGCAACTCCCTCTGATTGTTGCCTTATTTACTATTCAGAGATAGCTATTAGACATGCATTTGTAACGTTTTAATAACAAACTTCTGACTGTCATAAAAATGGAGAGAAAGAACTTAAAGCAAGGTTAATAAAATGCTTTTCCTCTATAAATTATATAGTCTGAAAGTAACAAAGATTTATTGCCTATAAATAAATTGGGTTCTTTAACTTTTCGTACAGCCTTGCACATCCTGTGAGAAGCACTGTGGACACATTTGCCTGCATAGCTACTCAGATGTTTTCCTGTTTTCTGAATCAGGCTTGGACCTGAAGGTTCTCAGGCTTTGAAAACTGAGTAGTGGCCTAATTACCAACCAGTTCCAATATGATTCAAGTTACACAAGAAGATACACTTTCCAACCCAAAGTAGTACCCGCTTGAGTCGTATAAAATTGAGAATCATATTAAGCCATATGTACTATGGAAGCCATGGGCCATAACCATATGAAACTTGAGAGTTAAGGTTATGAAATAGTTAGTAAAGGATTTATGTGTGATGGGACTGTTGTGAAGGATATGAAGGACTTGTGACTTTAAAATAATCATGATGCCAAACAGTAGAACAAGAATAGTCAGGCTAAGGAACGTGGAAAAGAGAAGAGTCACTTAGACGTTCAATAAATATTCATCACCAGCATTATAGAAAGAGAAAGAAAGTGCTTTGAGAATGCAATTGTAATACAAATGAAATGACATTTACCCTTCTGGAGCGTGGGCTCTATAGAAAAGGAGGTAAGCAGAATGAACGCTATCTTGAGTGGTCTAAAGTGGTACCCGGTGCAACCAAGTAGGAATGCAGATGAGGGAAATTCTAGCTGGACTGATCAGCAAATGCTTCAAGGAGGTGACATCAACCCTTGGTCAAACGGGGACTCTGTTAAGCAGAGACAAGAAGTAGGTGGGGAGAACAGTACAGACAGGACGGATAGTGAGGGGGAGCAGACTTAAGACATAAGCAGACACATACCATCTGTTGCTCTCATTTATTTCTTCCGTATGAGCAGACTGTACCTCCTCAGGTCTTAAGCAAGGAAGTGGTGTCTCACAGATGTTATGAAACCCTGCCTTGCTGGATTGAGCAGTCGCAGCAGCATTCTTTGTATGTAAGCCACTTGTTTGGGATTCAGCAAAGCATCTAACCAGGCTATGAGGACATTCTGAAGAAAAAAGGCGAGGTCCAAGCTTGCTTAGCACTGTGGGTGCCTCCGCACAGGATGCTCAGCAGGTCATGTTAGTGGAGAAAAGGGGACACACGGGCTCAAGATCCAAAAGACCTTCTTCCTCTCTTCTCTAAGGAGCTAATAAGTTACGGCACTAGCAAGACAGCAGAAGTAGGGAGGAGAGGGAACTGATGCAGAGGAGAGGCAGGCAAGCTGCCTTTTGCCAAGCTGACCACAACATCCTTTCTTTTTTAAATGAGTAGACAGACGTGGTGAAATTACAGGAGTCATTTGTTGATGACACAAAAGAGTGTGGGTGAGCAGGCAAAGAGATTTCATCACCTGAAGAGATGGGCTGAATGTAAGACAGACTCTAACAGGGAAACAGAGCTTTGGCACTTTGGTTGAAATTACAGCAATTACCAATGCATCACCTGCCCTTCCCCCATCCCTAGCCCACCAGGAGAAGTATTATTTTGGAAATCTTAAGAATACACTGTTTAGCACGGATGGGGATATGGTTCATTTGACGCACAAGCATAAAGACCACAGTTTGGATCTCCAGCACCCACAAAAAGGCTAGGCTGGACTGGTAGCTTACCTGTCACCCCAGAACCTCAGAGACAGAGCCAAGAGTTCAGACCCTGGTGCAAGTCAGCCAGCGGGACTAGCCAGGATTCGTGAGATCTGGGCGAAGAGACCCTGCCTCGATAGAGAGCAACTGGGAAAGACATCTGACATTAACATCTGGCCTCCACACACAAGCACACATACACATGTGCAGGTGTACCCCCAACGTGTACACCCCCACACAGGAGAACAAATATACAAGTGTGCAGAGACGCACAAAAAGAATGAAGTTTTTAAAAAATCAAGTAATCTCTTAAACTAACAAGAGACTTTGCTCTAGATTCTTGTTTGGAGACTATGTGCAGGCCGCTCCATTCATAAGCTAGTACACTATGAAACTAGCCATACACCGCGGATAGCAGTATTTTAAAGGGCTGCAACAAATACAATATGACATTATCCCCATTTTATGGTGGAGAAAGTTGCTCAGTGTTACAAGGCTAGCTGAGTAGTGAGGTTGTCTGTTTCCCCCTGAACTCTGCTGCTTTCCCACTCATGATTTACAGCGGTGAGATTATAGTGTGTTCATTTCTAGGTGGAAGTCTCTTAGTACTCAGAAAGCATCTCATTTAAATTCTCTACAGAAATGACTATGTCCAGTGCCATGCATGTTTGTGTATATAACAGATTTTTAAGGACCTTTTTCTATGCCCTTTCTCATACTTCATATGATAGGAGCCATAAAAAATATTTAGTGATGAAACATTTAATTTAAATAGCAGGAGATAAAAGGGTAATCGAAAGTGACAATTCTAACCAAGTGTAAGACAGTAAATCCCTCTCTACATTAGGCTTCAGTTATTAACTATTATATACCAAGATGTCTCTGTTACTTATCTTACGATGATAAAGCTGGGATGGAAAAGGAAGAAAGATGAACGTGAATTTTTGCTCTTTTGCTTCTGGATGTGGTTGAAAAACAACCTGGCCCATTATAAAAATATTCTAATATCTCTGAGTTTGATCCTTTCAAAAATATTTTCAAAAAGAAATGGAGCAAATTCTCAGTATTTATGACAAGTATGATTACTAACGTACATGTTCCTACGAGACAAAGCATCAAATTGTGCTTCTTTTAATGCACTTATTGGACTACAATGGAAAGAACGCAATCAGAAAACTTAGAAGGAACCAAAGACATTCACTGTCTCTACTTATGAAAACAGCAGGAGGGAGAAAGAAGTGGCTGATATCAAATGCTCCTTGATAGGAGCCAGTAGGGTCATCACACAGCACTTAACCTGTTTTTCTTCCTCTTACTTAGGGTTTTAAAAATGTAGAAGTGAACAAATTACCTGTTTTCATTGTCCATATGCTTGTAGACTAATATATATATTTATAAATGAAGACCAATAGACATTAGTTACTCTGTATATTCTTGCTGCAAACAAACTATCTTTTATCCATTTGTTTTTAGTGATTTGAAAGACAGTTATGTTTAGTTATTTACCCATGAATGTTGCCAAATGAGATCTAAGAAAACCAGGCTGGAGGGAAGACATGGGGCTTTACATTCCTGGAGGTCAGCCTTGAGATCACTCAATTAGCCCAGCATGCTTAGTTTTCTTTGCTAATAGCAAGGCTTATTTTTGCCCAGTAGGGTCAAATGTTAAGACTGGTTTTGATTCACCATTTGTATTCTTTGACATATTTGGATTTAGTTATTTGAAACATCTCTATCTATTAGACAGCAAGGTATGCTTAGTTCCTTTGGCATTCATATTCCGTGGAAGAATTTTACAATTTCATGTAAAGAGTCTAGTTACTAATAGATACTCATGCAATCATGATTATTGATTCAAAAATCCAATCTTCATTAACAGCATATTAACTAGCTGGTATAACTCACATCATTTCATAATCTACAAAGGCTGAGACACTTTGCATTCATGATGCCAATTACAAAAAAAAACCTCAAAAATATTCTGTTAATAAGTATGAGGAGAAAATTATTTTTTAAAAACTTACTAAAAAACTGGTCAGTCCCAAACCACTAAAAATGCCTGTGTATTAAAGACTGCAAAGTTAAATGTTTAATGCAATATTTTTCTTGGCCTCAGCCTCTGTTGGAAATAGTGTAAAACATCCAGTGTATATCCAACAGTCTCCTTTGATGCTTAAGCAACCCTGAGGCCTCAGGTCAGAGCTCTGAAGTCCCTTAAATGGAGATAACCATCAGATTGGACCCCAGGACCCCAGCGACCTACCCCAGAAAAAAAAATGTTCTGTTTGTTTTGTTTTGTGACTAAACAAATTCCTTGAACCCTTTGTTATCATTTTTCTAAATCCTTCACAAAAAAAAAAAAGAAAGAAAGAAAGAAAGAAAGAAAGAAAAGGGGTGTAAGGGGTGTGTGCGTGTGGGGATTTGAAAGACACAACAGATTCAGGCGTCAAAACATGTAGTTTCTGCCCTCAGTCCAGTTGTGAGTTCCTTGGAATTTCAGCTGAAGTTGATGTGTCCACGGCAGGCGCATTGTTGTCTCCTAAGGCACTGAATGCTTTTGTTTTGTTGCCGTTGTGTCATCTTAGCTACTTAAGTAACTACCACTTCAGCATAAAGACCCAACGCTGAACTCATTTATAAATGACTCTCAGTAGTAATGGCTTACAAGTGAACAACTTACAAATTCTGTAAATTTCCTCACGCCAGCCAGAGGACAGACTCTAGTCAGCCTTAGAGTAATCACTGCTCAAGGCTTAAGTGGCCATAGACTATTTTCCTGTTAAAACCCAGCTCACAACCACATGCCATAGTGGAGTGTAAATGAGAAAGAATGCACTCCAAAAAAAAAATCATTGCAGCACAATCATTAGTTATGGATAGTCTGTGGTTTATCCATTCATCGAACAAAAACAAGCATATGCTGTGATTCATTTAAGTGTTCGATAATAGAAGCCCACCACTGAAGAACAGACTGCCCAAATTCAGACTCCAGTTGGTCAGCCAAGCAGCTAACTGTCCAAATGTGTTTTTTCTAGCCCTTAGTTTTTGCATTTGTCAGTCTACAGAAGAAGTTCTTACTTGAGAGGACTTTTGCGGGAAATTAAAGCATTGCTACTGTGATGTATTAAACAATTCTTAGGGCATGGCAATATGTGAATAAATGTTAGCACTGTGTCAAGGCTTTATACTAGACCAGATACTAACACTCACTCAGAAGAATTTGTCACCTGTGAGATGGCAGCCACGTCTTCATTTGAAGCTGTGTTGCAACACACACACACACACACACACACACACACACACACACACACACACACACACACACTTTAAGATTCCATGCCTTATTCAGAATATCTCCCCTCTGTCCTGCAGAAAAATCAGACAATCAGGTTGCATTATCTATTTTTCTGTTGCTATGATCAGACACCATGTCCAGAAGCCACTTACAAAAGAAAGAGGTCTTTTGTGAGGTGGTGGTGGATTATAGTTCCATAGGAATGAGTTTATTATGGCAGAGAGACACTGTGTAATGGCCTGTGTGTGTGTGGAGCCAGTGAAGTCCTTCCACCAAGGCTCCCCAATCTCCCTCAATGGGAGTGCCACTGACTGGGGTCTAAGTGTTCCAATATGGGAGCCTATGGGTGACATTTCTCAGAGAAACCACCACATAGACAAAATCCGATAGGTCGTCCAGGGAACATATGTGAACTGCTCTTCCTAGAAGCCTGAAAGTATGAAGTATTCTGATGTATCCTCCGAGAGAAGGGTCCGTGGGACCCATGGAGGTGGTGATGTCAGAAGGATGCCACGTGCCCATTCCTGAGCTTTCCTCTGGTGGCTTTGTTTTTTGGCTGAAGCTAGCTGAGTCTCTTTTCAGAGCCCAAGGCTAAGTCACTAAAACGCCCGAAGCTCCTGGAGCCCCACTCAGCCCGTTAGCCTTTGTCCTTTGGGTTATGCTGGACTCCCAACTCCCCCTCCCACCCCCTCCCCCCCATCCCTAGCAGATCCAAGATAGTTCCCAACTGCAGAAGGTAGAATTTGATTGCTCAGCATAATTGGAAACCAGTAAGTGACAGGAGATGCATTGTTTGAATCTAGGAAATATCATTTTGTTAAGTCCTGGTGGTTTTTAAGATCATAATTCTAAATGTAAAAGGAAAGCTCAAGCTAATGCTTCCACATGCTCATTTAATAATAAAAAAAAAATAAAATAAAGGGAAGTCCAAAGGGAGAAGACTCTCCTACCTTTAAAAAATATAAAGAGGGGATGATGGGGTCATTTTTGCTTAACATACACATATATTCAAGACCCACTACAACAAAAATGAAAAAGTAGGGTGATGATGATGATGATGATGATGATAAACGAATAAATAAATTAATTAATCAATCTGGCTTCAGCTATTTAGCAGTGAGCTCAAGGCCACCTAGAGTACATAAGACTGTCTCCACAAACGGAAAGGGTCACATTCATGGTGGCTTTTGAGCACAGATCCTACATGCAGTGTTTGGGATAACATCCTTCACTCTTGACCAATGGAGCTTTCTAAACTAGAGAGACTCACCACTGCATCTTTATAATGAGAATAAGAACACCAACTTTAGAAATGGGTGGAGATGAAATGAAACATCGTATCATGTGTGTCAGAAGGCTTCCTAGCCTCTTAAAAGTGTTCAGTTTAACTTACCTCTTATTATTGTTGCTGTTTGGGGAAAAAAACCAACGCTAGAACCTTAAAACCAAATAACAGTGGATAGTAAGCAAATATTCCTTCTGCTCTGAGGGTTTTTAACTCTGAAATTACTATATTTTTTCTAACAAGTTAGCTAAATGACAAACATTTATACTTTTAAATTTTGGGGTTTTCTGTTAATTAAATATGTCTGACAAGGCATTATTGAAAGTTGGGGGAAAACCTGGTATATAAAGCTTGTATCTATGATGTTCAATATTTTAAATAGTTGTGATTACATTTATAAGCAATGCTTTAAAAAGCTTAATTTTCTAGGTCCTTTTCTTTTGAGACTGTCTCAATATGTACCGTAGGTTGATCTGAATCTAAACATGTTACCATTTAGCCTAGGTTAGGCTCTAACTCTCAGCAATCCTCTTGTCTCAGTCTCCTGAGTGTTGGGATTATCAGCAACACAATGTTATACCACAGAGGCATATGCTCCTTGTGACTTTAATTTAAAGTGCTCAAGACGGTATTTCAAAATATAACTATAAAGTGGGAGAATATACATTTACTGGGAAAAATGCAGGATAGTTTATCAAGTGTAGATCTTAAATGATTTTCCAAAGGCTCAAGGGCTAAAAGCTTGGTTTTCTAGCCTGTGGTATTATTGGGAGATAGTAGACTCCTAAGAAAATGGGGCTTAGAGAAGTAGGGGTACAAGGTTCTCCTCTAGGTTCATGACCTCACTAGCCCTTGAAAGTTAGGTAAGTTTTCAGTGTCAGGAACTATTTCCCACTACTTTACCAACTGCATGATTCCTAACTTCCTTCTAAATACTTATACCCACAGACACGTGTGGCTCTCACCCTTCAGAAAAGAAGCTTCTTGTTGAAACAGATGGAGACAATCACAAAACACCCCAGCTGGTCAAAATATGAGACACAAACTGATCACGTGCTTCCCAGACCCAGTGGGCACATCCACAACAAATCCTGTGCCTATGGTTCAGGGGAACAGCACAGAAGAGGAGACAAAAAGATTGGAAGAGCCAGAGGACCCGGAAATCTACTGTGAGATCACGTCTCTTACAAATGACAGGAGCTACATCCATGATATGTGAACACTATGGCTGCCTAAACAGGACCTAGACATGCCAACACAAAGGGGTGCTGCTGTGGAAGGGAGAAATCTCACAAGCCCCACTCCTAGCCCAGGAACTACAGCTTTGCTCAACCACAGGCCCCCAGCATGAAATTATGCCTCACTGCAGCCCCAAACGGTGGTACCCTGTGACCGTGGACTGAAACTTCAGAAACAGTGAGCCAAAAAGCCTTTTCCCCACTGAGCTATTGTCTTAGTAACCACTGTGATCAATATTACGGCCAAAAGCAACTTGGGGAGGAAGGGGTTCATTTCATCTGACAGTTTGCAGTTCATCATCATCATCCAGGGAAGTTAGGGTATGAACTCCAGGTATGATCCTGGAGATAGGAACTGACACGGAGCCAATGGAGGAATGCTGCTTTACAGGCTTGCTCCCTCCAGCTTGCCCAGCCTGCTTCCTTATACCATTCAAGACAACCTGGCCAGGGCTGGCACCACCCACAGTAAGCTGCACCCTCAATCATCAACCAGGAAAACCCCCTACAGACTTGCCTGTGTGCCAATCCTAAGGAGGCGTTTTTTTTTCTGTTATGATTCCCTATTCCAACATGACCCTAGCCCATGCCGAGGTGACATGAAAATCTACCCAGCACAGTTATTATCTCTGGTATTTGCCATGATGACAGAAAGCTAACGAGCTCAACACCATAGGACACAGAGTTAACCAAAGAGCTTTCAGGTAAAGACAAAAAATCATGAAGGCTCATGACCTCAAGTTGATCAGCATGATGAACTTTGATACTATACAAACTTATTATAATGTTTAATTGATAGGTTAGGTTATGAAAAGATATTTTCTCAGATATTTAATAAAATTTATATCCTAAACATAACTTAAAATGTTTTATGTCAGTATAAAGTCAAATACCCTAATAGGAAAATGCTCAAAAAATTGATACTATGTAATAATTCACAGCAGAAAAAAATACAAATGGTCAACAAATAGATGAGAAAAAAACACGGACTTTTTAATTCAAATGAGAAAAAAATTCAAATGAGGGGCAATGAGTTGTATAAGCCTATGCATATCTGATGTGGTTGTGGGATGAATGGGGGAGCAGTATGTTCAGGTACACTGGGCAGAGGGACATCTTAACTGAGGGAATCATTTAGATAGATAATATCACAGTGTTCATTAAAGTAAGACGGCAAAGTTGGTGTTCCTGCAATTCCACGTCCCTCCATTCAACCCACAGGAATACTCACCAGTGAGACTGGAAAGCCTGGAAGTGACACATACAGCTTGTAGCTCAGCTGTATGTCCTCGGTAAGGACAGCATTGCGATAGCCATTATTTTATGAAGTGCATGACTATTATGCTTATTTCTTACCCAAGCCAACAACAAAATAGTGGGCACACATAGACCAAAATGCCAGCCCTGGCAAAGGCTATCATGCTGCTCATCTTTAAGGTTCTTGTTTCAACTGTGGTTGCTATAGTTTCCCTCCGTGGTACCCAACCATTCCTTCCTTGCAAGCCCTGCCACTGCTATTAGGCTAAGCCCTAAACAGCCTGAAGTAAAGGGGTCTTGTTTTGCACAGACTCTCAGTGATCTAAACCAGGAATTAAGGAGATGGATTCCTTAGCTTCACCTTTTCATGGCTTGGCTTTACTTTACTTAGAAACATGGCCCAATGGTCTCTGCCGGCAATGAATAAGATATTTCTCCTTTCATCCCAGGGAGAGTGGATGATGTTGAAAACTTAAGTGTACACTTGTTTTTGCTACTGCTATATTTGCTGTTGTTGCTGTAATAATCCATGAACATGGTGAGTGTTTTTACTCACACAGCATTACTTACGAGTCATATCTCAAACATGTCTTAATTTATTTTAAGGAATTTTAATCAGACCAAGATTTAAATAGACAGTGACGTTAGGCATTTTTTCCTAACTATAGTTTCATATAAATAACAGACCATTGCTTCCAAAGCAGAATATACCTTCATGTTACGTCTGTGAAATAAAACAAAACAGTAATGTGGAAAATAACACAGGATAAAAAAAAATAGTCCTGACGTAAACTTTCCTTTTAAAAACTAGGGAACTTGACATGAAGGATTTTAGGAAGCTTTCTATCACCGATGACATAGCATTCGTGAAATAATGAAAAGTGGTAAGTGTTAAGATGCCTGCTTGCTTAAGATGTGACATTCTATCGCCCGTGGTGTTTCTTTCACCTAGTCCTCTTCTTGACTGGCTTGGCACCTGTTGTGCATTCGTAACAGAACGCCTGAGAACGTTTATAGAAAACAGAGAGTGACTTGTCACAGTTCTGGAGAGAAGGAAGTCCAGGACGGAGGGAGCAGCTTACATCTGGTGAGGACCTTCAAGACGTACCACTTCACAGTAGAAGGTGGATGGTCCAGAGGGTTAGGACAACAGGTGACAATTCACAAATTCATATGCTTTTATAAGTAACTGAAAATTCATTTGTAACGGTAGAGCCTTCATTACCTAACTACCCCTAATATTGTTACCTTTAGGGATTAACTAGCCAATATCTTCTTTGAGGAAGAACATATTCAAACCACAGCATTAAGACCATGGTCCGCTTGTTTTCTGTTAATGTCAGTGAAGCTTTGAGTGGATTAAACATTTGACCAAGGCCTAGACCTGTCCTGCTGTGTATTTATATGCTGTCACCTGTTTTCATCCATTTTCAGCTCCAGCCAGCAGGCTCATCATGGGACGAGGTAAGCATGTGCATTTAAATTGAAATTCAGTCGCTTTCCTGGCAATATGTGTTTTCAGCGATTCACAAACTTCAATCTTCATCTCCTGAAAATTAAGAGTCCTTCATTATTTTTATAAACTATAATTACAAACATTCAATATTTTGAAAGGAGAAGATGTGGCCACTTATGCCAGGTATTTAGTAATCACCTACAGATTCCTTCTAATTGTAAGCTTCTTTAATATGACTATTGTTTCTAAAACTCTTAACAAGCAATTATAAATAGATGTGTTAGCATACAAAATGAAAAGGGACCCTTTGTTTCCCATACTTCCTAAACACTACATAATTTCCTTTTGTTAAAGTTTTTACTTAAATAGTGAAATAATTTTAGATCATTCCAAATTCTCTTTTTTCTTCTATATTATCTTAGACCTTGACCTACAATATTAGAGAAATTTACATGAAAGATGGCAATTCAAATACATGAACTTGTCTTTGCTTCCACATGCAGCAGAGTCTCTTGTTGAAAATAGTATTCAATGCTGAGTAAGCTGGAAAGTCAGTCACGTGATGAATGAACATCAGGTGACCTCACTGCGGCTGGCAGAACTATAGCACAATGCTGCGGCTTGGTCAGGTTCCTGGGCCAACAAAGGTAGCCCAAGGCTGCTGCTTCAGCTCTCCAGATAGCTTTATCATTCTGATTATAAGTATGCTTAACTTGCCTCCTGAACTTCATCCAACCTGCTATTGTAGAGAAGATCTGAGGTAATACAAAAGACTAATCCCTGGGGACTTCCAATAGATTCTCAAGCCAGCAAAAACACATTCAAATGCCAAACCGGTGGCTCTCTCCCTGGTTGGGTCATGAAAGTGCCATTCTTACATATACTGGATGCTGATAGGCTACTGTGAGTAGGAAAGGGGAGAGCTTATATTGTCACAATGAAGATCTGATGTCACTTTATAAAACACAAGGCTACTATCTGATGAGCCATCATAAAGTATGTTTCTCTCTCTCTCTCTCTCTCTCTCTCTCTCTCTCTCTCTCTCTCTCTCTCTCTCTCTCTCTCTCTCCTCTCTCAGTGACAAGAGAGAGGCAACTTGAAAGCTTTGCTTTTCTCTGCACAAGTAGAGTGGGGTTACCATTAGAGCCAAGAAAGACAAACAGTGGAAGGCCTTATGTTTCATCTTTCCAGACCAGATTCCTTAGATACCCAAGGGGCCCTCTTCTGTAGTCAATTCTCAGCTCCTAAAATTAAGAAGTTGGACAAGCCCATACCTTGGGCCCAAATTGCAAGGACTCCCTTCAATTAATAGTAAATAACAATGGCACGATGAAAAGACCAGACATAGTTTAAGATGCTGGCTAATGAGACACCTAAAAATCAACTTTGAGAACTTGTCATATGAAAAGGGAGAAAGAAAAAGAAAAAAAGAGCAAGTTCTGTACATCATTGCCTTCTCTGTTGTACTAAAGCATTTTGTTTTCATGTAAAAAGGAAAGAAAACATAAGAACAACTTCAAAATCTACATGATGAAACCCATTCTGAAGCTGCTTTTCATGCTTCAGGAATGGGAAGCTAAGGAATAGCATCTGTCAGTGTCTAGAGCAGAAAGCTAGCAGGGTGACTGTCAGCTTTAATGCACAGTGCCCTCTTCTAACTAGTAACAAAAGTTCTAATCATGCGGTCTATTGACAGGACATTGAATTCCACAGTGACTTCAAATAGTCTTCCTTTCAGTTTGGGAATAAAGAAGATAGCTATCTTTTCAAAGAGCGAAGATGACATGACATAGCGATCAAGTCCTGGTTCAGAAGGCAGATCATGTGGGTGTTCACTACTGAGGCCTTTGGGGACTTCATCTCACTGACTTTCCATATCTTTCTTTTAAAAGAACAGTATTTGCCTTACTGCCTCACAAGAGTCTTGTGGGGGAGAAACCAATGAAGGGGAAAAACACTAGATTAGCCGAGTGATGTAAACACCACTCTGCAGCACAGACACCACGTCTTTTGCACATCATTATTTCCTAGTGACTTCTGATGGAGGTCACTCCGATGAGGACTGACTGTGTGTTGTGCAACCAGCACAAAAGGTGGCCCTCTCCAGTGACTCAGAATGTACATCTTAGTTTCTTCTCCTCTCTTTCCTCTCCCTCCTCCCCTCCTCCCCCCTTCCCTCCTCCCCTCCCCCTCCTCCTCTTCCTGTTGTTGTTATTGTTGTTGTTGTCGTCCTCCTCCTCCTCCTCCTTCCTCTTCTCTTCTTCCTAAAACTACAAAAAAATAATGCCAAAGACCGAACAGCAGCGTAACATTGTTTCTGGGAAACTCTTTGACGCAGGATGTTTGAAAAAGTAGTGCCTAAGCTACTCTCTACTAGAAGAGCTAAGAAGCATGATTTGTATAAAAATTCCAGGAACAAATAATCCCAAATGAAATGAGAAACTAGAGAAACAGAACAGTCTTAGTTTCCATGCTTTTGAAAGCCAGGAAAACTCGGGAACAAATGAATACACCCGTTTAGTAAAACAAGGCTCCTGTTGTTACCGATCTTAACATTTCTTTCATAAATGTAGACTTTTCAGACTCAGAAGGGAAGGTGCGCTGAGGAGGGTATGGAGGGGTGTGGCGGGAGAGAAACCTAAAAGATCCAACATTTATTTCTTTTCTATGGAGCGAGCTGCTTCAGCACCCCCTTGTGTTTGTTAAATACCTTGTACAAATGTTGCAAACTACACCCAGAGTTCTTAAAAGATGTGCTCTGCAGGGATCCATCAGATAAAAGCTGTGTTTTATAGAGGAGGATGTGGACGGATAATGAAGCTTCCGTTGTCGAATTTCATCTGCTCTGCTTCTACCTGAACCCAGACATCCTGAGTCCTCATCTTTGTCACTCCCCCAGCATTTTTTTAAGAGTTGATCATCTGAGTATTGGACACTGATCTCAATTCATCTTCAAACCCTGCCTAGTCGCCATTGCTCCAAACCAGATTGTAGCAATACTTTCCGGAGATGATGGAATGGAAAGTCAATGCACATCAGTAATTTTGTTGTATCCCTTGATAAGAGTCTATGTTTGGTTTTGTCTGTGTAAAGAGGATACAGCGTTAGAAGTACAGGTAACAAAATTAAAATTAAAGGTTCCAGATTATTAAGTTAATGTAATTAATGTTAGTTGGGATACCTAGACAAAATTACATTATATATACAAATGCAGTCATAGATAAACAATGGACAGATGGGTAAACTCCAGCCTTAAGGAAGTAGAAACTACTTATCCACATTGAAAAAGAAGCCTATTAAAGTCCTTCTGTCAGGTCATGCTATGTGGAAACACACATAATAAGTAGTTGCTTTAAAAAAGAAAAAAAAAAAGAAGAAGAAGCATGTTGTTGCCGGCTGGAGGGGGAGGTGGTCAGTAGGTAAAGTGTGTGCTACACAAGCACGGGAACCCGACTGTGGGTCTCCAGCATCTGCATTAAAAACTGCGTGAGAGGGCACCCCTGTCACCCCAACACTGGGAAGCAGAGACAGGAAGATCCCTGTCTAGCCAGTGTAGCCAATCAGCAAGCCCCAGCTTCAGGGACCTACCCTGTCACAAACAATCACATGGACAGCAATAGAAGCAAACGGTTAAGGTTGACTCTTGGCTCTACACACACACACACACACACACACACACACACACACACACACATACACACACACACACACATCCCACACCCTATAACCAGAAATGAAGAATGAAGCTGACATCCTTGTCTTTACCTCGTAGGCTGATCTAGAATTTTCTAGAATGCTAGCTACTGGAGGTTTACATGTAATGTCTTTAAGAACACTCAATACAAATGTCAGTATTTTTTTTTTTGTCACCTTCTTCAATTATACAGTCATTATAGTAAATACAGATTCAAGTAAACTTCCTGCCCTTCCAGAACTGCATACAGAAACAGTGTATTTTGATCTGTATTCATTGCCATTTATTAATGTAGCATTCACAAACAATTGCATTTTGGCAGACTGTGTTTGCATTTTAATTTCATTATGATCAGGATAATGAGGCTGTTGATGGCTTCTTCCATTTCCCCTTTTATTAGCCTCTTAAATTTGAACTGCAGCTCTTTTGTGTATCAATCTGTTGTCACAGATGGGATTTTTTAGGATTCACTATCTATCTATGAAGCAGTTAGAACAGAAAAAAATTACTTTGTACCCATAAGCTTAAAATTCCAGCAATAAAATAGAAAGTTTTATATGGTATTATTTAATTGTCCCACATAGTTATTGGTTTGAATGGAAAGTAATATGTATTATCATTTCACTGCAATACAAATGATCTTTCTAAGAGTCATTATCTATTTAAAAATAACCAACAAGAGAACTTTGAAATAGTCTTCAAAGTTTCAAGCTAAAACTTAGACATATACATATTCACTTTGCCTAGTTATACACATTTAGAAGTAATGTTTCTGAAATAAACATCTTACTATTAAAATATAAGATATTTCTGGTTATAGGCATTGCCACATAACAGCTATTAGATTAGCTACTCAATGTGATTAGGTACCACACAGTACAAAATATTTGCAGCTAGCGTTTTTAGGCACTCGACAGAGCACCACTCAGTCTGTCATGCTCACAGTAGGCACGGAGAACCATCTTACCTCCAGCTCAGCTTCCTGCTTGGACACTTTCCAATTGCTCTATAAGCAAGTTTCCCAGCTTGAGAGCAATGATCAGTATGGGTAGAGGAAGCAGACACAGCTGGCGCTGCTGAGGTCACGATGTGTGCAGAGGGTATCCAGACCCAGGCTCACTACCACTTTTAACACAATCAGTGAGATGGTTGTTCTTCATTGTCCATTTGCCTACATCTGGAATTAACGAAGGCCCATGCAGCTGGTTACACCTGTGAGGGATTTTTTTTTTTTTTTTTTGCCTTAAATCATCTGAAGTGGGAAGATCCACCTTCACTCTGCATCTTTTGAGGAGGGAAGATACACTTTTTATCTGCATCTTTTGAAGTGGGGAGATCTGCCTTTAATCTGAGCCACACCTTCTGGTGGCAGCCATCTAGAGGACATGGAAGAAGGAAGTGCTTGGTCTTTACCTGCTCCCTCTTACTCTCACTGGCAAGTTTGTTCCTTCACTGGTATTAGAGATGACTTCTTCAGGATCCCACTCTGTACCGAAGACCAGCTGACACATCCAGGCATGTGCACTGAACAACTACCGGGTTCTTGGACTCCCCAGTGGTAGTAGACAGCCATTGTTAGAGCAGCTGGACTCACCTGTAAGTCGGTCTAATAAATTCTGTGTCAGTTCTGCTCCTCTAGAGAACCCTGACTAGAACAACCAGGAAAAAGAAATGATAACTAGAAATCAAGAAAGGAACAAGCGACTGTATTGATGTTTGTAGATTCTACCATTGTATATCTAAAAGCAGGGAAAAAATTAGAGATCCTCAAGATGGCAGCACCCAGCAAGCACTATATCGGAAAAAAAAAAGATGAATTAAAAGAAAACTTAATATTAAAAAAATCAATTAATTACTTCCATAATAATAGGATACATGAAGGAAATCATTCTATTTATAATAGCAATGGCATGACAAGAAGTTAGTATAAAAATGTTATAGTTTTTTTTTAGATTCTGTAATAAAACATCATGAATCAAAGCAGTTTAGGGAAGGAAGAAATGTATTTACTTCTAGTCACAGCCCTTCATTGAAAGAAGTCAGGAGAGAAATTTGAGGCAGGAACTTGAAGCAGAAACTGTGCAGGAATATTGTTCACTAGATCTTACAGGTGCATGCTTAGCTATTAGCCTAGAACCATTTACCCAGGCAAGGGTGCCACTCACAGTGGGCTAGGCCTCCTACATCAATTAAAGATGAAGTTGGACTTATTTCAGGTTTCTATTGTTGTGATGAAACACCATAAACAAAGCAACCTGAAGATGAAAGGTTTTGTCTGGCATATGCTGGTGTCATAGTCTATCATAGAAGAAAGTCAGGGCAGGAACTCACGACAGGAACCTGGAGGCAGGAACGGAAGCAGAGGCTACAGAGACACGCTGCTTACTGGTTTGCTTCCCACAGCTTGCTCTGCCTGCTTTCTTATGCCACCCAGAAGCACCTGCCCAGTGATGGCACCATGCCCAGTGGGCTCGGCTCGAACACAGCAATCATTAATCAAGGAAATAATGAATGTCCTACAGACTTGCAAATGGACAGTCTGATGGAGGGACTTTTCTCAGCTGAAGTTTCTCTTCTCAGATAACTCTAGAGTCTGTCAAGTTGACAAAACAGAACAAAGCCCCCACAGGCATGCCTACAGGCCAGGCTGGTCTGAGCAGCTCCTCACTGAGACTCCCTTCTCAGGTGACTCCAGGTGTTGTCAAGTGGATGCAAAGGTAACTGGGACAACAAAGAGCTACACAAAGAAATCATTCAAATACCACTAACGTAAAATAATACCCATCTAAATAAAAAAGATGCCCTGATCTTAAGTAGAGTATTATAAACCTCACCTTTCTCAAAATTAAATAAGGAATTTACTGTGATCACAAATAAATATGCCACAGAATTTTTTTCTTAGAACTATATGAATCAGTTTTAAGTTCAATGGAGAAATAAGGAATAAGTAAGCCAGTAATATGATTATCTCCCTCACTCTCACTGGTTCATGCAAACTAGCTTTCTTATAGAGCCCGGGTCCAGCTTATTATTATAAAAAGTTTATTATTTGAAATATACTTCTATAAATAGGCACAATTATAGATATAAGTATAATATATATCCTGTATTTTATATATAATATCTGAATTACACATAACTAGAAAAACGATGGCTTACTGAGAAAATAATCATGAGGTAATTTTGTGGTTCATCTGGAATAAATTAACTTGAAATCTTCTCTTAGTTCTTTCACCAAAATAAATTCTAGGTTGATTAGACAGCAGTATTTCCAACCAGGAAGAAAACACATAGATCTTTTCCAGGGAAGTTCTCATACTGTAGTCTAAGCTGGCCTTGAACTTACCACATAGGTCAGGCTGGCCTCAACCTTGTGGCAATCCTCCTGCTTCACCTTCCCGAGTGCCCCATGCCTGGCTAAAGTGATTGTTTTTAATAACACAGAAGTTTTGTTTTTTTTTATAAAACCTTCCATCGCTGTTGAGTTTTGGTATACTGTTTAGAAAGGGCTTTGTGTTAGTACAAGATACAGCGTGCAAACTGTGTTACAGGTAGTCTGCCAGTTAGAAAAGCCAGGCCCTCAAAGGAAGAACGGACAAAACCAAACAAAACCAAGTATGAGCCAATAGTTCCTAGAAAGAGCAGAGATGATGAGCCGTGGCATGTGAAGTGTCTTCATCCTTAAGTGGAATATGAGCTAAGAGCACTATACCCCACCATCCCCCGAAAACAATGGTCCAGATGCTGCTAATGTACTTGTGGGGACAGATGCAGAACGGATTCACTGAACATCACTATTGCTTGCAGTAAAAATAATCCTTCCAACCAATCTGGCAGGCTAATACATCAACTTTAAAATGACACTTTCTAGCAAGTTGTTCTGTTTGTGGGAATTTATTTTTATTAAGGTATCATAAATAAATAAAAAAAAACCCTGAAGAATTACATCTGGCATGCCACTTTAGAAACATTCTGAATGAGCCGGGTGTGGAGGCACACACCTGTAACCATAGTACTCAGGGATTCAGAGGCAGGCGGATCTCCATGAGTTCGAGGCCAGCCTGGTCTACAAAGTGAGTCCAGGACAGCCAGGGAGACACGGATAAACTCTGTCTCAAAAAACAAACAACAAACAAACAAACAAACAAAACAAACAAACAAACAAAAGAAACATGCTAAATGTCCAAATAAAGATCTGATTTGGAAAATGAGGTTTTTACATTTTTGTTTCTAGTATCCATGGAGTTTAACCAGCCCCCTCTGTGTGGTCAGTTTCTGGAATTATTCACTGAAGTCTGGTAGGCTTACAGGTGAGTAGACAACTGGAGGCAGTAACTCCGTGATTCTTAGAATCTATCTCCAGCCAATAGTCCATGCATGAGGAGGGGCCAATTCTCAGCAGATCCATTGCAAGCACCTGCAGCTGGAACCTGGCCATGACTGCAATTATTGTATGTTGCCCAAGTGATGGCTTTTTCCAGCCCTTCCCTCTATCGTCCAGCTCCTAGATTCTTTTCTCCTTCCTCCACTGTTCCCTGAGCCTTAAAGGGGATTGGTTACATGTCTTGTTTAGGGCTGGGCAATCAACTACTACTTCCTGTCTTTGTTTGCTTTCCACTGCTGTGTTAAAACATTGCCCCAAAACAACTTAGGGAGGAAAGGATTTATTTGGGTTACACTTTCACATCACAGTCCAGCACTGAAGGATGTTAAGGCAGGAACCTGGAGGCAAGAACTAAAGTAGAAGCCGTGGGAAGATGTTGCTTACTAGCTCTCTACCCTAGCTTGTTCACTTAGCTTTCTTATCTTATACACCCCAGGAATACATGCCTGGGGATGACACCACCCACAGTGGGCTGGGTCCTTCTAAATAGACCATCAATCAAGAAAACGCCTCACAAGCCTGCCTACAGGTCAGTCTGATGAGGATGCTCTCTCCATTGAGGTTTTTTCTTAGGTGACTTGTCACGTTGACAAAAACAAAACAAAACAACAACAACAAAAAAAACCTAACACACTTTGAGCACCTTGAACAGCATGATTCTGTGTTCTCACCGCCATTCACTGGAAAGAAGAGATTCTTTGAGGCTGATTGTAGTATTTTTTCTATGAGGATAAAAATGAATATTTGGTATATAGCTGTATGCTATATTACTTTAGCTTATTTTAGTCTATTAAGTTCTGTGAACTCTCCGGCCATGTATGTCTGGCCACACTTACCATATGAGGCCCAGATTCCGTCCAGTGAAGCATGCTTCAAATCCAACCAGAGGGCTGCTGCCTATTCCATGCCTGTTGTGTCACTGTTATTACACATGTCTGTATATTCTCCCTGCCAGGTGAGGTATATAGTTAATATGGTTCGAATCTTGGTAAGGCCAGTAATGCTGTTTCCTGCTGGCAGCCACATTAGTGCCTTCCAGCACTATGAAAACCAGCAGTTAAAGAGGAAGGCTCCTGCTAGGTTACAACTTGACTGGATGTCTTGCAACCGAGGTGTATAATGACTTCAGCAATAGCATCTTTGTGTTTAGATCTTGGTGGTAACCAATAGGGGCGATTATTTTGTTGTTTTATGTGTTTGGGGGGGGGGATGCTTTGGAACTTTCTTGATTGGAATGCCTGGTGCTGGGATTTGAAATAAAGAGAAGACATGGGTCTAGAAAAAGGACTGATAAAGAGTAGGGTTTTGTGGGATAGAAGAGAGATGAGAGAAAGAGTAGCGGGAGAGGGAAATTAGAATGCATTATACACATGCACGGCATTGCTAAAGAATAAGCCTAATTAATGAAAATGACATTTGTGGCATCTGATAACTCACCTTGATCTTGATAATATAATTACAATTCTGGAGATAATTTTCTTTCGTTTTATAGACATACTCTTACCACATGTCACACTTAATTTTGTTTTATATATTTTTCAGTTATTTAAATATAATTCATTGAATAGCAAAATAAATTGTGGGTTGTCCCTTCGACTGAAAGCAGGGCAGCCACTGACGGAAAAAGACGAGGTAGTTATATGTATTGGCATAGGGAAATTGCAAAGATATATTGAATCAGAGATAAGAAAAGAAGCCCTTTGTGGGTGCTACATCCCTGTAACCTCAGCTCGTGGGAGGCGGAGACAGATCAGGAGTTCAAGGCCAGCCTCAGGTGCTCCTCAGTTTAGGGTCAGCACGGGCTATGTGAGACCCTGTCTCAAAATACAAAACTAAAGGGGAAAACCAAATACAAGGCAGAGTATATATTATGCATATCATGTTAGCATTTGAGAAAAGATATAAATATGGATGTGCATATTTTTCTATTCTAACCTAAGCATTTTTTTTTAACCTGGTGGAGAAAGAATTTGGGATACAAAGCAGGAAGGAAAGAGAAAGGCTGACTCCTCACTCTAACCTTTTTTCTTACTGAATTATTTACAGTTTATGTATATTAAACATTTTAAATATGTGAACCCTTTCAAAAATGAATAAGCAGGAGGTGGGCAGTGAATATCTTAGTGACTCTCCACTGCATCCCGAATAAAGGCCCCCGCCTTCAGAGGTACAAGACCTCCTTGCGCTGCCTTCTTTCCAATGTCTTCCATGACGTCTGTTCCTTTGGTGTCTGCACACTCTAGTTTCCGGCTCTCATGAGCTTGCCTGGGTGTCCGTAGACCAAGCTGGCTTTGTCTGTCTTAGTGTGTGCTGACCTGACACTGTTACAGAACACCACCAACTGGATAACTGATTAACAACAGAAATCTACTCCTCATGGTGGGTGCCCAGATCTGCAAGCCGGGTGCTGACATCTGCCGCGAACCTGCTGGTTGTGTAGGCCCACGCTAGACACAAAAGACTGCGTCAGAGATGAAGTTCCCAGCACATAAATTCTGGGGGACACAGGCAACCAGAGCACCCCGCTCAAGGTGTATGCAAGCCTTTTGTCTGAATGCCACCCCTCTCTCTCCTGTGACTTTCTCCATATGCTGACGTTCACTGGAGGCAGAGACCTTTTGTAGCCCTCTTCAAAATCTAAGGTGCTTTGTGTACTTAACCCCTTCTATTTTTATGTATCACATTTATTTATCACGTCTTATTTTATGTTTCCATCTCTTTGCTGTTATAGTGTCTAGCCTCATTGTTTTCTGAGATTATGGATGCCGCGCGTTACTATTTCTGTTATTTTCTAGATAGCAACTATTATATTTCCTGCAGTCAACTGGATTGGACTGCAAATAGTCCTTAAGTGAATTAATGTACTTGTCAAAATCAAAACACTTATAACAAGCTAGCAGAATAAATGCCTCACTGATTTGTATATAAGAACAAAAATGTGGCTTTGAAGATTCTCTCTGAAGGCATTTCCCTAATTCCTGCCAGGTCCCCATAGTGCCCAGTTGAGGACTAAGCTTGTTAACACATGGACTTTTGGGGCCATTGAAGATCCACCTCATGAGTGCTTTTTATTAACACATGATTCTTGTACCTTTTTTCTTTTCTTTCTTTCTCTTTCTTTCTTTCTTTCTTTCTTTCTTTCTTTCTTTCTTTCAGCAGGGTTTCTTTGTGTAGCCCTGGCTGTCCTGGACTCACTTTGTAGAGCAGGCTGGCCCCAAACTCACAGAGATCTGCCTGCCTCTGCCTCCCTGACTGCTGAGGTTACAGGCGTGGGCCACTGTGCCCAGGGATCCTTGTGCTCTTACTGCTGGAGTCCCTCATAACATGCTGCCTCACGGTGCTAGGGAACTAACCTACACCACTCCCCATTTTGAACATGGCCATTGTTTTCACTCTTTGCTTTTATGATTAGCTCTGAGGTAAGCATTCCACAGGGATGTCACAGTCAATCCCTTGTTCTCTCTGTGGGATGCATTCTCTGCAGAGTCTTTATCGGATCAACTGGAATAAACGCTGCTAACATTGTTGATTCATATTGTCCAAGCCTTTTTCTCAAAAGGATGCAATGCCATCACCAACAGAGTGTGAAAAACAGCTCTGGGAGCTTTCTATCTTTTGAGTGTTGTCATTTACAAGAAACATGATATCTAACGGTCTGAATTAGCACCCAATTATTCTTTCATTTTGCATCTATTTGCTTACTAATGAGATAAAGCATCTCGCTATTTGTTTGTTTGCTGGATCTCTTTTAAGGCTAGATTAATCTGCTGTGAGATTTAATGACCAGCTCAGACACTAATGATGAAAAGCAGCAGAGAGTGGAGGTGTCTAGTGACCCCTGCTGAGGTTTTGAGCATCTCAGTGGTGTTGTTGGGAACGGCAGTTTGCAACTAAGGAGAAAGGAGAAACAAAAGGCTTGAAGCATGAGCAGACACCACTGTAAACCCTGCTTAAAACGGGCTCACTCTCAGAACCGCCAAACTTCTGTCTGTTGTCATAAATTCTAGAAAGGAAATACTTTGAGGAGAAATTGCCAGTTTCACATTAAACGGAGATAAGAGACAGCGTGTATGCCATCTGCATGCTGCATGTTGAGTCTTCAGATATGCTCAGCACTCAGGGCAGTGCATGCATGTGGATGCAGCCTTAGAAATGGGGCCGATTGGAACTGGAAATCTTTGTAAGTGCAGAAATACAGGCCTGATTCAGAGGACTCAGGATCAAAACAAAAAATGGAATGCAAAGTTCACCAATAATTTGTATTGATTACATGTTCAAATGTTAATATTTATTTACTGGGTTAGTTAAAAAACCCATATGACTGACATAAGCTTTACTCATTTCATTTTTTTTCCTAACTAAAATGCCACATCTAGAGAATTACTATTGCATATGTGGCTTCTACTAGGCCAGTGCTACCCTAGAAATAGGTTTAGTATAAGCTTATATTTTAGGAAAGCATGACAAAAATTCAGCATGGTAGCAAGATTTATAAAAGTAAACACACACACACACAGACAGACAGAGAGAGAGACAGAGACAGAGACAGAGACACAGAGAAACAGACAGAGAGACACAGACAGAGACAGAGAGAGACAGAGACACACAGACACACAGACACACAGACACACACACACACACAGAGACAGAGAGAGAGAGAGAGAGAGAGACAGAGAGAGAGAGAGACAGAGAGAGAGAGAGACAGAGAGAGAGACAGAGAGAGAGACAGAGAGACAGAGACAGAGACACAGAGAAACAGACAGAGAGACACAGACAGAGACAGAGAGAGACAGAGACACACAGACACACAGACACACAGACACACAGACACAGACACACACACACACACACACACACACACACACACACACACACAGAGAGAGAGAGAGAGAGAGAGAGAGAGAGAGAGAGAGAGAGAGAGAGAGAGAGAGAGTGCCAAGGACAGACAGTGCTTAAAGAAATCTGAGAAAACATTAATATATATGAGAGAGAAGTAAGAATTAATTAAGTAAGTAATTTTGTTTCTGTTCTTGTTTAGAGAAAAATGACCTTCAATCTGGAACAGAGAGGAACAACTCTTAAGAAAAACAGATTCAAACACAAGAGAAGGTTGAAAAGAATGTTTCCTGATTGTGGTGACATATGCCTGCAATCCCAAGGCTCGGAGAAAGCTAACCTGCTGTCTAAATTACTTTTCTAAAGCTGTGGAGAGACACCATGGCCACGGAAAGAGTTTATTGGGGTTTATGGTTTTAGAGGGTGAGTCCTTGACCATTATGGCAGAGAACATGGCAGGCAGGCAGGGATGGTGCTTGAGCAGTAGCTGAGAGCTTATATTTTGATCCATAGCATGGAGTGAAGAGGAGGGAGAGAGAGAGAGAGGGAGAGGGAGGGAGAGGGAGGGGGCGAGAGGGGGCGAGAGGGAGGGAGAGAGGGGGCCTAAGGGACCATTCTCATTCAATCATCACATCTGGGCTATGTAAGGGGCAAGAATATGCAGTGTTGTACATAAACTTTCATTTGGGCTGCAGTTGAGTTTTTTCAATATGAAATCCTTAATAATCTGTGTGTGTGTGTGTGTGTGTGTGTGTGTGTGTGTGTGTGTGATATTTCTCTGAAATCAAATGGAGCTATCCACTAGAGTTTGGGGTCTATGGGCACTTGGATGGATTTCCTTCGGGTGCTGCTGTGTTCCAGTGGCTACCACACTGACAGGCATCTGGTACTGTGTAGCATAAAGGAAACGGAAAAGATGCAGCGTGTCTAGGACTGAAAGAGGGGAATTCCTGAACTATCGAAAGTAGAGAAATGTATGTTCTAGTGGTTATAGAAACACAAGTGTCATTTAAATGAAGGGCCATTAAAAAGCATGTTAAGTGGATTAATTTTAAAAAAATGCACAATGTCCCAGGATGCTTCTTGAAGTTTAAGACTAGTACACTCAGCAGAGCAATGCAATTCACGGGTGATCTACACAGTGTGCAGGTGAGACAGGGTTCTCCTAAAGAAGTTCGTGGTGTGTGCCTTGAGTGCCTACATCTGAAGTGTAGAAAGTCTGTCCCCTGGAACACAGCTACCTGACCCAGGCCTACTGTTTACACTCCTTTGGCTGTTTTCCTAAGGACATCATACTGTTTTCCTAAGGACATCATACTGTGAACCAACTGGTGTACAAAAGGACCAAGGATGCTGAATGCTGTACTCTACCAGCTTCCTTTTCTAAAATAACAAAACAAACAAACAAACAACAACAACAACAACAAAACTGCTAAAGGGTTGATGCAGTCAACAAGTGCTTTTCACCCGAATTCTGTCTTTGTTTGGGTTTCTATTCCTGTGAAGAGGCACCATGACCACAGCAACTCTTATGAAGGAAAATATTTAATAGGGTCTGGCTTACAGTTCAGAGGTTTGGCCCACTGTCATCATGGCAGGAAGCATGGCGGCATGCAGGCAGACATTGTGCTGGAGGGGTAGCTGAGAGTTCTACCTCCTGATTGGCAGGCGGCAGGGAGAGCAGGGAGAGAGAGTAAGAGGGCCATGCTTCAGCGTCTGAGACCTCAAAGCCACCTCCAGTGGCACATTTTCTCTGACAGGGCCACACCTACTACAACAAGGTGACACCTCTAATAATGCCACTCCTTGTGAGTCTCTGGAGCCATTTTTATTCAAACCACCACAAATATTTAAAGAAGTTCCCATCACAATAGTAACCCACCAACCATGTATAGGATAAGAGGGTTCCAGGTGGGCTTTGTCCTGTTTGGATGGGTCTTTTTTTTTTTTTAAGTTGTTGTCACCACTGTTAGTGTTTGCTTGGTTTGGCTTTTTGAGATTGGGTTTCATACAGCCAAGGCTGACCCTGAACTTGCTTTGTAGTCAAAACTGGCCTTCAACTTTCTATCTTGAAGCCTTGCACCTCACACATTCTGGCATATAGGATTGTGCCGTGGTACCTGGGTCTGGCTCTGGGTGTTGTTGTTGTTTTTTCCATGATAGGATCTTACCATTCAGCCCAGGTAGGTCTTGAACTTTTTAATTTAGGTCATGATGTGTGGAACTCACAACCCTCTTGCCTCAGCCTCCCAGTGCTGGGGTTCCTGGGGTGCAGTAGAAGCTGGACACACGAGGAGCACCGTTATAATCAGCATGGAGCTATTCTGGCTGTGGGCAGTCAGACTCATGAATAGAATGTGAACCCATTTGCCCCAAGTCCAGGCAAGCAAGTGATCAATACAAGGAGAAAAAGGCATCTTAGTCTTGTGGCGCACAGCTCCCTCCTTGACATTTCACATTCAAAAGTATGATCAATGCCTTGGAGACAGTGATATTGCTGACTTAAATTGACAACACTGCTCCTCAGCAACTGTTATTTTGGGGGCAAGTAGCAGACACACTGTCTTTTACTCATATCTTCCTTTCTACCTCATGGCTAGGAAGTGCCCTCTAGAACAGGAAGTGATCATAGGAAAAGTCTAACGAGGGATCTGTTAGAGTTCAGCTATAGTCCACGTGCCTCTACACCCATTATCAGGAATCTTTGGTTTGTGAAATAGCTAAGAAGGAACTATCAGCAGCTCCATGGTCCTATCCCATAATAACTCCCAAAGAGGTCTTGATTATCTGTAGATCAAGTATCTCCCTGGTTATGCCTACCACATTTTCTTTGGTAACTAACAGCCCTACTGCCTGTTCCCCAAGACTTCGGGATATTTTCACATCGCTCATTCATCCTTCCAGCTGAAACTTATATCATTTGATTTGGAGTTTGTTTTCGGAATGTGACCTCCCATCTTGCTGCTCCCACCAGGATCCTGAATTTGCTTCCTTGTTTCCCTCCCCGTCCCTTCCTTCCTGCCCTCCTTTGCAAGGCTGGGACCGAATTTAGGGTCTCAGGCATGCTAGGCAGGAGCTCTTCCTCTGAGTCCTGCCCCTGGTTCTTGCTCTTTTCTTTCCTGGCACATGACCCTGGTAGAGACAGACATTTCTCCCCACACTGTTGGAATCTTTTTCCATGGGAAAGGAGCCTTTGGTTAATCTCAAGCTTCTCTAAGTACCACATTCCATTTCTTTCATTTAATTAAGATTTATTTGGGGCTGTGCTATGCTAGGAGCTGACAGGGAAGCGACCATTGTGTTTAAGATTTATTGATCATTTACTCTGTGCCAGGAACTGAGCTAAGGATGGAAGGTTTTTAAAAACTGTGTAAAGACACGTTATTTGTCCTCAATAATGCAAAATGTAGAAAGGTGGGGACAGCAAATCTGCCTCAATGTGAGCTAATGCCAGAAAGATGCATGTACAGTAGTTAATTCATCGCGAAGGAGTAAGTTTTCACTAAGTCTGAGTTAGTCATGCAAGTCAAGTTAGGATCAACTTCACATCTCACTGAGACTGCTGCTGGTAGCCCTGGAAGGTGAAGCCAAGAAAAGTCCATTAAAAGCATAGGAAGTGATCAAAAGGTAACGCCAGTCTAAACAGAGTCTCGAAAAGAAAATGGGTTTCATAGAAGTGTAGGAGGTGGCATTGAAAAACATTTGTCTGAAAAATTTAGATCTAGAATGGTGAAGAGGGAGGGGGAGATGAGGAACCAGGGTCTCTGGCCAGGACAAGTTGGTGGATGCTATATGCAGGCAATACTCAAGGGCTGTCACCTGGGAAGATGGGCTGTCAGGGACGTTACTGGCTTCACTACTGAGATATTGAGTCTCTGGTGCTTGGGAAACCTACAGGGCAGATGGGTGTCTGGGAGGAACAATAGCTATTCCCATGGTCACAAGTGTAGTCACTTGTCTAAAATCTTTGGGTCCTATATAATCTTTCTCACATGACTTTAACAACACATTAACCAGGTGGAAAGGCATTAACATGGAGATCAATATACAACTGCTCATTAAGTTAGAGACATACATACATACATACATACATATATACATACATCCATAACACACACACACACACACACACACACACACACACACACACACACACACAAACACATCCTTTGTCTTGGTCAGTATTTATTGCTGTGAAGAGACACCATGACCACAGTAACTCCTATAAAGGAAACCATTTAATTGAAGCTGGCTTCAGTTTCACAAGTTTAGTCTATTAGCCGTATGGCCAGAAGCATGACAGCATATAGGCAGACAAGACGCTGAAGAAGTAGCTCAGAGTTCTACATCTGGATTGGCAGTCACAGGAAGAAAGAGCCAGTAAGCCTGGATTGGCCTTCTGAGATGTCAAAACCTACCCCCTATGACACACTTCCTCCAACAAGGCCACACCTCCTAATACTGCCACTCTCTGGTGACCAAACATTCAAATCTATGGGCCTATAGGGGCCACTTTTATTCAAACCACCACCACCACAACACACACACACACACACATACACATACACACACATACATATATAGGCACACCATGGCACATGTTTAGAGCTCAGAAGAAAACTTTGTAGAGTTGGTTCCATGTATGGATTCTAGAGACCAAGCTTGGTGGCAAGCATTTTTAGCTGCTGAGCCATCTTTCCAGTCCTGTAGACACCATCTGAGGCTCATAGTTTATATGCTTGAGAAAGAAGTGGGAACCAAGGACATGATAAATAAATCATGGTTGACTGGTACAGTTTTCTTGCTGTTTCACTAGTCTAGGAATTTTCAAATATGTGTTTTTCTTCTTTAAAAATTTTGTTTTGTTTTGCCATTCATTTAAAAAGAGAAATTTTGCTGAGCACTGTATTACAGAATCTTAAAATATATTAATCTGGATTTCATGCACATGATGTCAGTTTTCACTGTTGACTCAGGGGAGGTCTCTGATAAGTGTCTTGGAATCTGTCTAATTCTAATACTGCTATTGGGGTCACTTTCATTGTATTTTGGCTTGGCTTCTTGGAGAGATACTTGCAAAAGCTCAGCTGGAAATCCAAAAATGCACTCTTATAGATACTCAGTACAGGAAGTTACGTGTGTGTGTGTGTGTGTGTGTGTGTGTGTGTGTGTGTGTGTACATGTGTGCATTCATATTCAGGTGTTCATATGCATATGTGTGTGGCATGTGAAGGCTAGAGGTTTATATCCTATGTCTTCGTCAAGTACCCTTCATCTTATTCTTTTTTTGAGACAGTGTCTCTCACAAACTGAATCTGGAGCTTACAGATTGATCAGACTAGGTAGCTGGCAAGTCCCAGGAATTCTCCTGTCTCCACCTTCCAGGGACTGATATGAACTCAACCCTTAAGATTTTGTGGCACCACTTCATTGTCTGAACTTTCTTGCAGCCTAGCAAGTTATTTTTTAAAGCATTTCCCCTAGTTTCTTTCCAATACAGTTTAGATAAAGCCTTTACAGGCCAGTTGTCTTTATGGCTGGCTCTCAAGAATGCCACTGAAATGAAAGTTCGCAGACTCATAAGATGAAAGGATGTGGGCTCTAGTCCGAGTGCCTTGCACCATAACAAGAACGGTGCCCTCTGCGTTTATGGAGTTGCTTTTCTAGGATTTGGTAACTTGGAAAACATATAGGTCAATTTCTATATTTTCTAATCTTCCAGGAACAACAACAAAAATTTCATACCAACCTTCAATACTGTAGGTGGCAGATTCCAAATTTCTATGGCTTTCCATCATAGAGTATCTTCTCTGCTGTTCTGAGAGATTTCCTCCATTTCCTAATCTGGAATGGGTGGTTCCTTTCTTGTTACTTTGACTGTTTTAGGGAGCATTGGATTTTATTTTGTTCCTTTCCTTGTTTTCTTGGTTCTGTTTTTGTTCTTTTGGAGCCAAGGTTTCTAGTAACCCAGTCTAGCCTTGAACTCTATGTGTAGTGGAGAGTGACCTTGAACTCCCTCCTGTGTAGGTATAATCTCAGGTGTACTTTATAGATTCTTCACCTGTCAGTAAACAGTTAATTGGCCTATAGCTGAGGCAGGAAATAGGAGGGAAATATATGTTCCAATAGAGAAAGTGAATGGTGGGATAGAGTGAAGCACACCGGGAATTCATCCCGGGACCCTGAGGAGGGCAGACACATGAAACCTGAGCAGAGGTAACCAGCCACGTGGCAGAATTTAGAATAGAATAAACAGGATAT
This sequence comes from Acomys minous, assembly GCF_964271855.1. NCBI lineage: Eukaryota > Metazoa > Chordata > Mammalia > Rodentia > Muridae > Acomys > Acomys minous. The sequence continues at coordinate 52,149,877 of NC_140490.1, read as the reverse complement.
TAGTTATGAGCGGGTCAGGGAACATGCCTAGCTATATTGGCCTAGGCTTTTGTAAATGTGTTTAATTCTCAGAGTCATTATTTCTGGGAATAAGGGCATGGGTGAAAAACAAGTGTTACAGAAAACCCTCTTTTACACTCCTGCCTCCACCTCCCAAGTGCTAGGATTATAGGAATGTGCAACCACACCCACTTTTAATGCTGGTGCTATTTCTCTCCTGATATTTGTTACTGGAAATTTCTATTTTGGTGTCAACTTTTCTGACCCTCCTTTCTCGCTTGAGTATGTAGTAGATAAATCTTGGCTGCATCATCAAAAAAGGAGGCATAAGCACTGGCGTAGCTTGTATTTTTGTTGCTATGAATAAACACCTGGACCAAAAGCAACATGGCAAATTTAGGGCTTATTTCATCTTATACTTCTGGGTCACAGTCCATCACTTCATCACAGAGGTAGGTCAGGCAGGAGCTCAAGAAGAAACCACAGAGAAGTGCTGCTTACTGGTTTGTTCTCCCTGGCTCACACTCAGGCAGCTTTCTCCTCCTCTCTTTTTATTCTTATGTGTATAAGCATCTTATTCAAATGTATGTCTTTGCCACTAGTATATGCCTGGTGCCCACAGAGATCAGAAAAGGCGTAGGATTCTCTGGAACAGGAGTTATGGACAGCTTTGAGCTGCCAGGCGGGTGCTGAGATGCACACCCAATTCTTCTACAAGAACAAGAAGTGCTTTTAACCAGAGCCATTGTTCGAGCCTCCTCAGGCAACTCTCTTACACAACACAGGCCACCTTCCCAAGGGTGACATTGGTCACATTGTGCCCAAGCTTCCTGTATGAAATTAGCCACCAAGAAGATGCCCCACAGACATGCGCACAGGCCAGTCTGACCAAGGCTGCTTCCAAATTGGTCACAGTTCTTTTAGCTCTGGGCTATGTCGAATTGACAGCCGAAGCTAACTAGGAGGTCGTCTCAAATGCAAATTTATTTTAATTTTTATGTATTTTTTCATTTTTTGAGGAGTTTATATACTCATAGCTCCTGTTTTAACCTAACTCATCCCCATTCCCTCCCCTTCAATTTCCCCCGTCCTCTCCACAATTATTCCCTCCTAGTTTCCTGTGTTCTTTTTGCTTTTAAACCCACAAAGTCTACTTCTTGCTACAATGCATATGTGGGTGTAGGTCCATCTACTGGCCCCTAGGTACCCTCCCAGGAGCAGCATCTTTGAAGAAATCTGGCCCTCTGACTCCTAGAAGCCATCAGTTGTCAGCGAGGGGGTGGCGGGTGGGACTTCACCACCTCTTTAATTCCACACTGGGGCTTTGTCTGGCTTGAGTCTGGCCAGGTCTCTTGCTCCCACAGCTTCTATGAGTTCATATGCACAGCTGCCCTGTTGCACTCAGAAAGCACTGCTTTGTTGTGCCACCCATTGCCTCTATCTCTCTGTTTTTGAGTCAGAGTGTCACTGAGCCACCCAAGCAGGCTTCAGACTGAGTACTAAGATGACGGCTGTGTGATGGCGCTTCTGGTTCTTTTGAATTAGTCACACATCTCAAGGGTGGGAAATGGACGTTACCACCAGCCACAACTAGCTATATGGACACCGTCTCCCTGTGGTATGAACTTTAGTCAAAGGCCACTGGAAGACTCCCAGGAAAAAATAATTCCTTCTTAAAATTTGCTGAAAATTAAGTAATCAGAGGATATACCATTCCAAGTGTGTATGATGAACCCCAATACATGCATTTTGAACCCGAAGAATTGGCTTTCTGTACATTCCAGACATGGGACACCTTCTCAGAAATGGGTTGCAGACCATCGCCAGGAGTGCCATGACGTCAGATCATTTATCCATTTGTGATCTGACCCTTAAGTTCAGTCATTCAAGAGCTCTCATCCTCCTGAAGTCAGTGGGGGGAAATGTTCTAGCTCATGAGGCTTTGTCCCTGAGAACATGGGGGAAACTGGAAATAATCTTATACAGCACCATTGGTTCATGGTCACTGTGCCAAAAAGGTCTGTGAGAAATGCTGCAATTTCAGACTTTCCCACAGCAGAGTATGGTGGTCCTGTGGCAGAGTGACAGCAGTGACGTCGGTGTTTGTCCTGGCTTTGCTTTCACATCTGGGAATAGCAGAGTGCCACTGTCACCGATGCCACTGATGCCACACAGTACCAACTGGGCCTGGTCTGGTCTTCTTTTAAACATTTGGAATTGTCTAATCAATAGGCACGTCCCATGCTGTGACTTTGCTTGGGGGCCTTTCTGTGAGATCATTTCTTGCTGTAGAGGTGACAGTAGCATCCAGAGTCACCAGCAAGCTATACTCTCTTTGCTGAAAGAGGCAAAAGAGCTCATTGGAAGCCACTGGATCTGTTCTTGTGTGATGCAATGGGAAAGTGAATGACAGCAGGTAGAGACTGTGACTCTGTCAGTGAGGAGAGGAGATGTCTCTGAAAGTGTCACTCTGATGGTCCAGCTGGGCTTGGTACACCTGAGGCTTAAAGCACGGAGTTCAGTGGGTCTGAGAAGTTTCTTTCCCCTCTGAAATGAAGAATGGACCATGCAGAGACCAATTCTGCCACATGGAGGCATCTGCTGTGTCTTTTTTTTTCTATTTTTTTCTCCTTTATTAATTTATTCTTGTTACATCTCAATGGTTATCCCATCCCTTGTATCCTCCCATTCTTCCCTCCCTCCCATTTTCCCCTTATTCCCCTCCCCTATGACTGTTCCTGAGGGGGATTACCTCCCCCTGTATATGTTCATAGGGTATCAAGTCTCTTCTTGGTAACCTGCTGTCCTTCCTCTGAGTGCCACCAGGTCTCCCCCTCCAGGGGACATGGTCAAAGGTGAGGCACCAGAGTATGTGAGAAAGTAATATCCCACTCTCCACTCTACTGTGGAGAGTGTTCTGTCCATTGGCTAGATCTGGGTAGGGGTTTAAGGTTTACTGCCTGTATTGTCCTTGGCTGGTGCCTTAGTTTGAGCAGGACCCCTGGGCCCAAATCTGCCTATCATAATGTTCTACTTGTAGGCTTCTAGGACCCTCTGGATCCTTCTACTTTGCCATTCTCCCATGATTCTCTCATCTAGAGTCCCACTAGAATGTCCTCCCCTCTGTCTCAGTTTCCTGGTAAGTGAAGGCTTTCGTGGGACATGCCCCTTGGGCTAATATGCAGATATAAGTGAGTATATACCATTTGAGTCTTTCTGCTTCTGGGTCTTTTCATTATGAGTGGGACACATTCCAGCCACAGTCCCCAAAGCCCCTAAAGGGTCCACTTACATTTTTATCTTTGTTTTCCAGCACATTCCTATGTTGTCCAGCACATACAAGGTCTTCGCTTGCCCATTGCTATCCCTCTATTCATGTCGTGTAACCAGGCTGGCTACTTCATGAAAAAGCACTGTTCTTTAGCTGCCTCAGCTTTGCAGGCTAAAGATGACCTGGGTAAACTTTGTGCGCCTCTGAAGGGGCTCTAGCTGCTCTTTAGCATGGTAGAGAAGGGAAAAGGCAACAACTGTGAAGAAAAAGCTATGCTCAGCATGTTGGTGGCCTGGCTTTATAACTGCCACTCTCTCAGTCAGGAAGCCTGGCATAGGAGATCCAACCCACTGGCATGAGACAGGCATTAATCCTTTCTGAGGCCTCTAAGTCTCCCCTATTAAAAGTCCCCTTCCCCAATATCTATGTGTTGAAGACCAAGTCCACAGCAGTGGGGGATGAACCCCTGCTAAAATAGACCTATTGAGAACTTTGCTCTATTTTTGCTTTCAAATGTATGTCTTGGTTTCCTGAAATGTTTTCAGTAAAGCAGCCATGGGCTTTATCAGGTGGCATCACTCAAATGGCGCATCATCCTTTTCCCTCTGTTTTCTTTCTCTCTCTCTCATCATAGTTTCCCGAATCCAACTCCACTGAGTCCCTCTGTGCTATTCAGGAAGTCCCATACGAAGCATAGCTAATTTCAGCTACATGAATTCTTTATACTATTGGGGGTGAGGGTACCCTAATGGAGATTGTCTTATTATTAACTCATTTCTTTGCTACTCTAAATCCATTCTGGTTTCTGGGTTGAAGAGCTTCACTTATACCATGGATGGGATCCGACTTACAGTGCAGACCTTGTAGGAATCAACTCACTCTTTAATTCCATTTGTTCAGTGGCAAATACTTACTGAGTCCCTGTGGTTTGCTAAGTCCTCGTGCTACAGCAATGAATCAACTCGGGAAGCCTCACAAGCATGTGTCTCCTGTCAGGATCCCCATCCTCCATGGATCTTATGCAATTTCCGGTGAGGGCTGGGGGAGGAGGTGCAGTGTGTCTATGAGCAATAAACGTACATCCGGTGGTGTTGGCTGACATGATGGAAAAGGAGAGAGTACATGCTGAGACTGGCCAGGTGGAGGGTGCCTGTTAGGAAGAAATGGAGGAAGCCCCACTTATCCTGTTGGTGAAGAAGAGCATTACAGAAAGAGAGAATTACAGATGCAGAGGTCCCGAGGGACAGACAGCCTTCGTGTTCAAAAACAAAATCAGCTGTTTGACTAGAGTAATTGTGAAGAAGGGAAAAGCTGAGGAGACAGTGCCACAGAGCTGTACGGAGGGGCAGTTTTACAGGCTCATAAGCCTGGAGTCCTTATAAACTAAACATTTGAGTTTTGCAGAACAGCATACAGGACAGGATCCATTACACGGTACCACGGCTATGGCAGTAAGTCACTCTGCTACCTGTGTGCCCTAGGCTTGGTATAAGGATTAGATAAGTTAATATTTATAAAGAAAATGTTTGCTAAACATAGGAAATAAAAATATTTCAAAGTAACCCTGAGAAATTTCTGAGGCAATTAAGACCAGTTTTCCATCAATTAATAAAGTGAACCTCAAAGGCCACACACCGTACACAACCTGGTCAGAATTGATACCCAGATTAGTATGACACAGGTGCTCATTTTACTGTCATGCAGCATGACACATTCCTCTTTCCCTCTCCAGCTTTGGATGTATTAATGCAGTGAATGATGAAGCCATCATTCATGAGATAGTGATGAGGTGTGAATTAAATTATACCTCCTGTCTAATGATATAGACACTAGCATCTTTATCCTCATACTTCTGAAAATGACTTGACGTGGGGATGGACTGTCACAGAAGTAATAGGTAAGTATGAGCTGATGTGAGTGGGCTCCCCCCCCAAAAAAGACAGTTATCCCATTTATAAGGGTAAGCTTGAGCGGAGATGCTCACAGAAAATGCTGCCATAAACAAGGCATACACCACACGCTGGAAGAGAGGTAAAGAGTGGACCCTTTCCTCAGCCCTGTACTGGACTCATGGCCCTGCCAACACCTTGACCTTGGACCAGACACATCCAGAACTAGTGGGGTGTGAGTGTCTGGTATCTAAGCCTCATGTTTTGTTGTCCTTTGTTATGGCAGCCCTAGGAGAAGAATGATTTGTGTTTTGGTTATTGAAAACATTCTGTCCACTCAGATCAGCTGTTGCCAAGTCTCCAGTGTAGACCCAGCTCCGGGATCTGCCTCCTGCAGGGGTATGGACTCTGCAGCCTCTGTGTGGCCTGATCCTTTTGCCCACAGGTTGAATAGGAAGCTGTAATAAGTCATTTACCATTAGAGGCGATTGCAAGCGGGAGTGATCACCAACACCTCTGATGTGTGCTAATTTCCTCCTGTAATTAACCCACCAACACCACCTGTTAGTAGACTTAGGAGGTCGCCAACATCGATCAAGTAAAACTGCGAGGAAATTGGACCTAGTGGGGGAAAAATGCCTCATCAAAATATCAGACGCCTTGTAAAAAATCTGTTCAGATTTTGCTGACTTTTTAAGCATGACAAGTTATCCTTGATGAGCTGAGATTGCTGGCACCTGGAGAGCCTGGCAGCACACCTCATCCTGATTGCCTGTAGTGTGGCTTCATCACTCCTGCAATGACTCCTTGCAGCATCTGAAGGGAAAGGAGATGCGCTTGCTGAGGCTGTTTCCCCCCCCCCCCCATTCAGCTATTCCTCATAGACCTGATGAGAAACCAGCACTTGTGCCTTTGACATCTGTGCAGTGCAGTGGCATGCAAATGCGCAACGAACAGAGTTTTCCCAATCATACTAACACTGTCCCTCAGTCTTCATCTCCTCCCCAGTTCACTAACTTTCTTAGGTGACCAATGGGCCAACGACCCGTACATAACTATAGTCTTTCCTTGGAAAATGTCCCATCACTGCTGTGGCAGTCTCAGGAACAGCTCAAAGTCTGAGAGTTGTTTGCCAACCTTGTAACTGCTTTGAAAACAAGAATCATGGGCTTTAAGGGTCATGATGTCACTGCAGTGACAAAGTACCCGACACCACCAACTTATAAGGAGAAAATGTTTCTTTTGACTCAGTTTCAGAAGTTTGGTCATAGCTTTATTGTACTTGGGCTGTGGCAGGAAAGAGCATCAAGGTAGATACCTCCTGGTATCAGGGAAGCAAAGACAAAAAGGAAAGGCGTGGGTATCGAATATTTTTCTCAAGGGCACAGCCAAAGTGACCTAACCTCCTTCTCCACACTAACCCTGTAGTCATTCTGCCATCTCCAATACCACAAGAAGTTGGCGAGCAAGCCTTTAGCTCATGGGCCTGCGGCATATCTAAGACCCAAGACCTAACAGAGTGGAGGATAGCTGACTTATTTGAATTCAACTTTGTCACCCACTATGATATTTTTAGAAGAGTTTCCCCAAATACGTTTTTAAAATTAATATAGTTTCTCCTTTAGGAAGTAGATGTTGATTCCCAAGAAAAGAAGAAACTTCGTAATGATGACTGAAGGCAGAGCTTCCTTAATGGTGATTTCTCAATAGGACTGTTATGACGATGGTGGTTGGATTTTTGGTGTTTTGTTTTGTTTTTTAAATCTCTCTCAATCTGGATGTCCCATTAACCTAGAAGAATGTTTTTCAGCACTGATGCTTTACTCCCCTTGAGCAATTTCCTAGAAAAGGATAATAGTAATGAAAACAAGTCTATGACGTGGTGCTTGCTGGGAACAATGGCTAATAAAAATGTGTGTGCACACAGAGACATGTGGTGTGTGTGTGTATGTGTGTGTGTGTGTGTGTGTGTGTGTGTGTGTGATGGTATGTGTGAGTGTGTTCATGGGCACATGTGTGTACCTGTGCATGAAGTAGGCCAGTTGTCAACCTCCAGCAATTGATGTCCTTTCAGTTCTGTCCATCTTGTTTGTGAGACAGGATCTCTTACTGAGCCACAGGGATCTGCCTATCTCTGTGTCCTCGGTGCCAAGACATACATTACCCTAGAGACTTCAATGAGGCTTGGTAGAGTTTGGGCTGGCAAGTGGCACATACCAGAAGCCAGATATATCATCTTTCTTGTCAGTGTGACAGAATATCTGACAAAGGCAACTTAAGAGAGGAAGGATCTAACTTGGATCTCAGTTTCTTCGTACAGTCCATCACAGTGGGAGAGCGTGGTGGTGGGAGTGCTATCACAGTGGGAGAGCATGGTAGTGGGAGTGGCTATTACAGTGGGAGAGCGTGGTGGTGGGAGTGGCTATCACAGTGGGAGAGCGTGGTGGTGGGAGTGGCTATCACAGTGGGAGAGCGTGGTGGTGGGAGTGGCTATCACAGTGGGAGAGCGTGGTGGTGGGAGTGGCTATCACAGTGGGAGAACATGGTGGTGGGAGTGGAGTGGGAGAGCGTGGTGGTGGGAGTGGCTATCACAGTGGGAGAACATGGTGGTGGGAGTGGAGTGGGAGAGCGTGGTGGTGGGAGTGGCTATCACAGTGGGAGAGCGTGGTGGTGGGAGTGGCTATCACAGTGGGAGAGCGTGGTGGTGGGAGTGGCTATCACAGTGGGAGAACATGGTGGTGGGAGTGGAGTGGGAGAGCATGGTGGTGGGAGTGGCTATCACAGTGGGAGAGCGTGGTGGTGGGAGTGGCTATCACAGTGGGAGAGCATGGTAGTGGGAGTGGCTATCACAGTGGGAGAACATGGTGGTGGGAGTGGCTGTCACAGTGGGAGAGCATGGTGGTGGGAGTGGCTATCACAGTGGGAGAGCATGGTGGTGGGAGTGGCTATCACAGTGGGAGAGCATGGTGGTGGGAGTGGCTATCACAGTGGGAGAGCGTGGTGGTGGGAGTGGCTATCACAGTGGGAGAGCGTGGTGGTGGGAGTGGCTATCACAGTGGGAGAACATGGTGGTGGGAGTGGAGTGGGAGAGCATGGTGGTGGGAGTGGCTATCACAGTGGGAGAGCATGGTGGTGGGAGTGGCTATCACAGTGGGAGAACATGGTGGTGGGAGTGGCTGTCACAGTGGGAGAGCATGGTGGTGGGAGTGGCTGTCACAGTGGGAGAGCGTGGTGGTGGGAGTGGCTATCACAGTGGGAGAGCGTGGTGGTGGGAGTGGCTATCACAGTGGGAGAGCATGGTGGTGGGAGTGGCTATCACAGTGGGAGAGCGTGGTGGTGGGAGTGGCTATCACAGTGGGAGAACATGGTGGTGGGAGTGGAGTGGGAGAGCGTGGTGGTGGGAGTGGCTATCAGTGGGAGAGCATGGTGGTGGGAGTGGCTATCAGTGGGAGAGCATGGTGGTGGGAGTGGCTATCAGTGGGAGAGCATGGTGGTGGGAGTGGCTATCACAGTGGGAGAGCGTGGCGGTGGGAGTGGCTATCACAGTGGGAGAACATGGTGGTGGGAGTGGAGTGGGAGAGCGTGGTGGTGGGAGTGGCTATCACAGTGGGAGAGCGTGGCGGTGGGAGTGGCTATCACAGTGGGAGAACATGGTGGTGGGAGTGGAGTGGGAGAGCATGGTGGTGGGAGTGGCTATCACAGTGGGAGAGCGTGGTGGTGGGAGTGGCTATCACAGTGGGAGAGCGTGGTGGTGGGAGTGGCTATCACAGTGGGAGAGCATGGTAGTGGGAGTGGCTATCACAGTGGGAGAACATGGTGGTGGGAGTGGCTATCACAGTGGGAGAGCATGGTGGTGGGAGTGGCTATCACAGTGGGAGAACGTGGTGGTGGGAGTGGCTATCACAGTGGGAGAGCGTGGTGGTGGGAGTGGCTATCACAGTGGGAGAGCATGGTGGTGGGAGTGGCTATCACAGTGGGAGAGCATGGTGGTGGGAGTGGCTATCACAGTGGGAGAGCATGGTGGTGGGAGTGGCTATCAGTGGGAGAGCATGGTGGTGGGAGTGGCTATCACAGTGGGAGAGCATGGTGGTGGGAGTGGCTATCAGTGGGAGAGCATGGTGGTGGGAGTGGCTATCACAGTGGGAGAGCGTGGTGGTGGGAGTGGCTATCACAGTGGGAGAGCGTGGTGGTGGGAGTGGCTATCACAGTGGGAGAGCGTGGTGGTGGGAGTGGCTATCACAGTGGGAGAGCGTGGTGGTGGGAGTGGCTATCACAGTGGGAGAGCGTGGTGGTGGGAGTGGCTATCACAGTGGGAGAGCGTGGTGGTGGGAGTGGCTATCACAGTGGGAGAGCGTGGTGGTGGGAGTGGCTATCACAGTGGGAGAGCGTGGTGGTGGGAGTGGCTATCACAGTGGGAGAGCGTGGTGGTGGGAGTGGCTATCACAGTGGGAGAGCGTGGTGGTGGGAGTGGCTATCACAGTGGGAGAGCGTGGTGGTGGGAGTGGCTATCACAGTGGGAGAGCGTGGTGGTGGGAGTGGCTATCACAGTGGGAGAGCGTGGTGGTGGGAGTGGCTATCAGTGGGAGAGCGTGGTGGTGGGAGTGGCTATCACAGTGGGAGAGCGTGGTGGTGGTGGGAGTGGCTATCACAGTGGGAGAGCATGGTGGTGGGAGTGGCTATCATAGTGGGAGAGCGTGGTAGTGGGAGTGGCTATCAGTGGGAGAGCATCGTGGTGGGAGTGGCTATCACAGTGGGAGAGCATGGTGGTGGGAGTGGCTCACAGCTGTGGCAACAGGAACAGGATGTTGCTTTCTCTTGGTGGGTCAGGAAACAAATAATAACCCGGAAGTGGGGCTGAACTGTAAACCTCAAGGCCCACCTCCAGCTTCCCACCTTGTCCATCAAGGCCTTACCTCCCAGAGGTTTCACAATAGACAGGGGACCCAGTGTTCAAACACATGGTCTTATGGGGTCATTCCACATTCAAATTATGTAGTCAAAGGAACTGGTGTGGATCATCAAGGTGTGAGAGGGTGAACTTTCTCTCATGTACTGAGTGTGTGGAGTGGGACAAAGGCAAAGACAAAAGGATAGTTTTTAAGAAAAGAGGTGAAACTTTGGGTCAAGGCTTTTGAATGGGCCAAAAGACAACACACACACACACACACACACACACACACACACACACACACACACGCAGGGACATGATTTTAAATTCTCCCCCAAGGAACAGCCATATCTATTTTCATTCTCAAAGTGAGTGAAGTATAGAGGAGCTGAGATGACTTGCTCAGGTCATGCAGAGCACTTCACACGAACACTTGAGGGAAGTAAGATTCCTGTTACCTCCATTTGAAGGCATAGTTCATCATACTGGGGGAGATATGGCACCGGACGGAGAGACTGGCTGCTCACATATTGGCTGTGTACTAACACGGAAGATTACATCTTCTGACAAAGAATAATATCCTCATGGAGCACGGAAAGAGAAACCATGGGTAATGAGAAAGAAGACTGTTTGTTCAGATGCTTTTTGTTTTTTGTTTTTTTGTTTGTTTGCTTTTTTAGATTCAGCCTTAAAAATAGAGAACTTAAGAAATTACAAAGTCACTGAGTTTCCTTGTAATTATATTCTTTCTCTTTCAGTTCAGAAACTCCTCTCCTTTCTTATTCTTCTATTAGGTGATAAGATGACTTAATTTCGTATAATTCACTCATAACCCCAGAATTCTGCTGTAATGAGGCCTGGGGACATTGATAAACTTCATGAGAGCAGGCGGTTCTTATAAATGGAAATGAGTCATTAGGCTCATCTGAAGCTGGGATCTCACTGCCAGACGTTTGCAGTAATAAGGAAGCCTGTCGGAAGGGAATTTTGCCACTGTATGTCTGACCACAAAGCTTACAGGCTAAGCTTTGTTCTTTCAAAATTCACACTAACAGTGAAAACTCTAATGCCTCTGACTGTCTCTATTTTGAAGTAAGATCCTTCAATGTTGATTAATGTGAAATGAAGTCAAGGCAGGTCCTGACGCAGGCTGGCTGCCATCCCTATAAGAAGGTAGATTGGGACAGGCACACAGATGAAAGGCCATGTGAAGATCAAGAGAGCAAAAGCTATACACAAGCCACCAAGAGAGGCCTCAGGGGAGTGGGCCTGGGTTTTGAACTTCCAGCCTCCACAATTACAAGGATATTGATTTCTGTTGTTTGAGGCTTGCAGTCTGTTGTGCTGTCGTGACCCTGGCAAACTAAGCTAGGGAATGTTTGTTGTCTGTACTCCCTGAATTCACAGAATACACAATTGTCATGGTCTCCTCCTTGCCCCTCACATATGCTGTTCCTTCTACCTGGCACGTACTTTTTCCAGATCTTGTTGTAGGGGCTTTTCCTCCCATTCATAAGGAACTGGAATAGTAACTCATGAGATCTAAAATATTTACAAATACCTTGGACATGTAGTTAGGCTATTCTCTGACTAGCTCATAACTTGAAGTGACCCATTTTTACTAACCCACATAATGCCACGTGGCTGGTTACCTGAGCTCAGGTACTGCATGTCTGTCCTCCTCACATCTTGCTGGCTGAGTCTCAAGCACGCGGCAGTATCCCATAATCCTCTCTGCCTCCTTGATGTTCTGCCTCCTTTTCCTGCCAAAGCTATAGGCCATCAGATTTATTATTGACAGGTGCTACATCCATACGACACACAAGATATTCCTTCTACATAGTTAATGCTTACTCTCTAACTTCCTTCAAATTTTTCCTCCTTGATTCACCTCCTCAGCCAAGCTCTCTCTGGTCACCCTATTCATCTCTACAAACCAACCTCTACCCATCACCTTCCAAGACTCCTTTAAATACCTTTCTTACCTAATCTTTCTTTCTCATGCCTTTTCCACCTCTAAACATCCTATGTCCTTGTCCAGTCATCTGACTTCTGCATGATATTGCAAACTCTAAGAAAGAATGCACTGGTTTGATTCACTTAATGATGGATTTCAGTTTTGGGCAGTGATGGGCACGTAATAGGTATTCAAGAGACAATTACTGAAGGAATGAATTAAGAGCAATGATTATGTGAATTGGGCAAGGTATGTCCAATACTAAGTGTTTAATATTTATTAATTCATCAAACAAGTATAGCTATGGCAATACATTCTATTTGGTATAATTGCTTCATTCATATGATCAAATATTCCTGTGTTGTTCAAAAACACTGATGTTCCCCGCTCCATTTTTTTTTTATTTTTATTGCATATTGTAAAAGCATGAGAAATGTCAAAGAAATTCATCTGAGGCTGAACAGTTGCTGATAAAGCCTGTAAGGGAACCTTGGCTCAGAACAAAGAACAATTTATCTTTTCAGAAAAAAAGATTGTGATAAATGGGGGCTAGCGTTTACCAGCTGCTGAGCTCCGATGCTGCACAGAGTCCTTGCCTTAGGTGACCAGGGGAGGAAAGGAAAAAAAAAATGCAGAGATGAAATACAAAGACTGGATGTGCAGGGACACTGGGCCTCAGCCCATAAACTTCCCACCTTCTTTACTGCCGCCAAGATAAAAAGTAGGCTCTAACAAGCTGGCATGGTTTTAAAGCTGACGATTTCATTGAAACGCCACATTTCAAACCCCATCATTTTTGAGCGCTGTGAATTTTGTTTATTGTGTGTTTCAGCATAGAGTAGTTTAAAGATGCTGAGGTCAAGCACAGTACGGAAAAAGTCAACACTGCTGGCAGACTCTAGATGGAATAAGAAAATATTCTTCTGAATCTATAATAAAAACATGTGGCAGGTTTGAAACAGCTGCCTTCCTCCTTTGATAATTTCTGGCTTACAGTACATTGGGAAAGAATGTCTGGGGCTCAACTGAATAATTTTGAAATGGGAAAAACTTTGTAAACTACTGATAAGTTCTGGGAAGGTTAAATAAGTGCAACATAATGGAAGACTTGTCACATATCCAGATGAACTTTGCTGGCCGTTTTTCTTTAGAAAACTGTAAACAAAACAAAAACTGCTCTATAATTTGCATGTGACTTCCTCTTTAAAAAATATTTCCTATGTGATAGAAGTCATTTTTATTCTTGTTGCTATTTAGAAATCCTGTAAACTCTCAATACCTGACAAATGAGAGCCTCCCTGATAACTCAGGGTTATCTATCCTCTCTCCTGACTGATTCCATCCTCTTTTCCTCCTTCCCTTTCTCGAGGTATCACTGAAGATTATACTGAAAATCCCATCTTACTAACTTAGAGGAAGGTTTGTAGACTGTCTTAAGAGTTCTGTGCTCCCCTCTCTTCCAGGAAAACTCCATTCTATTTCTCAGATAAGAAATGCTTTAAGTTTATTGGCTTATAAGAAATCAGTGTCTATATAAACAATCACATGTATGTATGTATGCATGTATGTAAGTATGTATGTATATGTGTTTCAAATACATATATGTATATATACATGCATGTGTATATATATATGTTTTATAAAGTTTTCAATAAAAACATAAACTTGCACATATGTAATCATATCCCCCTAAAGAAAATAAATTTTATTGCCCATGGCAAATATTATCTATACCTCTGTAAGTCTACATTACAGACAAAAGTGCCTTCAGGAGTCAAAAGAAACTTGAGCGGTTAAGATGGGCTGGGTATAAGAAAATCCACTCACATCTCTCAGTCTTTTGTGGCATCCCCCCCTCCCACGTGGAGAAATATTCTTCTAAGAACAATGACAGTAAGAATCCAATAATAAATAATAAATAGCAGCAAATGCTCTTTTCACAGCCAGGGCACAACGTGGCAGAAGAAAGAGGGCATGGTGAATCCAGGAAGGACAAGAACGGCTCAGTGGAGCAGACAGCTCCAGGCACAAATACGGTCCCAGTGTTGCCAAACCTCCCGACCCATCAGAAGCAATAAGTCTACATTATAGGTAAAACTCCCTGTTTCAAAGCCCTTTACTCAAACTTGTTTAAAAACACTACGTGGGATAAATGAACTACGGAAAGTAGCCTGTCAACTGCAGTTTTTGCTATGCAGAATTAGGTAGATGGGTGGACAGATAAAGGAGAGTGACAAGCATATCAAATGACTGGTCAGTGAGAAGAACATTCTATAGAGGCAACTATTTAAAAATCACAACAAAATTTAATTAGGTCTCATCAAACTAAAGAAGCTGACTTGAAATTGGAAACATTGCTGAACCTTATTTCTCCATCTTCAAAAATTTCTCTAAGCACAAGGACAAGATAATAAAGCTATTGTGAGGCTGGAAATGTATACTTACCATTATAATGACTACTATATTATTAACTATATTATCTTCTGGAACCCATGGAGGACTCATTCCAGGGACCTTGCAGCTACCTGCAACCAAGGCTGTTACTACGTGCTATAGTAAATGGCCCAGCATTTACACAGAATCTATGCATTTCTTCTCATACAGTCATGTGTCACATACTGGCATTTCACCCCTTAGACTATATATATATATATATATATATATATATATATATATATATATATATATATATATGACAGTAGTCTCAAAGGGCCGTAAAACCCTGTTCAAAGGAACCAGAAAACCGTATTGCTGGGCGATGGATGTCTCAGCTGTAGTGACGTCTCAGCATACTGTGCGAGTCATGTTTGTGGTGACTACCCCTTCTGAACTGCCTGTCAAAGTAAAGCAAAGCATACTCAATTCGGCTCAACATGTAATTGTTGATCATGATTACAAACGACCACGTGACTGCTTATACACTGACTATACTTCCTATCATTATTTTTTGTGTGCACATCTACTTATACACATATTTAAAAAAAGTTTGAAGCAGCCTGTTATGTTATGTGACAGCCTCAGCATCTTATGATTGAACCAAGAGGCATGGGGAGTGATTAACTTGAACCATGTAGCTTTATGTAAGTACAGATGCTCACGGATTTGCCTAATGTCATCCAGTCGCCAGAGCTTGTCCCATCCTGCAGACTAAGTGGTGTGCAACGGCACTGTGTATCCTCTGTACCCACTGCAACACATAGGCCAAGTAAATATTTGCTGTATCCCACTGTTCAAGGAATAATGACTACAAACAAGTGCGCACATGCCCGGTGCAGATAGACACCAACTGTTTTTCTTTTAATACTTCTGATCTGAAATCTGTGGAATGTGCAGATTGGGAACCACAGATGCATCTGACTGATCACACTTTACTTTCAGACTTACAGGATGATTTCTGCTTTTTTGGAGGACTACTGATCCTTAGGTTTTGTTCTTATCACCTCTAGCCTGCTTTTTCTCCAAAATATATTTTGAGACAGTCGTGATGCTCAGTGGCCTTACTTTCCTAGTATCCTTCTAGAGATAAAAGTACATGGAGGCATGGCACTCCAAAATCTTCCTTCTCTTTCTCTGGATATTAAACAACAACAACAAAAAAAGTGTTTGTGACATAATGTCTAGGCCTTATCTGGTGTCTGTCTGGAAAATTTGCACATTTTAAAAAACATGTGCTTTATCTAGAGGTATCGCAGAAAATGGTTTCTATAGTCCTGTGCCATTTTACCATTTCTACCTTGAACCTTTCCTTAGTCATCAGTGAAACTAGTTACCAAGAAACTGTTGTATACAATAAAGCTTATGGCATCGGGTGGCATGGCTCATAGCACCCGTTCTCCAGTACTTGCAGTTATGTTGTTAGTTCAGCAACCACACTACCCTGAGAGGCTATCAGTATATGCCTATAGCCAAATACATCATGCACTAGTTTTCTGGGTTATGCTGTAATGATGTTACTAGTAGAGTTTTGGGGAAGTGAGTGTATTTTGTGACCAAAGAAAATTTTGTAAATGAGATTAATTTTTTTTTCAAGGCCAATTGGGAGCTTGTATAGCCTTCAGGGACTATAGCTCTCAGGCTCTCATCTGACTTCATCTTGTGAAGCAGCACGTTGCACGTTCATACCCAATAACTGATATGCTGCCCCTAGCCACAGTGGCAGAGGAAGCTGATGGTGAGTGAAGAGGCTTCTCATGCTTTTAAAGTAACTGTCAACCCCATTCATCTGAGAGACGAGACAATTAAACATGCAGTGATCACTATAATTAATAACCTTCAGTCCCATAATAGCTTCATCGTCTTGCAAGGGCGGAAGGGGGAGGGGCCTTGGTTTCTCGTGAATATCTATTTAAGGAAGTTCCTTTTATCTCAATGAATACTTATTTTGTAAGCTTATTTTTTGAAAGGAAAGGTGAGGACTATATTTCTAGTCCTGTGTCAGTATCCACACGTTGTTCCTTTATTTAAAAAAAAAATCTTGGCTTGGCTGGGTATTGAGGCACACATTTTTAATCACAGCATTTGGGAGCAGAGACAGGCATATCTCCGTGAATTCAAGGCCAGTTTTGGTCTACATAGAGAATTCCAGGTTAACCAGGGATACATAATAAAACCTTCTGTCTCTCTGTCTCTCTGTCTCTCTGCCTCTCTGCCTCTCTGTCTCTCTGTCTCTCTGTCTCTCTCTCTGTCTCTCTCTCTCTCCCCCCCTCTGTCTCTCTCTCTCCCTCTCCCTCTCTCTCTCTCTGTCTCTCTCTCCCTGTCTCTCTCTTTCCCTCTCTCTCTCTCTCTCTCTCTCTCTCTCTCTCTCTCTCTGACTCTGTCTCTCTGTCTCTGTCTCTCTCTGTCTCTCTCTGTCTCTGTCTCTCTGTCTCTCTCTCTGTCTCTCTCTCTCTCTCACACACACACACACAGACAGAGAGAGACAGAGACAGAGACAGAGAGAGAGAAACAGAGAGAGACAGAGACAGAGAGACAGAGTCAGAGAGAGAGAGAGAGAGAGAGAGAGAGAGAGAGAGAGAGAGAGAGAGAGAGTGTGTGAGTGAGACAGGGAAAGGCAGGGTAATACAAATGTAAAGGTCCAGTGCCTTTTCTGATCACCTCATCATGATCATGTTAACCTCTTTTTCTAAGAAGCCCACGCCAGCAGTTTTCTTAAATCTTAAAGTAAAACCAATTTACTGTCCTTATGTAAAACACACCAGGAAACATTTCTTATGTCCAAAAAAAAAGCATAAAGAATAACACAATATTAAAATATCTTTCATTAACCTTCGGATGAAAACTACCATCCCTGGCATTGAACTGGCCTCTGTAGCCTTTCCCCCTGCATCCTTAGGGGGACTCCATGCCAGTTTTGTCCCCATCACACCCATGCTGCCCTTCCTTCCTCGACTTCACTTCACCATGGTGGTCAGAGTTCCATTTAAGCATGTGATTACTGTCACCAAACAGACTGTCATCTTGGGTCATGTCCCTTTCTTCTGTGCTGTGTAAGAACAGTTCTCCATGGCCCATTGCTATCCTTTGATGAGACTATGTCAGTGTTTTGGTTGATGGCATGTGTTTCTTCCAGGTGGTTGTTTTCCATTTTGGACAATGTTACTCTGAACATTTTTTTTTTAAAAAATCATCTCTCTGTATACAGGCATCTGAGTTTTTTCTCTGAGCAATTTGGGTAAACCTGCTGTCTTTTATCTTTACTAGTGTGTCAAGTTCCTCCATGATGATCTCGCCTGAGAACTCACCACTTTTTATTCATTAAGCAGAGCTTGCCTTGGCTTTTTAAAAAAAACCAAATTTATATAACCCTGAACCTTCACTCACATGACTCTTTCCTGTTCACAGTGGCTCCCTGCCTTTCACAGAACCTTCCTAAACCTTCCTAAAATAAAACCTTTTGTTAAATCTGGTTCATAGTACCTACACATACAAGATGCTGTTTGGGTCAATGACAGACCACATATACGACCATAGACTTTAAGAGTATAATAGAGTTAAAAATTCCCCATTGCCTATGATCTTGTAGCTGTCATAATGTCAAATAGCATTATGTGTTTTTTTTTATGTGTTTTTGGTGACTCTGGCATAAATAAACCTACTATGTGGCCAATGGTATGAAAGTTTAGTACACATAGTGTGGCATAAAACATGAGACAATGATAACAACATCTGTTTTACTGGTTTATGTATTTACTATCCTATATGTATTTAAATTTGCTTTATGTGTCTGAGTGTTTTGACTATATGTACATATGGGTACTACATGTGTGCAGTGTCGGAAGAGTCCAGTAAATAACACCAGATCCCCCGGAATTGGTGTTACAGATCCTCATGAGCCACCATGTGGGTGCTGGGAACCAAACCCAGGTCCTCTGGAAGAGTAGCCAGTGCTCTTAACAGCTGAGCCACCTGTCTGCCCCCTACTGTACTTCTGTTTTAGACTTCTATCCCTAATAAAGAAGTGTACTGTCAAAGAATCTGATGTGTGGTAGGAGCCGGGTCCTTACTGTTTATGCGATATCTCATAATCCAACCATTTTCTCTTCTTAATTTGTTATTGCTGTCCTTCTTTTGAGGCATGGTCCCACACTGTAGCCCAGGTTGGCCTGGCCTTGAACTCACGACTCTCCTGCCCCAAGCATCATGAGTGCTGAAGTTATAGGTGTGTGCCAGCATGCCTGACTGTTGTGCTTGATTTCATCTCATCATTTTCTTTTTCTTAGCTCTAAGCACAATTGGCACGCGCGCGCACGTGCGCGCGCGCGCACACACACACACACACACACACACACACACACACACACACACCATGCATATATGCACACCCCATAGCCTAGGTGCATAGCAAGCTATATAGACCTATGTAAGGACAGTCTACAAGAGTCACTCATGCTCTAGTCTATAAGTGTCACGTGAGCATTCTGAAGTACAACAAATAGCAGAGCTCTGGTGGATGACTCTCTTCACTCCCCCTTCTACCAGGCAGTCGGCTCCTTTCTCTCTAAGCCAGGCTCTCTCCCAGACAGCTTTTCAAACCTTTTGCCTCCAATCTATCTTGTCTCCCAAACGATACCCACTCCACTTTTACAATATAGATCAATCACGTTTGTATATTGAGGGTTTCCCTCCTGGTGGTGTCTCAGCCTGCCTGCTCCTATAGCCATGACACTCTGTCCTTGCCATTGCTAGGACAGGAGAACAGTCCTTGTTCCTATTGAAAGGCAGCTCCTTTTGGGGAACCCCCTACTCCTCTATCTGATGTGGATGAGTATTTTCCTACCCTAGTTTTCTCTCTTACTTCCCATCTTTATTTTCTCTTCTCTGAAAGGTCTTTCTCACAGGCACACAGACACGCTTTAAATTTTCCCATACTAAAGATGAAAATGAGATGGCTTACTTTCCCACACCATCTTAATCCAGTCAATTTTTGCTCTCTGTCACAGCAGTGGTCTCCTAAACACCTCTCTACATGGAGTGTTTGCAGAGGCTAATTGCATTTTCCTTCGTCAAAATACTAAAACATAACATACACACTCAGCAAGGTGTTCAAATCTTAAGTATTCAGCTAAATTTTTACATATTAGTATTTACTCTGAATGTGTGCCCTCTTCCCCAACTCATATGTTAAAATCTAACATTATTTTTTTTTAATCTATTTACTTTTATTTTATGTGCCATGGTGTTTTGCCTGCATGTATGTATATGTAAGAGTGTCAGATCCTGGAGTTACAGACAATTATGAGCTGCCATGTAGGTGCTGGGATTTGAACCTGGGTCCTTGGAAGAGCACTTAGTACCACTGAACCATCTCTCCAGCCCCTAAGACCTACCTTTCAATGTATCAGTATTAAGAGATTAGGCCTAGACACAAATAAGTTATGAAGATGGAGCCTTCATCAATGAAATTAATGCTCTTGTGAGAGGTGACAGAAACTTGTCTTTCCCTCCAGTCTTCCACCACGTGAGGACACAGATAGACGGTGACATGTGTGAAGTGGAGAAATGGCCCTGGCCAGACAGACACTGTAGCTTCAGACTGACCTCCATAGTTCAGAATGAACAGCAACCAATTTCTGATGTTTAAAAGAATCCCAGTGTAAGGCGCTTTGCTTTAGTAGCCTGGAGACACACACACACACACACACACACACACACACACACACACACACACACACACAGAGTCAGTATAAGGCCCACTGGGGAGAAACTGTGGACCATATCCAGCATCCTAGAGTTTACCTCCTCACTCATTAAGTCTCTAGGTCAGTAATGAAGCAACGCATGTGATTTCTATCGCCACAGATGATTTTTGTTCATGTGAACTTCGTGTGACTAGAGAGATATTAAATGCATCTTTCCATATTTAGCTTTGCTCACCTTCCCATTAGGTTAGTGATGTCCACTCTGTCTTGTGTAGTTGCTATACTGTTTGTTTGTTATTGTTACTGCTGTGTCTCACTTCTTTGGATAAATGCCACAGCGTAAGTGTCTGTGTAGTTAGGGAATACCTGATGTGTTCATTATTTCTTTTACTGTTGTGGCAAAAACCAGCTTAAGGAATAAAATGTTTATTTAGTTAGGGGGTACAGTCTCTGTTGTGGTGGGGACTTGATGGCAACAGGAGCAAGAGGCAACTTGTCACATTGTGTCCCCTGCCAGGAAGGACAGAGGGGTGAGTGTGGGTGCTCTGTGTTCATTCTCCTTCTGGTTAAACCTGTGACCCCAGGTCGTGGGATGCATGATATGTATCCCACATATTGACAGTAGGTCTTTTCTTCCTTTCTGAAATATTTCTGGGAACTCTTTCATAGACATACCCAGAGTTGTGTTTTCACAGGATTTTCTGAATCCCATTGACTGGACAAGGTGGACCACTGGACCTGGTTACTTCTAACTTGTTATAAAAGCGTGTGGTTTGAATGCTTTTTGGTCCACAGAAGCGGGTACTTCTGCGGGCTCTGTGCGAGAGAGGGAACTTGTCTGCTCAAGGCACCTGTGCTTTTGCCTTCGTAGGCACTGCCCTGCACTTCCCAAATAGCTTTCCCAGTCCCTAGGCCTACATGAGATGCACGCGCTGTTTCTTCAGGGAGCTTCCTCCTGCTCACACTTCCTGCTGGTTCCTTTCTTGTCCTTTTCTGGTAAACTTCCCTGCCCCACCCCCTCCCCAGATTTTTCTCCAATCTTCTTGCTTTTACTCCCCTCTGGCCACTGTTATTGTGAGTCTGGCATGCTTTTGTCTCAGACACTTGAGTCCTGTGTTCTCTCTCTTCCATGGATTTTCTTCTTACATGTTACCTGCATTGAAAGACATGACGTCACATGCAGCCCCTCCCCCACCTGACTACTTCATTTTCCTTCACAATCCTCAGTTCCTGGCTTTATGTCACGCTTGTTTCCTCTTGGACTGAAAGGATATTGTCTTTCTAGATCTAGATCAAGGCTGAATTCTCAGCACTAAGGTCCAGACTTCATCCTGCACTTGGATATCCACAGAGAATGTCCACACAAATTCTCAATTTGAACTCAGTCTTTCTCCACCAGCAGTTTTATCCCATCAACCTGGTTTCATAGCTACTCAAACCCACTCTTCTTTTTATTCATTCTTGATTTTTTTTCCTCTTCTTTCTTTCCTCTTGACAGTAGGGATTGCACCCAGGCATTTGGCACATGCTTGGCAAGCACTCTCCACTGAGCCACATTTGCAGCCCCAGCTCTCGTATTTACCTTCTCTTTTTTGTCTCCTTTCCACCTTCCTTACTTCTTCTCACCTGAGGTCAGTTTTCCTTTCATTCCTCACACTGTCCCTTCTGAGGAGGTGGGGTTTTGGTGTGGGATCTCTCGCAGGTGACGGCCCTAAACTGTATTGCAGGAAGCAGGCAGGTGGTATACGTGGCTAGCACTTCCTTCACTCCATCACTAAGGGTGTCTCGGTTTAGCTGGACCCTCCTCTCAGCCCCCTCTCCTTTCTCCATGCCTCTGACTACATGCATAGCTCACGAACACACCCATGTGGTGGAGCTCACTCCACATGACAGCGAGCTCTTCTCTGTGTGGAGTCACAGAACCACAATGTCTCATCCAGAGGCAGTTATAAAGCCTGCCTGTCCTGGTGGAGAGCTGCCAGGCTCCGGAATTTGATAGAGGAAGTTGACGATGCTTAGGGAAAGTGTGATGAGAACAGGAGAGGGAGCTGAACCCATCAGAGTGGGCAACAGTGGGCAGCCACCCAGACTCACTGCTCTGCATCCAGCAAGGCTATTGGCACATGTCCAAGGAGGTCTAAAAGGTAGCAAATGCATTTATTTGCTCTCCCTCTCTTTCTCTCTCTCTCTCTCTCTCTCTCTCTCTCTCTCTGTATATGTACACACACACACACACACACACACACACACACACACACACACACACAGGTTTGCTGGTCTGCCTGTGTCCCATGCAAACATCAAGAACCAGAAAAATACTAGTCAGCCATTCTAAAACGAGGCAATAAAAGAAGAGATCTAAAGAAGCTGAATCAAGTGCAATTCATAGTTTAAAGAAAGAAATGATTTGCCTTTGTAATATAAACTGCAAAGGATTATCTGAGTAGAATGCTCTTAAACTGGCACTTTGTCACGCAGAAATGGGAAAGGACATCTGACACACATGCATGTATACCTATAAATGGCCCAGTGTCAAGGGTCTATCCAGAATCGAGGAGGAGAGTCTATCTATAGGCTGGTGGCGGCGGCGGCGGCAGCAGCAGCAGCAGCAGCAGCAGCAGCAGCAGGAGGAGGAGGAGGAGGAGGAGGAGGAGGGAGAGTCACCTACCTGGGCCTATCTCTAATGGTGTGGGACTAGGTATTGTAAACGCCTCTCAAGAGAATTTCATCACTCCATGCATATACTTATGGATGAATTTACAAGCAGTTCCTAAGGAGCACAATCGCACATAAACAAAGATCAGTTTCCACCAGTGTGCATTCATTTTAGCTGCCATGTCCTGACCTGAGGTAGTTTACAAAGGCTCTTCTCCGGGCATGTCTAGGCTCACAGCGGTCTTGTTCTTACTCATCTGTAACTGATGTGTGGGTGACATGTGTGAGCGCAGTTTATTGTTGCAATAAAACTTAACCCTGGCATTCACTGGGTTGCCTGTCGGAGGCCACGCCCTCCTCCCCCGTCCTTGGCAGCCTCCTGCTGTAGGACCTGCAACCTTCCTAGGGTGTTCTGCAGTTCAGCCTGGGAGTGTAATCCTTCTCTAGACAAAGGGATCTGGGGACTTCTAGGAAAAACGTATTCTTTTCTTGGCTTCCAAGGAGAGGTTTCTTCTGGTCCCTTCCCCTGGCAAAGGAGGGGCAAGATGGTTGCCACTGCAGCCACAGTTTTGTGACCCTGTAGGGCAGCCCCCCCCTCCCCCCCCCCGAGGATTGTGCAGGGAATGACCCAGAGCTGAGACAGGGTTACATGGTGCAGAGAGGGCTGGAGTTAAACACTTATCCAGTAAAGTGCTTAAGCCTGAGTGTGGAGGCCCAGCAGCCACATAAAAGCCAGATATGTTTATTTTAAATGTAGAAATACTTGTCTGCCTGTATGTATGTGCACCACATGCATGCAGAAAAAACTGTTGGATCCCCTGGAACTGAAATTATAGACAGCTGTGAGCCACCACCTGAGTTCTGAGTCCTCTGTAAGGGCAGCAAGTGCTCATAACTCTTAACTGATCTTAAGACTCTCTGGCCCCACAAATATTTTTTTAAAGTATTTTTATTAGTTGTTTTAGAATGTCATACACTGTGTTTTGAACATAGTCAGCCACCCTTTTCCAACTCTTCATAGATTCCCCCCCCCCCCACCTTCCCTACCCACCCATCTCCTGGTCTTTTCCCCCATCAAGGCCAATAAGTGCTGCCCAAATATTCTTGGAGATGTAGCCTTTCCACTAGATCATGGTCACCTTATCAGGAGTTGCACCCTTACAGAAAACTGAATATAAATACATATAAATACGTAAATCTCAGTTAAGCTGTGTGTAGTCCTAACCCCAGGGCTCGAGGGAAGGGGAATGGAGACCAGGAAGATAGATGCCTAGAGCTAGCTAGTCTTGAGCTCTAGATCCAACGAGAGACCCTGTCTCAAGAAAGGAAAATGGTGGAGAATGATGAAGGAAGACACCTGGCCTCCACATAATGTGTTTCCCTCTGCCCATCCCCCACAAATACTATTTAAAATAATTTCTATTGTCTTTTTATACTTTGGGTTTTTGTTTTTTTGTTTTTTGTTTTTTTTTTTTAGAATGGGGAACTTTAACAGTGAATTGCCATACACTTAGTACTTAGTCAGATATACCTAATCACAATACATTTGCTTTTCAACTTCATGGATCTTTTGGGGCATTCCGTTGCAGGCAGAGTAAACCATAGGATCTTTGCCTTGCTGCCTGACCTGACCCAGTGAACCTCCCCACCCCGTGGCCCCCTCAAGCCTTGCCCTACACTCTCTACTTCTTCTGATTCTTGTTTGTCATTCCATACCCCGTGCTCAGAGCAGTTATATTTTGTCAATCGAAACTGAGAATACCAAATGAAAATTAAAGCTACCCAAATTTGTCCTTGCAAGGATTTGAGTTATGTGAGTGAGTTCCTGTGACATATATATATATATAGGTTTTGTTGCATGAAGGTAGCATAAATATGTGGGGTCCTGAGTTCACACAGCATTGCTGGGTCCTGGACCAGCTCCCCTCTTAGCTCATCCGCCTGACATTCTTCCTGTAGCTCATGGCAGCTTTCATGCTTGGCATTTGAATGAAGGCTAAACCTGCTGCTTCTTGGAGAGCTGACACACAGGTGTGAGTGCGCTTGAGGCGAAGAGTAAGTGATGGCAGCTCACTCTATAGGAAAATGCACTTGAAGTGCAGGGAAGGCCATGATCAGCCTCCAGGGTAAGAGGGAGGTGGGGGAAGGGTATGCTATTCTCAAAGCTGGTGCCTCCAGCTGCCCAAGACTCTCTACAGATTGGCTCTGGAGCTTGGAATCTAATCAGAAACAGATAATAAATGTGCGCTGGGGAACTCCAAGACCTGCTTTGCCATAGAGATGCAACTCTATAGCCTTCTAGAAGTTGTATCCAAGATGGCGATGGTTACAATTTGTCAGGTACATGACTACGCTAAGCTCTGGGCTATGACTTAGACAAACAGCGAGAACCAGTGTTTAAGAAGTCTCTATTAGCAGAGAGACATAAGTAACAAGGACGTTATGCAGCAACATGAGGATGGTGGCTCTCCTATTCAAGTTTGAAATAGCTTCTCAGAGTGCCTGTGGTATCTTTTTAATTAAAACCAAACACTTTTTTTTTGTTACAGTGACTTGGTTTGTGCCTGCCTCTCTGGCATAGCATTAGCTTCAAGAGACAGAACTTGAGGGCCTCCTTGTGAACTACCACACACTGCTACCTTGTGCTGGCAACTACTTCCTGAGTACCTTCCAATTTCCAATGGTTGTTTTAATTTTTTAGATTTATAATGGTATGATACATATTTACACATGTATGAAGGTGATAAATATTGAGCAGAAACTGTCTCTGCTATTTTGAACCAGAGGTAAGGAAATAGGACCCAATGGTCTCTTGTGATGCTGGGCCTAGACAGTGAACTCAGAGAAACAGCACTGCCCATTGTCCTGCAAAGCTAAGCTCCTGTATCTGTCAGCTAGGAGCATTAAATGTGTACTGTATTTTTTGGACTATAAGACGCACCTGACCCTAAGACATGCAGTTTTTAGAGCAGTAAAACAAGAAAAACAGTAAAAACAGCAATCGGACCATAAGGTGCACCCTAATTCCCCTCCCCTCCACTTTTGGGGGGAAAATGCGTCTTATGGTCCCAAAAATATGGTATTTGATTTATGATGTGTAGGCATTACTTTTTATTAACTGTTTTAATTTAGTTTCTTATATCTCTTCCTCCCTTCTCCACCCCAATCTTTCCAATGCCCCAGCACCAGATAGGACAGAAAGATGGTCAGTGGGGAGAAGCACCATCATTCTCTGTGGCTACTTCCTGCTGTTTAGGGTCCTCAGGTTCTTGGGGGACGATACCAATCTCCCTCATCAGAATTTTCAGACAGCAACGGCAAATGCAGGGGAGCCATCTCTTCCTGCTCCAACTGTCTCCTCTGAGTGTTCTCACAGCCCTCCTTCCTCTCTCTGGATTCTCTCTTTTTTTTCCAACTGGCAAGGCCCCCCGCTTGAGGCATTTCTCAGCTGACAAAGATCACGTGCCCTCTCCGGAAGCAGTTGTCAGCTGTGGACAAACTGGAGCAGCCCCCGTATCCCACACCTGGGATTAAAACAAAAACATGTTTCATATATCGTAAATCAAAACTTCCACAACAGTGGTGCTTTGGTTTATTGTGAGCATAACCTATAAGTTAAGGAGTACTTGTAATCTCTACCATGTAAGTGATCAGTTGAATGAATTCCAGGTGAGAGGCAAGCCTGGTAAGCCGAGGAGCATCTCACTGTCCTGGGAATTGGGCTTTGGAAGGAAGAGTAGCATCTAACCTGATACTCAAAGAACAGCAGTGTTTAGCCAGGTTAAAGAAAACGTACAATGATGTAAAGGTCTTGGTGCATCCTAGGGGTTAGGAAATGATCTACCTAATAGGACCCGGGACATCCTACTTTAGCCATAGGCTCAAGTGGGTAAACTACCATACAGTATCAGCCAAAGGTCAACAAATTGCAACACGGTGTCCTTGTCTAGGCCAATCAAGTTGAACAGACATTTCCCGCGGGATGATAGAGTCTCTTTACTGTGCCTCCACCTCATTCCAACAACTTATGTACTGCCATGACCATTGTCAGCACTGGAAGCAGAAGCAGAGGGTACCCTCTCTCTGACACACACACACACACACACACACACACACACACACACACACACACACACACACACACACACACTGTCACACTCCATTTACTTTCTTTCTTCCCATGCATCCACCAAGAAGGAAACAAATGAATACCTACAAGCCTTACTTTCCAGGAAATGGGACCTGGGAAATATTGGTCAGCCCACAATTGGCGGCTTGGCTTTCATCTTTATGTGGGGATTTTCGAATAGTTAATGTCATTCTGGGAAACAACATTCTGGAATCTCAGACCTTACCTCTCCTCCAGTCCGGTTGCCTTGCAGAGGGCCACTGTCCTGGAGTCCCACAGCTGTGGAAAGCAGAGGGCCACTGTCCTGGAGTCCCATGGCTGTGGAAAGGCCGCTAGAGAAGGAGCTCTGGTTAGTGAACTTTGCAAAATAGTACCAGTTGTCTCATTGTCTCTGACTGAAGCTTTCTAAGAGACTCACTAAGAAGCTCGCTGTCCAGAGTCTATTACCTCAGTCAGGTAAAATGTTCCCAAGTTTGGGTACGGTCACATCTGCTGTGACGGAGGGCTGGCTCTGCTTGTCTGCGCCTCTGCTCTGATGGACACTGGGAAGACCTGTCTTGTCTTAAATTCAAGTCCCAGGTCTTCCTATTCCTCCTTTCCCTCTCCTTCTGTTTGAAGAGAAACCCGTTTGACTTCTCTCAATGAGTAGCTTTCCCTTTTGTTTTTAAGCAGGCACATGCGTTATAGAAAAGGAAAGTGTTACCAACGACAGTCAGAGTTGGTGCCCTGCAGAGGGTTCTCCTTATTCTTATTGTAGGTGTCGTCTGTGAGGTCTCTGCAAGCACAAGTTAGTGGACACTAAATAGTGTTCTTAGGAGAGTCGGGTCTCAGGCCCTGCATGTTTTCTCATCAATCAGTGCATAACCCTGCAGTGCGTATTTTTGCTTGAAGATACGTTATGTAATGCGCATTTGCTGACTCGTTTAACTTTGAACTTATCACCAGCAGTACTCTAACCCATGACCTATGAAAGTTTATCTAAAATGTGTATTTTTCTGTGTACTACAGTTATCTTGCCCTTTTGGGGCTCTAGATAGCCTTTCAGTGCCACATCAAGGGGCCATTTTAAACAAACAAACAAACAAACAAACAAAAGACACACACACCACAATAGATGATTTTTAAAAAAGGCCACACTTAGAGTGTGTGAGCTAAAAATAAGAAGGCAGAATGTCATCTCATTTGAGCTCAACAATTAAATTAATTAATTAATTAATTAATTAATTAATGTTAAGATATTAAACATATAACCTCTGTACAACCCACTAGAAATACCATGGAAATGGATTTGGAGACTATAAAAAGATTTTACCAAGTTAGCAGATTGGTGAATAATGAAAATCACAGGAAATAAAAATTCACCATATTTGTTCCATTCTATTGAGTAATGAAGTCTGTTGTGGTTAGCAGAAGGAAAGGCTGAGAGATTTTTGGCTATTTAAGACATTTCTGCAAATGATTTACCAAAGGCATGGAATCAAAACAGTAGTCAACTGGTCCAGCGTAGAGAAATAGAATTCCTTGCATCCCTTGCAATCCGTTTTTGTGGCTCTCTTCAAATAAAAAATGCCTTGCCATAAATGTGAGTTGTTACCATGTAAGTGTAATTATATTTTATTAAAATAGATTTATAGCCAGGCAATGAGCCATGAAATTACGCAGCCCAGAACTGCCTGTGAATTCTCAGCCATCCACTCCACCACTGACTTCCTGTCCCATGTGGGTGACTAAACATGGCTGACACACATTAGCTGCCAGGAGCCATGCTCTTTCCTTGGAATGTTAACTACAACAAGTGATCGAAACTCCTACTTAATTAATCAGAAGTCAATTCCAAATGTAACACAAGACAAAAGCACTAAATGGAATGAAGGAACCCCAAATATGATGGAAAATGGAAGTCACACAAAATAAAATCCAAGAAACGATTTCTTGTTTCTTGTGCATGTAACTGCCTTTATTCAGTTATTTTAAAAAGTTAAATGGTATTCTTGTGTTTGTGTATGTGCAGGCATGCACAATTGCTGCAATGCCATGGCCCATGTGTGCAGGTTAAAGGACCATATTTTGGAGCTGGTTCTCTTCTTCCACCTTTACATCATTTCCGGGGATCTTATTCGGGGAAAGCGCCTTTAGCCACTGAGGCATCTCCCAGCCCACGTTCTCATTTGTTAAAGTTGTGTGTTTTCTGTATGAGCAACTGACTGTGTTTCAGGGCCATGCTCTGAATAGATTCAAGGAGACAGTGATTCAATGGTTTCTTAGACAAGTACCAATGGAGGACCGCCCTGGCTGTCCACAGACTTGTAGTGTAAAATTGTAACAGCAGAGGAGTGGGTGAAATCTAGACACCAAGCCCTGACCTCACTTCCTTGGAATGGTTCTTTTATCTGCTTTGTTCCATTAAGTTGTTCTCACAGACACCGCTGGAGACTCTCACAGGCTGATTTCTTTATAGTTTCATGTATTTAGTAATGAATGCTCATCAAATTACTTACTGGTGATATTTTTTTTAAAGGGAGGCTAAAATTATTGACAAAAGTTCCCAGCGATTACCTAGACAAAAGTCATAAAAAACATAAAACAAAAACAAAAACAAACATGAGCTTAAAAGCATGAAGAATTCCTTAGTATTTGGACTAGATGAAAGAAAGATTAAAAATTTGACATTTCCCCCTAACCAGCAGTGTGCCACTTTGCAATGTAATCTCTTTGTATATAACCTATAGCATATACATTGTAAGTACGTACACAAATACGTAATTACATGTACATATGTAAATATCACTTCTGAAAATGAGGTCATGATTCTACAGACACCTCTGTCATGTTAGATCTTCAGTTGGCAAGTCTGTTTCTACTTTTAGTTATGGAATTTATTATTTTCACTAGACAATAAAATGTTCCATGTCAAATAAATAAGGGTCACACAGTTTCCAAATGACACATCAGGGTGCTCATAAAATTCAAACACGCTGAGTCAGGTCATTTTTGGAGGGCAGAGCCAGCACTCCTCCAAATTCAGTAACTCCTGGAATGCGGCGGGCTCTCATGCTGCCTGCAGCCTGGTGTCCTGAATCTTTCATCCCCTCTGTTTTCCTCCAAGTGCTCATGTTTTTATTATTGGGGGTGGGGGCAGGAGAGTGATGACTTTTTTAATTAAAATGAAATTTCATCTACTAAAGTGAATTTATTCTAATTGATGGACAGACTAATGGAACATTCTGTGAGATAGAATTCCCAGGATCTGAAAGAGCTGCAGCTATTGTGAGCCATGCGGGAAGATTTAAAAAAAAAAAAGTAAGTGTGTTGCTTGCAGTGAGAGGATCAACAGAGTGTTCTTGGAAAGGCCGCCTGAAAACTTGCCTGCTTTTCTCTGGTCTCATTAGTGGAAGAAGCAGGACAGGTCACTTTCAGAAGGATTAAAGGGTCAGGGAGTTTAGTGAAGGGAAATCCCTGAGGCCTTTAAGAAAAAAAGATCAGCTATCGTACAATCTGGGAGCTAATCCTTTGGGTAAAACCTAACAGATTTGGGAAGTCCCTTTCTTCTTTTCTTTTTGGTCTTTAGAGGGACAATTGTCCACTATGAACAGATCTGTTTGCCTTCATGTTTATCCCGAGTTGCAAGACCTGCCGGCCGGTCTTCTGCAGCACACTCCCTCCTCCTGGGCTTTGCTCTCCCGAGCCCTGCCCTTCCCAAACTCTCCCTGCCCTGGGCTTCTCTGACCAGAACCACCTTTGCTTGGCTTCCTCTGGGGTCTTCCCTATCCCCAGCATCATCTACAGTTATCCAAACTTCCACTAATTCAAAGCTTTGGGGTGGGGGGGCGTGGATAAGAATGACTTCAGGATTTTGTTCGGTTTTTTGGGGGGGTGGTGGTGAGTGGAGGGCAGAGTCTTGCTAAGCAGGCTGTTCCTGGCCCGGCACTTTCTATATCCTCCAGACTGATCTCAAACTTGTAACAATCCTGCCTCAGCCTCCCAAGTGCTGGGATTATAGTCGTGAGTCACCAGAATACTTATACTAAAGTGGATCTTTGCAGTCATCTGGTCTACCTGTTTTTGCTTGGGTGGTTGGTTGGTTGGTTGTTGTTGTTGTTTGGTTCTGTTTTGCTCTGTTCTTTTTTCTCTATCATTTATAAAAAGAACAGGAATTGTGGAAATTTCCAAATTTGGTGTTAGAGCCAGGATTGCTCAGGAATTAATTCTGCATTTTCTTTTAATAATGACTGTAAAGTTCTGACATTCTAATCTCCTCCAATAATCTAAGGCAAAGGTGCTATTACTACATTTGTTCCTTCGAATCTGAGGATTGGTTTCAAGACCTCTGCAGATTCCAGGCCTTTTGATATTTAAGTCTTCACAACAAAATAAAGTAATGTTTGCACAGAGCCTACATATGCCTTTCATGTGTTTTATTAATTTTTAATGTTTATTTTATTTTAAATGTAGCACATACATACATGCACATATGCATGAGTGTGTGTGTGTGTGTGTGTGTGTGTGTGTGTGTGTGTGTGTGTGTCCCTGAGGGGGCCAGAAGAAAGTGTCTGATCTTCTTCATCTGGCATCACAGGTGGTTGTAAGGCACTCTATATGAGTGCTAAGAACTGAACTCTAGTCTACCAGAAGAGAAATATGTTCTCTTAACTGCTGAGCCATTCTCCAGGCCCACCTGTGTACTTTAAAGGCTTAGATTATTTGGTATACCAAATGCAAGGACAATGCTATGAAACAAGTTGATATACTTAGTTTTTAGGTAATGACAACCAGAAAAATAATCTATTCAGATTTAGTACAAATTTATGTGTGTCTGCTCATGTGTGTGTATGTATATGTGCATGTATGTGTGTGTGCATGCATGTGTGTGTGTGCGTGTGTGCTTGTGCTCCCGTGCGGCCATGCATATACAAAATCTAGAGCAGAATGTTGGATGTTCTGCTCTGTTGTTCTCTGCCTTATTACTTTGAGGTTGGTCTGGAGCTTGCTTTGTCTAGGTTGGCTGGCTAGCAAGGTCCAAGAATGGGGTTACTAGGAATCCTAAGGGTATCTTTCATTTGTCACAAGTGTTCTTAAAGCTGGCCATGTCCCCAGAACATCAGAGACAATCTATTTTTATTTATTTATTTATTTATTTGGTTTTTTGAGACAGGATTTTTCTGTGTAACAGACCTGGCTGTCCTAGACTCCCTTTGTAGACCAGGCTGGCTTTGAACTCACAGAGATCCACCTGCCTCCGCCTCCCATATGCTGGGATTAAAGGTGTGCACCACCATCACCCAGAGGTATGTCTGTCTGTCTGTCTATTCTATCTATCTATCTATCTATCCATCTATCTATCAATCTGTCTATCCATCTATCTATCCATCCATCCATCCATCCATCATCTATCTATCTATATATCAATCTATCCATCCATTATCTATCTATCTATCTATCTATCTATCTATCTATCTATCATCTATCTATCCATCTATTATTTATCATCTATCTATCCATCCATTATCTATCTAACCATCTATCCATCCATCTATCATCTTTCTTTCTTCCTTTCTTTCTCTCTGATGTATATCTGCTTGCATCTGCAGATGTGAATGCTATGAACACAGGAAGCTGACGCTCTCCAGAGCTTCATGCCCATGGGCAAGTGGCATGATGACAGTTCACTGAGACCAGCGGCATACCTGTGAGTATGTGGAAAATGAAGGAGGGTGGAAAAGTGTTTCACATGCAAAGCCCCAAGGCCTTGGCTCATGCTTGTGACTAGAGGTGTCAAAGGGGAAGTGGGGTATTTCCCACTTCAGGACCAGTGTCACAGGACACTCTCCTTTTGCTCCTCATCTCTGTATCCTTCGATGTATTGCTCACTGGGAGATGGAGGGACACTGCATCAGTGTAGGTTTGGTACAGGATTTATGTAATGCCACAGGAAAAGGAACTGAGCAAAGGCATCAGTTTTGCAATGCCTCTTACCCTCCTCCTATCCTGGAAACTTCTTGTGGCTTGTGCTTCCTGGAGACTTGTCACAGGGCTAAGGGCTCCACATGGGTGTTTGGGGCATTATTAGGAAGTTTGACTTAATGACACTGAATGTACTTGCTGTGTGCTGCGCACTGTTTGCACTTGGAAAAGCTTCCTGATACCAAACTTTAGAATAAAGCACCACCTTGTGGTCTGATGCCTTTATTAAAGGGGAAGAATCAGAGAACTGAACCTGGAAATGCTCCCTCAGCTGGTGGGAAAGAAGTCAGGGTCTGAAAACTGAATCACAAGAAGCTGACCAAGCAAGAGTCCTCAAGGGAGTCTTTCTGTTGCTTTTGAAGACTCTTAGATCAGCTGATGGTGGCATGCCTTCTCATGGGGTGAGCCTCGGGTTTGGGGGATTAGTGTACTCTGCTCACCATATATCACAACCATCCAATCATCACAGGGAAATGGGCCTAATAACTTCAGTTGATAAGTGAGGCCAGCAAATGGTCCAATCACATGTAAGCAGGAAGAAGGACTGGAAGTCAGATGTTTCCAAAATAACATCTGTATTCTTAACCACAGCTCTACTGACCGCAAGGTAAAGACCAAGACCAGGGACCACGCCAAGTTTCCCCCGAACCAGGGTGGTTAGAATCCTGCTTGGCACTTTCTGATAGGACTTGATTGGAGTTGCTTGCTCTTCAACATTGCACTGCCCAAGAAGACTCCAGACATGGAGAGGGACACTTCACTAGTACCCCATCACCTTCTGAGACAGTCTGAGGAAAGGGGATCATTCCGGTTTGTGGAAATGCATGAGAGCACACAGGCCATCATCATAAATCATTTCATAAACAGCAACCAAGAAGTGGGATTTACAAATGTTTGCTGGGACAGCTATAGTGTTTTCTCTAAGCATGGTAGACATTTTTTTTTCTTTTCCAAGACAAGGTTTCTCTGTGGCTTGGTTATCCTGGACCAGGCAGGCCTCGAACTCACAGAGATCCTCCTGTTTCTGCCTCCCTGAGTGCTGGGATTACAGGCATGTGCCATGGCATCTAGCTTGCATGATAGACTTTTTAACAAACAATTATTTTATCATGGAGGTTGCCTTAAAGGGAGGGCTGGATCTTGGTCTGACTAACATGTAAGGTAAGTCGTAGGAATATGAGTAAATTCAAGGGGCAGCTTGCATGGTCTTATGACATTGTACATATCCTGGGGTACCGTCACTGTGTGTCTAGGACACCATTTTGTCACTCGGAGGCCAGGGAATCCATTACAAGGAAGGTGACCCTGACATTGGGCGCGGTGCAAGGATGGAAAGAGTGAGTCCCAACTGCCTCTGTTCTAGAGAAAGTCTGTTCTGCCCAGACTTCCTTCCTGTTTGCAACTGAGTCTGCTGCTAATTTTAGTAAGGCCATCACTTGCCTCCAGCCACTCACATTCGATAACATTCCTAGGAACGATGATTTGTAGGACTTCGAATCTATTTTTTTTCCGAAGGAGGCTAATTCACGTAGCTCACGGTCAGATGAGGCCGTGGGGGGTAGGAAGTCCCCTTCCAGAGACCAAAGAGGAAAGTGAAAAGGAAGAGGAAGTACCATGCGGAGTGCCTTCCCATAGAGGGCTGAACTGTAACATGGAAACCTTGCCCATTTGGGGCAAAGCTGCTCTAGTCTTGTTCCTTTCCTGTGCTTTTCTTGCCAGCTTCCTACTTTGGAGTTCACTTTCTTTTCTATTAATTTTTATGTTACTATTATTTGTGTGTGTGGAGGACTCGTGTGTGTGCATAAGCTTGTGTGTGTTCAGGTGCACTTGTCTGTGTAGGTATGTAGGGGCCGGAGGTCATTATCAGGTGTCTTTCTCAATCACTTTCCACCTTACTTAGATAGTTTTTGAGACAGAGTCTTTCACTGAGACCAGATCTCACTAATTCAGCTAGACTGGGTGGCAAAAAAGCCCCAAAGATCTGCTTGTCTTTGTTAACCCTTCCCAGCCTGGGCTGAGGTTACAAATACATATTGCTGTGCTTGGCTTTTTACCGGGGTTCCGGAGATCTGAACTCGGGCCTTCTTGCTTGCATGACCACTCCACCGAGCCATCCCCCCACCCACAAACAGACTTTTGAAAACATACTTTGTCAGTTTTGAAAACAGAGTTTCATAAAAATAATAATGTGCCAGTCTTTGTGAATGTATTCTGGTTTTAGGGTGACTGATTTTTTCTTTAATAATTTCTCACTGATGATAGAAAAGGAACCCTGTTTCATTCCAGAGCCATAAAACTTATTTCCAGGTTGCAAATAAAAGAAGGGATCTTCCTATCCTGTGGATTTTTATGATATATAATGTAATCAATTTTAATGTGCATCTTTTGATTCCAATTAATGAGTATTTGCATGCCAGACACCTAATTTAATAAATACAGATTTTTCTTTCTCAAATGATGGCTTTTTATGTAAATTCACTTTTCCAAAAATGTTAGATAAGGAGGTTGAAGTTGGGGAGGGGGGAAAGTTCTAAACAGTCTATCCTTTCACTCCAGTCTTGAGTGAACTCAGGAGCTTCCTAAGTATGTTTCTTATTCATTAGGCCAGTGTTTCTTACCAGAAACAAAGATAGATTGAGGCTATCCTTTCTTGCCTCAAGATAAAATGCTTCATTCTAAGATTGAAAAGAGGTTATCAGGTAGGTCATAATCCTGAAAAGTGATAACATCATAAACAATCTCCTAGGCAGAAAATCAAGGCAGAAAGTTCAAACAGTCCGTCACATCACACTCACACTCAAGAGCACACTGAACAAATGCATTTGCACTTGCTTGTTTGCACTCAGCTCAGTTTCTCCACTCTTTTGTAGTTTAGGACCCCTTGTTTAGGGAACGGTGTCACCTGTAGAGGCCTGGTTCTTTCTATATCAGTTAAATTAATTAGGAGCAACCTTCACAGATGTGTCCATAGACCAACCAAACATAAATAATCCCCAGGTTAACTCTAGGTTATGCCAAATTTACAGTTGACTTTAAAAGAAGTCTTACAAAATTATAAACAAATTTAATAATAGATTCTTACACAGAAAGTGCATAGCTGTCATTTATAATTTATGGGTGACATACAGCAAAAGGATTTTCTTTTTAGGTGAGTGGACCTTGCAAGTGTTTTCTCATAACATCTGTTAAGTGCCTGGGCCTTTCAGAGTAGATATATCTGATAATCTGCTGGCTGTGTGAGGCTCTTTCTTTGTGTATAGACACCATTACACTGTGGGACCAGAGCTCTGTTGGAGAATTTGTCATCTGCTTTTTATGCCTTTTCCACTTCATTGATGTCTTCCTTTTGGTCTTACATAAAATTGCCTCTGCTTCACAAAGTGACTTACAATTTCACATTTTTTTAATCTGCTCTAAGGCTAATCTAATGAAAATAAGTTCTTGTCCTCTGAGGAACATCGAAGGACTGTAGGAAACTGGAGGTCAGCTTTAAACAGCAATTTGACACAACCTAGAATCATTTAAAAGAGCGTCTCAGTGAAGGGTTGTCTACATTGGGTTGGCCTATGGGCTCGTCTGGGGGCGGGGGGAGGAATAATCTTAACTAAGTTAATTGGTGTGGGAAGAACCAGCCCGATGTGGGTGACACCATTACCTAGGCAGGGGATCTTGAACTACACAAGAGTAGAAAAACTGAGCTGAACAAACAAGCAAACGTATGTGCATTTCCCCCAGCTTCTTCTTGAGTGTGGATGTGATATGACTAGCTGTTTGACGTCCTTCCTTGACTTCCACACATGGAAAACTCTAACACAGCATTAAGACCCTTTTCCCCCACTAGATTACTTTTTGTTAGTTTTTTTCCCTTTTCTTTCTTTCTTTCTTTTTTTTTTTTAAACACAGCAACAGAAACAAAAGTAGAAGAGAAACCAAGTCATATGTACTCTTGTTTCTTCACTATTGGGCTTTCAAGGAAGGAAGTTTCAGCTGGAAAGGATGTTGTGCTCTGCTGGGGTATGACAGCACATCTGCTGCATGACAAGACCCATCACGTCAACGCTCTCTGTCATACAGAGGAAGTGGAAGCTTTCTTTACCCACTCAGCTCCCACTCGAGTGGCTAAAGTAGAGGTAATGTGCAGTCCCATGGGAAGGTGTCACAGACTCAATGACTTCTGGACCACAAGGTTGAGACACGCTTGCCAGGAAGCCACCGAAGAACATGCATAGAGTTCAACACCTTTCTACGCCAACAAGTGCAACGCTCAGATACCCAGTGTCACTGGAAAGAAAGAAAGCCAATACTCTCTAGAGTCATGGCAGATGAAGCTGTTGTTAAAACAGAGACATTTATGTCTTTCAAGAAGAGAAATTGAGAGTTAGTTTGCTACCACCAACTGGACAGCCACGAAACAAAGACGTTGCATTTATAGTTGCAAAAGGAAATTCAGAGCTTGTTAATCCATTTCCATTGCCATCTAAAAATACCTGAGCCTGGGTAGTTAATAGAGAACAGAGGTTTATGTTGAGGCTAGAACTCCCAAATCAGGCATCTATGGTTAACATGTGATGGCAGATGCGATCATGGAAGGAATGAGTGTGAGACAGGAAACCAGAGACTGGAAAGGCCACGTCATGCTCGTTTGTAACGACTTACTTCTGTAGGAACTAACTAGAATGCCATAAAAACTACACCAGTCGCTTCTAAGGCCACCAAGGACCTAGTTACTTCATACTAGTTTCTCACCTTCTAAAGGCTTCACCCTCTCTGATGTTTTTTCCTTTTTTCAAAAATAGTTTATTTTCTCACCTAATATATCCAGTCCATATATTCCTCCAAGCTCCTCCCACCTCCCTTTCCATCCAGATCCACTCCTTTTCTGTTCCTCACTAAAAAACAAACAGACTTCTAAGAGGTAATAATAAAATTAGATAAAACAACAAGAAGAATCGGGCAAAACAAACAAACAAAAGGAAAAAAAAAAAGCCCCAGAGAAGGCACAAGAAACAGAGACCTACTCATTCTAACATCCAGGAATCCCATAAAAAAGACTAAACTACTGAGCCAACTCTCCTGCCCCACTCACTGGCTGCTCTTCCAGAGGTCCTGAGTTCAATTCCCAGCAACCACACGGTGGCTCACAAACTTTCTCTAATGTGATCTGGTGCCCTCTTCTGGCCTGCAGGCACACATGCAGGCAGAACACTGTAAACATAATAAATAAATAAATCTTAAAAAAAAAAAAAGACTAAACTAGAAGCCATAATATGCACACAGAAGTCCTGGTGCAGACCCTCACAGGCCATGTGCATGCTGCCTCAGTTTTTATCAGTCTATATGTGTTTTTCTCATGTTGATTAGAGGGCCTTGTTTTCTTGGTGTCTTCCATCCCCTCTGGCTCTGATACTCAGCTATCAGCTAGAAGCCTTTTCCTCAGGGGGTTTCCTGAGATCTAAGGGGAGGAAGTTGGTGGGGGCATCTTGTTTAGGGCTGAGTGTCCTAAGGTCTTTCATTCTAGGCATATTGTCTGAATACGGGTCTATATTTCTTCTGTTCTGCTACAGGAGGAAGCTTTTCTGATGATGGCTGAGCAGGGCACTGATCTATACCTGTAACAGAATGTAATTAGGAGTCATTTTATTGCTTCTCTCTCTCTCTCTCTCTCTCTCTCTCTCTCTCTCTCTTTCAAGAACAGTAGTAGTACTTGGCTTTAGCTTAGGTTCCTAGGTATCTAGTCTCCGGTTCTTAGTTACCCAATCAGTGTTGGATATGGGTTCCATCTTGAAGAGGGGACGTTAAGTCAAAGAAGATATTGGTTGATTATTCTCACAAGACTCGTGGCACCATTGCACTAGCATATCTTACAGGTAGGGCTGCATTGTTAATCTGAGGGTTTGTGTCTGGGTTGGTGTTTACACTTCTCTGTTTGATAGCACGCAGAGTACCTTTCTGTACCAAAGACGCTAGAATGTAGGCTCTATGTAGACCCCACATCCAACCTCTCCATGTTCAGTAAGTTGTGTAGGTCTTGTCTTCAGTAATGGGGCCATGCTGTCAGTCTGTGGAAAGTAACCTATTGCCTTGGCAACAGGGACCTGTTTGGCCAACAGTTCAATTAGATGTAACCAACTCTTGGTACTGGAAGTTTCATTTGGCGACAAGAGATGTTCAGTTGGGATTTGTATTTCCCATTGTTTGGTGATTTCTGTTAGATTTCCTTCATGTATGTATATATTTTAGGAAGTTTCGACTGTATTTGGTTCCCATACTACCCCTCAAACACCTTTAGTTTTAGCTGTCTGTCACCAATCCTCTCCCTCATGCCCCTTGTCTGTCCTCCCACACTTGATCCTCCTGTTACAGTTCCCCACCTATCCAGAGCTATCTATTCTATTTCCCTTTCCCCAACATATCCATCTATCGCCCCTAGTTTCTTACTCTATATCTAACCTCTGTGGTTTTACAGGCTGTAGCTTAGTTATCATCAACCTAACAGCTAATATCCACATATACGTGAATACAAACAATATTTCTCTTTCTGATTCTGGGACACCTCACTAAGGATGATTTTTTTTCCTAGTTACTTTTCTAAATTTACCTGCAAGTTTCATAATGTCATCTTTTAATGGCCGAGTAATATCCCATAGTATAAATGTACCACATTTTCTTTATCCACTGTTCCGTTGAGGGACATCTATGTTGTTTTTAATTTCTGGCTATTATGACTAGAACAGTAATAAACATGTCTGAGCAAGTGTTTCTGCGGTAGGATGAAGTGTCCATTCTTTGGGTATATACACAAGAGTGGCATAGCTGGGTTTTGAGGGAGATTGATTTCCGTCTTCGTGTAGGACCACCACAGGGTTCCATAGTAGTGATACAAGTTTGCATTCCCACCAGCAATGGATGAGTGCTTCCTTACTCCACATCCTTACCATCATGAGGCTGCACCATTTCTCAACACAGCTATGTGTGTAAGCTTTCCAACCATATCCAAACTGTCATAGAGAGAGAGAGAGAGAAAGAAAGAAAGAAAGAAAGAAAGAGAGAGACAGAGAGAGAGACAGACAGAAAGACAGCGAGACAGAGACAGAGAGACAGAGAGAGAGAGAGAGAGAGAGAGAGAGAGAGAAGAGAAGAGAAGAGAAGAGAAGAGAAGAGAAAATGAGAGTGTAGGCAGAGCTCAGGAAGAATTTGTCACGGGGCACTCCATTTAACTCCGTTTCACTGACAATGTCCCAATTCCCTGGAAGATTAGAATGAATTAGAATTACATGAGACCCATATGACATGCTATTTCTAAGTTAATTATGAATGCGTTTAGAGTTGGGGCAATAGTTTGAAACACTATATACTGATAATAATTTGGAAGGGTTTAATTATACTCACTTGATCTCTAGGTAGTTGGTATAAAATCCCAAGTTTACAAGCTTATTCATCCTGTATAAATTGGGCAGATGTTTGTCCAGGTGTAGCAAATGATAAACTTAATTTATTGATTCAGGTCATGCATGACTTTGGGTTCTGTTACAACTCTGGGCACAGAGTAGGCAACTGAAGCAAGCAGTACCTTGCTCCAAATGTTGCCTCTGTACTGTGTTCTCCATTCTGACTGGCAGACACATGACACCCCTCATGGCAGCTCTTTATCTCCCTGAAGTTTGGAACTACCGTAGGATGCCAGTTGTTTCCAGATGTTCCAGGTCTTCCATCATAAAATCTCTGAAATCTGTCTTGGCTATGATCAGAAGAGCTGTGTGTCCAACGTTCTGTTGGTAGCTAAATACAGTAGAGTGACTTAAGTTTCAGTGGGTGACTGTAAACAAAGAGGAATATGTTTGGCTCCCAGGGTGTCTTCCCCTGACTCTTTCCTAGTTCCTTCTGTAAGTAGCATGATGGCTTGCACCAGAAGAACCATCTTGAACCATGAGGAAAACTGTTGAAATGGCTGCAACATGATGATACAAGGAAGGAAGCGGGGTGTGGGTGGGCGTGGGGTGGGGTGGATAATTGAGGTGTGTAGGCAACACTGATGCAGGTGCTTAGAAGCAGGATTAAAATTCAAACCCATGTTTCATACTGGTAAGTCAGCAAGCCTATGTTGCAGAAGGGTGACCATCTGCTCTGCTCCAGCAGGCCCAGAAGAAAGGTAGTGAGAGCTGAGATGGCTTCTGGGAGGGCACATGTGTCAGAGTATCACAGACAACTGGGAGAGCCAGGGCAGCCAGGTGACTTTATACAAAGACATTCTTCCCAGGGCATGGGATGAAGGG
Source organism: Acomys minous (assembly GCF_964271855.1). Taxonomy (NCBI): domain Eukaryota; kingdom Metazoa; phylum Chordata; class Mammalia; order Rodentia; family Muridae; genus Acomys; species Acomys minous. Next base: position 52,108,716 of record NC_140490.1, on the reverse strand, counting down.
CTATCTGAAACTCAAGCAATGTCTTCTTTTCAATCTCTAACCAATGGATTTTATCACTCTCAAAGACAAATGCTTATGATATGATTCTCACCATTTTTTTCCTTGAGGGGATAAATGATTGTCCTGCCATTTATCCTGTACCTATGGTATTATTGAATGTGTTCTATCAGAAAGCCTGTATGAGTCTCAGGCCTGCCAAGAAAATCAGTGGACAGACTTATGCCTAATGATGATCAAAGATCACTCCTATTCCTGAACTTCTTATCAGATGTATGAAGTGGATGGAACTCTGGGCTTTTTCTTTGATTTGAATTATTTTTTTGATTGACTGAATTATTTTACACATTGAAATAAAGTACACATGCTTGCACACACACACACACACACACACACACACACACGTAGTAAACACAAAAACACAGCCCCCCTTTTTTTCTTGTAATTCCTCTTAGTGTTTATTCTTACTTTCCTTGTCACTGAAACAGCTGATGACCCAGAAGCACCTATGTGTGCAGTTATGGGTGCTAATAATAGGAAATAATGGAACTTTGTCTTGTTTCACTAAAAACATCTGGTGTCTAGAATGCAGATGTAATGGTTGGCTTGGGATCCTGTTCTGTGCCAAAGATGCTGCAATACTGTGTAGAAAGCACTAGATACTCAGACTGTGGTGGAGCCATTGGGCCATCCTGGATCATTCACATTCATATGAGTAGTTGTGCAAACTTCCAAGAAGTTTCCAAAGCTACTTTTACTCTGAAGTTTCTATTGTTAGCTAAGCCTACTCTTAACTAGGAAGATATTTTCACTGTGGGCAGGGTTAGGGGTCTCATTCCTGAACAGGTGCCTTTAGAGATCATGGTGGGAGAGACAGGGGCAGAACTACAAAATTGATTAAAGCTATTTGCAAAGGCACGGCTCTGCTTTCACTTGATGAAACTTGTCATTGCCCTAGGAAAAGCAGGCCTTAGACACAGCTGCTCATTTGTTTTCTTTCTAATGGAAACCTAGCCTAGAATTGAAACCAGTTTCTTCTTTGCATAGGGGACAATTGCTCAAGCGATGTTATTCTGCAGACGCTATCACGGCTTCGGCTCTATTATGTGCCCTCTCTAGCAAATTGCCCCGGCATCCATGCCTAGTGCATATTAAATGTAGCATGCCAAAGAGAACAAAGGTGGGGTGGTGGAAACTTCTGGAACAGCCACTCCGTGATGTTGGAAGAAGGCTGCGCCTATCTTTACTGCTTTTCCATAAAAGACTTGAGAGAAGGAAGTTGAGCCGCAACCGCATTAGGTAAATGACTGTGCATTGCTGCAACTTCTGTGGAAGGAGGAAGGGAAAGACTCAGCCCCGAGAGAATTTCCTCAATAGCATATTTGTCTTCGTTGCAGAGCAACTGGGAGGACCCAGGCTCTAGCCTGGACAGTTTGTCCTCCTAAATACCAAAGCCTCTCGGGAGCTAGCTGTGGGGTTTCTTGGAGGGTGTTGAAGGGATTGTTCAGTAGAAGGTGCACTTCTATGACCAGCACTGAGCAGGTTCAAGTCTAACTCAGAATGCCAATGGTCACACACAAAAGCACAAGAAGATGAGGCTTAGTTAGCCTAAACCTTTCTGTGGACCCAGGGCCTGCAGCTGTCTAATGGCCTAGACTAGGAGGTGGTGTGGAAAATAGTGAACACTGTGAGCTTTGGGGTCCAATTGCTTGATCCCAACTCATCTTTCTTTTCTGTGCAGCATGAGGCAGGTGGCTTTCCTCTCTATGCCTCAGTCATTACATCTGTTAAATGGGGATTTCCATATTAAACCTTTCAGAGGGTAAACACATGGAATCTTATAGTGCACATAGGACACTTATAGGTGTTAAACTATAACTTATGCCTTTTAAATGATTTGTTTATTTAATTTGTGTGTGTGGGGGTGTGGGGTGGGTGTGTGCATGTGTGTGTGTTGTATGAGCACACAGGTCTACATGTGAAGATTGGAGGGAAACTTTATGGAACTGGTTCTCTTCTACCTTGGCACGGGTTCCCGGTAGCAAGCTCAGAAATAGGGCTTGTGCCACAAGTGCATTTGCTCCATGAGCCCTAACTTCTGTTTTTTTTTAAAGATATGCGTATTTACTTATACATCTGTGAGGCAGGGTCTCACTATTTAGCCTTGGCTGGCCTGGACCTTCTGTGTAGCGCCAACTGACCTTGAACTCAGCGTCTGCCACTGCTCCCCAGGAATTGGTATTAAAGGCATGCACCACCATGCCTGCCTCTAACTTGTGCCTTGAAAAAAAAAAAAAAACAGATGTCAAATTTATTTCAAACAATGTGAGCCAGCTTCCTTCTAATTGTGATATCCTTTAGTCCTAAAACAATCTTTTGGACACGAGAGTAATAGGTCCCATTTTACAGGTGACAGGGCTACAGCTAGGAACAACAAAGTAAACCTAGGCTTAGCCAGGGGGAGACCCAGGATGCAAAGACAGTTCTTCTCAAAATTGAGTTTCCCCATGGTGCGATACAGTACTTGTCCTATGTCTTCCCTATACCATGGGGATGTGTGTAGCAAAAACAACAGTGGATTTGAAAGGTAACCGGAGGTGTGGTGCTAGGGAACCTGTGAGCAAGCCAAGTGGCATTTCTGAGTCTTGTTTTCTTTAGCCAGAAACAGGATGAGTGATCCCAACCCAAGCAACATCGCAGAGTGGAGAATGCTGGCACCTCTCTGGAAAAACTTTGTAGACTGGGACCACATGCTTTGATCCTCACACTGGAACATACTCAAGACAAAGACAATATAACAGTTGACACCCACACTTCACTATACGATTTGTGTTGCTTTGAAAAAGGGTCTCAAGTAGCCCCAGCTGTCCTTGAACCCAATACATAGCCAAGGATGACCCTGAGCTTCTGACCCTTCTGTCCCCACCTCCCAAGTGCTGGGATTACAACCATGTGCCACCATATCTGGTTTTATGGAGTGCTAAGATTGAACGGAAGACTCCAATTGAATTACGTCCCCAGGTCCCATTATGTGCCTTGAGTTTCTGCATTGAATGTGGGCTGTAGACACCCACCCACCTTCCTATCCTATTTTATCCTATACTGTCCTGTCTTGTCCCATCCCAGCCCAGCCAAGCCCATCCATCTCACTCTATCCTACCCTATCCCTAGTAATCCCCTACCCTACCTACCCTACCCAACCCACCCTACCCTACCCTACCCTACCCTACCTATCCTACCCTACCCTACCCTACCCTATCCTATCCTACCCTACCCTACCCTACCCTACCCTTTCCTACCCTACCCTACCCTACCCTACCCTATCCTACCCTACCCTACCCTATCCTACCCTATCCTACCCTACCCTACCCTACCCTACCCTACTCTATCCTACCCTACCCTACCCTACTCTACCCTATCCTATCCTACCCTACCCTACCCTACTCTACCCTATCCTATCCTATCCTACCCTACCCTACCCTATCCTACCCTACCCTATCCTATCCTACCCTATCCTGTCCCATTACCATTCCCATTCCTATTCCTATTCCTAGACCTACCCTGGCCCCAAGAAAGCCTTGTAGAAAGAACTGCAAAGCTCCTCTGTGTGTATGGAAGGTGGATACACCAAACGCTGTATGGAGACAGAACTCAGAAAGCCTAGGACCTACAGTCACCCTTTCTTGTCCCACTTGGAGAGATTCTACCCAGCTCTGGACTGCTGATAGTGGCCCTTCCAAATTCTCAGAATGTGAAGGACATTCCAACCCCGGCAGTGGGAAGGGGCTCAGGGAAATCCAACATATCTAGTGTTTAGCAACGTGGCATCTAAAAATGTCTGTTTGTATGTCTCATTTCTTTCCTCTTCTGCAGCTGTTGGAGGCTAGAATTACACAGGACCCACAGCCAGGTTTTTGGGAGATGAGTCCTGAACATGGGCACCGTTCCATGGGCTGGAGCCCTGGATTTTAAGTCATCTCATAGGTCCAGTTCATTTCTCCTTGAATCTATGCTCATTTTGTCATTTGCTCTGGACTCTGTCTTTCCCTATCAATGCGTGCTTTGACTACTAAGGCCTTTCTGCTTTCCCAGCCCTCCTTACAATCCACATATAGTATCTTCTCTGGATGGAATTGCTGTTCTTGCCCATTCTTATCCAGTGAGAGATCTCTATTCCTGGACCAATTTCTGGTACATTCTTGAGCATTCTACATAGTTGCTTTATTAAGCACTTACAACCTTGGCAGTTCATCCATTTAAATGTTCCTGCCTTTGTTGAGGTATTACTGCATGGTGCTTTGTGCGGGATTGCCTCCCACCTCCCTTCCAGGCTTATATGTTTGAACAGTTGGTCCTCTGATGGTGAGTGTTTGGGAAGGAGTAGAAGGTATGGCCTTGTTGGAGAGAGTGTGTGGCTGGGAGCAGGCTTTAAGATGTCAAAAGAATGTCACTATTTCCATTGTCTATCTCTGCCTCCTACTTATGGATCAAGATGTAAGTGCTCTACTGTTCTTGCCACATTGTCTTTGATCCACCATCATGAACTCTAAACCTTTGAAACCATAAGCTCCAAGTTAACTACTTTCTGCTGTAAGTTGCCTTGGTCTTGTAGTATTACTATAGCAATAGAAAAGTAACTAAGACAAACTGTGACTTCTTAGCAGGATTCACAGGACTCATCTCTGTCACCTCTGTCTGTACTAGTGCCTAGCTCAGAGAGGGCTCTCAGAAAATATCTATCTACTGCATGCATGCAGAAAGAAAGTGAAGGTGACAAGAATTTGCTCATTTGTGGTTTGTAAGCCTGGTTTATTCATCTTTGCATCTCAAAGACTTAACACAGGACTTGGCGACTTACAGCACATTTGCAAAATGAAAATGTAAATTTTATTGTAATTATTTATGTTCAGTTCATGGAAATGAAACATTTAAATTAGACTATAGATATCATAATGTCTTCATAAACCTTTTGTAGAATATAACCAAATCTCTAAGGTAAGAAAGGTCTTCACAAAGATTAGATTACAGTCAACAGAAGCCAACTACACATAATTATCACAAGCTGACCAACAACATACATATGAGTAAGTTTAAGGCAACCAAAGTTTATTGGTGATCAAAACACTGTTGTTTCTTATTAGGAATAATATTACTTTATGAAAAGCAATTTAAGACTTGAGGCAGTTATAAAATAACTTTGTCTCAAAATTTCTTTATGTTGTCAGAAATGATCGAGGGTTGTTCCCAAGCTATTGTTTATATGGGTTATATTTACCGCATTAGAAAGTAAGGCTAAAGAAACAAAATAATTCTTAAATGACAATGATAAACCCAAATGCAATCTCAATATAGCAACTTTTTGTGAAATTACATTTTCCTGATGGATCTTTTGCCAGTGCATGTTTTTGCTATGCAGTGACTGAATATCTCAACTCATAAGTGAATTCTGAACCTTCTAAATATTGACCACAAAATGGTACTTAATATCATTTGTTAATGTCATTGATCTCAATAGAAAAAATCTCTAAAGCATAGGATAAGTACACTGCCAGATTTACATTAGTACATACACATTTTCAAACTTTTAGGCTTTAGTCAAATTTAATTTTTTTTAACAACAATGTCTGCATTTTTCTTAAAGTGAAAAAGGTTATTGTTCAGTTTTAAGGGTTCATGCAGTAGCCAATAATTTGCTAGCAGTTGTCTTAAAGGAAAAGTAGTGCTTCATAGAAAAACTAGGTGATGTCAACCCATGATTCAAAGTAGCTGTGCACATGATAGACTATATGAGAGTGATTTATGCACAGCTCCATTTCATCAGACCTATTATGATGTGATCAAAGGAGGCTGTGTGTGGAACTTAATCACTTTTCCTATCTCACCAAGGTTATAAAATACTTGTTTTCTGCCAGTGTGTAGTGAGGAAGAAGGCAGTGACTACTAGTACCACCTTGGCTATTAATCCTAAGCCCAAAACTATGCTGGCTCTGCCATTACAATTAGTCCTACAAACACTAAGGGAAAATGCAAATAACATCTGCTTATCAGTGAGGGGGTGTGTGTGTGTGTGTGTGTGTGTGTGTGTGTGTGTGTGTGTGTGTGTGTATGTGTGTGTGTGTATGCATGAAGGCCAGAAGAGGGCACTCAAGGTGGTTGTTAGCCCCTGGACATGGGTACTGGGAATAGACCTTGGATTGTCTGGAAGCGTACTGTGAGGGGAGTAGTCTCTCCGGCTCCATATTCCACACTTTATCTTAGAGGCCAGTGATGTCAAGGTGTGTGCCACCAAACCTGAGGACCCAAGTTCAGTCATGGGAGAAGGGAAGAAATGACTGCCCCAACTTGTTGTCTGACCTCCATGTGTGTACTGTGGAACACACACACACACACACACACACACACACACACACACCTGAAAGTGGAAAGGAACTAATTAGGAAGAGGATGGGACTCGGAATGGGAAGGGATAAGAAAGGATAATCCAGATAAATATGATAAAGTACAAATATTAAAATATTGTAACGAAACCAATAATTATGTATACTTAATGTATATTAATAAAAGTTTGAAAGGTGTTTTTTTCTTAAATTCTGTCCCTAGAAACATTCTGCAATTTAAGAGTTGGTTGAAATTGCAAACACTGCATACAAAATACATTTTGAAGGTACTTTTAGCAGGTAGTTTTAGGCAGTTTCACCTCCCTAAAGTGTCATCATATATTATTTTAACATTAAACCGTCTTTGGTCATAGGCCTTAACTCTGCATGGCAAAGCAGAGAAGGTGGGAGAGATGGATAGAAAAGAAAGTGACTGGGCATACCATACCCACAATTGCCTGGGATGACCTGGGAAGTTGCCTTAAAACCTCCTTTCCCATCACAAGGCCACTTGCCAGTCAGCCTCAGAAAGCGCGTCCCATTTTAACAAAAGGGCAGATTCTGAGAAACCCTGTAACTTCGGAGATTCCTAGTGTGGATTTTTCCAGGCGGCAGACAACCCACAGGGACAGGGCGAGCACCATGAACTGCCTTTTCCAGCTTCCATTTCTACTGATAGGCGCATGTTGCTCGGAAGAAATTCTCTCAGCCCAGGCTACATCACTTGCTAAATATAGAATTCCAGATTACAGAAACACCCCTGGATGACAGTCTTCTGCCCTAGGGTTATAGAGGCTTTCATTCTGAAAGTACACAACATTCTCCCTTCCCCTTTAGAGCCAGGGGGAGCCTGGCCAAGGACTCTGCGGCCATTGACCTGCTGTAAGGCAGAGGAGATTTTTTTGGGGGAAGTTCAGCAGAGTGGGTTGAAGGAGAGAAGGGAATGGATGAGGTTAGAGGACTTGAGCCCCCTTGCCTGTTGAGAAGAAGTCATTTTAAAATGCCATGTGCTATCTGGCAGTGTTTTAGACATACAGCCTCTTCCCTTCCCTAAGGTGGAGGAATATCTTTAGAGGAACATTCATACTCCGTCCCCTATTTGCAGAAAGGAACAAGATCTCCTTTCTACCTCCTACCCAACGCTTTTGCTCTTAAAAGTGTTCTTTTTGGATCATGGGTAAAGACACATGGTACCCGACCCAATCCAGGAGGACCTCATGGTAGAAGCAGAGTCCAGCAAGTTGTTCTCTGACCTTCATGTGCACACACTGTGGAGTGCAGGTTGTTTCCTCCGCACCCACAGCAAATAAACATAAAAACATGTGTTTATTTCTTTATTTACTCATCTTGTTATTTCCACCACTCCTTCCATCCTTTAGCCCAGGGTTCAGAATGGAGGGAGCATTTCTAGATGGGGCCACAGGATCTAAGTCAGCTGGTGGGCAGAGGGCTGTGTCCTCAGTCTGTTGCTATGCTCCACATCGCAGAGTGTGGGAGAGATACCCAGAATACAAGGGCCTCAGATAGAATCACTCCTTAACGAATGGAAAATCTTGCCTGGGTGGAAAACCATCTCAGACAACAGTTGGCCTAGCAATTGCAACAACAACACCCTCCTGTGCCAAGAATATCAATTTGTTCAAAAGTCCCTCCTTCAAAGGCCATGGTGAGGCCGAGGTCATGCCCATACACGCAGGCTACACCTGTGACCTTGCTGTCCTGGGCTTATTGTACAGGTGTCAAAGGTTTAGCAGAGTAGAATCAGTTATCCCTTCTTCTAACTTCTCTTTCTGTTTTGATCACATCCTTTCTACCTTTAATGTTGCTCATTTAGAAGTGTGACCACTTCAGGCTGAGAAATATTTTGCACTCTAAAGCAGGAAAGAATACGAGCCCTGCTCTTGGGTCCTGGGCACCACACCACACTGTTATCTATGAGTGTGTTCCAAGTCTCTAACTTTCCTCTGTCTCAGTTGTCCATTTTATACTGTAGAGAGAATTAGGTTTATTTTATGAACATATGGTTCAGGCCTATGATCTTTTGCATCAGGCTTTATTTCAGCAATATAAAGTTTATTTGATAAACCGACTTAACTCACACTTAGTGCTCTTGCTGCTCGGGTTCATGGGATAGAACTGTGGCCACAGGCAAAGGAGAGGGGTGATTGGGGAGAGTAAAAATCCATCCATAATATGGTTGAGATCTCGAAGATAAAAGTGGGAGATTTTAGGTTTAATTCTTGCCTTCTAACCTATTGATACTACAATCTTGAAAAAGATTTAAATCTTGAAAAGAGTTAAAAATGAGTAAGTGGAGCAAAATTAATGACAGTCTTTCTTTCAAACTTTCCTTAAAAAATCACCTGGAACACTTATTCACATACAAATTCTGACCCAGTGGGTTTGGGAAGAGTCCTGGATTCTGAATTTTTGACAGGTTTTATTGGTACTCCTGGCCCAGCAGCCACCTTCGGACTCATGAAGGTCTCCTAAAATGTATGATGGACTGAAATATGGGGTATTTGGCAAGATTGAATTGTTTCATTTTAAGGTTCCTTTCAAAAGCGTGATTCAAGATCTTATCCTTTGAAGACATTCATTACGAGGGTTGCAAAATGGCCTGGTGGGCAAACTGTTGGCATAAATATATGTCTGACAAATATTGAATATCGGCTGGCTGATTTCCAGAAAGTGCATCTTCAGAGATACATGGCAAATGTCTCCCAGTGAAAGGAAATAATAGAGCTCCCCCCCCCCCCAGATTATGAATTTTGTGCATTAGAATCATGACAGAGTTGATGGTGGGAAGACAAAGCATGAGTCATCTGAGTCTAGGACATAGCTGGACATGGCTTCTTGGTAAATATACAGTCACGTGGTGTGGACAATGGCTAGAGGACACATAAAGATTTCTTTCATCATTTTATGACCTGGACTGTAGGAATAGCACTGAAAAGTTTGGCAAGAGCTGGGGAAACTGGGACACTTATTTGCAAGGCCTGCTGAGCATATGGGTGTGCCACCATTTGCTTCACTGAGATTTATGATGAGCAAATTCCTATGGCTGATTAGCTGTTCCTGGCCCACCTGAGGATGATTTTAGGCTTGTTTGGATCCTACCCGTCTCTCCCAGACACCAGGGACTGCCAGACCCAGCCTCACCTGTGGGTGAAACAAGGAAATTCCCAGGGTCAAGAGGAGGCCGAAACTCCAACATGAAGCAATCTTACATACTTTCAGAGGACATGGAAATAATACCTTTCACATTGGTGTGTGTGCTGTTTCAGGTAAGAGATTCTTAGTAAAATTCATGACAATTTGGACCTTCAAAAAAGGGGCAATACCCACCCAAAGCTTACTGAGCTGCAACTGTCCAAAGTATGTAAAAGAAATCAGAGTCATAGTTCACTGACTCCTGAAGAGAAAATGGTTTGTTGTTGATGGCTTACGTGGGTAAGCCATAGCACATTTTGCTGTTGTTTTCTTGCTTTGTGGCTGGGCTCACCTTGAACTTGAGATTCTCCATCCTAGCTTCTTGAGTGTTGCAAATACAGATGTTTGTCATCACACTCAACCCTCTTCTCCCTTTTCAAGTTAGAGTTGACATTGAGATTGACATTGTCAACACACTCTTCATTCCTCTATCTCACTCATTTGTTTTTCTCTTTCTTCCTTTCGTCCTTCCTCCCTTCTTCCGTCATTTACTTCCTTTGTTCCTTTCTTCTGTCAGGTTATCATTATGAAGTCCTGGTTGACCTGAAGCTTATTATGTAGACCAGACTGGCCTTGTAGTCACAGAAATCTACCTGCTTTTGTCTCCCCCAAGTGCTGTGATTAAAGACATGTGCCCCTAGCCTAGCCAAGATTGTGATGGTGGAAAGAGAAAGTGCACACACACACACACACACACACACACACACACACACACACACACACACACACAGAGTGCAGGTGCCTAAAGAGGCCAGAAGCATCATATTCCACTAGCTCATGGGGAGCTCGGTGTCCTACAGGAGCAGCCCTTGCGTTAACCACTGAGCTATATTTCCAACCTCCTCTCACTACTACTAGAAGTCAGGAGCTAAGTATTTTCAGACTGATTGGCTTGAAACAAATCAATTTTTGATCAGTAGAGTTAAGCTCTTTACCAAAATAATCCACAATGTCTGGCTTTCTTACCATTATCAATTAGTAAAATGGTTTTTTGAAATGAATCAAAGGTTGTTGTGTTTGATGGGAGAAATGTTGGGGGAGCTTGTATTCTAAAATAGTTTATGTTGTACAATTTATAAAACTTCCTGTTTATGCAAAGTTTGTAGTGCTTAATAAAGGGAAAAATGTTCCCCAAGTTCCAAATTTGGCAACAGGGAACACGCCTAGTTGTCGAATGCCCCATATCTGACTTAAAAAAAAAATCCAGGTATATCTTCATTTTTATTCAGCATTTGTGGTTGAATTAAAATTGATCTTTGTGTTTCTCATGAATTACCACTAGTTTTTCTGCATAGAAACCAATACTACATGGGTTTCAAGACATAAATTTGATAATTATTTCACAGATAAAGCACTCCGGGAGCAATTTGCATGGATTGGTCTACATGACTCTGTCAGTATACATTAGTGACATGCAGCTTGGTGATAAAAGGCATAAGGCCCTAGTTAGTCTGAAAAGCAGCTTAGTTTATCTCCATACTTATCAACGCTTAATGAGAGCCTGCCATCTCTCAGCTTCAGAGGAAAACTTTACACAAATTATTAATTTAGTTATTATTTTCTTCAAAATATTTTAAAAAAATAGAACCATCTTATTGCAGGGAGCTGGCAAATACAAACAACACACAGCTAGATTAAGGTAGCCTCTCAAAAAAAAAGAAAAACCCTCGCACTCTCAAACTCTATATGTACATCTGAACAGCAACAGGACACGTGAGTCTTAACAAGGATGTAACAGATAATGTTTTCCTAAGTTCAGCTCTGTCACAGTTTTTCTCTTTTTATGGTAGATAAATGCAGAACAATACAATGGACAGTCAAAGTACTTCTGAGTGGTTTTTGAACAGTGGTTCTCAACCTGTGGGTCGAGATCCCTTTCGGAGTTGGGGTGGGGATTGATTGACCTTTTCACGGGGCCCACCTAACACCATCAGAAAACACAGATATTTACATTACAAGTCACAAAAATAGCAAAATTACAGTTATTAAGTAGCAATGAAAATAGTTTTATGGTTGGGGATCACTACACTTGAGGAACTGCATTAAAGGGTGCAGCAGTAGGAAAGTTGAGAACCCCTCTTCTAGAATAAAAGTAAGCCTCCTTCCAAAGAGGACACCTCTGAGGAGAAAGAAATCAGGGCATGAAAGCGATCTCCCTGCGTGGTAGGGAAGTCAAGAGCTGCCTGGGTGCAGGGCGCCTGTGCTTCTTGGCGTGTTTTCATACAGCAGTTGGAGGTTAGCCATATATTCATTGCCTATCGTGTTATTCAAATGAATAATAAAACCCAACAAGTCTCTTCCGTTTAACTGATGAAGCACAGATTAACCCACGCCTACAGAGATGGAAAGGTTTGCATAGGTCTCTGTCCCCATCTGCTTTTGTGTTGCAAGAACACAATGCCTGAAGTGGGGTGATTTATATAAAATAAAATCTTATCTCCTCACAGTCTGGAGGCTGAAGTCCAAGGTCAAGGCACTGAATTTTAGTGAGGCCCTTCTTGCAACATCATCAGTAGGAGGGAGGGCAGGGGTGGGAGGAGAGAGAAGCTAAACTCGCTCTTCTATAAGAATGCACCCCTGCAATAAGGACAAAAGCTCCTATAGTTCACACTTCTTAGTGCCATAACACTAGCATTTACACTTACAATAATTGCTTCGGAGAGCACATTAAAACCATAACAATTTGGTAGGGAAATGTCTCTAAGATCACAAGTATAAAATGAAGGAATAATAGAGCTGACAGAAGGCATAGACCAGCAAAATGCTGTGAGTGGTGGTGATAACGTAACACTACTGAAAGTGGCATCTGAGGCTAAACGGTTAGATGGAAGTGGTCATCATATTGACATTTTAAGAGGTTAAAAATAAAATAGAAATAAGAGGCCACTAAGAGTGCCAGAGAGACAATGCTCTGTGGGAAGGATTATAAGCCATTTAGAATGGACACACCCTTGGTGACTCCCGCAGACAGATGCTCCCTGTCCGTTTGTGCATATAGTTAGCACAGTCCTCTCCGTGGTTTGCCGTGATGTTAGGCCATATGGATCCACTTCCTAGGTGCTGCCCGGTTGGACTCCATTGGTTTTGTTCTTTTCCATTTGCTACTAAAATCCGGTTGATGTACAGGACTTCACGATGTGTGTAGTGTACAAACCAATGGCTGCTGGAATTCTGATGGCTAGCCACAGGGATGTAGAAAGAGGACATAAAGAGGGGTTTTAATTTTGCACACAATTTCTTTTCTAGGTTTTTGTTGTTGTTGTTGTTCCTGTTTTATGGTGTCAACACTGTTTTTTGCTTGTTCCATACAAAATCCCCAAAGCTATGAAGAATTGCATTTCATTTTTATTTCTTACCATGTGCAAACTGTCTAGCATAAGGAGGAAAGAGAATCACGAGGCAGGGCTCTGAGGTTTGTTAGCCCACCAAGGTGCTGGAAGACTCAGTGGGCCAGATTGTATCGGCAGGAAGTTTCCTGTAAGGTCAGGGTAACTTACTTGATCTTTAGTCATGTACAGTGGCCAGTCTGACTTCCTTCAGTGGGAGCAATGTCAGCTATACTGGACACTGATGGCAAAGTAGAGAAGGAAGGCGTCCATTTAATGTTCCCTAGACTGCCCTTATGCCCCTCCCTATGGGTGTGCCCTTGTGTCCCTCCCCATGTGTGTGCCTTTATGCCCCTCCCCATGTGTGTGCCCTTATGCCCCTCCCCATGTGTGTGCCCTTGTGCCCCTCCCCATGTGTGTGCCCTTATGCCCCTCCCCATGTGTGTGCCCTTGTGCCCCTCCCCATGTGTGTGCCCTTATGCCCCTCCCCATGGGTGTGTCCTTATACCCCTCCCCATGGGTGTGCCCTTGTGCCCCTCCCCATGTGTGTGCCCTTATGCCCCTCCCCATGTGTGTGCCCTTGTGCCCCTCCCCATGTGTGTGCCCTTGTGCCCCTCCCCATGTGTGTGCCCTTGTGCCCCTCCCCATGTGTGTGCCCTTATGCCCCTCCCCATGTGTGTGCCCTTATGCCCCTCCCCATGGGTGTGCCCTTGTGCCCCTCCCCATGTGTGTGCCCTTATGCCCCTCCCCATGGGTGTGCCCTTGTGCCCCTCCCCATGTGTGTGTCCTTATACCCCTCCCCATGGGTGTGCCCTTGTGCCCCTCCCCATGTGTGTGCCCTTATGCCCCTCCCCATGTGTGTGCCCTTGTGCCCCTCCCCATGTGTGTGCCCTTGTGCCCCTCCCCATGTGTGTCCTCATCAGCCATATGTTCTGCAAGATGCTGCATATACAAAGAAGAATAAAAGTGGCTTTGAGAAGCGAATGACTTTTAATTTCAAAGATAAGGAGAAAAGTCCAACTTGCATCAAAGCAGAAAGGTCACCTATAAAAGAACTAAATAAATTTGACTCTCAGAATGTTCTTTACAAACTCTAAATTTCTCTACTAGGGTTGGTTATAGAGCTGGAGGGGGAAAGTTTGCTCTCGTATGGCTCTGTGTATGTAGTCTCTGCAGTGAAAATGAGCAGCACGCTCTCATAGATGCTTTGAGGGGAAACATATGTGAGCTGGGAGCACATACTACATAGCAGGATTTGAGTTCAATTAGGCAATTAACTTGTGTTAAAAACAGAAGTATTTACTAGACACTGTTATAACCATTGAAATTAAAAGCTAATTAAAAAGATAAAAAGGAAACGTTCTTTGCGAAGTGTGTATTTTACAGGGGATTCAGAAGCGAAGTGAGAGAAAATAAATGAAACCCATACTATAAACCACACAATAGCAACGACTTGGGCATAATGCCACGGATCCTAATGACAAAAGGTGAAATGTGGATCTGAAGAGGCAAAAGTTAAGTAGAAGAGTGTTAAGTTCCTTAGAGAAGAGAAAAAGAACGGTGGGTAATTTTAGGCATTTATAGGTGTGAACGCACACAAAGCACAGGATAGAAAAACAACTCTTATGAAATCGAAGTCAACGCAAGCAGCTTAGTCTACCGCCTTCCTTCCACGTTGACTGGCGATGGCTGTTGTTGCACACCAGAAGGCCTCACAGCTTTCTACCGCAGACTTGTTCCCCGGGCTTCTGTCTCATTTCCACACGATTTTATTTTCCACCAGAAGATCAAAGTAGTCTTTTGAGATTCCAATCTGCTGGCGTCACTATTTGCATTTCTGCGGATGTTCTCAGGTCTCTGGCATCCCGTTGCCCAGGCTCCCTCATCCACCTTCTACAGTGTGGTTGTCAGTGACCACTCCAGCCTGGTATGGAGCGTGTCACTTTTTATGTCTAACCCTGGGGACAGTGCATTTCCCAAATATGGATCAGGCATTTTCTCACCCCCAGGCCGAGCCCAGGCTGTCTTCCTCTGTCCATAATCCCTTCCTCTCTTTCTTTAAAAAAAATCTATTTTTATTAATTGTAGCAAAGTACTTAGATACCAATTTGTATAGTTAATTTCTAATGACTGATTTTGTTTCAAACTTATAAAAACAAGTGTTCCTACAAGCAAAATAACAACATAAATGGAAAAGAAAGATGAGTTTTTCTTTGGTACCAGATTTCTGATTGTACAAGAACAGGAAAACTAAAAGCTGAATCCTTTGTCTTCCTAAAGTCTCAATTTCAAGATCCCTTTGAGTATTTTTAAAATTTGGGAAGAATCTTTTATTCAGCCATGGTGACCGATATTCATGGAAATATGATCTGAAACTCTGATTAACTGTAATTTTAAAATATGGCGCATCCAGTTAAACACGGTTTTTGAACTGAAGTATGTAAGGACCCATGAGGGGGAAGGATTAGCAAGTGATTTAAGATCTCAGAGTAATGATTATCTTCAAGAAATAATTAATCTTTTGAAATTCAGTATGCCCATGAATATAGCATATTCAGTTAAATCAACTGATATTTCACTTTTCCATTTTAATCCTCACTGTCTTAGTGTGTGTGTGTGTGTGTGTGTGTGTGTGTGTGTGTGTGTGCTTAAAGTGCCCATGTGGGTATGGGTACATGTATAGCATCAAGTGCTTTTACCCAGTGAGCCATCATACTGGCTCTAATTTTACTTTTAACTACAGTAAGTTAGCAAAAAGAAAAATGCTCATTTTATTGGTTTAAAACATAAAGGTAACTAATAAAAATAAATCAGTAATGACAGAGGATACAGAGACCTGTGTGCTTCTTGCTCATGTTTTCTATGCATCTAACATTAAAAAAATAAAATAATAAACAATAAAAATATAAATATAAAATAAACAAAAAACAATAAAAACTAATATATATTGTTTATAAAATACAGACACATGCACACATATTCACACACGTATTTATATATCAGCAATGAATATAATGTATATAATGAATATATATGTATATTGTTTATCATCTATTTATATACACATACATACATCTATCTATCATCTATCTATCTGTACCAGTGACTATATAACATCAAACACCATCCACCAACAACTACAAATCACTTTATAATCATTGTCTTTTCCCATGTCCTCTCCACTTACCTCCCTTTGCCTAGCTGATTGCAGCTCTGAGCTTAGTCACCTCTTCTGCTGGCAAACCTTCTGACTCTTCCAAAGCTGCCTGAGTTGTTACTCTAAACATCCCAAACTCGAGCGTCCTCTATCCATCACAGCATCTTTTCCACTTCACTTCAATACCACACTTCCTGTAGACCAGGCTAGTCTCAAATTCAGTGATGCACTGCCTCTGCCTCCTAAGTGTTGGGATTAAGGGCCTGTGCTACCACTGCCTGGCTATATAATACTTATTTAAAGAAGCTTTTTAAAAACAGCATAAGAAGCTAAAGAACAAAATGATAATCATCATCACCATCCAATGGAAATTAACAAAAATAAATTAGAACACTGCATTTAAAAATTATTTTCCTTTTTACTGAAAATAGATCTTTTCCTTTCATATAATACATCCTGCTTATGGGTTTGACTCCCTCCAGCCCTCTCAGCTTCTCGCCACCTCCTTGCCCACCATATCCACCCTATTTCTCTCACCAGAAAGCACACAGGCTTCAGAGGGATAATAATAAAATAAGATAAGATTTTTAAAAACCTAACACATTGGAATTGGACAAAACAAACAAACAGAAGGAAAAGGGCCTAAGAGAAAGCACAAGAAAAGGAGACCCATTTGTCAAACAGTCAGGAATTCCATAAAAACACTAAAGCTGGAAAATATAGCACAAAGGACATGTAAGGTAAAAAGAGAGAAGAAAATATACATAAATTAAATGAAAAAAAGAACAAATAATAAAAAAGTTAAAAAAGGAAGAGCCTTGACTTGACATTATGAGACAAGGCACTTCCAACCCTGCAAAGATGCCTTGATGTCATTTTCCGTTGCCATCTACTTCTGGGCATGCGACCCACCCTGAAGTGTAGTTTGTTTCCCCTCTGAGACTTCCTTGGGCTAAACTAAATTTTCATTTGCAAGTGGTTATCAATTGGAGATAGCTTCTGTGTTAAGAATGGGGACATGTGTCCACCTTTCTTTTCAGGTCTAGGAGCCCAACCAGTGCAGATCTGAGCAGGCGCTGTGCATGCTACCTTAGTCTACGAGAGATTCATATGTGCATTGATCGTGCTAATTTAAAAGGCCTTGTCGTCTTGGTGTTCTTCATCCCTCTTGGCTCTTACCTTCTTTCTGCCTCCTCTTCCTTGAGGTTCCCTGAGACCTGAAGGAAGAGATTTTTTTTTTTTAACAGAGTGTTTGGTTTTAGCCTAGGTCCCTGAGCTATCTAGTTTCAGTTTGTTGTGTACTCAAGCAGTATCCAGCATGGGTTCCATCTCATGGAGTGAGCCAACTCAGGTATTGGCTGGTTACTTTCACACACTTTGTACCACTGTGACAGATTAAAGGGTTCATGGCTGGCTTGGCAGCATCCTGTACCAAAGACACTAGAACACAGGGGACAAAGAAGGCCCTATGTAGGTACCTGCTTACTTTCTTCACGTTCAGTAAGTTGTGTAGGTGTTGTGTCCAGCAAGAGGGCCTTGCTCTTAGTTTGTGGAGAGTAATCTATACTCTTGGAAACAGCCTGGGTTGTTTGGGGATTCCTCTGGGACCTCTTCAGCCAACATTTCATTTAGATGTAAGCAAGTCTCAGAGTTGGACGCTTCATTTGGTGACAAGGATGTCCAATTGGGGATCTGTCTTCTCCATTATTTGGCAATTTCAGTTAGATTTCCTTCATCTACATATATATTTTAGAAAGCGCCTGCTATATCAGGCTTCCATACCACTTCTCAGACGGCCCTTAGCATTAGTTGTCTCTCCCTGTATTCCCTCTCCCATCCCTCTCTTCCTCCCCCGATTTGATGTCCCTGTGTATTTAAAGAAAAAGAGGAAGAATGGTATTTCTTTGAAAGGAAATAGGTGGCTTGTTGAGAGGACAAACTCACAGTGGGAAAATTGGTATGAGGAAAAGTGGCAGATAACAAAACAATTTAAAAGTACCCTTAATGATTTACAGCAACTTTTAAACATGACTGACTTCCTGGATAAACATAAGTGATCAAAAGTGTTTTAATAATTAAGATGGTTGAAAATTCCAGGAACTGGAAGAATTTAAAGTTGTTCTCAAATTATTACCTCAAAGGGGAAGAGCAATAGTAAGCCAGACAGCTTTATAGCTCTCATATTTCCAAGGAGCAGATGATTTCTTCTAAATACATTTTCCATGAACCAGAATGAAACAACAAAAATTAAATTCATTTTCCTAAAAATGAAATGGTTCTGCTTCAAACAGTTGAATAAATAATATACATTTTTTTGGGTTAAATCGAGTCATCCTTGAACATAACTTGCAGAAATCTGTTTTTAAAAGTATAATAAAAAATACAAACATCTTCATTAATCATCCAGCAAACCTGACAGGAGCTGTTCTGGATTCAAGAGCAACGTAATGAGAGAAGTAAGTTAGCATACTAAATCAATGATATAATGAGGGGAAACTCAGACAGCTCATAAAACCATTTTGCTACCATTATGGGTAATAACTCTTCAAAAACTAAGCCTCAGGGGACATTTGCTCAGGCCACTAATGAGCATCTGCTGCCTGAAGAAACAGAGAATCCCTTAAAAAAAAATAAAGTCAGAAACTAGATCAGGACTAAATGTCATCACTCTATGCATAAGGATGCTCTTAACATTTGTTTTTGCTTAGAATTGACCAAGATTCACTAGTGGATTTGCTTTGATGGTGGTTGTGGAAAACTGAACAGAAAAATGTCTCTTTTCAAACAGACTTCTGGCAGCCTTGGCATTGTACCTAGTCAAAGACCATGTGGTAATACAGATGACTATCATAGTTAATTGAAGATGAGTTATAGTTATTGATATATAAGCCCTATGAAATTTACATTATGTGTGTATGTGTCTGTGTTCTTGCTTATGTGTAGGTTTACAGGTATGTGTGCATTTGTGTGTGTGTGTGTGTGTGTGTGCGCGCGCGCGCACGCGCGCGCACGCGCGCGCGTAAGGTAATCTCAGATGTCTTCCTTGTTTTTTTGAGACAAAGTCTCTCCTTAACCTGGAGCTCATCAGTTTGGCCAGGCTGGCCAGCCAGGGATCCCTGGTCTTTGTTTCTTAGCACTGACTTAACAAGCGTGCACCACCATGCCCATAGGTTTGATGTGGGTTCTGGGTTCTGGGGATCAGACTTGAGTTCTTACGCTTACATAGCAAGCTCTTTACTGACTGAGCCATCTCCCTAGTAAAAAAGATTTTTTTTGGTTAAAATGAACTAATATCAGCAATTTCTTATGGCTTAGTAAAGCACAACTATTGAGAGTATATACTATCAAATATTGACAAAAAATACTTCTTTGGAGACAACGTTTTTGTAGAGATCATCAGGAATGTGTCATAGAAAACCAAGTTGCTACAGCTGCAGGGTAAAGATGGATCTACACTCACATTTGCTTTCACTAATCAAGGTGTTTAGGGACCAGCATTGCAGCTCCCTGGAAGAGTTTACAATAAAATACAATGTAACTTGGCATCTGAAATCACAGTTTTCCTCCTTACCTACACTAATTCTCATAATGAAACCCTAGGCCTCATTAAACAGAAACAGAAACAAGCAACAAGATTGGGGGTCTTATACTGGAACACATTGCTGGGTGCCTCCAATTCTGACTAGAGAAGTGTGTGTGTGTGTGTGTGTGTGTGTGTGTGTGTGTGTGTGTGTGTGTGTGTGTGTGTCAAAAGGTCAAGATAATGGCTATGAAATCACCAACTTCTTCTTTGTGAACTCCAACCTGCCCCAAGTGCCTGGCTTTATTTTGGCTGAGTCTATGACATTGGAATGTAAATTTGGAACTAGCTGGCTTCTGTGACAAAGCCACCAACTGATAATATAATATAAGGACAGAACTGCTAATCTTGGGTCCTAAATGGGAAGTTGTCATATCTGGTGAAGATGTATGAAAGGCCACAGAGAAATACCACCATCAAGAATTTCATGAAAGGTAAAAACATAAAAACACTTAGAGGAACAGTCTCAATATTTTAAATTATATTGTCAGAAGAATATGAAAAAAACAAGTTAAGGAAAAAAAATAAGAAACTCAAATTCTGTTCAATGTTACTAATACAATGTCTTGGCTTTAAAACAACAGGTTTACCAAGATGTGGAAAGACGAGATTCACCATCCCTGGGTCTCCTCAAAGGGATACTCTTCCCAATAAAGCTGTTGGAATGGTTGCTAAAGCCAGGAGAAGGGTTTTTTTTCTTTTTCTTTTCTTTTGGTTGCAAAAGTCTGCTCTGTTTATTTTATTTTATCCTTCTCTCATACATTACATCTCAACCACAGTTTCCCCTCCCTCCTTTCCTCCCAGTCCTTCCCACCCTCGCCTCCCTTCCCTTCCAAATTCACTCCTCCATTTCCCTTCAGAAAAGGGCAGGCCTCCCACGGAGGTCAACCAAACATGGCATATTGAGTTGCAATAAGACTAGGCACCTCCCCTCATACTAAGACTAAATGAAGCAACCTAGTAGGATGTGAAGGGTCCCCCAAACAGACAAAATGGTCAAAGTCAGCCCCTATTCCCACTGTTCGGAGTCACGCAAGAAAACCAAACTACACAACCATAACATGTGTGCAGAGGCCCTAGATCAGAGCTGTCCAGACTCTGACTGTTGCTCCCATCTCTGTGAGCCCCTAGGAGCCCTGGTTAGTTGGTTCTGTGGGTTTTCTTGTGGGATCCTTGTTCTCTCTGGCTCCTCCAGTCTTTCTGAGGAGAAGGTTTTCAACATTCAAAGACTGAGAGTTAGTCACCCTTGTACAACCCGTGACTCCCGAGAACAAAATTACACGCTGTGTACACGTTACTGAAAGATGTTTTCCTGAATTCAGTGTTGCTGTTTTTAAGTCCAAAGGTGGAACTCAGGGGCAGAGAATGAGTGTTAAAGGTGTCTCGATGCTACAGTTTGGGGGCAGGAATAGCTTCCAAACGTCCAGGTATTGAAGACTTGGTTCCTGGCCTGGGTCCCAATTGAGAGGCAGTGAAACAATTTCAAAGGTGGGCTCTTGAAGAGATTGAGACCCAGTTTCTTCTTCTTCATTTCTTGGAGACTGTGAGATTAGAATTTTCCATGTGCGCCCAGCGTGATATGCTATCTAGCTATAGACCCCAAAGCAGCAGGGCCGCCAACCGTGGACTGAAACACTCAAACCTGTGCCGAAGCAGCCTTTCCCTGTTTTTAAGGTACTAACCCTATGAGCCACATTACACTCATAGAGAGCTGAGCAGCGTGCTTGTGTGTCTGTCTGTATTCTGTAGCTTCTGTGTTCGTCATTGGGGCAAGCAGAGTGCCCTGGAAATCCTTCGACAGGCTGTTGGGTTTGTACTAAACCAGCTAAGTTTTTCTTTTGCCTGTTTGCGGGGGTGGGGGAGGGGAGGGTCGGTGTTGGAGGGATAAGTTGACATCATGTACTGTAACAAGAAAGACACAAGTTTCCTCCAATGCTATTCTCTAGTCAAAGATGTGATGCAAGAGACCATCCAGACCAGGGTACTGGATTGGGCATTTAACAAAGGTGCGACAGGTGTTACCTATAAACAGTGGCAGCAGAAAATAAGCCCTGCTAGCCCAACTGGATAACCGCTCACCAACCTTTTCTTCAGAGGAACTAGTTTAGAACTTGCCCAGGAATGAATCATATGGGTGAGTCTTAGGAATATGAATATTTCTCACATGATTCCTGGTGAGATGCTGCATCTATAGCTGGTCCAGAAGAAAAGAACACAGTTCGGTTTCTATCCGGGCGTTGAAAACTGAGAATGAGGCAGGAAAATCAGAGATAATTCTGTTATCCTAGAAGTGATTATTTTTCTTTAATCATTTCTACATCCAAATATAGAGTATGTGCTTCTTATTGAGTCAATTTTTTTTGGATGCGGAATATGTAATAAGTTAAAGGACAAGGCAAAAATTTTAAGTGTGCTGCTGGATGCCTGCAGTGGGGACAGTGTCCTGGCACTGCACACATCTTCTGTAGTGGGGTTCTCCCTGGGGTGTAACATCATCTCTGACCACATCTTCAGGCTGAGCTTTGATGGACGTCTTCCCCTCTTCTTTGTTTCTAGGAGGTGACACTTGCTCTGGGGTCTCCATCTGCATGCTCTATCTGGGAGGTACCAGCCCAAACATCTCTCCCCCTTCCCCCAGCCTTCATGAAATGGAACACGCATTTAATACTACTAATGTGTGCTGATTTAATTAGTGATGGAAAACTTAGCGGGATTGCTGGCTTGCAACTATAATATAAAATTTTAAAATGTTAGATTACACTGGGCTGTTGCGGCACCTGCTGTTGACCCCAGCACTCAGGAGGCAGAGGCAGGAGGATCTCTGGGTTCTGAGTTTAAAGCCAGTCAGGTCTATGGAGTGAGTTCCAGGACAAGGGAGGATACACAGAGAAACATTGTGTAATATTGTTACACAATATTTAAATAAATAAATAATTAACTGACGTTTTTACTGGTTAAGTCCTGCAGCTCCTTGACATAAGATGGCGTTCTTCCTGTATACTCACCACTGATTGAAAACATTCTAAGTAGAAGATGCAATCAACCCATCCCGGCTCAGTCACACAGCAAGCCGTGCACCATGGCTGGTTTCCCTCGCGATCATGGGGACCACTTGGAGGTGTCACTGCCCAGGAAGGGCGATTAGGATTGGACCACGCAGAGAAGCCTGAGGAGAGATCCAACTTCTGGCTTCTACTTGCTGTGTTCTGATTTTGTGTCGAAATGAGAGTAATCTGAACCATTGTGAGATGAGGAATAGCTATTACAATAACCACAATTAGGAATTTAGGGTTTCTTATTTTATTTTATTTCTGGTGTCTATTCTGTGTTGAAGATACATAGTGCTACCATGCTTTTAGTTTAATTTTTAAACAGTCGGCTTTTCAGTATTTCTCCAAAGTGTGTAGTTTTTCTTTTTGTACGTGGGGGGGGGGGGTCTGAAAATACCAATTAAAATACTTTATCTACATTAAATATTAAAATACAATTCCTGAAAGATAAACAATGAAATGTGGTTACAGATGACATGAATGTAGTATTAGAAAGCCCATGAGCTGAACGCATCACAAGCAAACCCAACACACGGTAAACTAAGTTCAAAGTGAAGAATTTGAACGGTGGTACCTGCACAGGTGGATAAAGCTGCTCCAAGAAGCTGTAGGTCATGAAATGAAAATCCCAGTGCTAATAGTGGGCTCCTTCCATATGAGTTGTTGCGCAGGGAGGCCCCCAGGGACCTCAAAAGAATAAAGGCCATTGCCACTGTTACAAATTGCCTACCAGAACTAGGTGGTAGAGCCCTACTGCTGAAGACACTACATGCTCTAGTCACAAGACAGAGAGAAATCCAGCTGGAGTTGAGCATGAAGCTTCCTCCCTGCTGAGGAGGTGTTGAAGTTATTTTTATGCAACTGTGTTTGTGGCTCTTAGCTTTTTTCTTATCCTAGCTATCACACAAATAACGGAGACTCTTTTAAAATACAAGGCTTCACAAGACAATCTGAGTGGTTTAAGTCTGTTCTTAGCCCTCTATGCTCTTTGGTCATTCTCCCAGCAAACATCCCAGTGATATTTGTACTTTGTAGCTTTCCCAGTCTCCAGCCCCTTCCTCCTCATCTTCCTTGGGCCTCTCCCATGAATGCCCACTACTTCCTCTACCTCCTCCCCACCTGACTGGCAGGAAGTCCAGCTCTATTTCCTCCCCTGCTCATTCATTGGCTGTAAGCTGCTTTATTGACATACCAGGGCGACACTTAGGGAACAGAGTTTATACAACATTTAGGCAGGAAATCAGAACTTAAGCTACATACCAACCTTATGCCGTCAAGGAGGCCACCAGAAAGTGCTTATGTAGGCCACAAGGAGAAGCAGTCATCAGCAATCTACCTCAGCTGTGGACCCTGCATGCAACACTGTCCACTGTCCAGGCAAGATACCCAACTGCTGAAATCGTGGTCACAAACCACTTTCTGATGGAAACTGAGGCCTGCTTTTATGGCTGGTACTGTATGCCCAATCAAAAGCCCATGGCTAGAGAGGTCATGGGGCCCTAGGGAAGCTACTGCTGTTATTTGCTAGATGGTTATGACAGGCTTATCAAATTATCTTTTAAATAACGATGCTGTGTCCATCAGTTAGTGTTGTTGTTAGCTTTCGTCAGAAAAGCTTCTTTTAGGAGTCAATAGTAACTGCAGAGACTCATAAATGGTCAGAGCGATGAGAGTTAGTAACTTCTGAATGCTCAGTCATGTGGAGGCATCCATATCCCCCACCTCCAAGGCTCAGGGAACATGGCAGAAAGGGAGGTAGCGACAATGTAAGAGCCAGAACATGGTCTGGAACATTGTCATCTAGACATGATAGGGTCTCTGAGTGATTAAACTCAGAGTAGCTATGAGTTCTGCACAAAACCTGCAGAAGACAGGGCTAGCCAACATCTCATAATGGAGAGGCTCATAAGATTCTACCCTTCCCCAAGTGGACACACACACACACACACACACACACACACACACACACACACGATAAATAAATAAATAGCAAACAAAAGAAAACAACGGTTCTTGGGGAGAGAGAGACTTTTTCCCAGTGGTATAGCTCCTGTATGTTACCCTAATAAAAATCATTACATCATCAACAGACAAATTATTAGTGAGACAAGATAGCATGGTAAACATATAAAACCTAAATTTATAGCTTAATAAACTTGTAGTTATGATTCCAAGTAGTTTACTTTGAAATTCACTGAAAAACTTCCAAGGATAAGCCAGAGTAAATATAAATGTGTCCAAAAACTATGGGTGTGGTTTTTTTTTTTAATTTAGGTGGTGACAAGAGGATTAGTTTTTCAGGAATTATCTCTATTATAATCACCTTCAGTAGACAGTGATTTTACTGGAAAAATACATGTGAAACAAGATGGAGAGTTAAACATGGATCCTAATCTTATGTGGAAGACATGAAATTTGTTATATATCAGGAAGATTGGCTTTTTTAGGGAGACCAGTAACATACAGAAATCATTGAATTAATATCTAAGAAGAGCATATAAATAAGCAAGCAAGCAAACAAACAAAACAAAACAAAAACAGTAATTGTTGGGGAGAGAAAGACATTTTTTCTAGTGAACTAAGAGATATTTTAATATTTAAAATAAAATAACCTAATCTTTAGAATTAAAAAATACTAATGAACATATAACTCATTTGGGAATTTCTGTATATAATTTTGATACATTTGGCTACATTTTGCTCAGCATTAAAAACAAGATAACAAACAAACAGCTACCTGGGTTAAATGTTTCTTAGCAAATATGGTAGTTTAAAAAATCTATTTGCGTATGTGTGTGTGTGTGTGTGTGTATGTGTGTGTGTGTGTGTGTGTGTGTGTGTGTGTATGTGTATGCACGTGTGCGCAGTGGTGCATCCCTGTAATCTCAGCCCTCTGAGAGGCAGAGACAGGCAGATCTCTGTGAGTTCAAGGCCAGCCTGGTCTACAAAGTGAGTCCAGGAAAACAAATATATATCCTCCTATACACTAATAAGAAAGCCAACAATATCTGGAGATAAGTGAAGTACAGGAACAGCATGTTGACAAAGGAACAGGGATGGTATCAGAATGTTCTGACAGATGTGTGAAAAGCAAAACTTAAACTTATTCAAGATAATGCAAGCTTTGAAAGGTTGGCAAACGCTCCTGTATTTTGAGACAGTGCTAATGCTTAGATTTGGAGGTAAACCGCTAACAGTTAGGAGGTCATGAGGAAATCAACAGGCTGGCTGCTTCGCCCTGCTGCTTCCCACATTAATCTTCAGATCTCTGAGCAATCCGCTACCCTTGCCTCTGCTGTTTAACGAGTTTATACATCAGGAACAGCTCTCCGCTTCAACAGAGGAGGTGTCTGTTCACCACACACCCTTCCCACTCTGGCAATTGCATGACTTTTAAATCATTACATTATTATGACCGTGTAAATATTTTCCCATGGTAATGTTTTATGACTGTGTGTCTTTTATGGAGTTCTGTCCTCTGTCTCTCTAGACTCTTTACTTGCTTTTATTTTTTTATAGTAGCCATTGCTTTTATGATATTTAGAAAGCACTCTTTATCATGGTGGGCATACTAGAAACTCCATCTTGGACTTAGATCACTGTCCTATAATCCTAGATCTTTCTGAGGGTCACACTGTTCATATTTGTTGAAATGATTCTGTGGGTGTGGCTAGTCACTCGACATTCAGACTCTGCAGGTGGAATGTCAATTGCTACAGCTGCCCCACACCATCCTGCTGGCAAACCTGTGCACCCGCAAGGACTTTGACCCCGTGGTTTTCCCCATAGAAATGTCTTCTAAGAATAATCAGAAATATTTTTTAAGACTGCTGTGCAAGTACAGTCACTGTTAGGATGGTTAAAAATAGGGAAAAGAGCTAGAGTGTGCACTTAGTTAAGCTGTTAATGGTCTCAGGAGACTAGAGCTTCCTGATGATTTTCAACTCTAGCACAATATGAAAGCTATACGCATTCAGTAGAGAAAAAAGTACACTTGAGTTTTATTGGATCTTCTCCTGGGCCAATGATATGGACTGTGACTCTTTCCCAAGCTGCTGGGCAGCATCATCAATAAACCACAGCACCCAGGGGATCACAGGGCATATGAACTGTCACTACAGCCCATTGCACACTGCATTCAGTCAATTACGAGACAGTAACACCGTATCATAAAACAAGCTTTGTGTTTAATGGTTTTGCCACCGGGTAGGCTAATATAAATGTTCTGAGCACACTGAAAGTCAGCTAATCAGGCTACAGGTTAGTTGGAGTAAATACGCTTTTGACACAACACCTTCACTTTATGGTGGATTTCAGAGTGCGTCTCCATTGTAAACTGGGGGGGGGGGGGGGACCATTAACTCTGAATTCAGGAGTCATTGGCCCAGCCCCCTTTTGAAATCAGCCAGTGAGAAACATCACAGAAACAGAAGCAGTTATCTTTAACCAGCAGAGACTGAGGTGTAATGAAAGATGTTCAAAGGTCTTAGGCATCAGAAGCATGTTACTCACACAGAGAGGACAAGGGTGCAGCAAACAGTCTGCTCTCAGCATGATGTGCAAACTAAACGCACTAATGTTAGTCATTTTACATGCCTGTAGTGCTCACTCTGGCCTCTGTAGACCAGTCAGGCCCCAGATGGGTCCCAGGGGACACCTGTGAAAAAAATGGGTGTCGGTAGCTAGGCAATGCTTTTGAAAATGGACAGGGACAGGAGAGAAGCTAAAAGTTCACACAGGGGCCACAGGATGCTTGCCCTAGCTGTTAGGGCAAAAAGCAAAGGGTGGTGTGTGGAGAACAAATAGACCCACCTTGAGAATTGCAGAGATGTTATGTCATCAGGGGAAATCCAGGTTTCATCTGGGATGAGGCAGAGGAGGGGTGTATTTCAAAGTCAAGATTCGTATTGATTGATGTGTGTGTGTGTGTGTTGTGTGTGTGTGTGTGTGTGTGTGTGTGTGTGTGTGTGTGTGTGTGTGTGTTTCAGCACAACAGGGCCCTAGCAGCTGTGGAGAATGGCTAGGGCCAAAGGAAGTCAAGATAAGAGGATGTACCACAAAATGGTCTGGTTACTATTACTGCAACACACAATGATCTCTGTCTTAATGATGCCTTTGGAAATCCAGGAATGACAAATTTGGGATATAGGGATGGAGAAGAAGGAAAAGGGCAGGGTCATGGGATGACAGCAGCACTCCCACATTTTAACAGTAACTTTGTAATGAACTTGGGACAATGCCTCCTCCAACTATTGTTTCAACATTCTCGGATCCACCTAGTTGCCTTAGGCCCATCAAGATTTTTGTGGTTGATCTCATGCACACATAATGCTGGGGAAAACCACTATGGCCAAATGAATGGTTTGCAAGAGACTGCAGGGAGGACAGGTGGATTTAGGACTATTTATTGATTCTGGGGAAAAATATGCATGAAAGAAGGAATGAATGTGTCATTAAAGGTCCAAATATCTCCGGATATTAACCGGAGACATCTGGGACAGGCTGTGTGTCCAGAAAGAAAAAGCGGCTACCATGGGAGCATCTGGGGACTGTGTGGAATCTTAGCTGAGTGTTGATTGGATGGAGACAAGAATCTACAGAAATGGATGTAAATTTGGATAAAAAGACATGGTAAGTCAGTGAAGATCTATAGAGACAGTGGAAAGGATGCATTGGTCAGATGCAGATACACAAAGGCTCAGTGCACTACCCAAGGGTCTTTTCTTCTTCCACCTTTGTTCTCTGAGTCCTTGGCATGCTCATTTCTAACCTTGGGCATCCTTCAACATCGGTGTGGTTGTGAGAGATAAAGATGCTTGTGTGTGTTTTCTTGTTCCTGGGTAATCATGAGAAATGAGTCACACAATCATCTTTAGAATACAAAAAACCTATTGGCAGATGATTCTACATCTTATATTCATTTGCATTTTAATATTTTTGGCTCAAATTTGGTCCCTGTAGATAATAGATAATATCTGTGTATTATAATAAAGATGGTTCAGAGAGATTCACTCTTGAAACAGCTCATGCCTTCATTCCAGATTTATAAGTCATTTATTTCTACACAGTAGTTTCTGAATTTTACCTACTTACTGTACTGTTTTTGATAAATCTAGGGAATATGATTTGGCCAGTCTTAAAAAAGATAATTGTCTCAAACATGTTCTGACACACACCTAACAAAACCCAAGGAAGTGAGATTTTGAGGAATTAGCATTCCAAAAGACTCATGGATGGAAATGATGAATGGAGAACAAAATCACACCTAAGATCTGGCTGTTGCCTCTGCCTTCATCTAGGATGCTGAACATTCACAAAGACAGCCTCCTTTGTCACCCTCTTGAAGTTGTCCAGCCCACTGTGCTGTGTCTTACAGGGCGACTTCAATCTTCTTGAGACTCCTTTCTGGACTTCCCTCACCACATCTCACAGAAGATTCTGTCACTACCATAAGTCAACTTGAATGTTATTGATACTCAGCTTGAAGGTAGACGAACACTGCAGGATCTCGGAAGGCGAGGTTAAATAGATTATCCTGGACCTCTTTCATGATGCTCAGAGTCTCAGACTCCTCTCATTTCCCTGCTGTGTGTTTTCCTTTTCTGATTGGGTTCTTCGTTTTAGAATAACTGCTTTCTCTGTTCTTTCTAGATTTCATCAATAAAAGGAAGGAATATAGTTCTCAAAGGTTGTCTTCACGGACTGACCCTCAGTTGAGATGATAGCTCCACCATCTTGGTTTTCTAGTAGAATAGAAAACAGAGACATGTTTAGCTTGCCTTGGCTTTTGATACAAGCTCTTGGATTTCTTTTCTTTTATGCTTCTTTAAAACAATGTTAAAATTGTTTCCATGAAGGAAGCAAATGTTATTCTACCAACAGAACTTGGATAGCCACTTTACCTGTTACATTCAAGGGGTTCTAACAAATATAGAGCAAAGAGTAAGCATTTACTTCAACTTCGAATACATTTTGAGCTCTGATAATAGTGTACGAAAATTCATGTGTCTTGTGATTGGATTCTTGCGGTTCTAAAGACAGAAGAAATCTAGTACCTGAAGCAGTTCGTCAGGGGCAGGAAATCACAATTAGGAGCTGGTATTCAGAAAAACAAAACAAAATAAAACACCCTAGGCTTGAATCCATAGCTCCCATAAAAAACAAAGTTTTAACAAAATTTATTTATCTTTTTGAGCTTCTCTCTCTCTCTCTCTCTCTCTCTCTCTCTCTCTCTCTCTCTCTCTCTCTGTGTGTGTGTGTGTGTGTGTGTGTGTGTGTGTGAGAGAGAGAGAGGTGGACAAGTGGATTTTAGACCATAGTCCAGAAGAAATAAGCATTTTTCAAAACAAAATGATGGAAGCATATTATGCTACTCAATTTTCTGTGATATAGCAAAATTGACTATTATAATTAACTTTTAGAGACAGGCGCTTCATTTTGGCTCCATGATCAGATGGATTCATTGCTTTTGGACAGCTGCTGAGAAAGTACATCATTGTGGGAACATGTGGAAGAGGAAATTACTTTTGATCCAAGGAGGGGAGAGAGAGAAGAGAAGAAAGAAGGAAAGGGAAAGGAGAGAGAGAGAGAGAGAGAGAGAGAGAGAGAGAGAGAGAGAGAGAGAGAGAGAGAGAGAGAGAGAGAGCTTTTCAAGGCATGCTCACAATCACCTGGCCTCCTTCCTCTTGGCCCCACCTTTTACAATTTCTACCACCTCTCAGTACCACATGTTGGCCACCCAGCCTTTAACATGCATGCCTTTAAAAGCACTACATCTAAGCTAAAACACATGCACATAGGCCTGATCAGGTAGAAAGAGCTAGAACTGAAGAGATGGTGTTCAACACAGAAGGCAATGGCCTGGGAGAATCCTCAAAGTCAGAAGACTAGGCAAACCAGAGAAGATGAGCTACAGGGTAGAAGGAGCGATGACCAAGACTATCTTCTCTGCCTACGTGTTCAGAGCTGTTAGCAACAGCATCTTTGTACTAAAATGCACTGTCCTGGGTGATTTCTTAACTGGGCATTTCCTTTAAGAACCATATTCTCAGCTTTGCTGTTGCTAGCTTTCTAGTTATTGAAACAGACACATGCAGTGCCAAGAAGAGAAAGAAAGAATAAAGGGAGCAAGACTTAGTCTGGATACAAGTGTAAACAACTTACAAAGCAGAGATGGGCATGGGGTGAGGCTCTAGAGGGGACGCCATAGATGCCAACAGCAACATGGGTCAGGATGTTAGGTCTGAACAGCTGGTAGGCAGCTATGTCCTAGACATGGATGATGACACACCAGGCTTCACATGCCATAATTTTTGTTACTGGATTAATGAAAATGTAAGGACTGGAGATATTGCTCAGGGGATAAAGTGCTTTTTATGCAAGTTTGAGGACACAAGTTTAAATATCAAGCACCCCAATAAATGCTAAGTAGGAATGGTGGCCTGCCTGTAACTCTCGTGCTTGGGTGATGGAGACAGGGGGTTCCCCGGAGCAAGCTGGCTAACTATACTAGCTGTACCAGAGAGTCTGGATTCAGGAAGAGACCTTGCCTCAATTAAAAAAAATGAATAATGGTCAAGGAATACTGCCAATATCAACCTCAGGCCTCCGCATATATACATATGCGTGCATGCCCACACATACGCAAACACACAAACATAAAAATATGAAAAATGAAAAATGAACCTACTGTTATGGGCAGAGAGCTGTGTCCCCCAATTTCCTAAGATAAAGTATATACCTTCTCTACCTTCCACTGTGATGCATTTGAGGTAAAAATTTGAGGAGGCAACTAAAGTTAAAACAGGGTCACTAATGATAGGGCCTAACATAGCGACCTTTTAAGGCGAGGAGACAGGAGATACCTTAGTCAGTAAAGTGAGAATGAGTTCAGACCCATATAAAATTGAGGCACAGAGGCAGGTATCTGTGACGCAGCATTTTGAGTAGGGAGATAGAGGCAGATTCCTCCTCATCACTGGGCAGCCAGCCTAGCTGAATAGACGAGCTCCAGAATTAGTGAGAGGGCCCATTTCAAAAAATAAAGTGACCAAAGAAGACACCGGAAGTCACCCTGTAAAACACCGGAAGTCACCCTGTAGCCTCCACATGTACACAAAGGAACAGATGCACCTGCCACGGGGGAGAGAGGGGGGTTGTCGGGGGGGGGGGGAGACGACACAGATTAGAGAAATATGACATGTACGTGCGCAGAGAGATGCCCGTCAGCGGTCAGAAGGAAGCGGTGGCCATTGATAAGCCAAGGAAAGCGACTCTCAGAAAAAAGGACCCCGCTGGCATCATAATCTTGGACTTCTTATGTAAAATTCTGTCGTAAGTCACTCAGTCTGGGGTATTTTATTATGCCCACGGTGACAAACAAATACGCTGGTGTTTTCACTGGCTTCATTATCCTTTCTGATGACAGTGGCAATTTAATTGTTTTTATTGTCTATTCCCATGGTAGCAACTCAGATTTTTAAAAAAAAAAAAAAAACCCCAACTGACAAGAAGCACATAGACTGGGGGAATGGAAGATGTAAGTAGAAGGGAACAGAAACTGAACACTCCTTGAAAACTCTGATTGGGGTGGTGCAAGTTTACCATGAAGGAAGATTAAGGGAGTCCACCCCTTCTTTTCCACTGACTCAGAGACTGGTCACTACTTGACAGAACTTTTCCCCAGAGAATCCACCGGCGTTGGAAGAGGAGGTGAAACCTTGGTTACAGTCTTGATCATTGTCCCAGCTTTAGACTGGGGTGGGGGAGGGGTGTGAGACCCATGGGATGAGGAAGAGATGCTGGAATCTGGGGTGTTGGTTATGGAAATAAGAGGAGCATGGGAAGAGCTTAGGAAAGACAATCGTTTGCTGCCCGTTGCATCCTCAATATGCAAAAAATGAGTTCAGAGCAAATATGAAGAAAGAGGAGAATTATAAATTATTGACTCATACTCTTCTGGAATATGTGTCAAAGAGATCTTTGACACTAAGAAGAGTGGATGACCCCAAAGATCTAAACTGAATGCTAGATGTAGCGGAAGGGAATTGAGGGGAAGGGTGAGCGTAGAGGAGAGCCGAGAGAATGCAGTGGGGGGGGGGGGTAGTCTACCTGTACTAATGCCCTTCGGTTGTCTTCATGAGCAAATGGACATGCACAGAAGATACAGCGCAGCCTTCTAAACGTCTTCCAGCCCAACAGTGGATGCTGATAAGTAATGTAAAGACTATTTAGTGTTCTAAGCACTAAGATATGACCCGTGATGCTCACGGGGTGGCGGCATGGAGTGGGTTGCCTTGCCTGGTTCTGGGAAGAGTGATAGTCAAAAGAGGCACCTCTGAGTCATATTCAAAGGAAGTAGAAGGCAGGGCTCGGCTGATAGAATGACGGATGGAGCTGTTTCAGGTACTAGAAACATGTAATATGGCACAGCATGGCTTATTCCTGAACTACAGATGGGTCTTTATGTAGGGCTGGTATTTCTGAAACAATATTTTCTCAGTAATGATGAGGGAGACACACAACCTCTCTTTCAAATAACAACAACAACAACAACAACAACAACGACAACAACAACAACAACAACAACAACAACAACAACAATATGACACAGGGCTGGAGAAATGGCTCAGCAGTTAAGAGCACTTGCTGCTCTTGCAGAGGACTTAGGATCAGTTCCCAGCACCTACATAGTGGCTCACAACTTTCTATAACTCCAGTTCCAAGGGGCCTAGCACCTTCTGGTATCTGTGGGAACCAGGCATGTTTGCGTTGCTTATCATACAAGCCAACTAGAACTTGTACACATAAAAAGGTCTGTTCTAAGAATATAGATCAACAGGTACATATTAGGGAACATTGAGATGATTTGCATATATTCAAGAAGTATATCAATATAGGTAATTTAAGGCACCAAATGAGCCATGCAGTCTTTTCTTTAAAGGATGTGTTCAAATACTGTTGGGTGATGCAGCTACGTTGAAGGCGAGAACTTTTTATTTTTAAGCTACTGTTTTTCAGCACATTCCTTCCTGCTAACAATAGCTCTGGGCTGTGCCCATTTTGAAGACATGAGTTAATATTCAACTCATCTAGCCTTGGCTGGACTTTAGTGACTTCCTGTTGATCAAGAGATGGCCTTGTGTCATCCTGATTTGCCGCAGTCAGTGCTCTTCTGATCATATGGAACAGAAAACTGAAGCTATGGAGAATGTCTTTGGGGCTGAAAAATGAAACTAAAGTGATCACTAACTTTAAGAGGAAGTATGAAGTGGCCATACAACCAAAGAGCTACCTCTGTTTCCTATGTTGCAATCTACCAGGAGTGTGCCTGGTCCCCACAGACACAGAAGAGGGTGCTGGACTCTCTGGAACCAAAGTTATAGAAAGTTGTGAGCCACTATGTGCGGGTACTGAAAATTGAGCTTAAGTCCGCTGCGAGAGCAGCTCTTAACTGCTGATGCATCTCTCTAGATCCCCCTCCCCCTGCATCTCACCTCTCTCTCTCTCTCTCTCTCTCTCTCTCTCTCTCTCTCTCTCTCTCTCTCTCTCACACACACACACACACACACACACACACACACACACACAGCTGCTCTTTGGATCAGTTATTTGGTGCATTTTCATTGTGACTCACATGATCTGTCTTTTGTCTGGTATATTAGAAGAATGCATGCCCTAAGTCTTACTGGGCTAATTAAAGTTGGACTTTGAGATATAATCTTTAGTGGATCTCATTCAGATATAGATTATTAACAACATTTGAAGCTATGTTGGGTGATGAGCAACTTCCAACCTTAAGTTAGAGGCTCGGACTTACTGGTAGAAATGGCAATAGACAGGGTCAGTCTGTATGACTAGGTTGGTTTAATGTCAGCGAAGAGTCCCATGGTGTGTCAAAACACATCAGACATTGTCTTACTTAGGATTAGTTATGACCATGACTGAAAGCAGGTTGGAGAGAAAGGGATTTTTGTGTTCACAGCTCCATATATCAGTTCGTCGTCAATCAAAAGCAGTGAGGGCAGGAACTGAAACTGGGCAGTAACCCGGAGGCAGGAGCTGATACAGAGGCCATGGAGCGGTGCTGCTTACTGGCTTGCTCCTCATGGCTTGCTCAGCCTGCTTCCCTATAAAACCAGGACCACCAAGCTATGGATGGACCCACCCACAATGGGCTGGGCCCTCCCCATCAACCATTAATTAAGAAAAAGTTTAAAGGCTTGCCTACAGCCTTTTTTGTTTGTTTGTTTTTGTTTTTGTTTTTCGAGACGGGGTTTCTCTGTGTAGCCTTGGCTGTCCTGGGCTCACTTTGTAGACCAGGCTGGCCTTGAACTTACAACGATCCGCCTGCCTCTGCCTCCGGAGTGCTGGGATTAAAGGCGTGCACCACCAACTCCCGGCTCCTACAGTCCCCTCTTATGAGAGCATTTTCTTTATTGAGGTTCTCTCCTCTCAGATGACTCTAGTCTGTGTCAAGTTGACATAAAACTAGCCAGCCCAGGCATATTCAATATACCATAGGAAATATCCAAGGGTAGAAAGCTCCATTTCCTGATGGGAAAGTGACAGTTTCCTCTGCGAATACTTGCTTCACAATGGCCCTAGTTCTTTCGGTTCCTCCTCCAATAAGAATACAAACCTGTGAGAACAGGATTTTACTCTTTGCAACTACGCTGTGCTTAGAACACTGCACTGTCCCTGAAGGCTGTCCGTGGACATTTCCAGCGTGTATTGAGATCATACACACTCCTGCCCTCTTTCCTGCCCTCTTTCTCGGTCAGTTTCCATCACTTCTGGCCAGGCATCCCACCCCCCACCTCCCGCCTGCTCCTGTGGAAACCGAGGTTCACAGTGGATACAGTTTCAAGGCGAAGGTTAGCAAATATTAACCAGCCTTGGGGTTAAGGGTGCAGTTCTGCTCTTCTGAGGAGGGCTGGCCTCTGGCTTTTGGAAAACTCGCTGAATTCTTCTTTCTGCAGGTACCCCACCCCAAAGACCCAGGGCAAAAACTCCCAGGATCTCGCCATTTGGGGATTTACTAAGTCATCACGCTCCTCCAACGCTTTTGCCTCACTCCCACTCCACCCTAGTAGCTCCTCCTGTGGTACCCACGGGCTTTCCCAAAGTGCTCTTGCTCAAGATGGCCAGCTCATAGGGGGCTTTGTCACCTGCAGCCCCGCTACCTCCCTTCTAGGCTTCTGTGCCTGCTTCCTCCTGTCACACGGGCGTACAGAAAGCACTGTGCTGGTGAGTCACTTTTGGCTCTGAAGCCTCTTCTCACCCAGGAGGCAAGGCAGGGATGAGATAGAGTCTTGGCGTGAATTCTTGAAGGGAGAGGCTTGACGTAGTTATATGTATTTTTGTTGTTACAAATTCAAGATTAAAGCAGACATATTTTGCTTGATGTAGGAGATCTGCAGAATTACTTTGCTTTTCTCCTACTGTGAACAAAATTTTGTTTCCCCTAATTTTGGACTTGACTGTTTAGCACCACTCTGGACTTG
This sequence comes from Acomys minous, assembly GCF_964271855.1. Taxonomy (NCBI): domain Eukaryota; kingdom Metazoa; phylum Chordata; class Mammalia; order Rodentia; family Muridae; genus Acomys; species Acomys minous. The sequence goes on along the minus strand of NC_140490.1, from coordinate 52,072,511 downwards.
ACTATTTTTATATATTCATACACACACCATATTTTGTAAATGCTTAATGTCTTATTTTTATTCCTAGGAAAACACTCTCAGGTAGGCTAAAGGAATGTTATTTTTGGAAAAGTTATTGCGGCTATTTATTGCAGGGACAAAGGTCTTGACTCTGATTCAGCCTTCTTTATTAGATGGCTGGATTACAGAAAGGGGTCGGCTGGAGTGTGTACCTGTAAGAGCGTGTGCTTCTGAGTGCAAAAATCCAAGTGAAAATGCAGAGCTCCAACATGCAAGTGGTTATGTTAGTTGCACGAAGTTGCCTCTCACTTCTTAATCTTTCCAAGGAAGAACCAACTTTATTCATCTGCATGTTCACAAGGGAAAGAAGGAGCCTAATGCATGCCACGTACTCAGCTTGAATTTTGAGATGGTTTCCCGAGGACCTCCCAAAAGCAAGTTGCTCTGCAGACGTTGGGAGAACAAAGATGAATAATGTACATTCCTTTGCACAAAGGAATTTACAGTCTAGAAGGTGAGGCGGCGAACAACGGGTGATCCTAATTGGGGATAATAAGTGTTGTGCAAGGAGTCTGTGCAGGGTTATTATGGGGGAGGATGTAGGAGGGGGGACCTACACATCGTCTTAGTCAAAGATGACAAGGTTTAGGATAGGCAGCTGGACCAGTCCTGGTCATGACATAGATGAAGGGGTTTAGGGAGACTTCCTCAAAGAGGTCAAAGTCATCTTCCATCATCAAACGTCGATGCAGAAGTGTAGCATCAACATCACCCTAGAGAGAGAGAAAAACATGTGGGGGCTCCCCCAGGCAAGAGGGAGCTCAACAGGTTCAAAGACTCTGTTTACATCCTTGGAGCAGAGTGCCAAGGTTGTTGTAGAGCATTTATTTGTATGGCTGCAAAGAACGAGGGGTGGGATGGGGGGGGTAGAGAGAATTTAAAAGCAGGAAGTGATAGAATTAATTATGTATTTTGTGAATCTATATGTGTCAGTTTTTTAAATGTAAGCGTATGCATACGTTTGCTTGCTTTGGGGGGCTTCCTATTAAAAGGAGAGGTGATTAATATGAAGTTTCAAATACATGGATACATGGACATTGGCATAATCTCTTCATTATTACAATTGATTGCTGTCTTCAGGACCACAGAATTTCCCCTCAAAATGTCTAATTAGTTACAGAGTTGGCTGACAAAAAATTGTCAGTGGATAGACTGTTGGGGGGAAGGCACACCAAAGGCAGGAAACCAGAGCTTTTTTTTTTCTTTTTTCTTTTCTCTCTGAATAATCCCACGAGTGGAAACATACCTGGAGGATGTCATTTACAGGACTGAGAAGGATTAGCAGGGATGCTCAGAGGGGAGCCAGGGGTCAAGGGTGGTTTACAGAGTTCTGTTTTGGGCACCCAAGAGAAGAATGTTGAAGCAGCAACTAACATGAAATAAGTTGTAACATGTGCTGATGCTGTTCCACAGCTTTGGGGATACGAGCACATTCAGTCCTTACAGTCAGGTAATAGTGTAAGGGTTCTCCTATTCATTTCTGCAGTCAGGTAATAGAAATAAAAGATAAATAGCTCCCCTAACTTATACACTTAATAAGAAACAGACCTGGCACTGTACCGTCATCTTATAAAGGTCTTGCAGCCTACGGAAAGAGATGGAGATAGAATCTGACGGTGCCAAAGGCAGAATGGGGGAATCCCAGAACTTGGAGTGGGCCTATCTGGGAGAGAGGCTGAGCTGGCTCTGCTGGCAAGGTGGTGCCCTAGGAAGAGAAGAAGGAAAGGTGCCAAGGCCTTGGGTCAGGACCTGCATCTGCCCTTTGCATATGAGAAAGGAGAGGCCAGGATATCAGGCCTGGATACCCCAGAGCCCCAGAGGCTGTGGTCTTCCCACAGCCCCGGTGTGACTGAGGCAGCACTGACAAGACAAACCTATGGGTCTTTTTTTTTTTAAATTTATTTAATTTTTTTATTTTCTGGTTCTTGATGATCTGAAGGTGAGGTCTGAGATCCTGCTGAGTTCAAATGTGGGCTAGCTTCCTATTTCACTGTTGATCGTAAGTCTAGTTGCCTGGTTCTGTGAGATCTTGTGCTAGGATATTTGCAGAGTTAGAGAACTGTGGTTTAAATAGTAGACCCTCTTTCTTCCCACTAAGATGTCTCTAGAAGGAATCTAGAAGCAGGAGATCTGGTTTAAACTCTGAAATGATCCATGTTGGGGCGAACCTGGGAACTTACGTTCACAGGCTTTGTGAGCAAACCTTGTTCTTTATAACTCTTGCTGGAAGAGCCCTAGAGAGCACCTTCCTAGGGTCAGCAAATCACATCGATTCTTGCACATCGTTTCCTCTCTGTCTGTTCCATGGAGGACTACTTCCTTTCAGCTCTCCGAACACAAGAAGAAGCTGCAGCATCATGGGAGACCAAGGGGGCTCCTTGGGGCTCTGTAACTCCTGATGGCTCACCATTGTCTCCTCTTCAGCTGGGCTACACCCCTGCGTGGCACCTCGATACTACATATACCATCTATTTCCTTCTCCTTTGACAAAGAGTGGATTACAGTAGGATCCTCATGCAAAATGCTCTCGCCAAAGCCTGCTGGAGTCCTCAGCTTGTATTTTGAAATGCTACTACTGTTCCACCTGAATTTTTATGTTTTTATTTTCCTCCTCTCCCTGGCTCTGCTTACTGTTGAACTCCCAGCACAGTCACCAGGAAGCCATTCCTGTTGTAAAACCGAATTATATAGTCCTTAGTGATTCAGGTCACTTTTTATTTGGGTGTTTCTGTGTTTGGCTGTCTCTCCCACTAACCAAAGATCTAAGGAGATTAAGAATCACGCTTGCTTTAAAATTTACCACTGCAATCCTTGCTTGTATTTCAAGTTCATTTTTTTATTTTTATTTTTATTTTTTGTTTTTGTTTGTTTTTGTTCGTTTTTCTCTCCCAACATACCAGGACCAGAGATGGGAAGGAAGTTCCATTAATACATGTGGATTTTGGGGAAGAAGATGAGGAGGTAAGAAGATGGGCCTGTTCCTGAGACAAGCCAGAGACGCGAGTGTCACGTGGATAGCCTGAGGAAAGGACCTTGGGCCTGTAAGGAGGTGATGAGCTCAGACAGAGGATGAAGAAGGGTCAGAGGTCAGGGTCACAGTCCAGCAGAACAGATTTTTCTACGTTGGTGGTACAGGCTTTTTTTTTTCAACCATTTCCCCATCTTTCTTTGCATTTTTAATGCTTTCTTGCAAATGTGTATCTCTAGAAAAATGCCATCAGGAACCTAAGAACTGGATAGGAAAAAAAAATGTCTAACAAAACTAGGACAATCAAAACCTTCCGTGGCGTGCCTTGTTCTCCACAGCCTCAGGAACAGACTCTACAATGGAGGCCGACAGGCACCGTGGATTCTTAGAAAGCAGGCTACAAAAATGAGGCAGAGCTCTCCTGAAACACACTGAGGGAAGGTGTTCAAGGAGGGTGAGAAGCTGAACACGTGACATAATAAAAGATGAGTAGGTCTAGGGACACACAAAGCCATGGGCTTTGTTCCCAGCACTGTATGATCTGGGTGTGGTGGCGCACACCTCTAATCCCAGAAATGAGGTGGTTGGGACAGGAGGATCACAGGTTCGTGGTTATCCTCAGCTATATAGTGAGTCTGAGGCCAGTCTGATATACACAAGACCTTGTTTACAAAACAACAGCAATAACAAACAAACAATTCTGATAAAAACTGAAGACCTACCAGCAATATATAAGCCTGTGTCACTGCAGGGAGAACTCTTATTAGTGCTTTTTATGTTTAAAGAAAGTCGGGGGAGGGGTATAAGTCCTGCAAGGAGTGCGATATAATCAAGTGCAGATGCAAGGATGGCTTTAATCTGTTTGTAAACAAGTCATTCTGCAACAACATAAGAGAAAAAAAGCTAGTTGCTACAGTGAGCTTGCAAAACAAACAAACAAACAAACAAACAAAACAAAAACCGTAGGTGGGGCAGTAAAAAGCATTTTAAAAAGACTTACTTTTAAGTTTTTAAAATGAAGTGTGTATCTGTGTGTTTGTGTGTGGGATATGTGCATATGTTTATGGATGATTCTAGAAGTGGCCAGAGTCATTAGATCAGCCTTTGAGCTAGAGTTACAGAAGGTGGTGGGTCATCTCACATGGGTACTGGGAACTCAACTGATGTCCTCTGCAGAAAGTGCTCTTAACTGCTGAGCCATCTCTTCAGGCCCCTCATTAAAGCATTTAATGTATTTTTCAAATGTACATATAATTAGTTTACTATCTCTATAGGTTGTTTTTCAATAGAAAAATCTAGACAGTAATGAAGAAATAATTATAGGCAACAGAATTAAGAAGGATTTAGTTCCCTCAGACAGGTGTTATCTTTTTATAATTTATTAACTCCAGACATGTGTGATAGAGAATCTTTTATTCAATTAAATCTATTTATTTTAAGTTTTGGATATTATTGAACTCAGGGCCTCAATGACATAACTCATGGTCACATTCCGTCTGTGCAGCATGTAGCTAGATGTGTGGCGGGCCACGCCATATAGGGCTGTCAAAGCACACTTCGTAAGGTTTGAATCAGGACAAATCTCACGAGTGTCTCACAATCTCATTTTTCCACAAGTTCTCTGCGGCCCCACATGTTCAGCCTGATCGGGGAAGATGGGTAAGCACAGCCTTGGAGCTGCCCTTCCTGGTAGCCTAACCCTTCCTTTTCCAGACACCAGTGTTTCCCTTTGTGACTTCAAATTGAGGGTCTCTACTGGGACAATTTTGATACTAAGTACTTTTCCTTTGGTCAGCTTCAGGAAGAAAGCCCAGACAAAGCTATCCTTCCTCTCTCCTTTTAGCTGTTCTTCTACACAATGCATTTGGGGGTTCGCACTCTTTTCAGTTTTCTGTATCCTTGGCTTTAAAGGACCTTTCTAGATCACCAGCTTAAATTGTCTAAGTTGGCACAGCAACCACTAGCCTCTCTTATATGGCCTCAACTAAATGGTTTCATTTAGGCAAATGAGATTCCCTAATATATAAATGCTGGGCATGGCACCACAGGCCTGTAACCTCAGCAGTGTAAGTCAGTCAGTCTTAGCAAAAAAAAGGTCAGCTTCTAGTTCAGTGAGAGACCCTGTTCTGAGGGCCAGAAGGCAGTGAGCAACAGAGGAGGACACTTGATGTCCTTCTATGGCCTTCACGTTAGTGACCACTCCTACACTCACGTGCACGCATTACACACACACACATAGCACACATCCCACAGAAGGGGAACTGGGGGCTGGTTGGAAATCTGAGTGTTTGGGGACTTCTGTTCTTTGTCACATTTTGTTGGAAGTCGTCATGAAGTGGTAAAGAGCTCTCTGAAAGGGAGTGGGGGTAAATGAAGCTGGTGGTGTGGGGGAACCTGGTCATTAGTCCAAAAAGATAGTTTCTTTCAGATAGCTTACAAAAATAGAATGGATGTTGGGGGAGAGAGAACAGGCAGAGGGTGGGCAGATACAAGGAAGGCTGTAAAAATAGTTTATCTAGAAAAACATTGTCCCTCCCTGACTAATCTTGAAACAAGTTTTGGAGGAAAAGAGTCTAAATAAGCGACTGCTGCCATGGGAGCCTTTCCACTTTTTCGCAAGATGCTGTGTCTCACACATGCAGCATCACTTCCCACATGTTTTAAGGTACCCATCTCCTCTCTCATGTCGCAGCAAAGGAGAGAGCTGGAGGCAGGCAGGGGCTCTGGATGGTTCACCTGTCATTTCTCTTCCTCCTTCCCCTCTTCTACCTCTTCCTGTTAAAGTGACCCTCCAGTGGGACTTCCCTGAAGTCCCACGAGGCCTCACATTAAGCCACCAGTGAATAAATTCCCTTTATGCCCTGCATTTTATTTTGTCTGTTCTTTCCCATGTCACTGAGAAGTGACTTGACATACCAAGACTATACAAACACAATTGCATCCCTCTTTACACTGGCTCTTGCAAGTCCTGTGTGGGGAAGGCATGGAGTCAATGCTTTTTTTTTTTTACTGACCTTGCTAAAAACTGCATGTAGAGAAACATTTATAATCAATAAATGTTCAGTGATATTAACACAAGACAGGTGGTGCTTCAAGCTTTACAAAAAATAATGAACCATAAAGACATCCATTTCTCTGCAGGAAAGTTCTTGCAGCCATCCCATGAGATTTTTTTCTTTTTCTTTTATTAAAAGAACAAATGGAAAAAAAGAGAAATTGCCAAATCAAACACAACCCTAAGTGTTAAATGCATGTTGGAGTTTGTGGAATTACATCTGCATTTTAAAGTGAATCCAAATGCCCCTTTAAAGAAGTCATTCACTCTTTAGCTCATTTTTTTTCTTTAGCTCATTTTTTTTCTCTATAATGACAACCAGGACAAACTATTCTTTTCTTTTCCTCTGCATATTTATATTTGAGTAAAAAGTAATTATTTGAAGAGGAATTTATTCTTTACTGATTTACAGTTTAGGCTGAGAGTAACATTTGAACTGCCTGTTGTTAAGGACCATGTAGAAATTCTGAAATGAATCTTTTTTAAAAATCTCTTTTATTGAAGGGAGAGAAAAGGTATGTTAGCTGCTAGAGAACTTTCCTAAAACTCTAGAGTGATTTCTTCTCCCCTGCAAAATACTGACTCTAAGAATTAGACTTGCAAAACATGGGAATCCTTTTAAATTATTATTTTAAAACACAAATAAAATCCAGGCTTTCGAAGGGTGCCAGTATGCATGAAGAGGGGCCATGTTCCCTGAGCTGATGCCTGGGAAGGAGGTCCTCATGGACCCAAGGCTTCTTTTTCCTCTCTCTTCTCTTCTCTTCTCTTCTCTTCTCTTCTCTTCTCTTCTCTTCTCTTCTCTTCTCTCTTTCTCTCTCTCGCTCCCTCCCTCCCTCCTTCTGTCCCTCTCTCTCTCCCTCTCTCTCTCTCCCTCCCTCCTTCTTTCCCTCTCTCCCTCCCTCTGTCTCTCCCTTCCTCTGTCTTTCCCTCCCTCCCTCCCTCCCTCTGTCTCTCTCTCTCCCCTTTATGCCATATATATATATATATATATATATATATATATATATATATATATATATGAGACAGGATCTCACATAGCCCAAACTTATTGTGCAGCTGAGGGTGGCTTTGAACTTCTGATATCCTGCCTCCATCTAGCAACTGTTGCATTACAGTATACTTCACCGTGCCTGGCTTCTTCTCCATCCTTGATTTATTGCCTGTCCCTTGCCATAACCCTTAAGTTCTCTTACTTGGAAAGTTTCCCCAGACTTGTGTTGCCTGGCAGTTTTTAATAACCCTCTACTGACTTATTATTACAAATGTGTCTTTCTTTCATTCTTATTGGAATGTACAAAGAACCTAGAACTTACTACCTTAGTCACCAGGTTGTGGATCAATAAACATTTGTGTCTATTAAATGAGAGAAGCTGAATAAAAGAAGCATTCTTATTTTCAACTTATAACTTGAAAAATGAATCTCAAGGGAATCAATTTCTTGCTACTACCCTGGGCTGGTGATACACATTCTAAGCATGGTGCCAAGGGCTTTTTACTATAAAAATCTTGAGAAAGATTAAAGATCTTTTACTTACTTTTTGCTGCTATAGATAGGAGAGCAAATAAAAATTTTAAGAAATACACAATCATTAATGAAATGGCCTCCTTAAAAATAGGTTTAACCTGGTTGTGGCAGCATGTGGAAAGCTGAGGGAGAAAGGGAGGGAGATTGCAAATTTGGGACTAGCCTAGGCTACACAGGAGGGTTGAAGTTAACCTTGGCTACATATTGAGGCCCTGCCTCAATAAAAAACAAAACTAAAAACAGGAAAGAAAAACAAAGAGTTTTTGCTAGAGTCAACTTAATCAGAGAGACTCCCTTGAGTGCCACCCAAGTGTAGCTTGTTTAACACACATTGACAGTAGCTGTCACATTTCTGTGAAAATAGTTCATAACCAGGTCATTTGCTTGTTTGTCTTTTTAGACAGCGTCTCACTATGTAACTACGGCTGGCCTGGAGCTCCCCATGAAGACCAGGCTGGCTTTGAATTTATAGAGATCTACCTACCTCCGCATCCAGTGTGTTGAGATTAAAGGTGTGTGCGTATCATTCCTGGCCAGATTCACTTCTGTACTATTTGTGTGGGTGCAGAAAGAAGATCCCAGCACCTTTGAGGCAGAGACAGGGGTGGGAGTGTGGGGTGGGGTCCTGTCAGTTCAAGAGTTCAAGGTCATCTTGCACCATATAGCCAGCTTTGAGATTATCCTGAGATACATGAGGTCCTGTCTCAAAATAAAATCAAGCACAGTTCCGTTAGGCATCCTGTGTGAGTGTAAGCTGTCTTATAGGAAACAGGTTAACTTGGTTCATAGTCTTGAAGGTTTTCAAGGCCAGGGTCATGACACCAACATTAGGCTTCTGAGGAAGGCCCAGTGCAGCTTCACCTCACAGGGGAAGGGAGAAGGACAGTGGGTCACGAAGAAACGGGTTACACACTGGAGGAAGCCTTGCTGTACAACATCCCCACCTCTTCTCCTGGAGAAAGGCCTAATATCCCTAAGTAGCCTCAGCATCTACAAAGAAGCCCTTCATCTCCTATGATGACAAATGGAACTAAATACCCCAATGTTTTCAGAAAGGACAAACTCTATCCTATCTATATCGCACCCCTCTTCAGAGACATGGAGCAAAGCCTGCTGAAAATAAGCCCGCACGCTCCATTTAATGAAGTGACTCCTCCATTTCACGTAAGCAGTTTTCTCATTGTCCTCTGAGTCCCTTTAGTTCCAAACAGCACGGGTAACATGAAAGCAAAAGACTGGCTGGCAGACAGGCTGTCATTTTGTTCTGTGACATGTGCAATATTACTATGCTCCCAATCAAACCCACAGTTTTATGTGTGCCTAAATGCACATGAGAGCCAACCTTTGCATTGGATGCATGAGTTTAGCAGGGGAGTTTGAAGACAACTCTGAAACCCTGGCAAGATAAGCCACTAAGCCAGGGGACCTGTTAGCTGGGAACACTTTAGATGTGAGTCTTTTGTTTTTTTATTTTTTCATTTCTTCCCAGAGCAACTGTTTCTTTGAGCTACACTCTTGTGAGGGTTTTTGAGGGAAGATATTTGGTGTTTATCTTGAAAATAGAATTGGAGAGGAGAAACAAACTTAATCCTTAATGACAGGTACGATGACACATGGATGGGACAGTAATTCAGCAAGAGTGGTGAGCATGCCTCGCCGCTGTTGGTTTAGTGGGGCAAGCTTTGGGGATGGGCATTTTTCTTTCTAAAACGATAGCTTCATGTGTCTTATTACTAAGAAGAGCAGTGGTATGTAATTTTCTGGCCTGGGAAGTTGGATCAGTTGGTAAGAAACATGTTTGTGGTTTTTTTGTTTTTGTTTTTTGTTTTTTAAGCCTGAGTTCGTATTTCCCAGCATTTATGTGGCAGCCAGGCTTGGAGGTTTGTCCCTGTAAGGTTTGGCCCTTAGTTCTTAGGGCCAGAGACAGGTAGGTCCCAGGCCTTGCTGGCCAGCCAGCCTAGCCAAAAGGTGAGATCCAGGTTCAGTGAAAAAGCGTGTGTGAATAAATAAACAACATGGAAAGTGGTAGAGGAAGACACTAGATAGCACCACTAGGTGCCACCTGTAGATACATGTGTGCATGTACACACATGCCTACTCTCTGTCTCTCTCTCATGCACACCACACACTCACACACTCACACACTCACATACTCACACACTCACACAAACAGAGCATACAAGCATACACTTTCCCGAAGTTATTCAAGTAAAAGAAACAGTTTTGTTAACAAGAAAAAAATTTTAAAATGTACACACGTCACACAACTACGGCAAAACAAACAAACAAAAAACAAAACAAAACTGTGAAAGAGGTTTCCTGGTGACACAACCTTTTAAACTGAATGTAAGACATACTTCATACTTTCTTTCCCTTTTTTTTATTTTTATTTTTAATGCATTGGACGCATTCCTGTGGGATAGTAACCATCATTTTTTTTGCATTAAAGGGAGAAAGAAACTATCTGTTCACAGCTACCACATGCATGCAGTGTGGTGTGGGCACAGCGACTGCAGTGTACAGCATTTCACTGTGTATATGACAGGCGTCCCCACAGGACTGAAGCAGGCTCAGCGGCAGCTTCACCTTGCCCACAGATAAGCTCATTTCCACTCGGCCTCAAGCAACTGCACAGCTATTCTCTTCCTTGAACAAAAGGCAACATCTCACACCAAATTTATTGGCTTGGCAGAGTTGCAAGTTTTATTACGCAAAAGTTGAGAAAGACCAAAGTCGAAGAGTGCTAAAAACAGTACACTCTGCTACTGTGTAGTTTCTGTATTTGAGGCTCAGGGTGTTTTATTTATAGCTATCTATTATTATGCAGCCAAAGATACAGAAAGAAAAACATAAAAGCAGCTTTATCAGGCAGTTTCCCCGCATTCAAGGGTAACGTCTTGAGCAGGAACAATAAAGCCAACAAGGAGCCGTTGTATGGGAGGGAAAAAACCATCTCGCTTGCTTCTTTTCTCCCTCCTGAAGGATGGTGAGCTGCAAAGTGTGTTTCCCTGGGACTTTTCCCAAGAAAGGAATGGACTCAGGGAAGGCATCACCCTTGTTCTAACACTTCCATGCACTTTTCTTCCTTTCTTCAGGCCTTCCGCCTCTCTAATAGTAATATCTGAAGTGCAGGTGGGTGGGACCATCAAACTTGTAAAACCGGTTTGCTGTCCTCCCCTCCCCTTGGCAAAATTTTATCTGGGGACTCTGCCTAGAGTAGCTTCCCTCTCTGGGCTTGAATGATGGTTCCCCCTTCCTTTCATGGGAAGAAAAGGGGGGTGCTGCTGCAAGGGTCAGAGATGGAGAGATGGGCAGGGAGGCAGAGCTGACCCTTCTGTCCCAGGCACACACACAAGAGACCCAGGTGCACATGCATGCACACAGTGTATGGACACACAGAGGCCTGGGGAATTCCGGACAAAACATAAAAGGTAGGATTATACCTGTAAAGATTGGGCCCTCCCAGGCCTAGCAGTTTATTTTCATTTGTAATTTGCTTTCAGGAGCTTTAGAAGAGGTGGGTCAGAGTGGAAGGCTGCCGACATTTACTCTTCTATTTTGAGTAGATGTGCAGTATGGCTAGAGAAGACATGGGTGGGCATCAGGAAGATACCTGGACAGCTCCCCTTTGCTTCCTTCCTCCCCTTGATACTGGTGCCCCTGGTACCTGCAGAGGTTCCCCCAGCTAAAGGATGCCTTTGAGAACTGGGCTGGGCATTTCCGGGGTGGAGCTGAGGACAGGTTGGTCTGGACAGTTGCCAGTGTTTGGCCAAATAGGCCAGGGGGTCAGAAGAGGGGTGTGGGGGTGTGGAGATGAAGGGGGTAAGCGAGGAGCATGAAGGTGTACAAGTTTCCCAGCTGCCGTTCTCCTGCTGGTGAGAAACTTGGACTTTGGGAAGGATGACATCAGCTCTTCCGTCCTCCAGATCCCCCTGAGGAGCTAGGGTGGGCAGAGCTGGCTTCCTGTTGGGGCCCAGTTCTAGGGGTAGCAATCACCCCCTGGGCCCCTGGGGGTTGGGCTGAGGTAAGCAATGCAGAGGCAGAGAGGCCTGCCAGTGGCCCTGGGCTTCAGGTGTGGGTGGGGGATGGTTCTTGGTTCCGGCTTCCTCTCCAGTGTCTCCAGCCCTTAGCAGTGTCTCATGAGGGACAGACTTCATTAGGGACCTGGCACTACTGCTGTGTCTCCCCTGCTGAGATTTCCTAAGAGGTCACCCACTGGGCCTAAACCTGTCTCTGTCCACAGCTTGAGTATTGCTATCCAGTCTGCCTCTTGACTGTTGAGGTGAAGATATGGTTGCCTAGGCTCTCCCTGTGTGGGTCTTGTATTAGAAAGAGTCTGTATTGGCTTCTCAGGCCAGGGAAAAGTGGAGTCAAACAAGATGGCATGGAGGAGGGGCTTTTCTGGCCACATCCCTAGGTCTTGGTATAGCTCCTTGAACCTTTACAGGGAAACCACTTTGAGGGGATCCTGGGTGCTGTTTCAGGCATGGGCATCCTGGGCTCTTCCCTTTCCACACCTGAGAAGTGAAGCCTTTTGAAAAGCCCAAGGTGTTTTATGTGTGTTTTGCTTCATTCATTAAGACATGTTGTCACCTGTACCTTAATAACCCGTGGGCACCCAGGGGAAGGGAGCATTTCATGGCAAAATAGACAGGAAACTGTTTGGAAAATGTAAACACGTTATTAACCGGTGAGGTATATGATCCGATCCACTTATTCAGCATAGGCGTCCCTCCCTCCCCCACACTCCCCTTGTAGCTACCTAGCCATGCACAGAACGCTGGGTTTGCCAAAGTAAAGAGACTCTAGAAAGCCGGGGAAGGGGATAATGGTAGGCCTGCAGTCACCCTCTTTCTTTTCTTTCGTATGTGAGGCGGCGGCGCCTTTCTCTGCCCTTCTTTCTGCCCGGCCCGGCCAAGGCTTGTTTCCAATCATTTAGAAGCCAAGCCTTTAATTGTTTTATTCTACTAAAACATAACCTCCCATAGCTCTTCATCTCCCCCTAGTGTTCGTTTCCTGCCATTTCTCAAGATCCGTAGTGATAGCAATGCCAGCGAGAGGCCGGGCACAAGTATGGGGGGGGGGACGGGGAGGGGCGGGAAGTAATTATAATCAGTGATACTAGGGAGAGAAGGGTACGCCTGACAAAACCATAAAACCATATTGTTGCTATCACTATTATTTAGTTTTCCTTCCTTGCTAACTCCTTAATGAGTCTTTCTTACCTCAGATGCTAGGAACTTTAGTTAAAAAAAAAAAAAAGACGAGGAAAGGGGCCTTGGAAAAGAAGACTGATCTTCCAAAATAATATAACCGTCCCCCTCCCCAAGCACCAGGGAGTGAAGAGCGAAGAGGACGAAAGAGGACGAGTGCCCCCCCCCTTGTTTGATACCGACTAACAAATTAGAAAGACATAAAAGGAAAATGAAGTGAACAATGATCAGCCCCCACCCCCCACCCCGCCCCACCCCCGCGCGCACAATACAATCTGTTTAATTGTACTTCATACTTTTCATTCCAATGGGGTGACTTTTCTTCTGGAGAACCTCTTGATTCCTGAACTCTGGGGCTGGCAGCTTGCAAAGGGGAAGCGGGCTGCCGCTTGGTGCAGGTTTTGCAGAGGTCTCTGTCTAGTGGGTGTTTTCTTTTTCTTAGCCCTGCCCCTGGATTGTCAGACGGCGGGCGTCTGCCTCTGAAGTTAGCCGTGATTTCCTCTAGAGCCGGGTCTTATCTCCGGCAGCACGTTGCCTGTGGGTGACTAATCACACAATAACATTGTTTGGGGCTGGAATAAAGTCGGAGCTGTTTACCCCCACTCTATAGGGGTTCAATATAAAAAGCCGGCCGAGAGCTGTCCGAGCCAGACGCGTTCCTGCACCAGCGCTGCCAGCACTACCCAGACTAAGCTGCTGTCCTAGCGCACTGCCTCCCAGGCTGCCCGCGACGCTTTCGCTCCGGTGAGAGGGCCACTTGCTGCGGACCGCGCTGAGACCTCAACAACCAGAGGCGATCACAGCGACCAGACACCGTCCTCTTCGTTTTGCACTGAGTTCCATTTGCGATCGAGTTTTTTTTTTCTTTTTTTCTTTTCTTTTTTCCCTTCTTCTTTTGATCCCTTTGCAGAATGGATTATTTTCCCGTGATCTTCTCTTTGCTGTTTGTGGCTTTCCAAGGAGCTCCAGAAACAGGTAGGCGCCACTTTGCGAACCTTTCTGCTCCAGCGCTGCGCTGTTTTCTCTTGTTTTCCAACCGTCGTTTCTTTTCTTTTCTTTCTTTCTTTTTTCTTTTTTTTAATTACTGAACCTTGAACAGCAAGTGCCTTGCAATTACTTCTGCGTGCCAGAGAAAGAAACAAAATCCCTGTTTGAGTACAACTAACTACAACTGAATATCACACACCTTCAGACTAACGTTGTAGCAGTATTGCTTAGTCGCTACAACTGAGGCAAAGATCTATTTGAAATAACGCGTGTTTAAGGGTTTCACGGTGCCTTTAGGAATTTATTCAAACGCTGTTTTGAAAGTGTGTTAACGTGCAAACTATTTAAACACTCCAGCTTAAAGCCAAGGAATTTTCTTCAGGTCACGCAAGCACAAAGTGAGTAGTCACCTGCCGATCAACCATGTGCTTAGTAACCCCCGCAGGCGGTTTCAGGGCGAAGCGCATGTTTTCTTTAAAATTTGTCACTATTGACTTAAGGTTTCATTTGGCGGGTTTGTGGCATCCTCAAGTACTGTAGGCTCTATTCTCAGTTGTAGTCACCTGTTCTGGGAGGGGGGCTGGGGTCACTCCTGCCTGAATTAAGGATTTAGACAGTGCGAGCGCATCTGCTGGTTTCTCCTTCTCCTCCCAGCCTAATTTTTTAGGGTCAATGCACTTTTTATTTTTTTGTCTTTTCATGACCCTAACCAAAGAGAAAAGATGTCAAAGGGATGGAATGTGTCTGATCGTTTGAAGTGAACAAAACCCGCGCGGATAAACTGCATGGTTAAATTGTCCATAGAAAGAGGCGATGCTGCCTTGGGCCAGAGGGAGGTGTCATGTCCCATGCAAGCTGTGCTGCCCAAAGATTCCAAATTCTGAACCCACAGAATACCTCCCTAGGTCCCGGGCTGTTGCTCCTCTTCTTCTTTTAGTGGCAGCTTGTCTCCCACCTGCTGTGACTATTGTACAGTTCATTTCTCTCCACCCCCCCCCCCAACCAGGGTCTAGCCTAATGTCAAAAGGCACCCAAACGCCATCTAGACCACTTGTGCCCCTACACAAGCTGGAAAGTGGTGGGTACTCCTAAGGAGGTTATCCTGAGTAGGGAAAGTGGCCCCAAAGCTAGGAATAGGAACAGGCAGTCTACCTTGTTTACTTGTGGCCACTGGCCAGTTTAATCTATGGGAGCTGTGCCATTCTAAGTCTCAGGTGTGGACTCCCTAAAAATTCTACCAGATAGTATCATCCCCTTCAAAGCTTCTTCAGAAGGTTGGGGCCATTTATCTCCTCTCTCTCTCTCCCCTCCCCGCCACCCCCCCTTTCTCTCTCTCTCTCTCTCTCTCTCTCTCTCTCTCTCTCTCTCTCTCTCTCTCTCTCTCTTTCTCTGTGTGTGTATGTGTGTGTCTGTATGTAATCTCTCTGCAGGTGGATAAGCCAGCCAGGGTAAGGGTGAAGTCCTGTTAAGCATAGAGAACAAAGAAAGCCCTTTCCTTCTGTTTGTGTTTCTGGCTACAGGCAGTTGTGTGCCTTGTCTGCTTCTGTTTGCGCTGCAAGATCTGGCCTGAATACTGTGATGCAGGTGCTCACTCTGGACGTCTGACGAGAGACTCACCCTCAACCCTCTGTTTCTCTTCACAGCTGTCCTGGGAGCAGAGCTCAGCCCCCGAGCTGAGAATGGAGGGGCGAGCTCCCCTCCCAGCACATCCTGGAGACCCCGCAGGTCCAAGCGTTGTTCCTGTTCTTCCTTGATGGACAAGGAGTGTGTCTACTTCTGCCACCTGGACATTATCTGGGTCAACACTCCCGAGTGAGTCTCTAGAGGGCATTGTAACTCTAGGCATCCTTTTATCGCTCTGGCTTTCTGGAGCCTGGAGCCTGGGCTGGAGTTTCTGTTGTGGGACCTTCCTGGCTTTAGCATTTCTGAAGACAAAAAACAAAGTGCCTTCTAAGGGGGATGATGCTGATTGAGACAGGTCAGCTTAGTGCTAGCCATCTAGGAGAGGGTCTTCTGAGATGCTGGGAGTCAGGCAGCTTACTGTGGGGGAGATGGAAGGGGTTGAGGACAAGCAGGGAGGGGCTGCGCATTTAAAGGCAAGAAAGGAATAGTAGGATTCAGCTGGAGGCTCTCACTGTGCGTTTAGTGTCCAAATAGCCTAAGTCCTATGTAAGCAAATCTACGCTGCCCTTCTCAGAAGAGCACACTGACGTCTATTCCTTTCTGGAGTAGATGTTGCAGGGAGTTGTAATACATACATAAAGAAAAATGAAGAAACAAAAAATGTGAAGTTCCCTGTGCAGGAAGGAGCAGGGCTAGAGCTGGGTCCTAAACTTCCTATTTCTCTCTTTTGTCTTTAGAAAAGTGTATTTCAGGTCAGAGGACAGAACACTGTCCCTAGGTTTCTCTTCCACCTTCGGAATGAGCACAGGCTGTTTTACTCTCAGCCCCAACACTAGTCCCCTCATCAGAAAGAACAAACGCATTTATTCCGTCTCTACAATAGCTGGCCAAGTTCCAAACCAAACCAGACCCAAACCACTGCGGGCCTAATCCTTAGTTGTGTTTCTACCAAGGAGAGGACCATATTCCTTGTGAGAACTGAAATTGACTTGTTGCAAGTTATTGGGGGAACATTTTGGCACGAAGCCCTTAATAAGGCAATCAGTTTTACCAAACTCCAGGAGCAATGTGCCAACGTACCTCGCTCCACCAGGCCGCTCACCTAGCGTTATCATCACACATGACTGGAGGAGAAAATCTTGTGTTTTGGTTTTGCTTCAGTCCCTCTGTTTTCTGGCCCCCACAACCATATCATACTAGAGAAGAAAGAAAAGACAAAGCAGAAACCCAAACAGAGGTGTTGTAATTTGGAACAAAACCGTGTCTAGAAGAAATGGAATATTGCTAAGGACTGAGATGGGAATTTCATTGAATCAAAAAAAAAAAAAAAGCATTTGTTTTTCCATTTGAAGACGTACACTGAGGACCACTGATAGGCAGACACACCAAATGGCTTCCATGCTTTGCTATCATGAGCAGTCCAAGTGCTCTCTGAATTGTATGCCCAAAGAACATGTCTTTTGAAAGGTTATTAATTAAGCTAATATCTTTTGTCTCCTCTCTTTCCATATAATAGGCGTGTTGTTCCATATGGACTGGGAAGCCCTTCCAGGTCCAAGCGTTCCTTGAAGGACTTCCTTCCCACAAAGGCCACCGACCACGGGAATAGATGTCAGTGTGCCCACCCAAAGGACAAGAAGTGCTGGAGTTTCTGCCAAGCAGGAAAGGAACTCAGGTGAGTGGAAACCCTGTTGACCGTCAGTTAGCTGTCCATCTTCCTATGAGACTGCCTTCTCACCTTAGAGAGTAGCAGAGACATGTAGAGTCCAGGTGAGTCTCAGCATACCGTTGCTAAAATGGTTTATTTACCCCACGTGTCTTCACAGAGCCCAGAACACCATGCAGAAAGGCTTAGGAGACATCGGGAAAAGAGACGCTTATTCCAAGCTGGGAAAGAAGTCTATCTATCAGCAGCTGGTAGAAGGAAGAAAAGTCCGAAGGTAAGAAGCACACAGGGGCTGTTAGCTCGGACACCAGTCCTAGGCCTTCCTAGTGGGAGTCGTCACGGTCTGCAGACTTAGCAGAGCAAAGGGTTCTTCAGCTGCTTGAGTGCAGACAGCTGCCCACCGTGTCTCAGTACACACTGTTCGGTCTATGGGTGCATCTTCCACACTAAAGGGGCAGCGCTAGCAGCTGAGCATATCTGGTTATTTTCTTCCCTCTGGTTCTTTTCTGCTCGCCTTAAGAAACTAGAAATCATGTCAGAGAGAAGACATTTAAAATATTTATGTATGAGCCGGGCGTGGTGGTGCACACCTTTAATTCCAGCACTCAGGAGGTAGAGGCAGGTGGATAGCTGTGAATTCGAGGCCAGCCTGGTCTACAAAGCTAGTCCAGGACAGCCAAGGCTACACAGAGAAACCCTGTCTTGAAAAACCAACCAACGAACCAATCAACCAACCAAACAAAAAACCCACACCACAACAAAAAGAACCCCCCCCAAAAAACAAAAAACAAACAAACAAACAAACAACAACAACAACAACAAAATTATGTATGTTATCCAAAAGAGTAGTAGTTATTCAAATGGCCAAGGGGAACTAAAGCCATTAGGTAAGGTTGGCGAGATTTAGAACATGTCACTTTTCATGTTTATCCTATTAATATTATTTAAATATGGAAGTCTGAAGATCCAGTGGCCTTCCCTTGATTCCTGTGGCACAGGAGATAGCTGGATTAGGCAACCCCACAGGGTGGCTCCAAGCAACTTCTTGAAGATCCTTCCAAAGTCTAAACTTTTGAAACTGAGAATGTGGGGTGGTGGGGTGGTGGTAAGGGACCCTTGTACATACTAGTCACATACTCCTATCTCTAGAAGCTTCTCCAAGAAATCCAGGGGCAAGGTGTTCCAAGACCAAAGTGTTCCCAGCCATGGGCAGGGCCTTGACCTGAGGAGGACCAGTGCCTGTTTGTTCCTTTGTTTTATATCAACTATTAGTCGTTGATGCTACAGTTCTTTTTGTGTTCCTACTCATAAGTGTGTACACACGCGCGCATGCACACACACGCACACACACATACACGCATGCACACACATACACACACAAATTAAATTATACAGTTTTTAAAATTGTGACCAAGTATTTGCTCAGGTCTTCCTACATTCTCTCTGTCTCTCTATCCACCTGTTAGCGTCCATTTCTTAGGTGTTATAGAAGGTGCCAATGTGCTTTTTTTCCATGGAGGCAGAGGGTAGGATGAAGCTATTTAAACATAGTGTTTAGTGCTTAACTCTGCTTAGACATTCTCATAGGCTTCCTCTCTGCAGTGCTAGGCATAAATAGCCGGGTTTATTCACACAATAGTCATTGAGACTGCATGAGAATTTATTAAAGAGCACCACACTGTCACAACTGGTATAAAACGCCAAGAACTAGACTGAGTATGTTTGTGCTAATTTCTAATTTTAGATGTTTCTTTAGCCAAGGAGTGATTTCTTTCTCTCCCTCCCTTCCCCCCTCTCTGTGTGTGCATTTAAATAACATTTATTTTCCCTTGTTCTATTTTAATAGGTTAGAGGCCATCAGCAACAGCATCAAGACATCGTTCCGTGTCGCCAAGTTGAAAGCTGAACTCTACAGAGACCAGAAGTTGACACACAACCGAGCACATTGACTACAGAGCTTCCTGGTGTTGTGGAAGGCACCACTTCCATCCAGCAGGCCCCGTGGCCGACTCTGAACTCTCCATGCTGGCTGGGGTCTTAGCAAGAACAGCCGTCCGGCTTCTACAGTTTCTCGTTCCGACTGGCAGAGGACCAGCATCCCTGCTCCAAGCATTCCAAGAAAAGGTTGAGGTGTTCCCCAACCTGTCTTCATTTGCATCTGCTGGTAGTGAACTCTTTTTTTTTTTTTGCCTCTTCTTGCTGTTTGAGAAGGACAGCGGACCCCTCAGAGAGCAGGGACGTGGTGCCATTCTAGGTGCCATTGCCCAGAGAGCAAGGCGCGTCCACATCAGAGTTCCTGCAGAAAGTCCTTAGGGAGGGTTTGTGTCTGACTCAGGCGCCTGGTACATTTCAGGGAGAAACTCCAAAGTCCATGCAAAAATTTTCTGAGGAATGCACAAATTAAAAACATACTGGAAGGACAAACACTTGAGTTAAAAAAAAAAAAAAAAAGGAGGACCAAAGACTTTCTTTTTGAGTTGTAAAATGCAAAACTCAGAGCAACTGTTACTACTGTACATTAGGATGCGCTTTCCTGAACACGGATCTACCTCACTCTTCCGCACTGTCACGCATAGTCCCCACCTCTAATTATTGTCTCCCTGAACTCGCTCCTCTCTGGCCACCAGGCTCCCAATCCATTGTACTGAATCCTCACCTCATAGAAGTCTGGTTCAATCTGTCAGGCAGTAGTAGATTCCCATGCTACTTTCCGTGCTAATCTGCTAGCTCTGATCTATGAGAGAAAGGACGAGAGAATCCGGCCCCTGCCCTTGTGACCTTGGGAAGCAGAATGGTTATAGAGTTGTTTGTGAAAGATGTTGAAAATCTGGCTGTGCCTTAGAGCAGTGAAAGTTCGTCCCCGTCTGTAACTGGCTAATGGAAGAGGATAGATTGAGTTTTGATGTACTTATTTTTTTTATAGATATTTATATTCAAACAATTTATTCCTTATATTTACCATGTTGAATATATGTCTGGGCAGGCCATATTGGTCTATGTATTTTTTTTTAAATGTATTTCTGAATGAAATTGAGAACATGCTTTGTTTTGCCTGTCAAGGTAATGATTTTAGAAAATAAATATTTTCCCTACCACTACTGATTTGTGGATTGCTTCCAAAAACCCTGAGAAGTGATAATCCGGAAGGGAAATGGTTGAAGATGGCTTTATAGGAAGGTCAAAATTAGAAAAGAAGTTGGATTTCGGCTTGATTTAAAAAGGAAACGACATATTTCTTTTTAAAATATCGCTTTTATGGCTATTTGACCGTGAAAGGTCTTGTAATAGGAAGGAAATAAAGGATTATCCAAAGAAGATATATGATAGTTAATAATACATGCGTTTGTACATTAAAAGATGCTTTTGGATTGTGTTAAGAAACACAGAATGAAAGCTTTAAATCTTGTCTTCCCACGGAGTGCAGCGTTTGCTTCTCCTTTACCTGCCCATATCCCCAGGGAGGGCGACCATTAGCCTGGCGTCTCCAGCCACTAGGCAGCATCCAGCAGTTTAAGCTGGCCGGTGCTGAGAGGTGCTTTCCCCATAGTCCGGGGCTGGAGGAAGGAACGGAAAGATGATCCTCCAGGACAAGCAGCTATCAGAGCTCCGCAGCCCTGGGGCTGGGCTGCTGTGCGAGCAAGGCCTGCCTGTGCCTTTTATTTGCTCAGAGGAAGTATTTTGTTTATTAAGGAACACTGAGAACTGTTACTTCTTCCAAGCTCAGGACTGGCTGGGTGCCCCAGAAGTTGAGACACCAGGAGCTGATTTTAAGACACTACTCTACCACACACACACACACACACACACACACACACACACACACACACACACACACACACTTTCCCTTCTTTGGCTTTGCCAACTACTGGCCAAAACAGTATTGCAAATGGTCGTAGCAGCCAAGACTCAAAAGAGCTTGATGGGCTTCTAGAATCTTCACTGCCTTTCTCTAATAAAGGCTGAATGAAGATGTTCCCAGAATTTAACAAATACTAGCTGTTAGTGACTACTGTTGTCCTAACACTGGCATAGTATAGGAAGATGTCAAATGATAGTCTCTGGCTTGCATGGTCAATGTCCTGGGCAGTTGAGTGCAATTCTTTTTCATCTCCTATGAAATTATTAACATGGTAAAGTACTGTCTAAGGTATATGGAAGAAGAGTGAGTGCAGCTATTTTGCTTCCCCTAATGAGCTGCTTGCCAATGTATCACTGATGGGGGGCGGCGGCGGAGGGGGGGGCTTCCTAGAGCCCTGGCTACTTCCACAAGGTACTTGGCCTGAACTTGGCTACCATTTTATATCAAGCCAACTTATGCAACCCTCTGCTTCAGGAGCTCCCTTCTTCATTCAATGAGAGGTGGAGAGGGGAGGGAGGCGGTGTGTGTGTGTGTGTGTGTGTGTGTGTGTGTTTCTTCTTTTTTAATAGTTTCAAGAAAAAGTCAAAGATGAAGATGTTGAGGTAGCAACGAAGGCCAGCGCTTAGAGAACACTAGTTTAATGCATGCAAGAGGTAGCTGGGATGGGAGAAGGCGCTGAATCAAACAGTTCAGAGAATGGTACATATGGAGTGATGGAGCTGTCACTGTTAATCAGTTGTCCTTTTGCTCTGTGATTACTGTTTCAGTAAGTGGTGAGAACACAGAAAAACACGAAGCAGCCCGTCTCTGGGATGCGGAGCAGCAGTAAAGAGGTTGTGAGGTTCGGGGGCAACTTACTTTTTTCAGGCACATGCAGGAAACTTTCGACATAGTAGTATTCAACCCAACCCCTCCCCACCCCCTTTCCCTCCCCACCCCCACCCCCTCCCGCTGAAAACTGAGAGCTTAGCTCATAGGAAGGTCAGCTGTGCTTCCTCCTGGGTTTCCAGAAAAGTGTGCTTTCTGGCAGTGTGCTTAGGACAGATTTTTCTCTTTACTCTTAAAGAGCCAGCAGGGCTTTAATCTCAGGAGAGTAGAGCCCGGGCAGGAAGCTGACCTTTGTCAGCGCTGGGGAGAGGATCCCACTAATGAGTACTTCCTCTTCCCCAGGGATTAGTTTCTCTGCTGATGAAAACCATTGGTCTTAATTCCACCTGTGCCTCTCCAGAGCACAGGGAACTCAAGGAACTCCGGTTAGCTAGAGTTCCCTCAGAAAGAGACTCCTCCTCGCTAACATCAAATTGGAGATCCCTCCCCCCACATTCCCCCTCCCCCACCCCTCCCCCCCCCACCCCCGGAAATAAAGCAGAGGCCCAAAGTGGGAGCTGAACTGAGATCACATGGCAAGCAAGGGCATCTCCAAAGCTCACAGGCCTGAGCACCACAGAGCGGGCTGTTTCACCCAGAGGTCCCTGAAGGTAAGGTAGAAGAGACACTCAAGCAAACCTTAAAAGGGGGGTTCTGGGAGTCCAGGGGTGGGAAGTAAAGCATTTTCCAGGAAAGCTTCGCATTGATAAAGTTAGCTGACGCAGCTGGAGCTGGGCCTCCCAAGCAGAGCATTTGCTTGTCTTCCACCAGCCCTGGGCTGAAATCCTGACACTACAGGGATTGGGTAGAGTGCTGGGAGGACCTTGAAGGTGTGTGTGTGTGTGTGTGTGTGTGTGTGTGTGTGTGTGTGTGTGTGTGTGTGTGTATGTATATACTATCGCATCATTACATGAGTAGCTAGAGAAACTTTCAATTATCGCTTTTAGATTCCTTTATCAAATAAAACTCATACCAGTCAAAGGGAATTCTTATAGTGAGCTGCAATTTCACTCGATACTGCTAGGCAGTGTTTATCTTCTTCCTAAAGTCCTGAAAACACCATTTTTAGCCCCAAATTCTCAACATGTTACAATAGCTTGTTCTGGACGGAATCCATCCATTCTCTCCCCTGTGTACACATCAGTTCCTGGGCTTCTCTTCCGAAGTTCAGGGGGGATGCACTGCTTTCCCTGTGAGCCCTTCCAATGTATGGCATTTTGTCTGCCACCCCGTTCTCATCATTTAAAAGCACAGTGGGCGGAACGCTTGCAGGAACGGGCAAGACCCACCCCCAACCCTGGTGTCACAGAGGGCTTTATCAGCCACCGCTGTCCATGAAGCCAATGCAGGGAAGAAACTGCTTGGTGACTAGCATGGCCAGGATCACCATACCACTTCAAATGCTAGGCAACGATGAGGCAGAGAGATAGGGTCGATATCACTGGATACAACAAAGAGAAAGGGTCAGACCAGGGGGATGCTGAATGGCAGAAAGGATGCATCCCTGCCATCACAGGATGCTGATGTCTCGGGATACAGACCTTCCGCACTCTGAAAGTAGTCTTGCCAGCTCAGAATGTCTTCTTTCTTCTTCCCTTTTATATTCTGAGGAATCCCATGCCCCCTCTGCCCAAATGGCTGTGGAAGGTATTCAGGGATGTTATTCACAGTATTGAGCTACCACTGGCATTGGGTTAGGACAAATTATAGGGCAGGCCCCAACTGAACCCCAAAAGGACTAGGTATGAAGTCTACAGATGCTGAACTGGGAAGAGGGCATGTGGTCTAAGAAAGGGGCTGGTCACCATGTGAAATGTCTAGAATGCTTATTCTTATGTTTATTGATCAACCAGGACTGAAATAATTTCAACTTTTCACAAGTCATAGTAATGTCAGGTCCCTGTGTATATGTGTATGTGTGTATGTGTGTATGTGTGTATGTATGTATATGTGAATGGATGTATGTGTGCATATATGTGTGCATATATGCCATTGTTTCCCCAGCATCCATCACTGAGGGGCACACCACTGTCTCAGGGGTCACAGGAGTCCAATGCCCATCACCTTCATAGTTGCCCCTCTCACTAGGCATGTCCCCTTGCTCACACCCTGGGATCCTTTGGTAGAAGTAGAAATATTGGGAGGTCTCCTTTTTCTCCTTGGAACCATACAGCAGACTGATTTTATAGTTGTGTGAACTCAAGGCAGAGTGTAGACAGAGGACCTGCTAAGAACCTGCTTCTGCTTTAGAAGGACCATTGAAGAAGATGCCACTTAAAAAGCTGACTCTTTCCTTCTCAGGTCAGCTTTGGGCCATAAAAGAGCGAGGAGGTGGTTTATCACTTAAATAGGCTGCATTTAATGAGTATTTGGCAATGCTCTTGTTTCTCTGAAACCACAGGCTATGGTGGGCAACAGAGGCACATGGTCACTATGGAAAAGGGTAACTCCCGAGGAAGGCCATAATTTAGAGCCACCTTAGTTTTGGCTCAACTATAGAATCATTATCTGTGAATCAGGAGGAAGTGTGGGCCTTCCCCAGTGTCTCCAGCCTATAACATACCAACCAAAAGATGCTTATAGAATTTATAAACATGAACATAGGTTTTGGGTTTGATAAGCTGGGGGGGGGGAGGGTGATATCATTGTTCCAACTAGATGTAGTTACACCTCAGAAGATTTAGATGACTTCTGTATGAAGCTCTCTTTGGAAAGTTTGTATGACCTGAATTCTCTTACTGAAGTTTACCACTAGCCGTAGACCACTGACTCAGTAGGCAATTCTTTCCACCTGTTTTAGGCATTGCTCTTACGATAGCATTTCCTCAAAGCTTTATTCATGACCAGTAAACACAAATGTAAAATGAATTTTAAAATGTTTCTTGTTATCCTTTGTTTTTTGATGTCTTTCATCATTACCTTCTGAATACAGAATTTTAAAATTTGCCGCCAGTTGAGACAAGAACCATAAAAGAAGGGCCAGAGTAAAAGGAAAGGTCAGAAATGATAGAACTTCAACACTGGGCAATACTGGATTTAGAATTTGTAATCATGGGTATCTTCGATCATATCCCACAGTAGAGAGAAGATTATGAAGAACTCACTGTGCCATCCAACAGCTTTAATAAGTGTCAAGCTATGATTGATGTTATTTTATCTACCTACAGCATACAATCCTGCCCTCCCTTCCCAGGTTACTTTGAAGTTAATCCCAGCTACCATTATTATAACATCTGTAAAGTTTTGAGCATAGATGTAATGAGTATGATAATGCTTTATTAAACCCAACAAAATATTGAACCAGTCAATTGGATGTGTGTGTGTCTATAACTTAGAAAGAACAGAAAATGTTTCCAAGTCCATGGAAGTTGTTATAATGTCCAGGGAAAATGCACATGGCAGCTGACACTACACACTATCTACTGAGTAACAGATGCATTGGGGGGGGGGCTTTGCAATTATCAGTTCACATTTGGCAACACCCTGTGAAGTTTTTTTTTTGTACTATTTTGTTGATGATGAGGAAACTCCTTGAGTTAAAACTTCTTGAAATTAAGTACCAAGTTATCTAATGCTAGACAGCTAGTAAGAGTTACAAATTCACACAATTTACTCATTAAGGTTTTTAGTTCAGGAAAAAAAAAACACTCCATGAGATTATATAAACTGCTCTGTAATAAAAAAGAAAGCAGCAGGTGAGGGAGGGAAGGGGCAGTCTAGTGGGAAGAGAGAATGAGAAATGATCCTTAGGTCCACACACTAAGCAAGATCCCACGCAAGAAGATTTGAAGGTCAATCAAAGGCATGGAGACCTCTCACCAAACTGTTCTGTCTACAGACGATTTGATAGATAGAGCAGCCTGATATGCTCACACTGTTGATTCATAAGGAAGGTAAACAGGAGTCTGGATCAGTAAGAGATTACTTTCCTATATTAGAATTTAGCCAGGATAAATAACATAGCAGCACCGGAGATCTTAAAGAAACTCAACCGAAACAAGCAATGGAAACATTGTGGCTCTGCAAGTGGTGCTGGTTTTTTCCTTTAAGTGATCTTGCTACAGAGCAGAGAGAAGAATTAATTTAATGGCAGTGAAAATCTTAAACCAGCATAACTGTCACAGAGAAATCCAAAATGGCATTTATTAGATTGAAATTTTTGGAAAAAAAATTTTTTTTAATGAAAGAAAAGCAGTTCCCACAGAGTTTAACTAAATTTGGGGATTTTTAAACCTGATTTGTATCCAGTATTATAAAATATGCAATAAACGTCTGTTCTTAATCAAAAGTAAAATTATTTTATACTCAAAACACCACCATGGTCACAAATGTCTCCTTAACAGATCAAGAATTCCCATGTGATTTATGAGAAAGAACTGCTTAATTTACACACCAACTTGGTTGCCCTATGGGCCTGGATAGTTTGCTAAGATACAATCAGCAGTAGGCATGGCTGTGGACCCTGGTCTCTGGTTTGGTCCCTAAGAACTTGTCCGTTTTGCTTTAATTAAGGTCCACTGAGGGCCCTGTTGGATGAAAGACAACGTGTACTAGACAATTAAGGGGATAATTTTATTTAGACTGTTGTTCATTAGTGAAGAATGTCTCATGAAGAAAAGGAGGACGTGGAGTTTATAAAGGTAGATGCAAGGGGAGACACTGACGAGCCTTTTAGGAATACGGAGGAAGGAGAGACAAGGCTTTCTCCATCTGTTGTAGAAATACAGGGGAAAACAGTGAGAGCAGGCTGGCTTTGGCTTGACATTTTTCAGAAGACAAAAAAATGAAGGTGATTTCTTGAGGAACATGGTGCTCAGGTAAAATTCAATCCTCCTTTTTGTTCAATATAAACACCATTCAACCCTGAAATGCTCCAGGATGCTCAGCACCTCATGAACAGGCTGAAGGTCTCTACATAGTTTCTCCAAGAGTGTGGCATTGTTCCTGCTAAACCAGTTGTACCATCTGCGTGACAATGATGACGGCAAAAGTCAGAGTTTACAGCACCTTAAAAGAAAGATGCAGCTGGGTGGTGGTGTCTCATGCCTTTAATCCCAGCAGTCAGGAGGCAGAGGCAGGCGGATCTCTGTGAATTCGAGGCCAGTCTGTCTACAGAGTTCCAGAACAGAATTGGGAGTCAAATCCTGAGGGTTAGCAGTCCAGTGGATTCTAAGATGAGGTTTATTGGGATCAAAGCCTGGATTCTAGAAACCCCAACAAGCTTGGTTCTGAACCCCTCCCCAATATGGCAGTTAAAGAGACCCAAAAGAGGAAAGAGAAAAGGAAGATGATACTTTCTTCAATGTGGCCACAGGGGGAGGAGGAACAAATAAAGACATTGTATGGCCCTCAAAGTGCAGGGGGCTTAGGTTGAGTTTAGCTTTAATAGAAGACAAGAGCTTTGTGTAATTAAGTAGCCACTATTCAGGCATATTCCTGACATTGTTGACCCATCTCCATATCTACTCAGTCTGTTCTGTAAGGTATAGTCTGGATAACATGTCAGAACTATGTGAAATATCTTCCTGGGAGGCAACTCGCCCCTTTGGCTGGTGCCAGGGCTTCAGCCTTTCCCTTCCCGCCCCCAGTGTAGGATTCCTGGAAGGAAATTTTAATTCCTTAGGGGCAATCGTTGCTACAGTCTGACAGCCAAAGCAACTGGCACAAGTGTCTGTCTTTAGAATACCTTCTTTCTTGACAGAATGGTTCTTTGCTGAGGAACTGCCTTTTCTGCTGGAACTGCAGAACTTCCAGGGGAGGTGCTTGGAGCTCCTGGGCCAGGTCATCTGTGCCTTTGGAGACTCTATGTCCAAGGTTTCTTGCTGAACCTTTGCCAGGAGATTCAAGGTAGGATACAACAGTGAGTCCTTGAAGGGATGGATAGATGTAAGATAGAGGAAAGGCTATACGTAGGACTAAACCATACAGTGCATTTTCAGGGGAAAAAAATGACTGGATATGGGGACCTGGAGCCATGACCTGGAGTTCCCTGAGGAATCTGGGAACTAGGTCAAGTGGCAGAGAGAAAAATTAGAAATGCCAGTTTGAAGGATTAAGGCTAGACCTTAAACGGAGCTGGAAGGATTGAAAGTCAGATAAGGGTTGGCAACTTGGGAACACAACAGGATCCACTCTGATTGACAGATAGGTACAAAAACTGGTTTTTCCACATATGCGGAGCAAGTCCATTAAAATTTCATTAGGCAAAATGGAGTTTGCATATTCATCAGCTGCCTGCCATTTGAAAAGAGCTCTAGATTCCTGCAAAGCAACAAGCAGGACAATAATCTAATCGGGTCACCTGAAGGAGTGTGTGTCTGATGATTAGCTTCTGATAAGACACCAAAGGTCTATGGCCATACACTTTCAATCGAAAATATTATTCTGAGACTATTATTAGTCTCACTAGAAAATTAGAGTGGTGTCGGGTTTCACAGAGGTATTTAATTAGGTATAGCAAGAATGAAAATTTACCAGGCAGACTTTCTGAGATTGTTGTTTGAAATTTTCATGAGGAATTCTAGACTTGGAAAAAAATTATAAGTATGTGTGTGTGTGTGTGTGTATATATATATATATATATATATATATATATATATATATATATATACACACACATACACATATATATGTATATATGTAATATCTTTCTATCATATATATCATATATAGTATATTTGATATATTAATTATGGTAAAAAGATATAATATATGTAATATGTTATACATATGATAGAAGTATATATGATACACACATATATATAATATCTATATATCATATAGAAAGATAAGCCAAAAGCTCACTCCTAGATTTCACCTGTAGTATCTATAAGCTTAGAAAAAAATCTATTATGGGTCCCCTTAATATCATATGATTCTGGGTCTGCCAAAAAGTTACCCCCACATGCAGATGTGAGGCTGAGGGTCTAAGCTAGAAGTCAGGTCTATTTGCCAGTGAGGGCCTTGTCAGGTCATCTTCCTAACGCTAACCTGACTTCTTTAAAAGTTTCTGGTTCTATCTGAGTAAATAACTACTCTCAAATATGACATTGATGGCAAAGTCCTTAGTTTTTTGTTTTGTTTTCCCCACTGGGTAGTTCTTCTATTCTTTTTAAAAAATAATTTAATTAATTTATTTAGATTACAACTAAATTGTTATCTCATCACTTGTATCCCCCCATTCCTCCCTCCCACCTGCTTTCATCTTATTCCTTCCTGCAGGTCTATGACCTAGGGGGACCTCTTCCCTACTGTATGGTCATAGGCTATCAAGTCTCATCTTGGCAGCCTGCTTATCCTTTCTCTTAGTGACACCAGGCCTCCCCATCAAGGGGCAGTGGTCAAATATGGGGCACCAGAGTTTATATCGGAGTCAGTTCCTGCTCTCCACACAGCTATGGAGAATGTCCTGTCCATTGGCTAGATCTGAGTAGGGGTTTGATGCTTACTGCTTGTATTGTCCTTGGTTGGTGCAGTAGTTTGAGCAGAACCCCCTGGACCCAGATCCACTTATCATGATGTTCTTCTTGTAGATTTCTAGGATCCTCTGAATCCTTCTATTTCCCCATTCTCCTACATTTCTCTTACCTAGAGTCCCAGTAGGATGTCCTCACATTTATCCCAATCTCCTGGTAAATGAAGACTTCCATGGACATGCCTTTTGGACTAGTGACCAATTATAAGTGAGTATAAACCATGTGAGTCTTTCTGCTTCTGGGTTAACTCACTTAGTATGATCATTTTTAGTTCCATCCATTTGTCCACAAATTTCAGCATTTCCTTGTTTTTAATAGCTGAGTAGTATTCCATAGTGTAAATGTACCACAGTTTCTTTATCCATTCTTCAACTGAGGGACATTTAGGTTGTTTCCAAGTTCTGGCTATTACAAATAAGGCTATTATGAACATGGTTGAGCATATGTCCTTGTTGTGTGGTGGAGCACCTTTTGGGTATATTCCAAGGAGTGGAATAGCTGGGTCTTGAGGTAGCTCTATTCCGTTTTCTGAGAAAGCGCCAGATAGATTTCCAAAGTGGTTGTACAAGTTTGCATTCCCACCAGCAATGAAGGAGTGTTCCTCTTTCTCCACATCCTTGCCAGCATGTGGTGCCACTTGAGTTTTTGATCTTAGCCATTCTGATGGGTGTAAGACAGAATCTCAGTGTCATTTTGATTTACATTTCTCTGATGAAAGTCCTTAGTCTTATAACCACAATTTCCAGTTAGGTCACAGCAACAAGAAAGACAGTTCCTTATGAAACTTATGCAAAGAATTATGTTGCTGTAAATATAAATTCTCAACAGGACTTCCCCAAATCCAGAGGAGTCCCAGGCAGAGAAAGGAATATATTACTTATGGACATCACATTCAGTTATTAAAGGCAAGTGTTGCATGTTGCCTTTAACTTTGCAGGATTTATAGTAGCTTATGTGGAAAAATAAGTGGTCCTTGTATAGATGTAGAACATAGGATATTAGGGTGGCCACTTTCCGAACAAAGCCCACAACATTCCCTCAGCTATTCCTTCCCTCCTAATGAATTCTTGTTCCACTCAGCCCTGAGTTAGCAGCCTGTGTGACTGTCTGCTCCTGAGGGCTGAGAATGTTGACTCAGCCTATTGCTATGTTCTCAGCTTCTAACTGACACCATCAGACGCCTGGACCCAGAGTGTCTGCCATAGTCCTTTTGGGCAGGGCTATGAAGGGACTTTTCTACCTTGATGATCAAGAGGTCTTGCCCAGAAGCTCATTCCCAACACTCCCTTGGATGTATCAGAGAAAAATGAAAACTATCTGGATGGTAAAAGGTGTGCCCCAGCCATGGTTAATTTATTACTGGTGAGAGTAAGTTGACAGGCCAATATAAGAATAATGCAGCCAACAAGAAGAGCCGGTTGTTCGTGTGGCATACAACACAAGGCAATAAAGCTAATCCCAAACGTTTTCTAAAAAGCAGTCCTAGACATAGTAATTTGTATTTTCAAGGAAGAGCTGATATTTTCCAGTTAGGAAAATAAACAAGTATTATTCTCATTGGTTTAAAAAAAAAGTCTTTCAAGGGCCTGGCGAGGTGGCTCAGTGTGTAAGAAAGCTTACCACTCTTGCAGCGAGCCTGGATTTGGTTCCCAGCACTCACATGGCAGTACATCCCTGTAACTCCACTTCCAGGGAGTCTGGCACCCTCTTCTGATCCTGACATGCATGATGGACAGAATGAATCCTATGTTGGTGAAACTGTGTGAAAAGAAAAAGCAATTCATTCCAGGCTTGCTATTATATTATCAGAGGGCAAAAATTGATGACCATAGACCGGACAAATGCCAACTGAGATAGAAAAGTCATTACATTAGGGGTCTTCGTACTGTTTGAGCATAGGCAGCATCCAGGAACCCTGCAGTTTGCCCACAGCTAAGGGGGCTTTGCTCTATACTGACCTCTAACTGAGGCGAGGCAGAGCTGGCACTGTGATGTATATGGGTACACCATAGAGAGTGGTGGCGCCAAGAATTCCCCCAGAAACTTTGCAGATGACCTAGAAAGATTTGTAACATTTTATCCATACCCATTATTCCCTAAAGAAACCCAGATAAGTCTCCCAACATTCTGAGGCCCCTAGAAAAGTTCAAAAATAGTTTTGGGTACAAAGGATGTGATCTTAAGGGCTGGTTGGATAGTTTAGCAAGTAAAATCACTTGCCACTCAAGTCTGAGGACATCAATCCTATCTCCAGAGCCCATGGTGGAAGGAGAAAGCAGCCTCCCACACATGTATGCTTCCCCATACACGCTGTATACACATACACATGCACACACTAATAATATGTCATTATAATTTTAATTTGTATAAATTATAAAAGCAATAATAATAATATTATAAAATTTTTATCTCAAGAAGGAAAAAACAGTTATCAGGAGATTTGAACACTTAATTAAGCTAAGGTGATATGTTAGCTAAGAAGCAGCACTTAGCTACTTATATAATCACAATAACAACCAAAGAGTTAAAATGGACAAATAGTAGCTAATGTGATTAAAGAGTTCAGGCCCTTGGTAAGGAATAAGAGCATCTGAGGATACCACTGTGGTCTGAACATCTGTGTTCTCAGAAAGATACCTATACTGAAACTCAGTGATGAATATGTGGGTGTCTGGTGAAGGTATTTTTGCGGGGTGATGAGGTCATGGTGGAGTGTCCCTATGAGGAGGCCCCAGAGAAATGCCTTGTGTCTTCTGCCGGCCGCTGTGAGCACAAAGCACCTGGGAGTCAGCAAGCGAGCCCTTCACCAGAAAGCAGTCTAACTTCGCCTTGCTCCTGGGCTTCCAGCCCCCAGGACCACGAGAAGTGTGCATCAGTTATTTCTGAGCCACACAGCTTATAGTATTTTTTTTTTTCTTTCATAGCACCATTGGAGGAAGACATGATAAGCTCGATAAAAAACCAAAAAAAACAAAAAAACAAAAAACAAAACACACACACACACACACACACACACACACACACACACACACACACCCCAAAACAAAAACAAAAACAAAAACAAAACCAAAAAAACCCAGGAAGCCATTCTGGAAAGGCACAGAAACATTCCTTATCTTGGCAGATTGCACAAAAGATAAGAAATAGCCTTTCACAAACTTTTCTTAGGAGAAAACCAGTCATCCAGGCTCGGGATGGTGGGATGTGGGGTCAGGGTGGGGACGGGATACCATTTATTTAACACAGAGAAAACCCAAAGCTAGATTTCTAAAACTTTTACTCGAAAATCTCAGAAATAAATAAAAGAACACTCAGCCAGATTAGCTACTACAATAAAATTCCCCACTGAGAAGTATATGGACAGTCTGTCTCCATATACTTTGTCTGTGGTATGGTTTCTTAAAGTTGCAGACACTTATTATTAATAATTAACTTATGGATATCTAGAGAGGAATCTTGCATTTATTCAACTACTAGCCCAAGACAGAACTTTCTGAAAGATCTTTCAAATTGTCTTCAAGCTGATACACAGCAAAACGTAATTACCACAGCAGTAAAGCTGTCAGAAGGACTCAGATTAGTTCAGCACAATGTGTAGTCTCCAGCATTTTGAACACTTGACAAAAGTGATGCTAGCTTGTTTGTTTTCTGAACCTGCATATGTTTAGGAAGCCTAACCCCATGTACAATCAAAGTGTATACTTACACTATATTTAAAGCTGATGAGTCAGAGAAGACTTGAGAACTTCTATGAAACCAAAATTATTAACATGGTCTAATTAACAAAATTGTACCTGAATGTATGAATTTGAATGCTGAAATTGTGCCTGAATTATTTCCTATGTCTGTTAGTGGGACACAAGGGTACATGTCTGCAATCCTAGCTTGAGGCAGCAGGATTGCAAGTTTGTTCTAGTCAGCCTGAGCTACCTTGTCTCAAGTAAAACAAACCAACAAAACAAAACCCCTCTCCCCCACCTCTCAAAGTATTAGAGGTCAAGAGCTCTGAATTTCTAGCAATTTACTTAATAGTCAATTTATGTCAATATCTGTTTATCATCCAACCAATTATAATTTGGTTTATTAATACCACAAAGAGGTTAGAAACATATCACATTATGAGATAACTGGCTTTGTGGATTATCTCTCTATTAAAACCTATGAAGGCATTTACAATGAAAGCTCACGGCTTCTATTCTAAAACCTTGGTCATTTATCTAGCATAAGCCCATAAAGACATTAACTTCTGGGTCCAATCACACCACTAATAGTTCTTACCTCTAGAGTATGGAAGAAGACAAGGACTCAGCAAGAGAAATGGCTTCTAAAGTTCACAATGGTTTAACTGATTTGTATTCAAAACAGATTCAAAGGAGAGCCTCAGACCAGGTTCTTTGGAAATTTACCCAATAGGGACTATCAGCTGTTTACAAAGCCTGTCAAATAGCAAGACCATGAAATCAATAAAAAAAATATGACTAGTTACTAAGTGACCATAAGGAAGCCAACTCAAGTCTCTGTGGTGCTGGACTAAAGTCCCAAGGCCTGGCTCTCACTTGCCATCAGGTTCCCTCACCTCTGGTAAGGGACACAAGGGCTCAGTACCTTGGTGGAGAATGAAGCCACACTGCCCATGTTTGTGCGCTCAGAAGAGAGAGCTCTTGGTTATAATGAGAATACACTGAGGGGGAAAAAAAGCCAGACCAGCACAGCTAATACAGGAGCGCTGGATAAGGGCATTTAGGTGGTTAAAACCATAGCCACTGTGTTGTGTCAGACACTCCTGGATTCAATCATAGATCTGTCACCATTGTGACATTTGTGAGCCAGCTTGCTTCCTGGGTCTTTGTCTATTCATTTGTAATACATAGACAGTAACACCTACCACATGGTATGACCGTGCAGGTTAATATTCCATATAAATTCCAGATCTAGGGCCCTGTACGTCACAGAAGGAGGCCGTTCCCAGAAGGCCTCCACCTTACTCCCTGTTTTATCTTTGTCTTCTGTCTCTATCTGAATCATTACCCTAGGGCACCATTCCCAATGTTTTGGGTGCAACAGGATCACATAGAAATATCACCAGAGTAAAGAGTTCCAAATCCCGAGTCCCAGGAATGAAGGCGCAGCAGCAGTGGAGCCCAGACTTAATCTTGTTCAGCGAGCCTTCCCATGGCTCAGACACACACGCCTGTTACAACTGAAAAAAACACTGATGCTGGCCATCTCTCAACTTTGCTGTAAATTTATTCTTTTTTTTAAAAGTGACTTTTGTGGGGGTTTTGTTCTTATTGTTTTGTTTTTCATGATCCTGCTGGTGAAATCTTATTTCTCTGGCAAGATTCTTTTCAAAGGTTTTCTTTTATGCAAAGGGGTGGGGGAGGGCGCGACTTTTGCTCCTCAGGACCAGGGACTTTGTGCCTCAACCCTGGCATTTGCTTACTTGGTCCTTGCTTGACAATATGGTCTTCTATAAGATGGACTAGGCTCTGTGTCCTCAGCGGTCATCATACATGCTTTAAACATGTCTGTTAACTGGACAGACAATCCCTGCGCCATATTGAAAGGAGAAGGCTTGGACCCTCCCCTGTCCTTGGCAGTAGACTCATCTGTAGCTCTGAACTGAGAGTCTCGCAGGGCTTCTGATAGGAGAGAACAAAGTGTGTCAAGCTACAAGATGTAAAGGACTTTTGGGACACACATATCTAATAACAGACTGGGCATCTTTCTAGCTCACCAGTCAGACATACATGGTATTAACACACTCCCTGTTAGAAACCAGGGTGGGGGTGGGGCCGTTACATCAGACATCCACCACGATTCCTCTTATAACCAGCAAAGAGGAGGTTGGTTCTACCTCTGTTAAAGTACACAGTGCTCTTGAGTTGAATTTAAAGCGCCCTTTCCTAGCAACGTCTTATCTTTCCTCTTGACGCAGATGCTGTGACCTCCCACCATCTCTGCTTTTCACTTTCTGCAGATTCAATTAGCCATGGCCAACCACAGTCAGAACATGCTAAACAGAAAAATCGCAGAAACAGACCACTTGTAAGTTTTATGTTGCATGCCATTCTGAACTTAATAGAAATCTCCATCCAGCTTTATCCAAAGTGTCCTCGCTGTATGCACGCCCCTCCTGGTACTTAGTAGTAATCTTGGTTATGCTGGTGTGACAGTGTGGGTTCAAGGGATACTCTTTTATTTTTCAAGAGATACTCTTTTGGCTTCAAAATGGCCCTGAAGTAGAATAATAATGTCAGCAATCTGTATATGCCAAAGAGAAGCTGAAAAGGTGCAAAGTCATACGTATAGATTAAGTTGTGAAAAATGGGCGGGGGGGGGGGAATGCAAGCCAGTTTTATCATTGAACTTCACAGTAGAAAAGTTATGGGCACAGCGGTAATCAATGCATAGACAAGATGGGGAAGATGTTAAATTACAGGTTTCTGCATTTCCTTCAACGTCACACTTCCTCCCGAAGTCTGGGAATCCCTCTCCTATACATACGAAGGGAAGACTAACGTGTGTTATTAGGGATGGTGACAGTTGGCTACTCTCTATGTCCAGCCACTCGAGAGTCACTCACATCAGGGCAAGCAGCTGGCATTCTGAAACCAGATGAATAACGCACCCAGGAGACAATGGTTTACAGTCCACACACGCTACCGTCCTCACATTGAGATTCTGAGTAGGACTGCTCTCTGGTTACAGAGAAACAAAGCATGCCTCGTGTGAGGCAGCCCTCAGTGAGTTAAGCGATCATTTAGTGTCCTGTGAGCATGAACAGCTTTAGAACTTCGCGAATCACACAAAACAGAGCAGCTGGGCGGCGGTGGTACACACCTTTCATCTCAGCACTCTGGAGGCAGAGACGGACAGATCTCTGCATTTCGAGGCCAGCCTGGTCTGCAGAGTGAGTTCTAGGATAACCAGGGCTACACAGAGAAACCCTGTCTCAAAAACAAAACAAAACAAAACGAACAACAACAAGAACGACAACAAAAAACAAGACAAAACAAAAACAGCAAAACCAAACAGATTCAGCATTTGAAACTAATTGAGTGGAATACAGCCAAGCGCATTATGATCTTCTGCTGTCTGGTGTACGTACAGAAAACATGGCATATTTGTTTTGTGGGGTTTCTTCAGCTCTACATTGTGATATCTGGTCTTTTCTGTACATGTGTTAGGCTTCAAGGAAGGTCACCTCTAGCCTCATACACACACACGCACACACACACACACAAAACAGGAGTTACTATTTTTTCTTTGCTGAGTAAATACTGAAGGAAGAATAATTTGAAGGGCTGCCAGGATTTTTAGGATGCCTCAGGGAGATGTATGTCTTGGTCAGGCTAGGACCTTGGGAGTTCATGATCACTCCGAATTCACATCACTGTCCATAGCCTTGCTTTCTCCTCAGGCAAAGGTCTCGCCAGCTTTTTTCTTGAGCAAGGCTCTTACCTTGTTGCATGCAGGAAGCTCTCTCTAGCACCCCAGCCATGCCTTAGATTTGTTTCCTCATATGTATTGCCTGGCGTTGTCAGGTCTTGACGCCATCCCGAAGCTGGTAAACTGAGCCAAATGACTTCATCTCTCGTGGCACACCTTGAGGACATTTCTTGGGCACGAGCCAACTTACTGCTCACAGCCCAAGAGACATTTTTTTTTCCCACGAGCTAACTTACCTCCCTCATTTGTACCAAGTGAGGTACTTCCTCTATGGGAAAGGAGACATCAAAGACTATGGAACATTGTGACTGTGCTTGATGAGGGGAGGGAGATGCTGTCCCCACTCCTTGCCCCACCCACGCCACACTGGTGTGTCAACTCTCATTGCTTACTAATGCTTGAGTTTCACTCCAAGCTCTCTCTCTCTCTCTGCTTGCTCATGCCTTCGAACAAAAATATCCAGGAAAAGAAAGTATCAGGGAAGACTGACCTACCTATGAACACTCCTTTGTGGTTGCTCATGGCCTCAAGCAGTGGGGGGAGCGTCACCCTTGGCACTGTGGACAGAAGGAGAGTCTCCAAGAGAATTCTTCCTCCACGTGAACTCTTACTGGAAGCATGACCCATGTAAGCCCAAGTTGCCAGCACTTGCCTGTCAATAAGGATGTGACTTTACAAACCAGCAGACATGTGTTTCGGTTGGTGAATCCCACTGGTCTGTGACTCTAAGAGGGGAGCTGAGAGTGGGCATGGCGTCTTTACTAACCACACTGATGGTTTGTGCTGCCACACGCGGGAAGTAGATGAGGCCCATCCTGTGGTCAGGGAGCAAGGGTTCCGAGCAACGTTTGTCAGGATGTCTCTGCTTTCCTTTCTTCCACTTGTTTTTTTTTTCCAGATATTTGTTTTCATAATAGAAAGTCTTTAAAACATAGCTTAATATAGTAACATTTAATATAGTAAAATAATTTATATACAATAAAATATCTAAACCCTTCTAGTCTGATGAGATTTGACAATTACATACCATTATATGTGTGTGTGGTGTGTAATGCATATGTATGCATGTGTATTTGATATTTAAATCAATATGTAAAACTTTTGTATCTAAGAAAATCTGTTATATGTTTGTTGGATTGATTCCATCATGTTTTTGCCTTTTTACTATCATGATATTTTTCTTTTGCTCAGGCCTGAGAGCATTGCTGCAGGCCAATCATGGACTGAAGTCTCTGACACATAAGTCTAAAGAAATTTCTCCTCCTTTAAGTTATCTGCAAATACTTGCTTACAGCACGGGAAAGTTAACACATATTTCTTTATTCTCTTTTATAGGTAATTCAACTTGTTTTTTACATTCTTGAGCTGTTATTAAAAATATTAAGGGACTATGAAGGTGGGTCAGGACGTAAAGGGACTTGTGTCTAAGGGCTATGACTTGAAATCAACCTACAAACTCACATGATAAAGAGAATTGATTCCTAAAAGTTGTCCTTTAATCTACACATACACTGTGACACACACACACACACACACACACACAAAAACAACACAAAAAAACTGAACTATTGCGAGCACCCCTCTCTCCTCTGTCTTTAACTCTCTCTTTCTTTTTGTCGCTTTCTCTGTCTCTGTCTCTCTCTGTACATTTTCAAGGTAGAGATTTGGAGCATCTTTCCTTCCTTTATTCCTGAAGGTGTGGTTTTAGTAGTATTTAAAATATGTTATTTTCCCCTTCTTACTAAGGGGTATACTTACTGTATTCTAAAGCTTTGCCTAACTGACTTCTTAATAACACGTGTGCAGGTCTTATGGAGCTCTGCTCCCTTTCGTTCTTTTGAACACAGTCTTAAAACTTAGGGCCAGAGCAGGGCTTACCTTGAACTTATGATTCTGCTGCCTCGCTTTCTCAGACTGGCATGGTGCTTGCTATGTATCCCAGGCTGGTCTTCAACTTACAATCCTCCTGCCTCCAGTTGCCAAATGCTGGAATTAGAGGGGTGCTTCACCATACTGGACTTTCCACGGAGTTTTTTTTTTCTTTTGAATAAAAAATGTCGACATGTTTATTTTATCTTACACAGGAGTGTCTTATCTGCATTAATGTATAAGCAGCATGGGCTTAGCTACGGAGTGTTTCAGGGCTGCTGTCTGCGAAGGCCAGAAGACAGAAGTTCCGTCTTGGAGATGATTGTCTTCTTTGTAGGGGGCAGGTAAAAACATCTGGAGGCACCTCTGATCTCCAGAGAGAGAGAGCTCCTCAGTGACTGACATTGCTAGCTGAGAGATTGAGGATAACGAAGACTTCACATCAGAGTAGGGCAGCCCTCAACAGGAATTGTCTGGTGGGGGAAAATGGGGGGGGGGTCCATGACTGTGTTCTGAAGGAACGAGGGACAGAGGGGGACACTGAAGACTCGTTGGTTTCCTACTAAAACATTCTGACGCTGCTAAGCAAGTACAAAAGGGAAACACGGTCTTACATGTTATTTTCTTGTCGCAGGAAGGCAGCGAGCTGATCGCAGGCATCACTGTGTCACCGTCCATGGTTTGTCACGGTAAGGTCACGAGTAAGTATTTCCTGAAACAGAACCGGAAGGATTCTGTGGACTGCTGACTGCGAATAAAACCCAGTCACAAACAAAGATCATTGTGTTTACTCTGAGCTAATAGGACTGCAATTTGGAAAAACATAGACTGCGTATTATAAATGTGCTCCGATGGCAGTCTTCCATCCGAAGTTCCTCCAATCAAGAAAACTTCATTCGTTATTTCCTTCATTATCTGCTGGAGGAGTCAGTATTGCCACCTGCCATCTGACAGATCTCTTCAAAGCCTTTCTCCAGGAGTTCTCAGACATATCAAAGGTGCACTGGAAATAAATAATTATGTTTTTTATTAGTTCTGTGAGAATTTCATACATTCAAATGATGAAATTTCATCAAATTCATCTTTTAATTTTACCCCTACCCTCTCCCAGGCCTACCTCCAGCCTTACCACTCCCCTCTGATTTCGTGCCTTCTCTTTGGTTTTTAAATAACTCATTTATCTGGTTTATACTGCCCAATACTCATGGGTGTAGGCTCAATTTTCTTAACCAATATATTTCATTAACAACTTAGTGACTGAGCATATGTCACTTATAACCCGACTAACCCAAACAATAGAAAATGAGGATTAATGGACACAATAACAAAACCTTAAGGATATCAGTTCCAAGGAACGATTCTCCGGGCGTGAGCCGCAGGATTTTTTCTGCTGGAACCTGGGGTAACCAGAACCTAGAACCTCCGCAGGAGCCGGAGCCCCAAAGCCTTCCCTCAAGCTGTTCCCTCTAGGAGCATCTTGAAGTGCAGCGATGAACAGCCAAAACTATCCCAAGTCTCCAAAAAGCCCCACCTCCAGTTCTGGGCTCATTTATATATCTCCTCCCAGAGTCTGTTCATGGGATCTTTTCAGCTGGCAACAATTAAGCTCCTGCACGAGGTGGTTGCTCTTCTAGTGAATTAACCTCACCTGTTCTCTCACGAGACGGTTCCAATCCCACACTTGGGATCCTAAAAAACAGGTTTATCTCTCCTTCACGTGAGTTTGAAGGATCCACTACAGCATGGCCAATCTTCCAGGATGACGCCCTCAAAGGAAACCTAGAAGTGTTCAGCTGTTAATAGCTCCTTGGCTGAGGATAAGCCCTTCACTCCTATTTCGGGATATTGCCTGGCTTGCTCCTGTGTAGGTCAGATGCAGGCAACCACAGCTGCTGTGAGCCCGTGAGTGCCATGGTCCTGTCATTCCCAGGAGACACTATTTCAATCTTGTCTTTCTTGACCCCCCGGCTGGCAGAGATTTTCTCATTCCCTCTTTTGAGATGGTCCCTGATCAGGGGGTAGAGAGGGGACCAGAAGATACAATATGATGTAGATGTCTCATTTGTGGCTGAGCACTTTACCCTTATTCTCTGTGCCCTTTTAACTTACTTTCTTCTCTGTTTATTAGTTGTTGCCAACCCACCGAGAGTCTAGGGAGAATTAGTATTATTATTCAATATTACCATAGTTTTAAAAGTTTTGGAGGACAGCTAAGCATGGGTGGGGGGAGGAGGTGCTTCCATCCAATGCATGGTGGACTTAAGACCCCAGCCAGCTTTATCTTCCATGAGTGAGCTTCCCTGGGTGACCATGTAAGTAAAAAATGGAAACTCAATCTCTCATGAAGTCACACTGTGTCAGAGGAAGGACTACAGTGCTGAGTGAGTGACTCTTCTCAGTGGAGCTCAAGGACCAGCCATGGCTCTGCTATGACTCAGGAGATGCCATTGCTCAAACTAACCACGGAGGCATCAGGAGGCATCCAAGCTACAGGACCTTTAGTCAACAGAAAGCCCCTCCCCGCCAGGTGGGGGGATGTGCATGGTTCTAAATATAGAAAGTACAATCTATGTGTCAAAAAGCCAGATCTTCGCACATCATGGTCTACCTACTGTCATGGGCCAGGAGCGACTAACTTCCCTTCTAATTTTCTTTATTTATAGCATCTAGATTTAAGAATTCTGACCCCCTTAACAGAAAACAAAACACAAACTAGTCTGTCTTCTATTAGAAATTCTGTTTTCCTCAAAGTGATATTCTTTGTTCTTTAGCTAAACAAACTATAGGTGAGGTTTTTTGTTTGTTTGTTTGTTTGTTTGTTTGTTTGTTTTTTAGCTATTACTAT
The DNA here is from genome assembly GCF_964271855.1 of Acomys minous. Taxonomy (NCBI): domain Eukaryota; kingdom Metazoa; phylum Chordata; class Mammalia; order Rodentia; family Muridae; genus Acomys; species Acomys minous. The sequence goes on along the minus strand of NC_140490.1, from coordinate 52,031,044 downwards.
GCAATTGCCATAGCATAATGTTGGCAGATAGGAGCTGAGAGCTTTGGCTAGTTAACTGGGGTTTCACCTCTCTCTTCTGCTTGTTCAGGAAGGACACAGTGAGGACAAACAGAGAGTGGGAGCCCTCCCCCACAAGCAAGAAGGTAACCTCATCACATCACCAGTCTGGAGGTGGCTCTGACTTCTGTCTGCTTTTTCTTTTGTATTTTCCCTGGGGGCAACCGAGTTTGTCTATCACTTTCTGGGTGGTAGGAGCCCGGCCAGCTCACAGTGGGAGACTCACAGGCGTGGTGGGACCTTGTCAACATCCTGAGGGGGCTCAGGCAGGAGCTCACTCATTAAGACTTTGTTTCAGGATCCAGGCATCTCATTAGGATTTTTTTTTCCTGATGGAATTTCAAGTATTTTTTTTTCTTTTTAGGTGGCATTGAAAAAAAAAAAAGGAACAGGAATGGAGTAACATATGACAGTATGAAATGTATTGTAGCTGCTGAGGCCTAGGAGAAAATATTAAAAACTTCCCACAGGAAAAGTTACTAGGGACCAGGAAGTTAAGACAAAAGTAAAGAATGAGATTTCATCCCCTGTCTATTCCGAAGAACACTAAGAGGCGTCACCTCTGTACAGTTAGCAAGATGAAGTTAGCCTGGAAGAAACACCGGAAGGCTGATTTATTAAGTCTCTGAAAGCTAACTGTGCTCCCTAGCATGAGACAGGCTGTTGTCTGTTTGTTGTGGCGAATGGAAAGACATATAGTTGAGCCAGTCTTAACCCTGATGCAGCTCCGATCCCACTTAAACTGGTGGTGATTAAGGATGGCCTCCTAAGACTTTTTGTTTTCATTTCCCTTTTATTTTATTTTTTTATGTACACACATTAACAAACTAGATTCTAGTGTTTGGCCTTACACACAGATCAGGCTGGATGCCAGAGACCTGGTAGGCATTGGCAGGCATGTTTCCAGAAGTCTCTGTCACTGTGGCCAACCCAACTCTGATGCTACAGCACAAAGAGACATACCAGGGGGATGGTGGAAATCCGTCACGTGAAAGCCATCTGAAGCAGCTGCTTCCCTACAGCGCACTATAACCAGATGCCCCAGACCACATCTTTCCCTGAGCTGACGGATTCAGCTAGATCAGCTGGCCAGCAGAGCCCCAGGACCTCTGACCTCCAAGCCGAGAGGTTTGAGGTATATGTCCGAATTTCCACATGGCACTAGAAAATTTCACACGGCAGGCACTTCACTCATTCCCTTGACTTGTTTTTTAATTATTATATTTGCCTTTTCAAGCGTCATATAATAATTGTACACACTTGTAGGTTCTAGCGTGTTGGTTTTTTTTTTTTCATGAGACCCAAGCTGGCCTTGAATTCTTAATCCTCCTGCCTTCCACCTCCATAGTGCTGAGGTTACAGATGTGTGCCAGTATGCCTTGTCTGTTGTGATATTTCAATATATGGAACAATTTACCACAGTTGAAGGGTGCACTGTTTACTGTTATGTTGCTGTGATAAAACACCATGGCCAAAAGCATCTTATAGAAAAAAAAGAGTTTATTCTGGCATATAGTTCCATAATGCTTGGGAAGGCACAGCAAAGTAACAAGAACAGGAAGTTGGCTGATCTTTGCCCATACACAGGAAGAGGGGCTTGGGGAAGGAGAGGAGGAGGAGGAAGAGGAGGGAGAGGAAGAGGGAGAGGCAGAGGGGGAGGGAGAGGGCACAAGCGTGCTTCATATTCCAGCTCATTCTCATTTCTTTGTATTTGAGATCCTTCAAATTCCTTTCCTAGTTTTTTCATAAAATAGGTAACTGTTTACAACTGAGTGCTTTTGTGGTTGTTGTTTTATTTACCGCTTAATAACAATTGGCAGGCATTTAGCATATAATAAAGATTTTTATGTATGGTTAGGGTTATCAACACATATTAATGTTATGAAACAGTGGGACTCTTGTGATATCCCAGATGCACATAGGATGTGTTCATTCCTGTTCTACCTCCTCACTACTTACTGCTCTCCCCATCCGGCTTTTTCTCTCCTCATTTCTCTCCGTACCCTTCCCAGTCTCCAGCAATACTTCTTCTAATTTCACATTGTCTTGATTTATTCCCATTCATATCTATTTATTTGTTTCCAACAACAGAATTATTTGTGGCAAAATCTTTTGTTTGGATGAACTGCCGAAAGTGTGAGGGTAAAGACAAGCGCATTCAAGCAACAAAGGGTCCTACATTGTCCCAAAGGCAAGAGCAGATCTGTCAGTTGGAGACTATTTTATTTTCCAAATACTCAGAGGCATTTGTTTGTGTTTGAGGTTGTATGAATTATTGCAGAGATGAATATCTGTGCATAGTAGAAAAAAAGAGCAGTCTGGAATTTGGGGGAATGGGAACGTAAGAAGAAGAGGAGAAGGGGGAAAAAAGCCAAATGATGTTGTTGGTGTGTTTGCTGTAGGGTTTGTGATAGTGTCCACATCCTCAGTCCTTACACAGTCATCTGGAGTGAGGACTGTGTGACTGATGTAGCTTTTGTGTGTGCTTTGGGGTAATGTGAGGTACCATGTGGGTAGGGGAGGGGGTAAGCAAAGCAGTCTGCATAGCCTGATGCATCCCAGAAGACAGTCACTCCACCCTCTACTGGGCCATAGATAAAGTGGGAAGATGCCCGCTTTGTGCTTTTTTACCCTGGCTATCTAACCAGCTCTTCACTGAGTTTAAATGATACTTTTTAGGCCTCCCAAGTTAAGCTGGGCCTGGTGGTGATGATAACAGGCTCGCTCTTCTTTCTGTAGAAGTAGGAAGATAACCTGGTCAAGGCCAACCTAGATGACTTATTTAAGTAGGGGAGCCTATTTCATAATGAAGAGAAGGATGGCAGTGTAGCTCACAGATAGAGCATTTTTGGAGCATATAAGAGGCCCGAGGTTGGTGAGTCTGTAATTTAAATTTTCTTAAAACTCCCCCATAGCACTCAGTTTGATTAAAACTAAATTCTCCTCTCTAGCCACGGATAAGTCCCCGTGTGACGGGTCCCTGGCTTCTCTGAGCTCTGCTGTTTCCCTTCCTCATGAGCTGTACACACTGTTCTCCCGCACAGCAGGAGTTCTTAGTCGAGCCAGACATCTGAGCTTGCTGCTTGCTTGCTGTGATCATAGCCCTGTGTATGCCCACACAATTCACCTTGCCTTTCTTGCAAGCCTGTGTCAAATGGTGAGTTTAGGGATGGTAGCGCCTTTGTTCTCCTTTCTGAAGGAACATTCCTCCCTGTTCTTCCTCCACGCAGGGCTGGCTCCCATCCATTTCCAGCGTTTGTACGTTCACTCATTTTCTACTTGCCCCTACTCGAATATAAGTCCCAGAGGCGTTGGGTAATTAACCGTTGTAGCGTACTAGAGCCTAGAAGACTCCCTGACATAAGGCAGGAAATTGATACATACAGTTGTATTATGGAGGAATCATAGGCTAAGAAACCAAATTTAGGAAGCAGAGAAAAGCCCAGCCAGCCACCAAGCTTCCTTTTGTAGATTACGATGAATAATGATAGGGGATTGTTTGCAAACAATATTGTTCATTTTCTTTTATCTTTTGCATAAAAGTATAAATACCTAATCAGTGGCCTGTTTCATGAAATGAACCTTTCAGAGGGAGACAGAATGGAGGGCATGAGTCTGGCTCCTCCTCTGGGGAACATAACTGGATGGTGTACAGTAGACTGGAGCCTGAGGAAGGCAACCTGGGCAAATGTGTGTGTGTGTGTGTGTGTGTATGTGTGTGTGTGTGTGTGTGTGTCTATCTGAGGAAGGTTTGCCTGTGCTTCTATGCCACAATGCCCAAGCATATGTTGAGGTACTTAAGACTTCTTTAGGCTGGGACATTATAGAACAAAGTACAGTCACAATATTCAGGGTGGAGACAGAGAGTGAAAGGCACTAAGAGGAAAACAGAAAAAGGTTGCATCGCTAATGATGGAGTCTGGATTACATACAACAAACATGTATTTATATACTATATAAGTATATACATATATGCACACATACATATGCTATTTGCATGTATGTGAGTGGGTGAGCATGCAAGTGCAGTTGCTAGCTCATGCAGCAACAGAGCACTATTTTTCCTTGTGCATTTTATGCATTAGTTAGCTTTTTTCCCCTTGTCTCTCTCACAGGTATTCCCAACTATGAGGAGAAACCAGAGCACTTGCTTAGAACTTCTGGTTACTTCAAGTTACAACTTAAGACACAGAAAATAGAAAACCACAAAGATGTGCACAACTATAACAACACACTCACTGTCCGCTGAGTGTCTCAGCTCAAGAAACTCAGCAGGGATTATACCGTAAAAGGAGGCACCAAGTGAGTCTAGTACTTTCTGTAGCTCACAAACATTACTCTTTGTTTTTTTTTTCTTTCATCGAAACCTGTGTGGAGCCTTGAGTAGAGTTGTTATTTCCTCTAGATAGTGATGAATTGAAGGCGAGTAGAAAAGAAACCAGGGCCAGGTTCTAACTACCTTTGACAGTGTAACAGCACATGACATGGTGCTGTAATGAATCCCAGTGTGTTAGAATGGAGAGAAAGCATTCCAGACAGCAGTAGCAGGGACTCGCAAATGCACCCCGAGTCACGTTTTAGAATGCCAATGTCATGTGGCTGAGAGTGAATTGTTAGATTTAAAAGACTGTTTCTTTGGAAAAGAAGGATCAGGAGTTAAGCCTACATAAGGAACTGTCTCTATTTTTGAAGTCAGTTGATAGTTGAGAAAAGGAGGATAGCAGACACTATATCAGCTCAAGGGGACTGGAGGAAGCAGACAACTGTCATAAAATCAACTTGAGTAAATCAAGAGAAAGCAGAGAAAGAAGGGCATGTAAAGTGTAGAAGTGCTTCCAAAATACTGTCATTGCCTCCATCAGATTTTCTTGGGAGGCTCTTATAAAACAGCTGAGTACTCATAACTTGTGTTCCTCTTTCTTCTCTCTTTTAATATGAAAATAGAGGGGCAAGTAGGCTTGCAGGGGTGGGGGCTGTTAGGAGGGAGCTCAGATGATCCAGAGGTTGTATAATAGGTTTGGTTCCTGTCCGGGGTAAGGAGAGTCTTGTTTTTCAGTATTCTGTGGGTGGTTCTGTGTGCCCTAGTAACAGGTGACCACATGAGCTCACCAATTCATCCGTAAAAGATGTGTCAGCTAAACAGCCCACAGTGTAAGAGCTGCCCTGGTTTACACAGTTAAGAAGTCAAAACAAACATTAGTGGGGCCCATGGATGTGGGTCACTGGGATAAAAGGAAAGGACCAGTCTTTGGTGACTGGTTTGTGTTATCTCTTCCCAGGCTGTGCTCTTGGCGTTGACTGCCAGGAGGCCTAGAGGCCAGCAGAGTTCCTGGGCAAAAGCAATACATCATCATTTCATCCTTTCTTTGAATTCCTTGCCTCACTTATTCTCCCATTCATTCATCTGCTCTTGCTGATTTCCTCTGTAACTCTAGAAGTTGAGTCCCAAGGGCGTTTAGAGCAGGTCACACATCTTAGGTGAACAAGCTGACAACTGCCTTTGCTCTTACAATACTTCTAATGTCAAAGAAGTGCTTCTTGCTGATGTAGCTGATAAGAGCTTGTCCGGCTGGCATGAAAGACACAGAAAGCCATGGCATCTGAGCCCCAATGTTTTCGCGTTCTTTATCCTTATCTCTCCTGGTAGAAACACCCGTTTATTTGTCTTCCACTCAGCACGGAGCTACTTGAGGCCATGTATCCCAGCAGCACCCAGCACTGTTCTTGGCCAACATTAGGAGCTCAACAACTATTTGTTGAGTAAATAAAATGAGATTATCTAGGTTCCCATGAGATCATCCCATGAAATTGTATACCTAGGCAGCTCCTCTGGAATATTCTAGAAAGACAAGAGAGAACACCCCCTGCATTCCCCCCTCCCTAGGATAGGGACCGGGTCTCATTCAATTCTATATCCTGGAGTACCATGTTTGCTTAAGGAATGAATGCAGGTCTGTCATCATTTAAAGGCTAGGGATGTGAGAGCCTCATGGCATCCTTAGCTTGGCAGGTACTCAGAAGATCGACACAGGGTTGTATTAAGCAGCTGTTTCTGAAAGCATAAGAATGAAAACACTTTCCAATGTCCCTGTTGAGTTTCTAAATGGCTGACAACAATGCCTGATTAATTAGACACAGAAATAACAAGACATCACAGTTGTGTCTTAAGCAATAACATTTTATTTTGAGTATAGGTAAACCATCTAGGAGACCATGACCAAATGATAACTCTACAGAAACAGGAAGGGAACTTGATTAAAACTAAACTGAAAAACTAAATGAGTAGTTTGGGGCTGACACAGTGGTTCCAGGAGGACTCTCCCTCCCTCTCTCTCTCTCTCTCTCTCTCTCTCTCTCTCTCTCTCTCTCTCTCTCTCTCTCACACACACACACACACACACACACACACACATACACTCAGCCCAAGACTTGGAAATGTATGTAGCCTGAGACTCTACTTCACACGGACTCTTGTTAAAATAAATTCAATTTGCATTCACACGTTAAATATGAAATCAGAAATAAGGTAAAACATGCTTTTGACAGTTAAACCAAAGTAGGGGAAGCAGTATGTGTCTGTTTCATAATATTTCACTCACATCATCACATTGCAAAGTTACTGAAGCCTCAGTACTCCCTTGGGTGGGCTTCCCCCTCTGCTGTTACATGCCCAATCTGACTTCATAAAGATGGACATGGAGGACTAAGCAAAGCCAGGCAAGAACACTCTGCAATTTGTTTTCGATTCTAAGCCTCAAGGAAGCATCTCTATTCCCAGGTGAACCTCATCCTCAGTTATCACAAGGTTCAGCTACGGATGAGACACAAAGACTGTCAGGAACATTTGGGGACTTCCATTTTGGTCTCTTTGCCTACATTTTTGTCTCTTTTTTCTACTAACAAACTTCATTCACTTTTTAAGAACCAACTCAGAAGTGTTTCAGAAACTTTTCCTAACACCCGCTATTAGAGAGGTGCTCTCCTCCCTGCAGAGCCACAGTACAATTACCCTGTACCTGTTAGCACCGTGTAGGTCCTGACTGAAACCAAGACCTCCCTGTAGACAGAGACCACATTTGGTCCATGGCAAAGCATCTTTGTACCACCACTGTTTATGAAATACCTGAAACAGAATACAGAATTGCTTGTTTTATGAGTGAATGACTCTGTGAATGGTGAGGCAAAACAAAACAAAACAAAAAACCTGGTTAAATCTTTTCTGAAAGACTCTTGAATTTGGGAAGACAGAGTATGAAATAGTTTCTTAGCAATTTGGACTCAGAAATAATTTCTTCTTCTTGTCACATTTGCTTTATGTCTTTAACCAGTTAGGCTTTGGGACCTAATAGGACTAAGCCTAGAAGCACAGGATTCCCCAAACTGTGGAGAAGCAAGGTTAAGGGAATCTCCAGCCTTTAAATTTTACTTTTGAAAAACATACTTCTTGATTCACATACTTAGAACTGCCTGGGAGTGAACCTCAGTGTCTTCACTTATTTGTATGAACTGACATGATTTTATGTAATTATAATTTAGTTGTCTCTCTGCACCGTGACCAGAGCTCCCTTTGCATTAGGTTTTCAGTGAGCCACTTACTTAGCTACAGAGGGGAAAGGTCTGTGTGAATAGTTCCTGGTGGTCCACAGGTAACTCTAATGGGGGTTGCACTGTGCCTAACACTGTCACCCATCTTGCCCTTGCACTCTCACCACAGCCTTGTGACGTGTCTCTTGTTATTTTAATTTTACCATTTTCAGGTAATGAGAGAAAGCCTGAGAGTCATAAATCCATTTTCATGGCTCACCAGTATATTCATATCTCTGCAGTTTCCACCATTCTAAGGAGAGAGAGAGAGAGAGAGAGAGAGAGAGAGAGAGAGAAGAGAGAGCGCATCCTTATCCAGTGGGCTTGAAGACCCTTCAAGGCTCTTCAACACATGGTACTCACATTGAAAACTCAAATCCTCTGTCACTTCAGGGTTTCCAAGGTAAGTCCTGAGTTTCTTAAGGGTCATCCAGGCAAAGATTCCTGTTGACTCACTTGTCAAAGGCCGAGAGCCTGAGCACAGTGAAGGAAGGCCCCACAGGTCACCTGCCCTGGGCAGGGGATGCACATCAGCCCTATGCAGCAGGTAGCACTGTGTGTGTGTGTGTGTGTGTGTCTGTGTGTCTGTGTGTGTGTGTTTGTGTGTGTCTGTGTGTTTCTCAGCAGTCTGGGAGTTTGGTGGATGTGCAAAGCCAACAACTTACAATCTCTATTAGTTTCAACATTTCTTATTTGTATATATCCTTCCCCTTGTACCTATTTGAGCTGAAATGAGAGGCCCCAGTCTAGATTTCCACCTGGTTAGGTCCTGGCAGATGAAGTGACCTCTTACCTGGCAACCATCAGGCCAGAGCTTGCCTAAAGGCTGACATAATCTCACATGCCTGCAAACAAATGAATAAACAAAGGAGGAGCTCGGACTAGTAGCCATAACACAAGAGCAAACCAAGAAGCTGCAGGAAGCTGCCAAACCATGGAAGAACACTCCTGTTGTCACATAGCCCCGCCTCCCAGTCCTGGAGGGATCTACAGACAGTCCTGGGACATATAGCAGGTGACTGAATTCCACCTGCTCAGTGCCAAAACCAGGACGATGAGGATGGTGGGCCCAAACAGCGGAGAGGAAGGCAAGCTTGGCCCAGACCTTGCTCCATCATCTCAGTGTTGCTAAGGCTGCTTCTTCCAGCAGGGAGGTTTGCCCCACCCCCACCCCATGGGTGGAGTGCAGAAGTCCTTCAGGGCCACTGGAGTGGCCCTGTTTACTTCTTCTTGTGCAGGTCCATTTCATCGATTTTTTTTTCCCCTTTCCGGTAAGAACTGAATTGTTCCATCAAATCAGCTCTTAGTGAGGCCTCAAAGAGGCCACTGCAGACAGATAACACCGGCAGTTATCAATGCTGGCTGCCCATTTCATAACTCACTTTCTTCCTTCAGGTAGCTCTTGATTTGTGTCAAACGGATTAGTGGGTTAGTCAACCCCAGGGAGCTTGAGAAAATCACAGCACAAGCTGCAGTAAGGAACATTTGCTGGAGGCTTGCAACAGGCCAAGACTTTGGCTAGATTTTTACATGTTACCACTATCATATTCTAATGGATCTTTTATGAATTTCTTTCCTTCTATTATTTTACATGTAAGGATGTTTTGCCTGAATAGATACCTGTGTACCACTTGTGTGCAGTGCCCACAGAGGCTAGAAGTGAGTCTCCTCAGGACTCACTTACAGACAGCTATGAACTGCCATGTGGGTGCTTGGGAGTTGAATCTGGGTCCTCTGGAAGAGTAGCCAGCTCCCTTAACTGCTGATCCAGCTCATCTCTCTAACAGGTGGGGAAGTGGACTGAAGCTAAGGGGTTAAAAGCCATTTCCAGACCCATTTTTTCCCAGCTCATTCTGGTAGAATCTTTGTCTAACAGCCCATTCCACACTCTGTCAGTTTAGCAGAAGTAATCCCCAGAAGCTAGCTGACGGCCTAAGGTCACACAGAGGGTCACCCCGCCCCATAGCTACAATCAAGTGACTCAGTGAAGCAGATAGAGCTCTGCTCTCCTAGCAGAGAAGATATGATCATTCCAGACACACGTGAGCCTGATACCAAGAGTCTGGGACTTTGACTTCTTCCACAGTTGTCACAGAACTTGCAAAACTGTTCATGGTGGGGCTGATGTGCAAAGCTGATGATATAGGCAGAACCCCAGCATCCCCACACTCTTACAGGCACTTCCTAATGCTAGAGGGTGAGAGAAGACAGATGGTAGAGGAGGCATGGGGCTTCTTTCCTCTAACTCTACCCTCAGAAGGCCCCCTTAAGAGGCCCCCCCACCCCCACAACTCAAACAAGCCTGTCTTGCCTTCTACTTCCACCTGCGTTGTAATTGTTTGTACACATGGCAGTTGAGATGAGAAGTGGGAAAGAGTGAGGCAAGGATGAGTTAGGGTCCTTGATAGCAGCTGGGGACGCAAGAATGGCAATCTTTAGTGTGTTGGGAATCTTGGGTCAGAGCATCTTCTTTGAAAGATAAAAAAACCAATGATGATTTCAGTGATTAAAATTTTTGATAGAGGAGCTCCTGTGAATACTGGAGCGGGTCAGGGACAGGTCATAGGCAGCTCTAGCTGTCCTTTTCCTTTGCAAGCATTTATTGAACACCTAATTTGCCTAACAATATAAAGATACACAATGCAGAACTCTACTATTAAAAATCTTATAGTTGGGTGGTGGAAAAAACAAAGTATACTATGAAACAGGTGCCTGTCTTCCTGTATGAAATGATTGCTAGACCTTTGGCCACATTGGCTGTGTTCCAGATGGACTTGCACCCAATAGGAAACAAAACATAAGGAAAAGAAATCTCAAAGTTCCTGGTTTGGGAGGGGTAGACACCACACACACACACACACACACACACACACACACACACACACATGCACACACACAGGACAGGAGTAAGCCCAAAGGCAGCGAGTTTAACCCTGTATTATAGATAAGGAAAATGAGGCCCAGAGATGGAAATAACATGTCCCTAGGGCAGCAGGATGCCCAGGACCAGTGTGAATGACCTTTTCTATCCTTTCATGGAAATGCAAGCCATACCAAAGATGAAACAAGATACTGAACTCCTCTGTACATCATTTCCCTATCTAACCAACAATGAATGACATTGACACAGCCATGACACATCATTGTGAAGTCTATGGTTAGGCTCATGGTCCCTCTGGCCCTCTCCATGTCAGACTTCACAGAGATATTTACTTAAATATCCTGCACCCTATACCCCAAAATTCTGGTTTTAATGTTTTAGAATAAGCCCAGGAATCTGAAGTTTTTGTAAACTCCCATGACATTTCTCTTTTCCCAGTCAACGCTGTGGCAGAGACCTACAGCATTTCTTTCATCCAGCTACTGATGATGACATTTATTTATTATGTGGATGTCTTGACCAAAACTCTAGAAAAGCCAGCCAACATTGTATTTTCATGATTTATTTTATTTTTTTAAAGATCACTGAACAGTAGAGATTTAGGGGTACAGGCTTATGCAGTTTTGTCAAGATTTTCTGAATTCTAAAACCCACTATCTGTATGCCTCATGTGATCCAAACATTCTTAAGTAAAACTAAGAAGGAAAAAGAGAAGAACCATTAACTCTGAATTCCCTTATAGATAGCACAAAGGCATTCATGCATGGTAAAGCAGAAGAGCTTCTTTGCAGGGTGTGGGGGTTCGACTGGCACTGCTTCCCATAGGCATCCAGTTGGTGGAGCTGTTTGAAGAAGTGATGTGACCTTGCTGGAAGAAAGAGTGGGGGTGAGCTTTGAGAGTTCATAGCCTCTCTTTACTTCTGGTTCCTTCTCTCTGCTTTGTCTCTGGGGTTGGGATGTGAGCTCTCTGTGCACAGTTCCAGCCACCTGCCACCAGACTTACCTCTATGGACTCTCCCTCTGGACTTATGAGCCAAAACAAAGTCCAACTTCCATAAGGGGCTTCTGGTCATGGTATCTTATCACAGGAACACAAAATTAACAAATTCAGAGGAGTGCTCCCAGAAGCCTTAGAAAAGGCTGGGGAACTAGGGAAGTGAGTGAGTAAATTGCCTGCCACACAACATGAGGGTCTTAATTCAGATGCCCAGTATATTCATTAAAAAATCCAGGTGTGGTTATGCACATCTGTAACTGTAGCACAAGAAGGTGGTGATAGGATTCCTGGAGTTCACACTCCATAGTAAGTCTAGTCAATTGATGAGCAGAGAGACTCCCCTCTCAAAAGATAAGGTGATGAGCTATCAAGGAATGCACACTTGGCCTCCACACACAAGTGTCCATATGTACAAATGTTCACACAGAAACACACACACACACACACACACACACACACACAAGAGAGAGAGAGAGAGAGAGAGAGAGAGAGAGAGAGAGAGAGAGAGAGAGAGAATCCTCTAATGTTAATAACTTTCATTTTAAGACTCCTTTTTCCTCCTTTTAATTATTTTTAATCAACACATAATAATTGTACATATTTATGGGGTGTAATGTGGTACTCAATACACGCATACACTCTTTACTGATCAGATCAGGAGAAGTAGCATATCCATTGCTTCAAACATTTGCCAGATTTTCTATAGCTGCTCTTTTGAAATGTTTAATACATTGTCAACCATGAGAACCCTAACACGGGAGGAAGGGGTTAGCATTTATAGATGGAGAAGCAAAAGGTCAAATTTTACCCCATGTTGAAACATTGTCCTGACATAGACTATTTTGACTTTTTATTAATTTATTAAAATGTAAATTCAGAAGTGACAAGCTTTGCACTTCCCTTGTTTTTATTTATTTATATCCCAAGGAAGTGAGGAAGTACTCAGTACTTTCTGCCACCACTGTCCCTACTTTGAGGAGTAGATGGCCCCTAGTGTGGGTCAACTTGAAGCACCCTAGAGTCACTTGAAGGAGTCTCCGTAGAAGCATTGCCCAGTTGAGGTTGGCCAGTGGCCATGTCTTGAGGCTTGATGTGGGAGGGCGCAGCACACCGTGGGCAGGCAGTCCTTGGCTGTACAAGAAAGCCAGCTAAGCATGAGTCTTTGAGCCAACCAGAGAATGAGGCAGTGGGCAACATTCCTCCATGGTTCTTGCCTCCAGGTGTCTGCCTTGAGTTTCTATCCTGACTTCCCTTGATGATGGAGTGTGATCTGAAAGCATAACCCAAGTAAGCCTTCTCCTCCTCCATGGTGCCTTCTGTCAGAGTGTTTTATGACAGAGACAGAATGAACCTGAAGCAAGATTTTAAGCTGCTGCACCCTTACAATGACTATGACGTTGGCTTCTATTTTGGCTCATGGGTGGTACCTTTGGAGCCATCTGGAACACACAGCAGCTTCTCATCTGTCTCCACGTGTCTTGTCTGGTGCCTTCAGCTACAGCAAGGTTAAGAGTATCCCAAGTGCATGAATCCAAGCCAACAAGTACACATAATAGAAGAACAGGGGAGAAGGCTCAAGGGTAACACAGCAAGCATGAGGACCTGAGTTTAATCTCTCATCCCAATGGAAAGAGCCAGGGGTGATGGTCCATGCAATTATAATCTCAGTGTGGAGGAGAGACAGGCAAATGGATCCCTAGGGCTCTTTCAGCCCAGCTGAATTGGTGGACCCCAGATCCCAGTATCAACCTTGTGTCAATGAAGAGGATGTCTCCTAAAGAGACACCCAAAGTTGACCTCTGAATTTCACATGAGGTACATACACATGAACACACACACACACACACACACACACACACACACACACACACACACACACTCACACACTCACACACACACACACACACGCATACACCTAATAAAATTCATTGTGAATCACTAGGTTGTTCAGACCTTTTGCTGTCAGGCTGCATCTGTTAAGGTAAATCCCATTTTGAACAAGCCTAGTATTTTCCATTTCATTTTGTCTTGAGGTTTCTGTAGCTGAGATAAAATACCATGACTGTAAATAATTTAGGGAGGAAAGGGGTTATTTCTTTCACCTCAAGCAGAGCAGGAGCCTGGACATAGGAACTGAAGAAGTTCTGGAGGAGTGCTGCTTACTGGATTACTCCTTGTGGCTTGCTCAGCCTGCTGCCTTACACCATCCAGCACCACCACCTGTCCAGGGGTGGCCCCGCCCACAGTGAGCCAGACCCTTTCCCATCAATCATCAATCATCAATCAGTAAAACACACCACAGGCTTGCCCATAGTTCAATCTAATGGAGACGTTTTCTCAATTAAAAGTCCCTTTTCTAAAAAGACTCTAGTTTGTGTCAACCAACATACCCACTGAGGCAGACTAGAATTGAAAACTGAAAGCAACTGAAAGATTCATCCACCCCATAGGACAGAAAGTCCAAAGGTAGAGCTAAAGACGGTCACAAAGAGAGAGAAAACAAGAGCCATCACCACCTCTGGGGCCTGGGCTGTTCTGCTAATTAACAGGTAAGAGATATGATATGGGCAATTTAGCTCAATTTTTTTTCTTTCTTTTCTTTTTTCTTTTGAGACAGGGTTTCACTGAACCCAAACTGATGTGAACTGTAACTTGATATGCAGATGAAGGTGACCTTGAATGCTACATCTTTTCTGTTTTTACCTATGAACTTCTGGGATCAGGAGCAGGTGTCACTATGTCCAACTTTAGTTGAGAAAAAAACCAAAACCCAAACCAAACCAACCAACCAACCAAACAAACAAACAAAAATCCCACAAACAAACAAACAAACCAAATTCTACCAATATAACTGATCATAGTATAAAAACAGTGGCTCTTCAGAGTGTGCATTACTGTTTTCTGGAAATTTCTTTTATGTCTAACCATGAACAAAGGATTTCTGTGCTTGCAAATTCAACTGAGTTGGGCTCGTGTCTGAACTGCAATTATGGCTAGTCAAATCAAAGAGATTCTGGACCTTTCTACTCCTCACATATCAGTCTGTCTCTGTCCAATACTGTCTTTCGGGGAGGAGGGGCTTCTCTGTCTTATTTTAAACCAGGAGTGAGGAGGCCCAGTGAGTTTGAAACTGAAGGCTGTCTCTGGACGTTTAGAAGATGATATGCCCAGCCCCCAGCCCTCAGGACGATACTGGGAATGGCCTAGTCTCTGCAGTAGCTGTCACCTATACATTAGCATCATGGGATGGCTGCTTCCATGAAGAGTCTTTGTGCAAATGTATGGATGGTGTCAGCTTTACAAATCTGGAGTTGCTGGTGTATGCAAGGGAGCTGGGGAGACAGCACAGAATGTGGCATGCCTGCTGCTGTCACGGCAGGCACAGCTCAGGCGACTGCAGAATTGGGCGGATACTTTCTTTCCTCATTACCTTTAACTTGCCCTGCCATCCTCTCCTCTGGCTGGTGTTGTCGCGGCCTCCTTGTTGCCTCCTGGAGGTAGGCATCTACCTTTTGATTGTATTAACTAATTATTAACTTCAAAGGGTGGATGACTGCTTCCTGGTTAATAGCACTGCAGGGGGGCTTCGAGATGCCTCAGCGTGATAGGCCTTTCGGGATACTATCCTTCCAGGGTTCCCAGCAGCTCATGACTTTCAGGTGGCCCCCCACTGAGCCTGACTGATTTCCCGAGGAGGAAACTAAACATCTTGCAGCAAGGGCAGGCAGTCCTGTCTGGCTTCCTGATCTAACACCAGGAACTTCAAGCAGCCGAAATCTTTAGGCCACAGGGTTCATATTTCATGCCGAGCTGTCCTGTTTAGATAAAATAAGCAGCCTGTTCAAGATATTTTGGACCACTCCACTGGGCTGCCTGAGGGCACCTTGCAACATGTTGTGCAAGTGGCTCGTTGTGAAGAATTTAGAGGAACATTCTAGTAAGGTGTCCAACGTTAGTCAGCTGAGACTATGTTGAGTGTCTATGCAGACTCCCCAGGAGGGGCAAGAGGCTGTAAGATAAAAGGGAGAGAGAGAGAGAGAGAGAGAGAGAGAGAGAGAGAGAGAGAGAGAGAGAGAGAGAGAGAGAGAGAGAGAGAGAGAGAGAAAGGTTCTGGAGAGATGGTTCGGCGGTTAAGAGTGCTTGCTCACCAGTCACATGGATCTCAGTACCCATGGGACACGCTGGGCTTCTCTATAAGTTGCTGTAAGCTAGCACTAGTTGAAGAGAGAGGAGGCCTGCTGGAGTTTGCTGCCTTCAGACTGAGCTGAGTCATGAGCCCCTGCCTGGCTCAGGGAGAAGGACAGCCTCACTGAACTAGAAGGAGAGCGATGGAGGAGGCCACCTCACGCTCACTTCCGGTCTCTGCACCCGTGCACAGGCCCTCAAACCTGCACACTCGTGTACATGCATTATGTTCATACAGACACACAAAAGAAATAAATCATTTAAAAATATACTATTTATATTACTTCTTTGAGAATCCCATACATGTATACAATGTATTCTGACCATATCCACTAGCCACTCCTCCTCAAACTCCTCCCAGATCCATCCCAACCTTATCACTTTTGTGTTATCTCTTGCTTTTTTTTTTTTTTAATAACTACTGAGTCCAGTTTGTAGGTCCTCCATAATCATGGGTGTGAGGCCACCCCTGGAGCTTGGTTAATCTGCCAGGAGCAACATCCTTAAAGAAAACTAAGTCTCCTTCTCCCAGAAGCCATCTGCTATAAAGAGCCCATTAGCCAGGGGCCAAAGCTTGTAACTCCCCTCTGTTCTGCACTGGGATGTTGACCCGCTTGATGTTGTGCAGGTTTCATGCAGGCAACCTCAGCTCTTGTGAGTTCCTGAGTACACCGGGCCTGTCCTGTCCTCAAGACCCTGTTTTGCTCTTGTCCTTTTCCATCTCTGTCTCTCACATTCTCAGCAACCCACTTTCTTTAATGATCCCCGAGTTGCAGGGAGGGTGTGTGATTTGGGTGTCTCACTGGGGGCTGAGCACTCTAAATCTATATATTTCTATTAGGGTCGCAGTTGTAGCCATGCATACATCTTGCTTCACCTTCTTTATCGTAGCTCATGATTTTCATAGCTAGTAAGAATTTTGACAACTAGCTGGGCATGGTGTCATATGCCTTTAATTATAGCACTCAAGGAGGCAGAAGCAAGTGGATCACTGTGAGTTCGAGGCCAGCCTGGTCTACAAAGCAAGTTCAGGACAGCTAAGGCTACACAGAGAAACCCTGTCTCGAAAAACCAGAAGAAGAAGAAGAAGAAGAAGAAGAAGAAGAAGAAGAAGAAGAAGAAGAAGAAGAAGAAGAGAGAAAGAACAGGAAGAAGGAGAAGAAGAAGAAGGAGAATATTGAAGACTTATTAGAACCAAATCTTCAATTATATTATAGTCTTTAAAAAGAAGTCGTGGGGGAGAGGGTATAGTGATAATAAAAGTCTCCCTCCTACACAGGACACGGTGCATTGGAGGCACTTCATGTGGCTTAAGGAATTGTTTGATTCCTGACTGTTGCCACCAGACTTTGTAATCAAACACGTCTGGAGGCTTTGCTAGAAAGTTCTTGGGAGTTCTTATTTAGACTTTTATCACAACCTTAAGATGGTCTATTATACATATGCAAATATTCCAAATGCTGAAATAAATAATTCTGGCCACAAGAATTTTGGATAAAGGATAATCAGGCTATTTTGGATGTCACGTCATCCTTGGTTATATAGTGAGTTTGAGGCCAGCCTGATCTGTGTGAAACCCTGTCTCCAAAACCAAAACAAAAGACACGAAAAAGGAAACACTTTTGTATAAACAGAGGTTGCCCCTTAGTTCAGTCATTAAAGCCAGGACTATCTCAAACATCCAGGCAATCTAAGAACAAGTAGAGGGACAATGGTCTCCATAGTAGAGGCTCTATTCCCCAACTCCTACGGGTAACTGGTGCCCCTGAGACTTTCTGTCTGCAAGGACTGCTCTTTGTACCCATGTGTTTGCCCCTCAAGCGCTTTCTTCCTGGAATGCTGTTTCCCAGCACCCTTGCCACCCCCAGGCTGAATTGTCTGTCCCCACCTGTGTGGTCTCCTTGGGCACCCCTCCATCCCAGTGTGCCATCATGCTCTACTAATTGTTGATTTACATGTCCCTCCCACTCTCGATTCTGTGCCTTTTCATCTTTACACCCTCAAAGCATAACAGAGTGTCTAGCTCATACCGGAGGCATCATAAATATTTGCTACATGAGTCAATGCAAGAATATGTGGCTGTGTAAAAGATTGGCTTGGGATGTAGGACAGGCTTGGGAGCTGGAATCACAGTGCACTCAGCAGTAAGAAGTGGGATCGGAATAAACTTGTGCACATAGCAAGGTCAGGGAGTGTCTCTGAATTCCCACACATGTTCTAAGTATGACCAATTGAAGAGTTAAACCCTAACTAGCCCTTCTCAAAGTATAATCCAGAACATTCTTCCTCAACATGCCTTATGGACAACCATGCCCCCGTATTATTCTCTCTGACATGCTGTGCAATGTTTGTTGTAAAGTGGGTTAGGCCATTCCTTTTCCATTTTTATGGCTGTTTCATTTTCAGTTGAAGAGGCAGCCCTAGCAAGTATTTCCTTGCTATACATGAAGCCCCAAAGAACACTAAGCCTGCCCTGAGCACGGGAGCACACTCCACCTCTGAGTGCAGAGGGTTTCTGGTGGACAAATCCCACAAAAATGCACAGAATGCCAAGAATATGAAAGCAAGAATGCCTTTCTGTTGTCATTTCAAGCTTAGGGATACATTCCTGCCTGTCTTAGCTTAAATATGTCTACAGAGGAGGAAACCAGGACAGGTGCCTGGGAACAAAGAGTTAGCAGAGCGTTTGCTCTGGCACGAAGGGACACATGCCAGCCTTTTGTTGTTCCTCAATGATCCCTTGTTGTCAGTGACTCTGCAGGATCCAGTCTTTGAACGTCTTCCATATCATAGCCCACACAGTGGCTATTGCTTCCTATTTTAGCCCTATCTTTTCACATCACATCTTTTTTTTTACAGCCATGCTGATCGAGTCCCATGAGCCTGGTTTGTTGTTAGTGCACATATAAAGAATATTGAGACTATCTACTTTGAAAATGAGCCTAAGATTGATTTCCAGCCCGTTCTTCCCATGCCACGGAAGCACTCGTGGCTTACCTGAGAGATTATAAGCCAATGCCTGTCCCAGTTCTATTTCTTGCTATGCTTAATTGATTAGGGAGTAACGGGAAGAGAAAAAGTCTAAATGTTGAAGCCAGAGGCAGCTATTGCTGGGCTGCATTGGTTTATTTTCTTGTAATCATTAAATACCTAACAAGAAGCTGCCAATGGAAAGAGGGGCTTATCTGGGCTCACAGTTGGAAGGTACTCTCCATCATGGCCCAAAATGGTGCTGTTCACATGGAGACAGGGGTGGCTCCTGACTGTGGCAGGAGGAGCATGCGAGGTTGCTTGCTCACACCCAGGTGCACCAGGAAACAGAGAGAGGCTAGAGTCAGGCCCAGCTATAAATCTCTTTTCCTATTAACAGACTTCCTTCAGACCGGCTCCAACTTATGTAACTGCTCCAAGCAGCACCAAGCAGAAGGACATTAGCTGGTCCCTCTCAAGTTGATGGGAAGGCCCTGGTCATTATTGCAGATGCCCTCATCTCATGGCCTCATCATCAATGTAGATGCCCTAACCTTACACGCAGATCATTTACAGCAGTGGCTCTCAACCTGTGGGTCACATCTCCTTTGGGATCAAATGGCCCTCTCACAGGGATCACCCAAGACAATCGGAAAACACAGATATTTACATTAGAGTTCATAACAGCAGCAAAAATTACAGTGATGAAGTCGCAACAAAATTAATTTTACGGTTGAAGGTCACTGCAACAAAAGGAAGTGCATTAAAGTCTCATCATTAGGATGGTTGAGAACCACTGCTCCAAGGGGATGCACTAATCTCACGGGCTGTCGTCTGGATTTGGCAGCATGTGCATGGTCAAGATGGAGCAAATTTCAAGACGAAGAGAGATTTTAGTATTGCTGCCTTGCCCAAGGCCCAGAGACACCAAGGCCAATTGATTGTAAACTGAAACCTTAAACACAATAAACCCAAATAATCCCCCCTTTCCCCATAACAGAAGCTTATAAACGCAGGCACCAAGCCCCATTTTGCTTCTTTTACAGAATCTATTATGGCTAATTTCCACTTCAGTGCCAAGACCTGTAATTTTAAGAGCCCTAGTTGGATTTCTTGCGTTGTGGGCTCTATTTTTTGGCCAATTTGCATAATACTGCAAACGGATTTGCTTAACTAACTAACTAGCATCCAAGGTTGATTTTCATAAGGCAAAATATGCCAGGAATTGATATGTTCCATTCCCAAGCTTCAGTGTTGCATAATTTGAGTGTAAATGTATAATTCCTATTGTGCACTTGGCTCAACCTGCAATGTAATCAATGCAGCTGTTTAATTTTCCACACATGTGCCTGGCTTTGATGTAATCACCACAAAGCTATAATTCTTAACTCTACTACATCACGGCCATGCACTCCACTTATGATGGGTACCAAAAATAAAGAAAGTGTTATGCCCAAATTAAAAGTGTGGCACTCATATGGGAGAGACAGTGAGAGGGTCTCCTAAATTCACATCTGCAGAATGGTCACAAATATATTACAATGGGAGTCCAGCTGCCCTGTGCTTCTAGAACCTTTCACAGGCACCAAAGTCTGTGGATGCCAAAGCCCACTTTATAAAATGATGCATTCTTTCATATAGCCTACATTCATCACACTATGTATTTAAACTCCTCTCTAGGCTCCAATAACACCTGACACAGGGAACTGCTGCTGTGCCTGGTTGGGCAGGGGATGGTAAAAAGAGAAAGAGCCTAAGTGTTGGGTACAGATAGAACTGTTGTAGGTCGATGTTAATTATTATGTTCTTGTTGTTGTGACCAAACATCTGACAAAAGACAGGGTAAGGCAGCAAAGGTTCATTCTAACTCATAGTTTGAGGACACAGTCTACCATGATGAAGAAGACAGGGTCACATGAGTGCCTCTTGGCTATGTCAGCGAGGGCACAAGACTCATATCTACCCGACCAGGAAGCAAACAGAGTGCAGGAAGTAGGGCCAGGCCACAAACCTCAAGGCTTCCCCCCAGTGATTCAGACCCTCTAGATAGGCTGCGTTCCTGAAGATTCTGTAATCTCCCAAAACAGTGGTACTCCCTGAGGACCAGGTGTTAAAGCACAGGCCTATGGTGGCCATTTCATATTCAAACACGCATTTTTGTCGTCGTTGGCTGAGTCCACAGAGAAGGAGCCCTCTGACACAGAGAGCTGACTACATTGCCTTTTATTTAAACTCTGGATGGGCCAATGCTGCATCTGGCCTCTCACACTGCAGAGAGTTTTACTTCGTGCTCCATTTCCAGCCTGTGTTTTGGTTCCCCCCCCAACCCCCCACCCGCCTCTGGAAGATGACAGATTGTATCCTTTCGAGGCATAAATTACCTGAACAATTCCCTGGAGACATTCTTGGTGTAGTAAGCCCCACTGGCTCTGTGTTCCCCTCTTTGCTGCTGGGAGAACACTATGTTCCCTCAGGAGCCTGGCAAGACCTCATTAAGTGGTAGTATTTTCACACGGTCCACTGCTTAGCTATCTGAGAAGAAGGGATTACCCTCCCACATTCTCTACCTAAGGGTGTATCAGACCTTGTGATTGTCCCTTCTGATCTGCTGTCCCTCTAGTAATGCTCAATAATTGATAATGCAGGGAAACCAGACCACCAGTGGCATACCTAGACACCCCACCCTGAAGAACGTGTTCTGGCTGTACATGGTCTACCGACATATATGCACAGGAGATAGAAACAGAGTTATTAATCACCTGGCACTTTGTAGCCATCATCTACTGTCTAACTTCTGGTGTTATTATACTCTGATGTGCTGTTGTGGGAGTTTCTAGGACTTATTTTACGATTGTTGTTGCTGTTGGCTCCTCACCAGGCATGGTCAGATGTTTGCAGACAAGGTCTCAGTCAAACTTTAAAACTAAAAAGGCTCCTTTTACACGGCCAGAAAGCAGTGGCCCCACAGGTTTTTCCAGATGCATCTTAACTGTCTTCTTTGTGTCTCTCCTGGAGGGCATATGTACAAATACATTAAATACGTCTGGAAGATAACCAGGGACTGCAACATTGTCTCAATCTAAGCCTTACAAATTCAAACTATCTCAGGAAGGAAATACAATGACATTATCTACCCTCTCCTACTCCGTGCTACAGCCGCTCCACACTGGCAAGTCCCAGACATTTGTGTTGTGCACTAACCTGCGCCTATCAAAGAGAAAAACAAGTCTGTAGCCTCAGTCTCAGGCAGGCAAGCTGGCTCCCTGGATAAGCATGCTTGCTACCAAGCCTAGCCGTAGGAATTTGACCCCTGGGTTCCACATAGTGGAAGGAAAAATCTAACTCGAGCAAGGTGTCTTCTGACCACATGGACAATGCACACACACACACACACACACACACACACACACACACACACACACGCATGCATGTGCATGCACACACAAATAAATAAATAAATATGTGTAAAACAAACAAACAAACCTTCAGTTTCTACTATAGTTGTCACCTGCCCCCAGTTTCCCATTTCTGTGACTAATGTCAGCATCCTTGGCATGACTGAGTCCTTGACTCCCTCAGCTCCTTTCTCTCATGGTCGTTGCTGCCAGACACCTCAGATCAGGTTCACATCTGGATGGAGGACTCTAGTCATTTCGCCTGCACCCAGCCTTTTCCTCGGCCTCCCTCACAGCTACTGGAACAAGCTTTTGTGAACGCTTTCGGAAGTGTGACAAAATGCTGATCTATTCCTTACTATTACCACGGACTGCCTTCGTCTTCCCTTCTCCCTTTTTTTTTTCTCTTAGCTCTGCCCAACATGTCCTCCCAGGTGGACTGTGCTCGTGCCTCACACTAGGGGTGTGTCATAAGTTTTGATGTGAGCCCTTTCATTAATCTTCCCTTCTTCGCTTTTCCTGAATCTCCCAAAGACTTGAACCTATTACGCAAGAAATGACCCCCGAGCCAGGTTTTCGTCCCTATTATCTCTGACTTTGTTTCTCTCCCCCCCACTCTCTGCCCTGTAAGATTTAATCTGCTAAATTTAAAATGCCATTAAATAGCCTCACCGTCAGTGCTTTGCTTCAGAATTGTTCAAAAAGCAGGGCATCTATATCAACTCTACTGCTACCAAGGCTCAGGGACGCATCGTGGAAAAGGAGGTGGCAAGGACAAAACAGCTGGAGAAAGGGAAGTAGGGTTGGCGGGGTCTTGTTTTCTGGATGTGACGTGACTGCTGATGTCATGAACTCACAGTGGCGTGGTTATTTGCATAAAACCAAGTCAGCAAATATCTCAAAGTTGATGGGTAGATGATTCCCAGGTGCACCCCCTACCAAAGAGAACCTGGTCTTTGTCTCGGAAGCCAGCACTGGGTACACTTGCGGACTTAGTATTTGTTTACACCAAGAATACACTTATTATCCTTGTGGAAAGTTAAACACATGCAAACAAGCAAGGGAAGCACCAGTGGCAGACTCACAGCTGGGAGCCAAAAAAAACAAAAAACAAAAAAAACTGCTCCGTGACCTAAGAACAGTAAGCATGGTAGACTCACATCTGGTCCTTCATTTTCAACAACCATACAATGGCACAGAGCAGCTAGGATCAACAAGTCACTGGCCAGATGCTATTGACCTCTACCTCCTCTCTGGCCCTCTCGGCCCTGGAGATACTGTATATCCAGATCTGGATTGTAGCTATACACCTGTGTACATATGCAAAATCTCAATCAGGTGCATCACTCTATATCTGAACAAATAATGCTGCTTTTCATTTTCTTGTTTAGATTTATTCACTTTATTTTATGTGTATGAAAGTACTGCACTCATGTCTGTCCATGTATCACATGGATGCTTGGTGTCAGATCTCCTGCAAATAGTTATAGACCCTGTGAGCCTCCATGTGTGTCCCGGGAATAGAAATCGAAGCTACTCTGCAAGAACCAGTGCTCTTAGCCGCTGGCCTAGCTCTCTGGCCCCAAAGCTGTGCTTTTTTTTTTTAATTGCAGAAGAAATAGATTATGAAACAAAAAATGCAGGTCGTGGAAATGGCCCACTCAGTAGAGTGTTTGTCATACTCTAATGAGGACTTGTGTTCCGATCTCCAGTACCCATGTGAAAATCCAGCACAGCTCCACTTATTTATTGAATTTATTTATTACATCACAGCTGTAACATGAGCATGAAGTCATGTGACTAGATTCCTGTCTCCCCCTGAGCACGTGCATGAATGTCGGGGTGAGTAAGCAGCTCTGAGAATGCTGAAGGGTTGGTACAAAGCCTGAAGATCAGTATACTCTAACTGCACCCTGGAGCCAGCAGGAGCATTTACACAAACACATATCCACACCCACACCCACTCAGCCTTGCATGAGTCCCTGCCTTTGGAAATCCAGATTCAGGGTGTCTGTATTGCAGCCAGGTGTCAATGTATTTTTTAAGGTGTTCAGACTACTTATTTATTTTTAATTTTATTAATTTTTTACATATACATTTATATTATTACATATATAAAAAGAAACTACATATAGAAAAAAGAACCAAGAAATACTCAGGAATTATATTAATGTTACATTAATAGTGTTTTGGCTATTTGTATTTGGAAACCTTGAAGAAAACATATTTTCTTTTTTTTTTAAGATTTATTTATTATTACATATACAGTGTTCTGCCTGCATATATGCCTGCACACCAGAAGAGGGCATCAGATCACATTATAGATGGTTGTGAGCCACCATGTGGTTGCTGGGAATTGAACTCAGGATCTCTGGAAGAGCAGTTAGTGCTCTTAATCTCTAAGCCATCTCTCTGGCCCAGAAAACATATTTTCTATCTTGGTGAGTCTAAAATTCTGAATGTAAACCAAGATCTATCATATCTCATCTCTATCAACTTAAAACATCTATCTAGACCTAAAAACCATCTTAACCTCTAAACAGCTAAGTTTAATTGTAAGACTAAACTATCTGGTCTTCAACCCCATCAGAGAATTGAGAAGGAATAAAATTAATTATCCGAGTAAACAGGAAGTGCAGGTTAGCAGCTTCCAAAGCGAAAAAAATGACGGAGATAGTTTGTTGCCTGAACAGTCAGCCCAAACTCTCTATAATGCTGGAGCATCGTTTTCAGCTTTCTGGCTCAGTACATCTGACAGACATATTTGTGAGCCAGGAACTATTGAGGACTGTTTACCCTGTATTGGCAGAGTTTGGCCGTCAACTGTACCTGCATCCAAGCTTGCCTATTTTTAGGCAGAATTCTGTCTATAGTCAAAATGAGGGCAACATATGGGCTGACCAGCTAGTGTCTCCCACGTTCTCTATGACCGTAACTCAAAAATCAATATGGAAACACCGAAGACACTGAGTACAATCTCTGTTTTTTGTTTTAGATTTATTTAGCTCGTGTGTGTGTGTGTGTGTGTGTGTGTGTGTGTGTGTGTGTGTGTGTGTGTTTATCTGCATTGGTCTATGTGTATCACATGCATGCAGGGGACTGAGGACCTCAGAAGGGGACATCAGATACTCTGGGGCTGGGGTTACAAGCAGTCATGAGCCACCATGTGGGTGCTGGGTACTGAACCCAGGTCTACCATAAGAGCAGAAACCATTCTTAATCACTGAGCCATCTCTCTAGCTCTACAACATCTGTGTTAATGGTCATCCATCCTTTACTAATCTTGTATTTTCTCTTCTCCTACCTCTTACTGTTGAGTTTACTTTTGCTTTGTTAGTCTTCACCTCGGAGCTCATTCATTTCATGATTTTAACTGTTCCCTTTGGTGGAATGCTCTCAAAGGCTTTTTCTTTCCTTTTGTGTGTGTATACGTGTATATGTATGTACTAAGAATTGAATCCATCACCTACCACATTGCACTGGCTATTTTATGCCAGTCTGACACAACCTAGAGTTATTTGGGAAGAGGGGCTCTCAACTAAGAAAGTGCTCCCACCAGATGGGCCAGCCTGTAGGCAAGACTGCGATGCATTTTCTTGGTTAGTAGTTGACGTGAAAGGACCCAGCCCACTGTGGGTGGTGTCACCCCTGGACTGATGGTGCCAAGTACTATAAGAAAACAGGATGAACAAGCTGTGAAGAGAAAGCCAGCCCTCTTGCCTGACCTCTGCCTCGGTTCCTGACTCAAGGTTTCTACCTTGCTTGAGTTTCTTCCCTGACTTCCCTTCATGATGGACCCCAAGCTGTCAGCTGAAATAAATCCTTCCTTCCCTAAGCTGCTTTTGATTATGGTGTTTATCACAGCAATAGAAAAGCCTAACTAAGACACACACGACAGGCAAGCATTCTACACCGAGCTACATTCCCTAGTCCGAGTTTTACTTTTTAAAAAACATTGTCCTGAATAGCCTCGAACTCACGTTGTAGTCCAGATTTGCCTTGAAGTGTGGTCCTCCTGCCTCAGTCTACCATGAAGTTGGGGTTAGAGGCCCATGCTACCAGCCCCCTCCTTTTTTAAGGAGTTAGTTCCCCTGCTTGAATAATCTGTTAAAAATTTTCACTTGAAATACTGTCTGTCTGCTTCCTAACAGAGTACACTTCTTCACTGTGGTGAAGTAAAGATGTTTATCTTCCAGGCTGAAAGCTCCTGTGTCCTTGCAATGTGTTTGACCTCTGAGACCAAATAGTGGCATGAATTTTGCTCTCATCTTCCTTTATTTCAACTTTCACCCTGTGGTTAGAGTTACATCCTTATTGTATGAGGCTAGTACTATTCCAGTACCCTCCTTATTGGTCCCATTGTCTCTAGCTGCTTATCTATAAGCTCCCTTAGACAACACCCCCCTGTGGTCCTTGTGTATCGTCTTGTGTATTTGATGTAACATGCATTCAGTTGGGTGATGTATTAGTTAATTTTCTCATTGTTGTGACCAAGCACCTGACAAAAGAAATATTAAGAACGGAAAGATTTGTCTTTCTCATTGTTGTTGGTAGGTATGGAACACCATGGCATGGGAAGACATGAAGGCAGGACTTTGAGGCAACTGGTCATATTGCACCTGCAGTTGGGAGGCAGAGACATAAATGTTGCTGCTCAAAACTTCCCCCTTTTTTGCTTTTTATGCATTTTGTGACCCAGGCCAATGGAATGGTGCCACCCACATTCAGGGTGGATCTTTCACATCCTCAGTCCAAAGCTCTCCAGAAATACCCTCTAAGTCATGCCCAGATGTTTGGCCCTTAGACAATTTTAAATCCTATCAAGTTGGTAAGAGTAAGTATCACATGGGCTAGGGAGGTGGCTCAGTCAGTAAAGTGCCTGCTGTGCAAGCATGACAGCCTGAGTTTGGATCTCCAGACTCCACATTACAAGTTGGATGAGCTACAACACAGAAGATCCCTTGCTGTAGCTAATCTAGCCAAGTAGATGAGCTCCAGGTTTTGTGATAGTCTCAGAACATGAAGACTAGAGAATTAAAGAAGACACCAGACCTTGACTTCTGGCCTCCACACTCATATGTATGCACATCTGTACACACACACACACACACACACACACACACACACACACACACACACACTATGAGCACATAGGTTAATATATACCATATTAACATCACAGATAGCAAACAAATGCTTGCATATTAGATATTGAAAAACAGCTACTCCTTCATTCAAGAATACAACTGCACATTACATAATGACATCCCACTCAATGACAGTCCCGTATATGGGAGTCATTCCATAAGGCTATAATGGAGATGAGAAATGGCTATTGCCTAGTGATGCCCTGGCCATTGGAATGTGTAGCTCAACACATTTCTGTGCGATGTCAGTGTAAACAAACCTCTGTTGCCAGCCACATGAAGTTTAGCAGATGTTGTGGTGTTTAGGGTGCAATACTTGATAATACAATACATGACTATTTACTGTTTTATATATCTACAGTACCGCATGTGGGTCATTGTTTTAGAGAACTCATTAACATAAAGTTTAATGTGAAACAGTAGGCCACTGAAAGGTTTCCAATGGGAGTGTTAAAGTGAGACATCAAGCTGGATTACTGGGGAGTAAGGAATTTATTGGAAAAGTTGTTAATGCCACAGACAAACAGATAACATTATGGTGAAGGGTTTGAGCAGAGTTCAGGGTCTCAGCATCAGAGACAGAGCTCAGAAGAGAGGTGGAGGGCACGTGTGGCAGAAGTGGAGCATCTGGTTACACCCTTCTGAGGATCAGGCAGCCAGACTCTGATTCCCAGGCAGGAGGCAGAGAAAAGGGTGAGGAAAGAATGTGTGGCCACCAATGCCCTCTCTGATGCAAACCCACTTCCTCAGGTGAAAGAGTCTGGCCCTGGGAAATCTGTTAACTAGGGATGCAGAGAGGGTCTAAGTA
Organism: Acomys minous; assembly: GCF_964271855.1. Lineage (NCBI taxonomy): Eukaryota > Metazoa > Chordata > Mammalia > Rodentia > Muridae > Acomys > Acomys minous. The sequence continues at coordinate 52,003,020 of NC_140490.1, read as the reverse complement.
GGGATTGGTCAATATCTGTAAAATGGGGAGAGCTGCTATAAAGGATTGTGGGCTGAGAGACAACTGGATTCTAACATTGCATGCTTATAGCAGTAACCCAACAGTCTCATATGTCATGTGTTTGCTGAGTCTCTTGACTGCATCATTTTCAACTTCTGCTGGTCTTTTATTTTGTGTTACTTTGCTCACCCTGAAGCAATACTGTATACCATACATACATGTATATGTAATCTGCATATGTACATGCCACATAGCCTAAGTGTGTAGTTGGCTATCCTATGTAGTTGGTATCAATTGAATCTGAGGTTTGCATGATGAGGAAACCACTACCCAGACTTCTCTGGATGCATCTCCATCATTAAGTGATGTTTCCTATGCTATAAAGGTTTCTCGAAGGTCCCTGAGCTATTGGACTATGCATGCGAATGCAATGCCATGTGGAGGTTCCTTACTGAGTAAGTCAATATAAGGAGGAAGATGAAACAAGTGTGTAGGTCACAGTATTAGACTGAAGAAGCATGAAGTTTTCATTGGGATTAGTGTATTAGTTCTCACAGCTGTACATGTCAATCAAAATGTCTTGTGTTAGCTGAGCACTTTTCAAAAGCAGAGAAGCTCTGGGTGTCACCAAAGTAGCGTCTGAGATCGGCCAGGGCTGAGACAATTTGTAGGAAGTGTGGTGTCTGAGAATGGAGTTGTCTCACAGATCAGCAGCCTCTGCCAGCCATTGGGAGTGTTCCTTGTAGAAGGACAAATGAGCAGCACAAGACTACAGCAGAATGTCTGATTGAAAACAGGAGAACACTCAGGCGGCACTTGCCAAAGTCAAAAGTTGAGAGTCCTGTGGAGCAGTGTATAAATCCTTTAGTATTTGTACTCAAGGAGCCTCCATAGACGTCATGGGACTGTAGTCCAATAAAACTTTGTTCACAAAAGAAGCTAGGAGACTGGATTAGCATGCTAATCCAGGTTTAATAAAACTTTATGACTTTTCTTTATACCGTAAGACTTGTAGAAATAAAAGCACATACCAATGGGTCAACATTACTTCTATGCTTTTGTTTATTTATTCATGGCATTTTAGATGACTTCCTAGATATCCACAGCCCTTAGCATTAAATAAATAAATATTTATTGAAAGGCCATTTAATGTCAGGTATTGTTCTGGCTGTAATTAATAAAACAAAACAAGGTCTTTATCCAAATGGAGCCAGCATTCCAGCAAAGACGTTCAACAGGACAAATAAAGACAACACATAGACAAGATGCTACTGCTGTAGATGAGATGAAGAAGAAGAGTGTGGGTTGCTCTTGATGACAACCATGGGGGAAACCAGACAGAGGGTCACTGAGAAGCTGACATCTGAATACAACAAGGAGGATGGTTGGTCTTGGGTGACAACTGGGCTAAATTAAGAGATGACCGACCATGGCTGGTCAAACACATTTGTGTGTCTGTGGGGGTGTTTCCAGAGAACACTGACATCTGGGGCAGTGGGGGTTGTAGGGAGACACACCCCAAATGTGGGTGGTACCTTTCAACGGATAGGATGGAAAAGGGAAGTTGGGGAGAGGCAGCCCTTGTGCCAGCAAGGCCCACCCTCTTCTGAGTCTCTGCAGCTACCCATCAATGCTGCTCACACCAGGTCCCAGCTTCTTTGACCTTTCAGTTTAGACTTGATAACGGTGATTCTCCCAGAATCCTCCAGGCTTTCCACACCTGATCAGGACTACTGAGATATCTAGCATCCTGGACTAGGAATCTGGTCTTCTGTCCTGTCCATTATTGGGTTACCTAAGCCCCCTGCTGAGTACAGAAAGTAAAGTACAGAAAAAAACAGAACAAAAATTTTTAAGGGAAAGGTGTCGCTTGAATGCAAAAGAGACTTGTGTTGCTGGAGCAGAGTGAGGAAGAGGGAGAAAATAAAAGAGGAAGCCAAAGAGGTAAGAGGTCAGGTTCTCTGGAGCATATGAGCTCTTGAGTAACTGTGGCCGTAAACTGTGTGTAACAGGAGAGTCTATTTGAGGGTTGTGAGCAGAGGAGAGACACTTAACACACTCATTGTGGGTGTTGTATTAAGACAGCGGTGAAGAAAATGACAGGAACAGAAATGTGGAGATCCATGAAGTGGCCGTGTAGCACTGTGACAATACGCAACATAAACCACGTATAAGAATAAGCTCTTATTTGAGTTATGGTTTCTGAGCTGTTAGTCCACCATGGTAAGGACATACCCAAGAACATATTTCTAGGCATCTACTTCCTCCAACAAGGCCCTACCTCCTCCACTATCCTACCACCTAGTGATGCCACCTGCTTTGACTGTGCCAAGGAAAGTATGCATTTGTTAGGTCATTATGCTAAGGTCTAATGCTTACTGGGAAAGTTATGGAAGACACAGCGGTACGGGTTACTACTCTCCTAAGTGTTTTTAAGCCTAACCAGGTCCATAGTCATGGTTCACCACTCAGTTTCCAAGCTGAAGATACCAAGTTAGGAACTAGAACAGAAGCAGGAGTCTTAGTCCCGATTATACATAGAGCCTGGGGAAGGCCAGGCCAGGAGGGTGAGCCTGGGGGTGTGCATGCCTGACTCACCATTTAATTCACAATGTGATGGGTAAATCTTGGTTGTCCGTTCAGCTACATAAACACAAATGTAGGAAATTCTAAAGCACATATTTGGGTGTGTCTGTGAGGGTGTTTCTAGAGATGATTGACATTTGGCCCAGCCAATTGAAGGGGAAAGACGTTCTCATGAAAATTCATGACATAGAAAGGATGGCTTAATTGTAGTTAAGAGCATTGGCAATAACCTTTAATGATTGGGAGAGTGAGTCTATGGGACCTCCCCTACCAACAAATCTGAATTGGCACTGGAGTCTGTTATACTGTGCTGTCTAGCTGGGGATTTGTTGCCCCATTACATGATATTTCTTTTTAAGTTCTTCATATATGTATATGTATACATTTTTAGGACTCTTCTAACTTGTATGTTTCCGTGTGATTTTTTTCAAGATATCTTTAGTGTCAGCTGTCTCTTCCTGTATTCACTCATCTACCCTGCCCTTCCATTACTCTCTCCATAAAATACTTCCTGGAAAAAAATCATGATTGTCCTTAACCCTTTTGAATAACTGCATCGTATCCTTTCTCACTTGACATCCCACTCCCATAGTCCTTTGCTAATTTCCTGACCTCAATAGGTATTCTAAACAGAACACCAATACCTAAATACTCAAGTCCAATAACTACAAACAAGGAAAAACATATATTTGTTTACATAGGCCTGGGTTACCGCATTCAGAATGATTGTTTCCAGTTTTATCCATTTACCTTTGCATTTTATAAATGCTTTTTTTGTGATAGATGAATAATGTTTCTTTGTGTAAGTGTGTTACGTTCCATTATCCATTTATCAGTTGATGGGTATCTAGGCTGTTTATATTTCTTCGTTAGTGTGAAGAGAGCAGCAATGAACATAAATGAATAAGTGTATCTATAATATAGAGTCTTTGGTAGATAGTTGGACTATGCTCTGGGTTATTCTCTAGAATCTGGCAGCAAACCCTATTGCTGAAGACACTAGACACTTAAGTCATAGAACAGACTGGTATGTACCTGGAAGCCTCACCCCTATTGGTTAACTTTCATTGTGTTAAAGGTGCTATTATGCTACCGAAGGGGGGGGGGCGCAAATCACCATTCTTATGCAGCTGTGAACTCTTGCCAGCATATCTTACTGGTAAGATGTGTCCATTGGTGTAATAGTGGCCCAGATGTCAGAAGAGCAATTGACCACTTTTTTCATTGGATTGAAGACCCATTTCATAAGTTGAAATCATATCTGTTATTAGGGCCAAGAAACTGTGGCCAGGCAGCTCACAGGCTCATGCCAGACAAAATTCCAACAATGAGAGAGGACGTGGACGTGAACTCCCAGTCCTGAGAGTGGTTAAGGCACTGTGCTGGTCTGAATGAGTAGGTCCCCCACAAACTCATATATTTGAATGCTTGGTCTCCAGTTGGTGGAACTGTTTGGGAAGGATTAACCGGAGGAGGTGTTCCACTCGGATGGGCTTTGAGGTTCTCAAAACTCACGCTATTCTCAGCTACCTCTCTCTCTCTCTCTGCTTTGTGGTTGTGTCTCAAGGTGTGAGCTCTCAGCTCCTGCTCCAGCACCATGCCTGCCTGTTTGTTGCCATGCTTCTTGACATGATGCTCATGGGCTTATTCTATGTCTGTGACATATATCTCCTATACGTTTCCTTGGTCACGGTATCTCTTCACAGTAATAAAAAAGTAACTAAGACAATCACCCTCTAGTGAAGGTCACACATCCAAAAGTGTATGTGCAGCACAAAGTATGCTTGATAGAGTTTAAAAAAAAAAAAGGATGTGAAGTTGTGTAGGTAGAGACGTAAAGGATGTGCAAGGTGTGCAAGGAGTCAGGGGAGGGGTGAAAATAATTAAAATGCATTATATGAAATTCTTAAAGGCATAGTAAAAATTAGGAGACTAAGATAAGTATATAGGTAAAGAAATTGCATTTAATGCAGGATGTGGCTCTTCAGTCATATCATATACCCTTTTTGTTTTCTCTCACTTATGCATATGTAGTCTTTTTTAAACCTCAGAATAGAAGACTACATGGATGAAAACCTTGCATCAAAAATATCAAGAATGGGGGCCCAATGAGATGGCTTGGTGGGTGAATGTTTGGTGCTAAATTTGAGAACCTGAGTTTGACTCTGGGTACCAACATGATGAAGGAGAGAAGTAGAGAAGTTAATGTGGAAGGGAGACAAAAGCCAGATTAGACTTAGGCCAAATTTGTCCTATGACCTCCGCATCCAACTCATTACATAAATATAAACAAATGAAATAAAAAAGAAACAAGTGACAATTTTTAAAATGTCATTTAAATCTAGAAGTTCCTTTTCCTTTCTTTTCTGTGAGCTGAGACGTCCGCTATTATCTCAGGCTGAAAATCGTATTTTTGGACTTCCTCATTTAACAAAATGGTGAAGTAGCTATTTTTAAACTCTCTGCTGGTGTGGAAGACCAGGACTTGTGCCCTGACGTCCACGGCTTTTCCAGAGCTGAACTGGTTAAGGCAGAAGCCAGTTTAGTTAAGTTTTGTTCTACGGTCCTCTTCTCCTCCTACCTCAAAGGGTTTTGCTTTCAACTTTGCACCTAGGTTTCTGTGAGTAACAATGGAGGAGAGACTTCCAAGTTCTTGGTACTCATTAACCTCTTCGAGGCGGGCATAACTTTCCACCTCCTAGCAAAGACCTCGCTGGAGAAGGTTTGGGAAGAGCATTCACCGAGAGCAGACAAGTCCCAAGCCAAAGGGAGGTGTCTGTGGAAGCCCAAGAGGA